>NW_026061784.1:1885248-2513665 GCF_023897955.1 Schistocerca gregaria | reverse complement strand
GCTATTACTTCAACTTAGAAGCTCCTTCTGTGTTCTACTATGGTGCTTTTAGTGTCTCCACATACCGCAGCACGCGACATAGCTTTGCAGACGATAAATGTAACCGTCTCAGAGAGAAAAGCGGCCAATGTGACGATCTGGCTTTAAGTCGATTGGATAACAAATGACGAAAATGGACAGATTTCTCAGGTTTTTACTACATATGAACACTTTTCACATTCTCCCATGCAACGCGGCTGCTAGTCCTCCTTTCATCAAAATCTAATGTCCTAGGTCATGTCCAAGCCACCAAAGCCGGCTAAAAAGTGAATAATCGACAACTAAAACTTGAATTGTACTACTTCTTACTGGCTATTACTTCAACTTAGAAGCTTCTTCTGTGTTCTACTATGGTGAATTTAGTGTTTCCGCATACCCCAGCACGCGACATATCTTTGCAGACGATAAATGTAACCGTCTCAGAGAGAAAAGCGGCCAATGTGACGATCTGGCTTAAAATCGATTCGATAACAAATGACGAAAACGGACGGATTTCTCAGGTTTTTACTCCATATGATCACTTTTCACATTCTCCCGTGCAACGCGGCTGCTACTCCTCCTTTCATGCAAAATCTTAACGTCCTAGGTCATATCCAAGCCACCAAAGCCGGCTAAAAAGTGAATAATCGATAATTAAAAATTGAATTGTACTATTTCTTACTGGCTATTACTTCAACTTAGAATCTTCTTCTGTGTTCTACTATGGTGCTTTTAGTGTTTACGCATACGGCAGCACGCGACATAGCTTTGCAGACGATTAATGAAACCGTTTCAGAGACAAGAGAGGCCAATGTGACGATCTGGCTTTAAATCGATTCGATAACAAATGACGAAAACGGACGGATTTCTCAGGTTTTTACTCCATATGAACACTTTTCACATTCTCCCGTGCAACGCGGCTGCTAGTCCTCCTATAATGCAAAATCTTAAGTTTCCACCTCATGTCCAAGCCACCAAATCCGGCTAAAAAGTGAATAATCAATAACTAAAACTTGAATTGTACTACTTCTTACTGGCTATTACTTCAACTTAGAATCTTCTTCTGTGTTCTACTATGGTGCTTTTAGTGTTCCGCATACCGCAGCACGCGACATAGCTTTGCAGACGATAAATGTAACCGTCTCAGAGAGAAAAATGGCCAATATAACGATCTGGCTTTAAGTCGATTCGATAACAAATGACGAAAACGGACGGATTTCTCAGGTTTTCACTACATATGAACACTTTTCACATTCTCCCGTGCAACGCGGCTGCTAGTCCTCCTTTCATGCTAAATCTTAAGGTCCTAGGTCATGTCCAAGCCACCAAAGCCGGCTAAAAAGTGAATAATCGACAACTAAAACTTGAATTGTACTACTTCTTACTGGCTATTACTTCAACTTAGAAGCTTCTTCTGTGTTCTACTATGGTGCTTTTAGTGTCTCCACATACCGCAGCACGCGACATAGCTTTGCAGACGATAAATGTAACCGTCTCAGAGAGAAAAGCGGCCAATGTGACGATCTGGCTTCAAGTCTATTCGATAACAAATGACGAAAATGGACAGATTTCTCAGGTTTTTACTACATATTAACACTTTTCACATTCTCCCATGCAACGTGGCTGCTAGTCCTCCTTTCATGCAAAATCGTAAGATCCTTGGTCATGTCCAAGCCACCAAAGACGGCTAAAAAGTGAATAATCGATAACTAAAACTTGAATTGTACTACTTCTTACTGCCTATTACTTCAACTTAGAAGCTTGTTCTGTGTTCTACTATGGTGCTTTTAGTGTCTCCACATACCGCAGCACGCGACATAGCTTCGCAGACGATAAATGTAACCGTTTCAGAGAGAAGAGCGGCCAATGTGACAATCTGGCTTTAAATCGATTCGATAACAAATGACGAAAACGGCCGGGTTTCTCAGTTTTTTACTACATACGAACACTTTTCACATTCTCCCGTGCAACGCGGCTGCTAGTCCTCCTATAATGCAAGATCTTAAGGTTCCACCTCATGTCCAAGCCACCAAAGCCGGCTAAAAGGTGAATAATCGATAACAAAACTTGAATTGTACTACTTCTTACTGGCTATTACTTCAACTTAGAAGCTTCTTCTGTGTTCTACTATGGTGCTTTTAGTGTTCCCGCATACCGCAGCACGTGACATAGCTTTGCAGACGATAAATGTAACCGTCTCAGAGAGAAAAGTGGCCAATATAACGATCTGGCTTTAAGTCGATTCGATAACAAATGACGACAATGGTCAGATTTCTCAGGTTTTTACTACATATGAACACTTTTCACATTCTCCCATGCAACGCGGCTGCTAGTCTTCCTTTCATGCAAAATCGTAAGGTCCTTGGTCATGTCCAAGCCACCAAAGCCGGCTACAAGGTGAATAATCGATAACAAAACTTGAATTGTACTACTTCTTACTGGCTATTACTTCAACTTAGAAGCTGATTCTGTGTTCTACTATGGTGCTTTTAGTGTCCCCACATACCGCAGCACGCGACATAGCTTTGCAGACGACAAATGTAACCGTCTCAGAGAGAAAAGCGGCCAATGTGACGATCTGGCTTTAAATCGATTCGATAACAAATGACGAAAACGGACGGGTTTCTCAGGTTTTTACTCCATATGAACACTTTTCACATTCTCCCGTGCAACGCGGCTGCTAGTCCTCCTTTCATGCAAAATCTTAAGGTCCTAGGTCATGTCCAAGCCACCAAAGCCGGCTAAAAGGTGAATAATCGATAATTAAAAATTGAATTGTACTACTTCTTACTGGCTATTACTTCAATTTAGAAGCTTCTTCTGTGTTCTACTATGGTGCTTTTAGTGTCTACGCATACGGCAGCACGCGACATAGCTCTGCAGACGATAAATGTAACCGTTTCAGAGTGAAGAGAGGCCAATGTGACGATCTGGCTTTAAATCGATTCGATAACAAATGACGAAAACGGACGGATTTCTCAGGTTTTTACTCCATATGAACACTTTTCACATTCTCCCGTGCAACGCGGCTGCTGGTCCTCCTTTCATCAAAATCTTAAGGTTCCACCTCATGTCCAAGCCACCAAATCCGGCTATAAAGTGAATAATCAATAACTAAAACTTGAATTGTACTACTTCTTACTGGCTATTACTTCAACTTAGAATCTTCTTCTGTGTTCTACTATGGTGCTTTTAGTGTTCCGCATACCGCAGCACGCGACATAGCTTTGCAGACGATAAATGTAACCATCTCAGAGAGAAAAGCGGCCAATATAACGATCTGGCTTTAAGTCGATTCGATAACAAATGACGAAAACAGACGGATTTCTCAGGTTTTCACTACATATGAACACTTTTCACATTCTCCCGTGCAACGCGGCTGCTAGTCCTCCTTTCATGCAAAATCTTAAGGTCCTAGGTCATGTCCAAGCCACCAAAGCCGGCTAAAAGGTGAATAATCGATAACTAAAACTTTAATTGTACTACTCCTTACTGGCTATTACTTCAACTTAGAAGTTTCTTCTGTGTTCTAATATGGTGCTTTTAGTGTCTCCGCATACCGCAGCACGCGACATAGCTTTGCAGACGATAAATGTAACAGTCTCAGAGAGAAAAGCGGCCAATGTGACGATCTGGCTTGAAGTCGATTCGATAACAAATGACGATAACGGACGGATTTCTCAGGTTTTTACTCCATATGAACACTTTTCACATTCTCCCGCGCAACGCGGCTGCTAGTCCTCCTTTTCATGCAAAATCTTAAGGTCCTAGGTCTTATCCAAGCCACCAAAGCCGGCTAAAAAGTGAATAATCGATAATTAAAACTTGAATTGTACTACTTCTTACTGGCTATTACTTCAACTTAGAAGCTTCTTCTGTGTTCTACTATGGTGCTTTTAGTGTTCCCGCATACCGCAGCACGCGACATAGCTTTGCAGACGATAAATGTAACCGTTTCAGAGAGAAGAGCGGCCAATGTGACGATCTGGCTTTAAATCGATTCGATAACAAATGACGAAAACGGCCGGGTTTCTCAGGTTTTTACTACATATGAACACTTTTCACATTCTCCCGTGCAACGCGGCTGCTAGTCCTCCTATCATGCAAAATCTTAAGGTTCCACCTCATGACCAAGCCACCAAATCCGGCTAAAAAGTGAATAATCAATAACTAAAACTTGAATTGTACTACTTCTTACTGGCTATTACTTCAACTTAGAATCTTCTTCTGTGTTCTACTATGGTGCTTTTAGTGTTCCGCATACCGCAGCACGTGACATAGCTTTGCAGACGATAAATGTAACCGTCTCAGAGAGAAAAGTGGCCAATATAACGATCTGGCTTTAAGTCGATTCGATAACAAATGACGACAATGGACAGATTTCTCAGGTTTTTACTACATATGAACACTTTTCACATTCTCCCATGCAACGCGGCTGCTAGTCTTCCTTTCATGCAAAATCGTAAGGTCCTTGGTCATGTCCAAGCCACCAAAGCCGGCTAAAAGGTGAATAATCGATAACAAAACTTGAATTGTACTACTTCTTACTGGCTATTACTTCAACTTAGAAGCTTCTTCTGTGTTCTACTATGGTGCTTTTAGTGTTCCCGCATACCGCAGCACGCGACATAGTTTTGCAGACGATAAATGTAACCGTCTCAGAGAGAAAAGCGGCCAATGTGACGATCTGGCTTTAAGTCGATTCGATAACAAATGACGATAACGGACGGATTTCTCAGGTTTTTACTCCATATGAACACCTTTCACATTCTCCCGCGCAACGCGGCTGCTAGTCCTCCTTTCATGCAAAATCTTAAGGTCCTAGGTCTTATTCAAGCCACCAAAGCCGGCTAAAAAGTGAATAACCGACAACTAAAACTTGAATTGTACTACTTCTTACTGGCTATTACTTCAACTTAGAAGCTGATTCTGTGTTCTACTATGGTGCTTTTAGTGTCCCCACATACCGCAGCACGCGACATAGCTTTGCAGGCGACAAATGTAACCGTCTCAGAGAGAAAAGCGGCCAATGTGACGATCTGGCTTTAAATCGATTCGATAGCAAATGACGAAAACGGACGGGTTTCTCAGGTTTTTACTCCATATGAACACTTTTCACATTCTCCCGTGCAACGCGGCTGCTAGTCCTCCTTTCATGCAAAATCTTAAGGTCCTAGGTCATGTCCAAGCCACCAAAGCCGGCTAAAAGGTGAATAATCGATAATTAAAAATTGAATTGTACTACTTCTTACTGGCTATTACTTCAATTTAGAAGCTTCTTCTGTGTTCTACTACGGTGCTTTTAGTGTCTACGCATACGGCAGCACGCGACATAGCTCTGCAGACGATAAATGTAACCGTTTCAGAGTGAAGAGAGGCCAATGTGACGATCTGGCTTTAAATCGATTCGATAACAAATGACGAAAACGGACGGATTTCTCAGGTTTTTACTCCATATGAACACTTTTCACATTCTCCCGTGCAACGCGGCTGCTGGTCCTCCTTTCATCAAAATCTTAAGGTTCCACCTCATGTCCAAGCCACCAAATCCGGCTATAAAGTGAATAATCAATAACTAAAACTTGAATTGTACTACTTCTTACTGGCTATTACTTCAACTTAGAATCTTCTTCTGTGTTCTACTATGGTGCTTTTAGTGTTCCGCATACCGCAGCACGCGACATAGCTTTGCAGACGATAAATGTAACCATCTCAGAGAGAAAAGCGGCCAATATAACGATCTGGCTTTAAGTCGATTCGATAACAAATGACGAAAACAGACGGATTTCTCAGGTTTTCACTACATATGAACACTTTTCACATTCTCCCGTGCAACGCGGCTGCTAGTCCTCCTTTCATGCAAAATCTTAAGGTCCTAGGTCATGTCCAAGCCACCAAAGCCGGCTAAAAAGTGAATAATCGACAACTAAAACTTGAATTGTACTACTTCTTACTGGCTATTACTTCAACTTAGAAGCTTCTTCTGTGTTCTACTACGGTGCTTTTAGTGTCTCCACATACCGCAGCAAGTGCCATAGCTTTGCAGACGATAAATGTAACCGTCTCAGAGAGAAAAGCGGCCAATGTGACGATCTGCCTTTAAGTCGAATCAATAACAAATGACGAAAATGGACAGATTTCTCAGGTTTTTACTACATATGAACACTTTTCACATTCTCCCGTGCAACGCGGCTGCTGGTCCTCCTTTCATGCAAAATCGTAAGGTCCTAGGTCATGTCCAAGCCACCAAAGCCGGCTAAAAAGTGAATAATCGACAACTAAAACTTGAATTGTACTACTTCTTACTGGCTATTACTTCAACTTAGAAGCTCCTTCTGTGTTCTACTATGGTGCTTTTAGTGTCGCCACATACCGTAGCACGCGACATAGCTTTGCAGAAGATAAATGTAACCGTCTCAGAGAGAAAAGCGGCCAATGTGACGATCTGGTTTTAAGTCGATTCGATAACAAATGACGAAAATGGACAGATTTCTCAGGTTTTTACTACATATGAACACTTTTCACTTTCTCCCATGCAACGCGGCTGCTAATCCTCCTTTCATGCAAAATCTAAAGGTCCTAGGTCATGTCCAACCCACCAAAGCCGGCTAAAAGGTGAATAATCGATAACTAAAACTTTAATTGTACTACTTCTTACTGGCTATTACTTCAACTTAGAAGTTTCTTCTGTGTTCTAATATGGTGCTTTTAGTGTCTCCGCATACCGCAGCACGCGACATAGCTTTGCAGACGATAAATGTAACAGTCTCAGAGAGAAAAGCGGCCAATGTGACGATCTGGCTTTAGGTCGATTCGATAACAAATGACGATAACGGACGGATTTCTCAGGTTTTTACTCCATATGAACACTTTTCACATTCTCCCGCGCAACGCGGCTGCTAGTCCTCCTTTTCATGCAAAATCTTAAGGTCCTAGGTCTTATCCAAGCCACCAAAGCCGGCTAAAAAGTGAATAATCGATAATTAAAACTTGAATTGTACTACTTCTTACTGGCTATTACTTCAACTTAGAAGCTTCTTCTGTGTTCTACTATGGTGCTTTTAGTGTTCCCGCATACCGCAGCACGCGACATAGCTTTGCAGACGATAAATGTAACCGTTTCAGAGAGAAGAGCGGCCAATGTGACGATCTGGTTTTAAATCGATTCGATAACAAATGACGAAAACGGCCGGGTTTCTCAGGTTTTTACTACATATGAACACTTTTCACATTCTCCCGTGCAACGCGGCTGCTAGTCCTCCTATCATGCAAAATCTTAAGGTTCCACCTCATGACCAAGCCACCAAATCCGGCTAAAAAGTGAATAATCAATAACTAAAACTTGAATTGTACTACTTCTTACTGGCTATTACTTCAACTTAGAATCTTCTTCTGTGTTCTACTATGGTGCTTTTAGTGTTCCGCATACCGCAGCACGTGACATAGCTTTGCAGACGATAAATGTAACCGTCTCAGAGAGAAAAGTGGCCAATATAACGATCTGGCTTTAAGTCGATTCGATAACAAATGACGACAATGGACAGATTTCTCAGGTTTTTACTACATATGAACACTTTTCACATTCTCCCATGCAACGCGGCTGCTAGTCTTCCTTTCATGCAAAATCGTAAGGTCCTTGGTCATGTCCAAGCCACCAAAGCCGGCTAAAAGGTGAATAATCGATAACAAAACTTGAATTGTACTACTTCTTACTGGCTATTACTTCAACTTAGAAGCTTCTTCTGTGTTCTACTATGGTGCTTTTAGTGTTCCCGCATACCGCAGCACTCGACATAGCTTTGCAGACGATAAATGTAACCGTCTCAGAGAGAAAAGCGGCCAATGTGACGATCTGGCTTTAAGTCGATTCGATAACAAATGACGATAACGGACGGATTTCTCAGGTTTTTACTCCATATGAACACTTTTCACATTCTCCCGCGCAACGCGGCTGCTAGTCCTCCTTTCATGCAAAATCTTAAGGTCCTAGGTCTTATTCAAGCCACCAAAGCCGGCAAAAATGTGAATAATCGATAATTAAAACTTGAATTGTACTACTTCTTACTGGCTATTACTTCAACTTAGAAGCTGATTCTGTGTTCTACTATGGTGCTTTTAGTGTCGCCACATACCGCAGCACGCGACATAGCTTTGCAGACGATAAATGTAACCGTCTCAGAGAGAAAAGCGGCCAATGTGACGATCTGGTTTTAAGTCGATTCGATAACAAATGACGAAAATGGACAGATTTCTCAGGTTTTTACTACATATGAACACTTTTCACTTTCTCCCATGCAACGCGGCTGCTAATCCTCCTTTCATGCAAAATCTAAAGGTCCTAGGTCATGTCCAAGCCACCAAAGCCGGCTAAAAGGTGAATAATCGATAACTAAAACTTTAATTGTACTACTTCTTACTGGCTATTACTTCAACTTAGAAGTTTCTTCTGTGTTCTAATATGGTGCTTTTAGTGTCTCCGCATACCGCAGCACGCGACATAGCTTTGCAGACGATAAATGTAACAGTCTCAGAGAGAAAAGCGGCCAATGTGACGATCTGGCTTTAAGTCGATTCGATAACAAATGACGATAACGGACGGATTTCTCAGGTTTTTACTCCATATGAACACTTTTCACATTCTCCCGCGCAACGCGGCTGCTAGTCCTCCCTTTCATGCAAAATCTTAAGGTCCTAGGTCTTATCCAAGCCACCAAAGCCGGCTAAAAAGTGAATAATCGATAATTAAAACTTGAATTGTACTACTTCTTACTGGCTATTACTTCAACTTAGAAGCTTCTTCTGTGTTCTACTATGGTGCTTTTAGTGTTCCCGCATACCGCAGCACGCGACATAGCTTTGCAGACGATAAATGTAACCGTTTCAGAGAGAAGAGCGGCCAATGTGACGATCTGGTTTTAAAACGATTCGATAACAAATGACGAAAACGGCCGGGTTTCTCAGGTTTTTACTACATATGAACACTTTTCACATTCTCCCGTGCAACGCGGCTGCTAGTCCTCCTATCATGCAAAATCTTAAGGTTCCACCTCATGACCAAGCCACCAAATCCGGCTAAAAAGTGAATAATCAATAACTAAAACTTGAATTGTACTACTTCTTACTGGCTATTACTTCAACTTAGAATCTTCTTCTGTGTTCTACTATGGTGCTTTTAGTGTTCCGCATACCGCAGCACGTGACATAGCTTTGCAGACGATAAATGTAACCGTCTCAGAGAGAAAAGTGGCCAATATAACGATCTGGCTTTAAGTCGATTCGATAACAAATGACGACAATGGACAGATTTCTCAGGTTTTTACTACATATGAACACTTTTCACATTCTCCCATGCAACGCGGCTGCTAGTCTTCCTTTCATGCAAAATCGTAAGGTCCTTGGTCATGTCCAAGCCACCAAAGCCGGCTAAAAGGTGAATAATCGATAACAAAACTTCAATTGTACTACTTCTTACTGGCTATTACTTCAACTTAGAAGCTTCTTCTGTGTTCTACTATGGTGCTTTTAGTGTTCCCGCATACCGCAGCACGCGACATAGCTTTGCAGACGATAAATGTAACCGTCTCAGAGAGAAAAGCGGCCAATGTGACGATCTGGCTTTAAGTCGATTCGATAACAAATGTCGATAACGGACGGATTTCTCAGGTTTTTACTCCATATGAACACCTTTCACATTCTCCCGCGCAACGCGGCTGCTAGTCCTCCTTTCATGCAAAATCTTAAGGTCCTAGGTCTTATTCAAGCCACCAAAGCCGGCTAAAAAGTGAATAATCGACAACTAAAACTTGAATTGTACTACTTCTTACTGGCTATTACTTCAACTTAGAAGCTGATTCTGTGTTCTACTATGGTGCTTTTAGTGTCGCCACATACCGCAGCACGCGACATAGCTTTGCAGACGACAAATGTAACCGTCTCAGAGAGAAAAGCGGCCAATGTGACGATCTGGCTTTAAATCGATTCGATAGCAAATGACGAAAACGGACGGGTTTCTCAGGTTTTTACTCCATATGAACACTTTTCACATTCTCCCGTGCAACGCGGCTGCTAGTCCTCCTTTCATGCAAAATCTTAAGGTCCTAGGTCATGTCCAAGCCACCAAAGCCGGCTAAAAGGTGAATAATCGATAATTAAAAATTGAATTGTACTACTTCTTACTGGCTATTACTTCAATTTAGAAGCTTCTTCTGTGTTCTACTATGGTGCTTTTAGTGTCTACGCATACGGCAGCACGCGACATAGCTCTGCAAACGATAAATGTAACCGTTTCAGAGTGAAGAGAGGCCAATGTGACGATCTGGCTTTAAATCGATTCGATAACAAATGACGAAAACGGACGGATTTCTCAGGTTTTTACTCCATATGAACACCTTTCACATTCTCCCGCGCAACGCGGCTGCTAGTCCTCCTTTCATGCAAAATCTTAAGGTCCTAGGTCTTATCCAAGCCACCAAATCCGGCTATAAAGTGAATAATCAATAACTAAAACTTGAATTGTACTACTTCTTACTGGCTATTACTTCAACTTAGAATCTTCTTCTGTGTTCTACTATGGTGCTTTTAGTGTTCCGCATACCGCAGCACGCGACATAGCTTTGCAGACGATAAATGTAACCATCTCAGAGAGAAAAGCGGCCAATATAACGATCTGGCTTTAAGTCGATTCGATAACAAATGACGAAAACAGACGGATTTCTCAGGTTTTCACTACATATGAACACTTTTCACATTCTCCCGTGCAACGCGGCTGCTAGTCCTCCTTTCATGCAAAATCTTAAGGTCCTAGGTCATGTCCAAGCCACCAAAGCCGGCTAAAAAGTGAATAATCGACAACTAAAACTTGAATTGTACTACTTCTTACTGGCTATTACTTCAACTTAGAAGCTTCTTCTGTGTTCTACTACGGTGCTTTTAGTGTCTCCACATACCGCAGCAAGTGCCATAGCTTTGCAGACGATAAATGTAACCGTCTCAGAGAGAAAAGCGGCCAATGTGACGATCTGCCTTTAAGTCGAATCAATAACAAATGACGAAAATGGACAGATTTCTCAGGTTTTTACTACATATGAACACTTTTCACTTTCTCCCATGCAACGCGGCTGCTAATCCTCCTTTCATGCAGAATCTAAAGGTCCTAGGTCATGTCCAACCCACAAAAGCCGGCTAAAAGGTGAATAATCGATAACTAAAACTTTAATTGTACTACTTCTTACTGGCTATTACTTCAACTTAGAAGTTTCTTCTGTGTTCTAATATGGTGCTTTTAGTGTCTCCGCATACCGCAGCACGCGACATAGCTTTGCAGACGATAAATGTAACAGTCTCAGAGAGAAAAGCGGCCAATGTGACGATCTGGCTTTAAGTCGATTCGATAACAAATGACGATAACGGACGGATTTCTCAGGTTTTTACTCCATATGAACACTTTTCACATTCTCCCGCGCAACGCGGCTGCTAGTCCTCCTTTTCATGCAAAATCTTAAGGTCCTAGGTCTTATCCAAGCCACCAAAGCCGGCTAAAAAGTGAATAATCGATAATTAAAACTTGAATTGTACTACTTCTTACTGGCTATTACTTCAACTTAGAAGCTTCTTCTGTGTTCTACTATGGTGCTTTTAGTGTTCCCGCATACCGCAGCACGCGACATAGCTTTGCAGACGATAAATGTAACCGTTTCAGAGAGAAGAGCGGCAAATGTGACGATCTGGTTTTAAATCGATTCGATAACAAATGACGAATACGGCCGGGTTTCTCAGGTTTTTACTACATATGAACACTTTTCACATTCTCCCGTGCAACGCGGCTGCTAGTCCTCCTATCATGCAAAATTCTAAGGTTCCACCTCATGACCAAGCCACCAAATCCGGCTAAAAAGTGAATAATCAATAACTAAAACTTGAATTGTACTACTTCTTACTGGCTATTACTTCAACTTAGAATCTTCTTCTGTGTTCTACTATGGTGCTTTTAGTGTTCCGCATACCGCAGCACGTGACATAGCTTTGCAGACGATAAATGTAACCGTCTCAGAGAGAAAAGTGGCCAATATAACGATCTGGCTTTAAGTCGATTCGATAACAAATGACGATAACGGACGGATTTCTCAGGTTTTTACTCCATATGAACACTTTTCACATTCTCCCGCGCAACGCGGCTGCTAGTCCTCCTTTCATGCAAAATCTTAAGGTCCTAGGTCTTATTCAAGCCACCAAAGCCGGCAAAGATGTGAATAATCGATAATTAAAACTTGAATTGTACTACTTCTTACTGGCTATTACTTCAACTTAGAAGCTCCTTCTGTGTTCTACTATGGTGCTTTTAGTGTCGCCACATACCGCAGCACGCGACATAGCTTTGCAGACGATAAATGTAACCGTCTCAGAGAGAAAAGCGGCCAATGTGACGATCTGGTTTTAAGTCGATTCGATAACAAATGACGAAAATGGACAGATTTCTCAGGTTTTTACTACATATGAACACTTTTCACTTTCTCCCATGCAACGCGGCTGCTAATCCTCCTTTCATGCAAAATCTAAAGGTCCTAGGTCATGTCCAAGCCACCAAAGCCGGCTAAAAGGTGAATAATCGATAACTAAAACTTTAATTGTACTACTTCTTACTGGCTATTACTTCAACTTAGAAGTTTCTTCTGTGTTCTAATATGGTGCTTTTAGTGTCTCCGCATACCGCAGCACGCGACATAGCTTTGCAGACGATAAATGTAACAGTCTCAGAGAGAAAAGCGGCCAATGTCACGATCTGGCTTTAAGTCGATTCGATAACAAATGACGATAACGGACGGATTTCTCAGGTTTTTACTACATATGAACACTTTTCACATTCTCCCGCGCAACGCGGCTGCTAGTCCTCCTTTTCATGCAAAATCTTAAGGTCCTAGGTCTTATCCAAGCCACCAAAGCCGGCTAAAAAGTGAATAATCGATAATTAAAACTTGAATTGTACTACTTCTTACTGGCTATTACTTCAACTTAGAAGCTTCTTCTGTGTTCTACTATGGTGCTTTTAGTGTTCCCGCATACCGCAGCACGCGACATAGCTTTGCAGACGATAAATGTAACCGTTTCAGAGAGAAGAGCGGCCAATGTGACGATCTGGTTTTAAATCGATTCGATAACAAATGACGAAAACGGCCGGGTTTCTCAGGTTTTTACTACATATGAACACTTTTCACATTCTCCCGTGCAACGCGGCTGCTAGTCCTCCTATCATGCAAAATCTTAAGGTTCCACCTCATGAACAAGCCACCAAATCCGGCTAAAAAGTGAATAATCAATAACTAAAACTTGAATTGTACTACTTCTTACTGGCTATTACTTCAACTTAGAATCTTCTTCTGTGTTCTACTATGGTGCTTTTAGTGTTCCGCATACCGCAGCACGTGACATAGCTTTGCAGACGATAAATGTAACCGTCTCAGAGAGAAAAGTGGCCAATATAACGATCTGGCTTTAAGTCGATTAGATAACAAATGACGACAATGGACAGATTTCTCAGGTTTTTACTACATATGAACACTTTTCACATTCTCCCATGCAACGCGGCTGCTAGTCTTCCTTTCATGCAAAATCGTAAGGTCCTTGGTCATGTCCAAGCCACCAAAGCCGGCTAAAAGGTGAATAATCGATAACAAAACTTGAATTGTACTACTTCTTACTGGCTATTACTTCAACTTAGAAGCTTCTTCTGTGTTCTACTATGGTGCTTTTAGTGTTCCCGCATACCGCAGCACGCGACATAGCTTTGCAGACGATAAATGTAACCGTCTCAGAGAGAAAAGCGGCCAATGTGACGATCTGGCTTTAAGTCGATTCGATAACAAATGACGATAACGGACGGATTTCTCAGGTTTTTACTCCATATGAACACTTTTCACATTCTCCCGCGCAACGCGGCTGCTAGTCCTCCTTTCATGCAAAATCTTAAGGTCCTAGGTCTTATTCAAGCCACCAAATCCGGCAAAAATGTGAATAATCGATAATTAAAACTTGAATTGTACTACTTCTTACCGGCTATTACTTCAACTTAGAAGCTTCTTCTGTGTTCCACTATGGTGCTTTTAGTGTTCCCGCATACCGCAGCACGCGACATAGCTTTGCAGACGATAAATGTAACCGTTTCAGAGACAAGAGCGGCCAATGTGACGATCTGGCTTTAAATCGATTCGATAACAAATGACGAAAACGGCCGGGTTTCTCAGGTTTTTACTACATATGAACACTTTTCACATTCTCCCGTGCAACGCGGCTGCTAGTCCTCCTATCATGCAAAATCTTAAGGTTCCACCTCATGTCCAAGCCACCAAATCCGGCTAAAAAGTGAATAATCAATAACTAAAACTTGAATTGTACTACTTCTTACTGGCTATTACTGCAACTTAGAAGCTTCTTCTGTGTTCTACTATGGTGCTTTTAGTGTTCCGCATACCGCAGCACGCGACATAGCTTTGTAGACGATAAATGTAACCGTCTCAGAGAGAAAAGCGGCCAATATAACGATCTGGCTTTAAGTCGATTCGATAACAAATGACGAAAACGGACGGATTTCTCAGGTTTTCACTACATATGAACACTTTTCACATTCTCGCGTGCAACGCGGCTGCTAGTCCTCCTTTCATGCAAAATCTTAAGGTCCTAGGTCACGTCCAAGCCACCAAAGCCGGCTAAATAGTGAATAATCGACAACTAAACCTTGAATTGTACTACTTCTTACTGGCTATTACTTCAACTTAGAAGCTTCTTCTGTGTTCTACTATGGTGCTTTTAGTGTCTCCACATACCGCAGCACGCGACATAGCTTTGCAGACGATAAATGTAACCGTCTCAGAGAGAAAAGCGGCCAATGTGACGATCTGGCTTTAAGTCGATTCAATAACAAATGACAAAAATGGACAGATTTCTCAGGTTTTTACTACATATGAACACTTTTCACATTCTCCCGTGCAACGCGGCTGCTGGTCCTCCTTTCATGCAAAATCTTAAGGTCCTAGGTCATGTCCAAGCCACCAAAGCCGGCTAAATAGTGAATAATCGACAACTAAAACTTGAATTGTACTACTTCTTACTGGCTATTACTTCAACTTAGAAGCTCCTTCTGAGTTCTACTATGGTGCTTTTAGTGTCGCCACATACCGCAGCACGCGACATAGCTTTGCAGACGACAAATGTAACCGTCTCAGAGAGAAAAGCGGCCAATGTGACGATCTGGCTTTAAATCGATTCGATAACAAATGACGAAAACGGACGGGTTTCTCAGGTTTTTACTCCATATGAACACTTTTCACATTCTCCCGTGCAACGCGGCTGCTAGTCCTCCTTTCATGCAAAATCTTAAGGTCCTAGGTCATGTCCAAGCCACCAAAGCCGGCTAAAAGGTGAATAATCGATAATTAAAAATTGAATTGTACTACTTCTTACTGGCTATTACTTCAATTTAGAAGCTTCTTCTGTGTTCTACTATGGTGCTTTTAGTGTCTACGCATACGGCAGCACGCGACATAGCTCTGCAGACGATAAATGTAACCGTTTCAGAGTGAAGGGAGGCCAATGTGACGATCTGGCTTTAAATCGATTCGATAACAAATGACGAAAACGGACGGATTTCTCAGGTTTTTACTCCATATGAACACTTTTCACATTCTCCCGTGCAACGCGGCTGCTGGTCCTCCTTTCATCAAAATCTTAAGGTTCCACCTCATGTCCAAGCCACCAAATCCGGCTAAAAAGTGAATAATCAATAACTAAAACTTGAATTGTACTACTTCTTACTGGCTATTACTTCAACTTAGAAGCTTCTTCTGTGTTCTACTATGGTGCTTTTAGTGTTCCGCATACCGCAGCACGCGACATAGCTTTGTAGACGATAAATGTAACCGTCTCAGAGAGAAAAGCGGCCAATATAACGATCTGGTTTTAAGTCGATTCGATAACAAATGACGAAAACGGACGGATTTCTCAGGTTTTCACTACATATGAACACTTTTCACATTCTCGCGTGCAACGCGGCTGCTAGTCCTCCTTTCATGCAAAATCTTAAGGTCCTAGGTCACGTCCAAGCCACCAAAGCCGGCTAAATAGTGAATAATCGACAACTAAACCTTGAATTGTACTACTTCTTACTGGCTATTACTTCAACTTAGAAGCTTCTTCTGTGTTCTACTATGGTGCTTTTAGTGTCTCCGCATACCGCAGCACGCGACATAGCTTTGCAGACGATAAATGTAACAGTCCCAGAGAGAAAAGCGGCCAATGTGACGATCTGGCTTTAAGTCGATTCGATAACAAATGACGATAACGGACGGATTTCTCAGGTTTTTACTCCATATGAACACTTTTCACATTCTCCCGCGCAACGCGGCTGCTAGTCCTCCTTTTCATGCAAAATCTTAAGGTCCTAGGTCTTATCCAAGCCACCAAAGCCGGCTAAAAAGTGAATAATCGATAATTAAAACTTGAATTGTACTACTTCTTACTGGCTATTACTTCAACTTAGAAGCTTCTTCTGTGTTCTACTATGGTGCTTTTCGTGTTCCCGCATACCGCAGCACGCGACATAGCTTTGCAGACGATAAATGTAACCGTTTCAGAGAGAAGAGCGGCCAATGTGACGATCTGGTTTTAAATCGATTCGATAACAAATGACGAAAACGGCCGGGTTTCTCAGGTTTTTACTACATATGAACACTTTTCACATTCTCCCGTGCAACGCGGCTGCTAGTCCTCCTATCATGCAAAATCTTAAGGTTCCACCTCATGACCAAGCCACCAAATCCGGCTAAAAAGTGAATAATCAATAACTAAAACTTGAATTGTACTACTTCTTACTGGCTATTACTTCAACTTAGAATCTTCTTCTGTGTTCTACTATGGTGCTTTTAGTGTTCCGCATACCGCAGCACGTGACATAGCTTTGCAGACGATAAATGTAACCGTCTCAGAGAGAAAAGTGGCCAATATAACGATCTGCTTTAAGTCGATCCGATAACAAATGACGACAATGGACAGATTTCTCAGGTTTTTACTACATATGAACACTTTTCACATTCTCCCATGCAACGCGGCTGCTAGTCTTCCTTTCATGCAAAATCGTAAGGTCCTTGGTCATGTCCAAGCCTCCAAAGCCGGCTAAAAGGTGAATAATCGATAACAAAACTTGAATTGTACTACTTCTTACTTTCTATTACTTCAACTTAGAAGCTTCTTCTGTGTTCTACTATGGTGCTTTTAGTGTTCCCGCATACCGCAGCACGCGACATAGCTTTGCAGACGATAAATGTAACCGTCTCAGAGAGAAAAGCGGCCAATGTGACGATCTGGCTTTAAGTCGATTCGATAACAAATGACGATAACGGACGGATTTCTCAGGTTTTTACTCCATATGAACACTTTTCACATTCTCCCGCGCAACGCGGCTGCTAGTCCTCCTTTCATGCAAAATCTTAAGGTCCTAGGTCTTATTCAAGCCACCAAAGCCGGCAAAAATGTGAATAATCGATAATTAAAACTTGAATTGTACTACTTCTTACCGGCTATTACTTCAACTTAGAAGCTTCTTCTGTGTTCCACTATGGTGCTTTTAGTGTTCCCGCATACCGCAGCACGCGACATAGCTTTGCAGACGATAAATGTAACCGTTTCAGAGAGAAGAGCGGCCAATGTGACGATCTGGCTTTAAATCGATTCGATAACAAATGACGAAAACGGCCGGGTTTCTCAGGTTTTTACTACATATGAACACTTTTCACATTCTCCCGTGCAACGCGGCTGCTAGTCCTCCTATCATGCAAAATCTTAAGGTTCCACCTCATGTCCAAGCCACCAAATCCGGCTAAAAAGTGAATAATCAATAACTAAAACTTGAATTGTACTAATTCTTACTGGCTATTACTTCAACTTAGAAGCTTCTTCTGTGTTCTACTATGGTGCTTTTAGTGTTCCGCATACCGCAGCACGCGACATAGCTTTGCAGACGATAAATGTAACCGTCTCAGAGAGAAAAGCGGCCAATATAACGATCTGGCTTTAAGTCGATTCGATAACAAATGACGAAAACGGACGGATTTCTCAGGTTTTCACTACATATGAACACTTTTCACATTCTCGCGTGCAACGCGGCTGCTAGTCCTCCTTTCATGCAAAATCTTAAGGTCCTAGGTCACATCCAAGCCACCAAAGCCGGCTAAAAAGTGAATAATCGACAACTAAACCTTGAATTGTACTACTTCTTACTGGCTATTACTTCAACTTAGAAGCTTCTTCTGTGTTCTACTATGGTGCTTTTAGTGTTCCCGCATACCGCAGCACGCGACATAGCTTTGCAGACGATAAATGTAACCGTTTCAGAGAGAAGAGCGGCCAATGTGACGATCTGGTTTTAAATCGATTCGATAACAAATGACGAAAACGGCCGGGTTTCTCAGGTTTTTACTACATATGAACACTTTTCACATTCTCCCGTGCAACGCGGCTGCTAGTCCTCCTATCATGCAAAATCTTAAGGTTCCACCTCATGACCAAGCCACCAAATCCGGCTAAAAAGTGAATAATCAATAACTAAAACTTGAATTGTACTACTTCTTACTGGCTATTACTTCAACTTAGAATCTTCTTCTGTGTTCTACTATGGTGCTTTTAGTGTTCCGCATACCGCAGCACGTGACATAGCTTTGCAGACGATAAATGTAACCGTCTCAGAGAGAAAAGTGGCCAATATAACGATCTGGCTTTAAGTCGATTCGATAACAAATGACGACAATGGACAGATTTCTCAGGTTTTTACTACATATGAACACTTTTCACATTCTCCCATGCAACGCGGCTGCTAGTGTTCCTTTCATGCAAAATCGTAAGGTCCTTGGTCATGTCCAAGCCACCAAAGCCGGCTAAAAGGTGAATAATCGATAACAAAACTTGAATTGTACTACTTCTTACTGGCTATTACTTCAACTTAGAAGCTTCTTCTGTGTTCTACTATGGTGCTTTTAGTGTTCCCGCATACCGCAGCACGCGACATAGCTTTGCAGACGATAAATGTAACCGTCTCAGAGAGAAAAGCGGCCAATGTGACGATCTGGCTTTAAGTCGATTCGATAACAAATGACGATAACGGACGGATTTCTCAGGTTTTTACTCCATATGAACACTTTTCACATTCTCCCGCGCAACGCGGCTGCTAGTCCTCCTTTCATGCAAAATCTTAAGGTCCTAGGTCTTATTCAAGCCACCAAAGCCGGCAAAAATGTGAATAATCGATAATTAAAACTTGAATTGTACTACTTCTTACTGGCTATTACTTCAACTTAGAAGCTCCTTCTGTGTTCTACTATGGTGCTTTTAGTGTCGCCACATACCGCAGCACGCGACATAGCTTTGCAGACGATAAATGTAACAGTCTCAGAGAGAAAAGCGGCCAATGTGACGATCTGGCTTTAAGTCGATTCGATAACAAATGACGATAACGGACGGATTTCTCAGGTTTTTACTCCATATGAACACTTTTCACATTCTCCCGCGCAACGCGGCTGCTAGTCCTCCTTTTCATGCAAAATCTTAAGGTCCTAGGTCTTATCCAAGCCACCAAAGCCGGCTAAAAAGTGAATAATCGATAATTAAAACTTGAATTGTACTACTTCTTACTGGCTATTACTTCAACTTAGAAGCTTCTTCTGTGTTCTACTATGGTGCTTTTAGTGTTCCCGCATACCGCAGCACGCGACATAGCTTTGCAGACGATAAATGTAACCGTTTCAGAGAGAAGAGCGGCCAATGTGACGATCTGGTTTTAAATCGATTCGATAACAAATGACGATAACGGACGGATTTCTCAGGTTTTTACTCCATATGAACACTTTTCACATTCTCCCGTGCAACGCGGCTACTAGTCCTCCTATCATGCAAAATCTTAAGGTTCCACCTCATGACCAAGCCACCAAATCCGGCTAAAAAGTGAATAATCAATAACTAAAACTTGAATTGTACTACTTCTTACTGGCTATTACTTCAACTTAGAATCTTCTTCTGTGTTCTACTATGGTGCTTTTAGTGTTCCGCATACCGCAGCACGTGACATAGCTTTGCAGACGATAAATGTAACCGTCTCAGAGAGAAAAGTGGCCAATATAACGATCTGGCTTTAAGTCGATTCGATAACAAATGACGACAATGGACAGATTTCTCAGGTTTTTACTACATATGAACACTTTTCACATTCTCCCATGCAACGCGGCTGCTAGTCTTCCTTTCATGCAAAATCGTAAGGTCCTTGGTCATGTCCAAGCCACCAAAGCCGGCTAAAAGGTGAATAATCGATAACAAAACTTGAATTGTACTACTTCTTACTGGCTATTACTTCAACTTAGAAGCTTCTTCTGTGTTCTACTATGGTGCTTTTAGTGTTCCCGCATACCGCAGCACGCGACATAGCTTTGCAGACGATAAATGTAACCGTCTCAGAGAGAAAAGCGGCCAATGTGACGATCTGGCTTTAAGTCGATTCGATAACAAATGACGATAACGGACGGATTTCTCAGGTTTTTACTCCATATGAACACTTTTCACATTCTCCCGCGCAACGCGGCTGCTAGTCCTCCTTTCATGCAAAATCTTAAGGTCCTAGGTCTTATTCAAGCCACCAAAGCCGGCAAAAATGTGAATAATCGATAATTAAAACTTGAATTGTACTACTTCTTACTGGCTATTACTTCAACTTAGAAGCTCCTTCTGAGTTCTACTATGGTGCTTTTAGTGTCGCCACATACCGCAGCACGCGACATAGCTTTGCAGACGATAAATGTAACCGTTTCAGAGAGAAGAGCGGCCAATGTGACGATCTGGCTTTAAATCGATTCGATAACAAATGACGAAAACGGCCGGGTTTCTCAGGTTTTTACTACATATGAACACTTTTCACATTCTCCCGTGCAACGCGGCTGCTAGTCCTCCTATCATGCAAAATCTTAAGGTTCCACCTCATGTCCAAGCCACCAAATCCGGCTAAAAGTGAATAATCAATAACTAAAACTTGAATTGTACTACTTCTTACTGGCTATTACTTCAACTTAGAAGCTTCTTCTGTGTTCTACTATGGTGCTTTTAGTGTTCCGCATACCGCAGCACGCGACATAGCTTTGTAGACGATAAATGTAACCGTCTCAGAGAGAAAAGCGGCCAATATAACGATCTGGCTTTAAGTCGATTCGATAACAAATGACGAAAACGGACGGATTTCTCAGGTTTTCACTACATATGAACACTTTTCACATTCTCGCGTGCAACGCGGCTGCTAGTCCTCCTTTCATGCAAAATCTTAAGGTCCTAGGTCACGTCCAAGCCACCAAAGCCGGCTAAATAGTGAATAATCGACAACTAAACCTTGAATTGTACTACTTCTTACTGGCTATTACTTCAACTTAGAAGCTTCTTCTGTGTTCTACTATGGTGCTTTTAGTGTCTCCACATACCGCAGCACGCGACATAGCTTTGCAGACGATAAATGTAACCGTCTCAGAGAGAATAGCGGCCAATGTGACGATCTGGCTTTAAGTCGATTCAATAACAAATGACAAAAATGGACAGATTTCTCAGGTTTTTACTACATATGAACACTTTTCACATTCTCCCGTGCAACGCGGCTGCTGGTCCTCCTTTCATGCAAAATCTTAAGGTCCTAGGTCATGTCCAAGCCACCAAAGCCGGCTAAATAGTGAATAATCGACAACTAAAACTTGAATTGTACTACTTCTTACTGGCTATTACTTCAACTTAGAAGCTCCTTCTGAGTTCTACTATGGTGCTTTTAGTGTCGCCACATACCGCAGCACGCGACATAGCTTTGCAGACGACAAATGTAACCGTCTCAGAGAGAAAAGCGGCCAATGTGACGATCTGGCTTTAAATCGATTCGATAACAAATGACGAAAACGGACGGGTTTCTCAGGTTTTTACTCCATATGAACACTTTTCACATTCTCCCGTGCAACGCGGCTGCTAGTCCTCCTTTCATGCAAAATCTTAAGGTCCTAGGTCATGTCCAAGCCACCAAAGCCGGCTAAAAGGTGAATAATCGATAATTAAAAATTGAATTGTACTACTTCTTACTGGCTATTACTTCAATTTAGAAGCTTCTTCTGTGTTCTACTATGGTGCTTTTAGTGTCTACGCATACGGCAGCACGCGACATAGCTCTGCAGACGATAAATGTAACCGTTTCAGAGTGAAGGGAGGCCAATGTGACGATCTGGCTTTAAATCGATTCGATAACAAATGACGAAAACGGACGGATTTCTCAGGTTTTTACTCCATATGAACACTTTTCACATTCTCCCGTGCAACGCGGCTGCTGGTCCTCCTTTCATCAAAATCTTAAGGTTCCACCTCATGTCCAAGCCACCAAATCCGGCTATAAAGTGAATAATCAATAACTAAAACTTGAATTGTACTACTTCTTACTGGCTATTACTTCAACTTAGAATCTTCTTCTGTGTTCTACTATGGTGCTTTTAGTGTTCCGCATACCGCAGCACGCGACATAGCTTTGCAGACGATAAATGTAACCATCTCAGAGAGAAAAGCGGCCAATATAACGATCTGGTTTTAAGTCGATTCGATAACAAATGACGAAAACAGACGGATTTCTCAGGTTTTCACTACATATGAACACTTTTCACATTCTCCCGTGCAACGCGGCTGCTAGTCCTCCTTTCATGCAAAATCTTAAGGTCCTAGGTCATGTCCAAGCCACCAAAGCCGGCTAAAAAGTGAATAATCGACAACTAAAACTTGAATTGTACTACTTCTTACTGGCTATTACTTCAACTTAGAAGCTTCTTCTGTGTTCTACTACGGTGCTTTTAGTGTCTCCACATACCGCAGCAAGTGCCATAGCTTTGCAGACGATAAATGTAACCGTCTCAGAGAGAAAAGCGGCCAATGTGACGATCTGCCTTTAAGTCGAATCAATAACAAATGACGAAAATGGACAGATTTCACAGGTTTTTACTACATATGAACACTTTTCACATTCTCCCGTGCAACGCGGCTGCTGGTCCTCCTTTCATGCAAAATCGTAAGGTCCTAGGTCATGTCCAAGCCACCAAAGCCGGCTAAAAAGAGAATAATCGACAACTAAAACTTGAATTGTACTACCTCTTACTGGCTATTACTTCAACTTAGAAGCTCCTTCTGTGTTCTACTATGGTGCTTTTAGTGTCGCCACATACCGCAGCACGCGACATAGCTTTGCAGAAGATAAATGTAACCGTCTCAGAGAGAAAAGCGGCCAATGTGACGATCTGGTTTTAAGTCGATTCGATAACAAATGACGAAAATGGACAGATTTCTCAGGTTTTTACTACATATGAACACTTTTCACTTTCTCCCATGCAACGCGGCTGCTAATCCTCCTTTCATGCAAAATCTAAAGGTCCTAGGTCATGTCCAAGCCACCAAAGCCGGCTAAAAGGTGAATAATCGATAACTAAAACTTTAATTGTACTACTTCTTACTGGCTATTACTTCAACTTAGAAGTTTCTTCTGTGTTCTAATATGGTGCTTTTAGTGTCTCCGCATACCGCAGCACGCGACATAGCTTTGCAGACGATAAATGTAACAGTCTCAGAGAGAAAAGCGGCCAATGTGACGATCTGGCTTTAAGTCGATTCGATAACAAATGACGATAACGGACGGATTTCTCAGGTTTTTACTCCATATGAACACTTTTCACATTCTCCCGCGCAACGCGGCTGCTAGTCCTCCTTTTCATGCAAAATCTTAAGGTCCTAGGTCTTATCCAAGCCACCAAAGCCGGCTAAAAAGTGAATAATCGATAATTAAAACTTTAATTGTACTACTTCTTACTGGCTATTACTTCAACTTAGAAGCTTCTTCTGTGTTCTACTATGGTGCTTTTAGTGTTCCCGCATACCGCAGCACGCGACATAGCTTTGCAGACGATAAATGTAACCGTTTCAGAGAGAAGAGCGGCCAATGTGACGATCTGGTTTTAAATCGATTCGATAACAAATGACGAAAACGGCCGGGTTTCTCAGGTTTTTACTACATATGAACACTTTTCACATTCTCCCGTGCAACGCGGCTGCTAGTCCTCCTATCATGCAAAATCTTAAGGTTCCACCTCATGACCAAGCCACCAAATCCGGCTAAAAAGTGAATAATCAATAACTAAAACTTGAATTGTACTACTTCTTACTGGCTATTACTTCAACTTAGAATCTTCTTCTGTGTTCTACTATGGTGCTTTTAGTGTTCCGCATACCGCAGCACGTGACATAGCTTTGCAGACGATAAATGTAACCGTCTCAGAGAGAAAAGTGGCCAATATAACGATCTGCTTTAAGTCGATTCGATAACAAATGACGACAATGGACAGATTTCTCAGGTTTTTACTACATATGAACACTTTTCACATTCTCCCATGCAACGCGGCTGCTAGTCTTCCTTTCATGCAAAATCGTAAGGTCCTTGGTCATGTCCAAGCCACCAAAGCCGGCTAAAAGGTGAATAATCGATAACAAAACTTGAATTGTACTACTTCTTACTTTCTATTACTTCAACTTAGAAGCTTCTTCTGTGTTCTACTATGGTGCTTTTAGTGTTCCCGCATACCGCAGCACGCGACATAGCTTTGCAGACGATAAATGTAACCGTCTCAGAGAGAAAAGCGGCCAATGTGACGATCTGGCTTTAAGTCGATTAGATAACAAATGACGATAACGGACGGACTTCTCAGGTTTTTACTCCATATGAACACTTTTCACATTCTCCCGCGCAACGCGGCTGCTAGTCCTCCTTTCATGCAAAATCTTAAGGTCCTAGGTCTTATTCAAGCCACCAAAGCCGGCAAAAATGTGAATAATCGATAATTAAAACTTGAATTGTACTACTTCTTACCGGCTATTACTTCAACTTAGAAGCTTCTTCTGTGTTCCACTATGGTGCTTTTAGTGTTCCCGCATACCGCAGCACGCGACATAGCTTTGCAGACGATAAATGTAACCGTTTCAGAGAGAAGAGCGGCCAATGTGACGATCTGGCTTTAAATCGATTCGATAACAAATGACGAAAACGGCCGGGTTTCTCAGGTTTTTACTACATATGAACACTTTTCACATTCTCCCGTGCAACGCGGCTGCTAGTCCTCCTATCTTGCAAAATCTTAAGGTTCCACCTCATGTCCAAGCCACCAAATCCGGCTAAAAAGTGAATAATCAATAACTAAAACTTGAATTGTACTAATTCTTACTGGCTATTACTTCAACTTAGAATCTTCTTCTGTGTTCTACTATGGTGCTTTTAGTGTTCCGCATACCGCAGCACGCGACATAGCTTTGCAGACGATAAATGTAACCGTCTCAGAGAGAAAAGCGGCCAATATAACGATCTGGCTTTAAGTCGATTCGATAACAAATGACGAAAACGGACGGATTTCTCAGGTTTTCACTACATATGAACACTTTTCACATTCTCGCGTGCAACGCGGCTGCTAGTCCTCCTTTCATGCAAAATCTTAAGGTCCTAGGTCACATCCAAGCCACCAAAGCCGGCTAAAAAGTGAATAATCGACAACTAAACCTTGAATTGTACTACTTCTTACTGGCTATTACTTCAACTTAGAAGCTTCTTCTGTGTTCTACTATGGTGCTTTTAGTGTTCCCGCATACCGCAGCACGCGACATAGCTTTGCAGACGATAAATGTAACCGTTTCAGAGAGAAGAGCGGCCAATGTGACGATCTGGTTTTAAATCGATTCGATAACAAATGACGAAAACGGCCGGGTTTCTCAGGTTTTTACTACATATGAACACTTTTCACATTCTCCCGTGCAACGCGGCTGCTAGTCCTCCTATCATGCAAAATCTTAAGGTTCCACCTCATGACCAAGCCACCAAATCCGGCTAAAAAGTGAATAATCAATAACTAAAACTTGAATTGTACTACTTCTTACTGGCTATTACTTCAACTTAGAATCTTCTTCTGTGTTCTACTATGGTGCTTTTAGTGTTCCGCATACCGCAGCACGTGACATAGCTTTGCAGACGATAAATGTAACCGTCTCAGAGAGAAAAGTGGCCAATATAACGATCTGGCTTTAAGTCGATTCGATAACAAATGACGACAATGGACAGATTTCTCAGGTTTTTACTACATATGAACACTTTTCACATTCTCCCATGCAACGCGGCTGCTAGTGTTCCTTTCATGCAAAATCGTAAGGTCCTTGGTCATGTCCAAGCCACCAAAGCCGGCTAAAAGGTGAATAATCGATAACAAAACTTGAATTGTACTACTTCTTACTGGCTATTACTTCAACTTAGAAGCTTCTTCTGTGTTCTACTATGGTGCTTTTAGTGTTCCCGCATACCGCAGCACGCGACATAGCTTTGCAGACGATAAATGTAACCGTCTCAGAGAGAAAAGCGGCCAATGTGACGATCTGGCTTTAAGTCGATTCGATAACAAATGACGATAACGGACGGATTTCTCAGGTTTTTACTCCATATGAACACTTTTCACATTCTCCCGCGCAACGCGGCTGCTAGTCCTCCTTTCATGCAAAATCTTAAGGTCCTAGGTCTTATTCAAGCCACCAAAGCCGGCAAAAATGTGAATAATCGATAATTAAAACTTGAATTGTACTACTTCTTACTGGCTATTACTTCAACTTAGAAGCTCCTTCTGTGTTCTACTATGGTGCTTTTAGTGTCGCCACATACCGCAGCACGCGACATAGCTTTGCAGACGATAAATGTAACAGTCTCAGAGAGAAAAGCGGCCAATGTGACGATCTGGCTTTAAGTCGATTCGATAACAAATGACGATAACGGACGGATTTCTCAGGTTTTTACTCCATATGAACACTTTTCACATTCTCCCGCGCAACGCGGCTGCTAGTCCTCCTTTTCATGCAAAATCTTAAGGTCCTAGGTCTTATCCAAGCCACCAAAGCCGGCTAAAAAGTGAATAATCGATAATTAAAACTTGAATTGTACTACTTCTTACTGGCTATTACTTCAACTTAGAAGCTTCTTCTGTGTTCTACTATGGTGCTTTTAGTGTTCCCGCATACCGCAGCACGCGACATAGCTTTGCAGACGATAAATGTAACCGTTTCAGAGAGAAGAGCGGCCAATGTGACGATCTGGTTTTAAATCGATTCGATAACAAATGACGAAAACGGCCGGGTTTCTCAGGTTTTTACTACATATGAACACTTTTCACATTCTCCCGTGCAACGCGGCTGCTAGTCCTCCTATCATGCAAAATCTTAAGGTTCCACCTCATGACCAAGCCACCAAATCCGGCTAAAAAGTGAATAATCAATAACTAAAACTTGAATTGTACTACTTCTTACTGGCTATTACTTCAACTTAGAATCTTCTTCAGTGTTCTACTATGGTGCTTTTAGTGTTCCGCATACCGCAGCACGTGACATAGCTTTGCAGACGATAAATGTAACCGTCTCAGAGAGAAAAGTGGCCAATATAACGATCTGGCTTTAAGTCGATTCGATAACAAATGACGACAATGGACAGATTTCTCAGGTTTTTACTACATATGAACACTTTTCACATTCTCCCATGCAACGCGGCTGCTAGTCTTCCTTTCATGCAAAATCGTAAGGTCCTTGGTCATGTCCAAGCCACCAAAGCCGGCTAAAAGGTGAATAATCGATAACAAAACTTGAATTGTACTACTTCTTACTGGCTATTACTTCAACTTAGAAGCTTCTTCTGTGTTCTACTATGGTGCTTTTAGTGTTCCCGCATACCGCAGCACGCGACATAGCTTTGCAGACGATAAATGTAACCGTCTCAGAGAGAAAAGCGGCCAATGTGACGATCTGGCTTTAAGTCGATTCGATAACAAATGACGATAACGGACGGATTTCTCAGGTTTTTACTCCATATGAACACTTTTCACATTCTCCCGCGCAACGCGGCTGCTAGTCCTCCTTTCATGCAAAATCTTAAGGTCCTAGGTCTTATTCAAGCCACCAAAGCCGGCAAAAATGTGAATAATCGATAATTAAAACTTGAATTGTACTACTTCTTACCGGCTATTACTTCAACTTAGAAGCTTCTTCTGTGTTCCACTATGGTGCTTTTAGTGTTCCCGCATACCGCAGCACGCGACATAGCTTTGCAGACGATAAATGTAACCGTTTCAGAGAGAAGAGCGGCCAATGTGACGATCTGGCTTTAAATCGATTCGATAACAAATGACGAAAACGGCCGGGTTTCTCAGGTTTTTACTACATATGAACACTTTTCACATTCTCCCGTGCAACGCGGCTGCTAGTCCTCCTATCATGCAAAATCTTAAGGTTCCACCTCATGTCCAAGCCACCAAATCCGGCTAAAAAGTGAATAATCAATAACTAAAACTTGAATTGTACTAATTCTTACTGGCTATTACTTCAACTTAGAAGCTTCTTCTGTGTTCTACTATGGTGCTTTTAGTGTTCCGCATACCGCAGCACGCGACATAGCTTTGCAGACGATAAATGTAACCGTCTCAGAGAGAAAAGCGGCCAATATAACGATCTGGCTTTAAGTCGATTCGATAACAAATGACGAAAACGGACGGATTTCTCAGGTTTTCACTACATATGAACACTTTTCACATTCTCGCGTGCAACGCGGCTGCTAGTCCTCCTATCATGCAAAATCTTAAGGTCCTAGGTCACGTCCAAGCCACCAAAGCCGGCTAAAAAGTGAATAATCGACAACTAAACCTTGAATTGTACTACTTCTTACTGGCTATTACTTCAACTTAGAAGCTTCTTCTGTGTTCTACTATGGTGCTTTTAGTGTTCCCGCATACCGCAGCACGCGACATAGCTTTGCAGACGATAAATGTAACCGTTTCAGAGAGAAGAGCGGCCAATGTGACGATCTGGTTTTAAATCGATTCGATAACAAATGACGAAAACGGCCGGGTTTCTCAGGTTTTTACTACATATGAACACTTTTCACATTCTCCCGTGCAACGCGGCTGCTAGTCCTCCTATCATGCAAAATCTTAAGGTTCCACCTCATGACCAAGCCACCAAATCCGGCTAAAAATTGAATAATCAATAACTAAAACTTGAATTGTACTACTTCTTACTGGCTATTACTTCAACTTAGAATCTTCTTCTGTGTTCTACTATGGTGCTTTTAGTGTTCCGCATACCGCAGCACGCGACATAGCTTTGCAGACGATAAATGTAACCGTCTCAGAGAGAAAAGTGGCCAATATAACGATCTGGCTTTAAGTCTATTCGATAACAAATGACGACAATGGACAGATTTCTCAGGTTTTTACTACATATGAACACTTTTCACATTCTCCCATGCAACGTGGCTGCTAGTCTTCCTTTCATGCAAAATCGTAAGGTCCTTGGTCATGTCCAAGCCACCAAAGCCGGCTAAAAGGTGAATAATCGATAACAAAACTTGAATTGTACTACTTCTTACTGGCTATTACTTCAACTTAGAAGCTTCTTCTGTGTTCTACTATGGTGCTTTTAGTGTTCCCGCATACCGCAGCACGCGACATAGCTTTGCAGACGATAAATGTAACCGTCTCAGAGAGAAAAGCGGCCAATGTGACGATCTGGCTTTAAGTCGATTCGATAACAAATGACGATAACGGACGGATTTCTCAGGTTTTTACTCCATATGAACACTTTCACATTCTCCCGCGCAACGCGGCTGCTAGTCCTCCTTTCATGCAAAATCTTAAGGTCCTAGGTCTTATTCAAGCCACCAAAGCCGGCAAAAATGTGAATAATCGATAATTAAAACTTGAATTGTACTACTTCTTACTGGCTATTACTTCAACTTAGAAGCTCCTTCTGTGTTCTACTATGGTGCTTTTAGTGTCGCCACATACCGCAGCACGCGACATAGCTTTGCAGACGATAAATGTAACCGTCTCAGAGAGAAAAGCGGCCAATGTGACGATCTGGTTTTAAGTCGATTCAATAACAAATGACGAAAATGGACAGATTTCTCAGGTTTTTACTACATATGAACACTTTTCACTTTCTCCCATGCAACGCGGCTGCTAATCCTCCTTTCATGCAAAATCTAAAGGTCCTAGGTCATGTCCAAGCCACCAAAGCCGGCTAAAAGGTGAATAATCGATAACTAAAACTTTAATTGTACTACTTCTTACTGGCTATTACTTCAACTTAGAAGCTTCTTCTGTGTTCTACTATGGTGCTTTTAGTGTTCCGCATACCGCAGCACGCGACATAGCTTTGCAGACGATAAATGTAACCGTCTCAGAGAGAAAAGCGGCCAATATAACGATCTGGCTTTAAGTCGATTCGATAACAAATGACGAAAACGGACGGATTTCTCAGGTTTTCACTACATATGAACACTTTTCACATTCTCGCGTGCAACGCGGCTGCTAGTCCTCCTTTCATGCAAAATCTTAAGGTCCTAGGTCACGTCCAAGCCACCAAAGCCGGCTAAAAAGTGAATAATCGACAACTAAACCTTGAATTGTACTACATCTTACTGGCTATTACTTCAACTTAGAAGCTTCTTCTGTGTTCTACTATGGTGCTTTTAGTGTCTCCACATACCGCAGCACGCGACATAGCTTTGCAGACGATAAATGTAACCGTCTCAGAGAGAAAAGCGGCCAATGTGACGATCTGGCTTTAAGTCGATTCAATAACAAATGACGAAAATGGACAGATTTCTCAGGTTTTTACTACATATGAACACTTTTCACATTCTCCCGTGCAACGCGGCTGCTGGTCCTCCTTTCATGCAAAATCTTAAGGTCCTAGGTCATGTCCAAGCCACCAAAGCCGGCTAAAAAGTGAATAATCGACAACTAAAACTTGAATTGTACTACTTCTTACTGGCTATTACTTCAACTTAGAAGCTCCTTCTGAGTTCTACTATGGTGCTTTTAGTGTCGCCACATACCGCAGCACGCGACATAGCTTTGCAGACGATAAATGTAACCGTCTCAGAGAGAAAAGCGGCCAATGTGACGATCTGGCTTTAAGTCGATTCGATAACAAATGACGAAAACGGACGGATTTCTCAGGTTTTCACTACATATGAACACTTTTCACATTGTCCCGTGCAACGCGGCTGCTAGTCCTTTTTCATGCAAAATCTTAAGGTCCTAGGTCATGTCCAAGCCACCAAAGCCGGCTAAAAAGTGAATAATCGACAACTAAAACTTGAATTGTACTACTTCTTACTGGCTATTACTTCAACTTCGAAGTTTCTTCTGTGTTCTACTATGGTGCTTTTAGTGTCTCCACATACCGCAGCACGCGACATAGCTTTGCAGACGATAAATGTAACCGTCTCAGAGAGAAAAGCGGCCAATGTGACGATCTGGCTTTAAGTCGATTCGATAACAAATGACGAAAATGGACAGATTTCTCAGGTTTTTACGACATATGAACACTTTTCACATTCTCCCGTGCAACGCGGCTGCTAGTCCTCCTTTCATGCAAAATCGTAAGGTCCTAGGTCATGTCCAAGCCACCAAAGCCGGCTAAAAAGTGAATAATCGACAACTAAAACTTGAATTGTACTACGTCTTACTGGCTATTACTTCAACTTATAAGCTCCTTCTGTGTTCTACTATGGTGCTTTTAGTGTCCCCACATACGGCAGCACGCGACATAGCTTTGCAGACGATAAATGTAACCGTCTCAGAGAAAAAAGCGGCCAATGTGACGATCTGGCTTTAAGTGGATTCGATAACAAATGACGAAGACGGAATGATTTCTGAGGTTTTTACTACATATGAACACTTTTCACATTCTCCCATGCAACGCGGCTGCTAGTCCTCCTTTCATGCAAAATCTTAAGGTCCTAGGTCATGTCCAAGCCACCAAAGCCGGCTAAAAGGTGAATAATCGATAACTAAAACTTGAATTGTACTACTTCTTACTGGCTATTACTTCAACTTAGAAGTTTCTTCTGTGTTCTAATATGGTGCTTTTAGTGTCTCCGCATACCTCAGCACGCGCCATAGCTTTGCAGACGATAAATGTAATCGTCTCAGAGAGAAAAGCGGCCAATGTGGCGATCTGGCTTTAAGTCGATTCGATAACAAATGACGATAACGGACGGATTTCTCAGGTTTTTACTCCATATGAACACTTTTCACATTCTCCCGTGCAACGCGGCTGCTAGTCCTCCTTTCATGCAAAATCTTAAGGTCCTAGGTCTTATCCAAGCCACCAAAGCCGGCTAAAAAGTGAATAATTGATAATTAAAACTTGAATTGTACTACTTCTTACTGGCTATTACTTCAACTTAGAAGCTTCTTCTGTGTTCTACTATGGTGCTTTTAGTGTTTCCGCATACCGCAGCACGCGACATAGCTTTGCAGACGATAAATGTAACCGTTTCAGAGAGAAGAGCGGCCAATTTGACAATCTGGCTTTAAATCGATTCGATAACAAATGACGAAAACGGAAGGATTTCTCAGGTTTTTACTACATATGAACTCTTTTCACATTCTCCCGTGCAACGCGGCTGCTAGTCTTCCTTTCATGCAAACTCTTAAGGTCCTAAGTCATGTCGAATCCACCAAAGCCGGCTAAAAAGTGGTTAATCGACAACTAAAACTTAAATAGTACTACTTCTTACTGGCTATTACTTCAATTTAGAAGCTTCTTCTGTGTTCTAATACGGTGCTTTTAGTGTCTCCGCAGACCGCAGCACGCGACATAGCTTTGCTGACGATAAATGTAACCGTCTCAGAGAGAAAAGCGGCCAATGTGACGATCTGGCTTTAAGTCGTTTCGATAACAAATGACGAAAACGGACGGATTTCTCAGGTTTTTACTACATATGAACACTTTTCACATTCTCCCATGCAACGCGGCTGCTAGTCTTCCTTTCATGCAGAATCTTAAGGTCCTAGGTCATGTTCAAACCACCAAAGATGGCTAAAAAGTTAATAATCGATAACTAAAACTTGAATTCTACTACTTCTTACTGGCTATTACTTCAACTTAGAAGCTTCTTCTGTATTCTACTATTGTGCTTCTAGTGTTTCCGCATACCGCAGCACGCGACATAGCTTTGCAGACAATAAATGTAACCGTCTCAGAGAGAGAAGCGGCCAATGTGACGATCTGGCTTTAAGTCGATTCAATAACAAATGAAGATAACGGACGGATTTCTCAGGTTTTTACTCCATATGAACACATTTCACATACTCCCGTGCAACGCGGCTGCTAGTCCACCTTTCATGCAAAATCTTAAGGTCCTAGGTCTTATCCAAGCCACCAAAGCCGGCTAAAAAGTGAATAATCTATAATTAAAACTTGAATTGAACTACTTCTTACTGGCTATTGCTTCAACTTAGAAGCTTCTTCTGTGTTCTACCATGGTGCTTTTAGTGTCTCCGTATACGGCAGCACGCGACATAGCTTTGCAGACGATAAATGTAACCGTCTCAGAGAGAAAAGCGGCCAATGTGACGATCTGGCTTTAAGTGGATTCGATAACAAATGACGAAGACGGACTGATTTCTCAGGTTTTTACTACATATGAACACTTTTCACATTCTCCCATGCAACGCGGCTGCTAGTCCTCCTTTCATGCAAAATATTAAGGTCCTAGGTCATGTCCAAGCCACCAAAGCCGGCTAAAAGGTGAATAATCGATAACTAAAACTTGAATTGTACTACTTCTTACTGGCTATTACTTCAACTTAGAAGTTTCTTCTGTGTTCTAATATGGTGCTTTTAGTGTCTCCGCATACCGCAGCACGCGCCATAGCTTTGCAGACGATAAATGTAATCGTCTCAGAGAGAAAAGCGGCCAATGTGGCGATCTGGCTTTAAGTCGATTCGATAACAAATGACGATAGCGGACGGATTTCTCAGGTTTTTACTCCATATGAACACTTTTCACATTCTCCCGTGCAACGCGGCTGCTAGTCCTCCTTTCATGCAAAATCTTAAGGTCCTAGGTCTTATCCAAGCCACCAAAGCCGGCTAAAAAGTGAATAATTGATAATTAAAACTTGAATTGTACTACTTCTTACTGGCTATTACTTCAACTTAGAACTTCTTCTGTGTTCTACTATGGTGCTTTTAGTGTTTCCGCATACCGCAGCACGCGACATAGCTTTGCAGACGATAAATGTTACCGTTTCAGAGAGAAGAGCGGCCAATTTGACGATCTGGCTTTAAATCGATTCGATAACAAATGACGAAAACGGAAGGATTTCTCAGGTTTTTACTACATATGAACTCTTTTCACATTCTCCCGTGCAACGCGGCTGCTAGTCTTCCTTTCATGCAAACTCTTAAGGTCCTAAGTCATGTCGAATCCACCAAAGCCGGCTAAAAAGTGGTTAATCGACAACTAAAACTTAAATAGTACTACTTCTTACTGGCTATTACTTCAATTTAGAAGCTTCTTCTGTGTTCTAATACGGTGCTTTTAGTGTCTCCGCAGACCGCAGCACGCGACATAGCTTTGCTGACGATAAATGTAACCGTCTCAGAGAGAACAGCGGCCAATGTGACGATCTGGCTTTAAGTCGTTTCGATAACAAATGACGAAAACGGACGGATTTCTCAGGTTTTCACTACATATGAACACTTTTCACATTCTCCCATGCAACGCGGCTGCTAGTCCTCCTTTCATGCAGAATCTTAAGGTCCTAGGTCATGTTCAAACCACCAAAGACGGCTAAAAAGTTAATAATCGATAACTGAAACTTGAATTGTACTACTTCTTACTGGCTATTACTTCAACTTAGAAGCTTCTTCTGTATTCTACTATTGTGCTTCTAGTGTTTCCGCATACCGCAGCACGCGACATAGCTTTGCAGACAATAAATGTAACCGTCTCAGAGAGAAAAGCGGCCAATGTGACGATCTGGCTTTAAGTCGATTCAATAACAAATGAAGATAACGGACGGATTTCTCAGGTTTTTACTCCATATGAACACTTTTCACATACTCCCGTGCAACGCGGCTGCTAGTCCACCTTTCATGCAAAATCTTAAGGTCCTAGGTCATGTCCAAGCCACCAAAGCCGGCTAAAAAGTGAATAATCGACAACTAAAACTTGAATTGTACTACTTCTTACTGGCTATTACTTCAACTTAGAAGTTTCTTCTGTGTTCTAATATGGTGCTTTTTGTGTCTCCGCATACCGCAGCACGCGACATAGCATTGCAGACGATAAATGTAACCGTCTCAGAGAGAAAAGCGGCCAATGTGACGATCTCGCTTTAAGTCGATTCGATAACAAATGACGATAACGGACGGATTTCTCAGGTTTTTACACCATATGAACACTTTTCACATTCTCCCGTGCAACGCGGCTGCTAGTCTTCCTTTCATGCAAAATCTTAAGGTCCTACGTCTTATCCAAGCCACCAAAGCCGGCTAAAAAAGTGAATAATCGATAATATAAACTTGAATTGTACTACTTCTTACTGGCTATTACTTCAACTTAGAAGCTTCTTCTGTGTTCTACTATGGTGATTTTAGTGTGCCCGCATACCGCAGCACGCGACATAGCTTTGCAGACGATAAATGTAACCGTTTCAGAGAGAAGAGCGGCCAATGTGACGATCTGGCTTTAAATCGATTCGATAACAAATGACGAAAACGGACGGATTTCTCAGGTTTTTACTACATATGAACACTTTTCACATTATCCCATGCAACGCGGCTGCTAGTCCTCCTTTCATGCAGAATCTTAAGGTCCTAGGTCATGTTCAAACCACCAAAGACGGCTAAAAAGTTAATAATCGATAACTAAAACTTGAATTGTACTACTTCTTACTGGCTATTACTTCAACTTAGAAGCTTCTTCTGTATTCTACTATTGTGCTTTTAGTGTTTCCGCATACCGCAGCACGCGACATAGCTTTGCAGACAATAAGTGTAACCGTCTCAGAGAGAAAAGCGGCCAATGTGACGATCTGACTTTAAGTCGATTCAATAACAAATGACGATAACGGACGGATTTCTCAGGTTTTTACTACATATGAACACTTTTCACATTCTCCCGTGCAACGCGGCTGCTAGTCCTCCTATCATGCAAAATCTTAAGGTCCAAGGTCTTATCCAAGCCACCAAAGCCGGCTAAAAGGTGAATAATCTATAATTAAAACTTGAATTGAACTACTTGTTACTGGCTATTGCTTCAACTTAGAAGCTTCTTCTGTGTTCTACTATGGTGCTTTAAGTGTCTCCGTATACGGCAGCACGCGACATAGCTTTTTAGACGATAAATGTAACCGTCTCAGAGAGAAAAGCGGCCAATGTGACGATCTGGCTTTAAGTGGATTCGATAACAAATACGAAACCGGACGGATTTCCCAGGTTTTTACTACATATGAACACTTTTCACATTCTCCCGTGCAACGCGGCTGCTAGTCCTCCTTTCATGCAAAATCTTAAGGTCCTAGGTCATGTCCAAGCCACCAAAGCCGGCTAAAAAGTGAATAATCGACAACTAAAACTTGAATTGTACTACTTCTTACTGGCTATTACTTCAACTTAGAAGTTTCTTCTGTGTTCTAATATGGTGCTTTTTGTGTCTCCGCATACCGCAGCACGCGACATAGCATTGCAGACGATAAATGTAACCGTCTCAGAGAGAAAAGCGGCCAATGTGACGATCTCGCTTTAAGTCGATTCGATAACAAATGACGATAACGGACGGATTTCTCAGGTTTTTACACCATATGAACACTTTTCACATTCTCCCGTGCAACGCGGCTGCTAGTCCTCCTTTCATGCAAAATCTTAAGGTCCTAGGTCTTATCCAAGCCACCAAAGCCGGCTAAAAAAGTGAATAATCGATAATATAAACTTGAATTGTACTACTTCTTACTGGCTATTACTTCAACTTAGAAGCTTCTTCTGTGTTCTACTATGGTGATTTTAGTGTGCCCGCATACCGCAGCACGCGACATAGCTTTGCAGACGATAAATGTAACCGTTTCAGAGAGAAGAGCGGCCAATGTGACGATCTGGCTTTAAATCGATTCGATAACAAATGACGAAAACGGACGGATTTCTCAGGTTTTTACTACATATGAACACTTTTCACATTCTCCCGTGCAACGCGGCTGCTAGTCCTCCTTTCATGCAAAATCTTAAGGTCCTAAGTCATGTCCAAGCGACCAAAGCCGGCACAAAAGTGATTAGTCGACAACTAAAACATAAATAGTACTACTTCTTACTGGCTATTACTTCAATTTAGAAGCTTCTTCTGTGTTCTAATATGGTGCTTTTAGTGTCTCCGCATACCGCAGCACGCGACATAGCTTTGCAGGCGATAAATGTAACTGTCTCAGAGAGAAAAGCGGCCAATGTGACGATCTGGCTTTAAGTCGATTCGATAACAAATGACGATAACGAACGGATTTCTCAGGTTTTTACTTCATATGAACACTTTTCACATTCTCCCGTGCAACGCGGCTGCTAGTCTTCCTTTCATGCAAAATTTTAAGGTCCTAGGTCTTATCCAAGCCACCAAAGCCGGCTAAAAAGTGAATAATCGATAATTAAAACTTGAATTGTACTACTTCTTACAGGCTATTACTTCAACTTAGAAACTTCTTCTGTGTTCTACTATGGTGCTTTTAGTGTTCCCGCATACCGCAGCACGCGACATAGCTTTGCAGACGATAAATGTAACCGTCTCAGAGAGAAAAGCGGCCAATGTGACGATCTCGCTTTAAGTCGATTCGATAACAAATGACGATAACGGACGGATTTCTCAGGTTTTTACACCATATGAACACTTTTCACATTCTCCCGTGCAACGCGGCTGCTAGTCCTCTTTTCATGCAAAATCTTAAGGTCCTAGGTCATATCCAAGCCACCAAAGCCGGCTAAAAAGTGAATAATCGATAATATAAACTTGAATTGTACTACTTCTTACTGGCTATTACTTCAACTTAGAAGCTTCTTCTGTGTTCTACTATGGTGCTTTTAGTGTGCCCGCATACCGCAGCACGCGACATAGCTTTGGAGACGATAAATGTAACCGTTTCAGAGAGAAGAGCGGCCAATGTGACGATCTGGCTTTAAATCGATTCGATAACAAATGACGGAAACGGACGGATTTCTCAGGTTTTTACTACATATGAACACTTTTCACATTCTCCCGTGCAACGCGGCTGCTAGTCTTCCTTTCATGCAAAATCTTAAGGTCCTAAGTCATGTCCAAGCGACCAAAGCCGGCATAAAAGTGATTAGTCGACAACTAAAACATAAATAGTACTACTTCTTACTGGCTGTTACTTCAACTTAAAAGCTTCTTCTGTGTTCCACTATGGTGCTTTTAGTGTTCCCGCATACCGCAGCACGCGACATAGCTTTGCAGACGATAAATGTAACCGTTTCAGAGAGAAGAGCGGCCAATGTGACGATCTCGCTTTAAGTCGATTCGATAACAAATGACGATAACGGACGGATTTCTCAGGTTTTTACTACATATGAACACTTTTCACATTCTCCCGTGCAACGCGGCTGCTAGTCCTCCTTTCATGCAAAATCTTAAGGTCCTAGGTCTTATCCAAGCCACCAAAGCCGGCTAAAAAGTGAATAATCGATAATATAAACTTGAATTGTACTACTTCTTACTGGCTATTATTTCAACTTAGAAGCTTCTTCTGTGTTCTACTATGGTGCTTTTAGTGTGCCCGCATACCGCAGCACGCGACATAGCTTTTCAGGCGATAAATGTAACCGTTTCAGAGAGAAGAGCGGCCAATGTGACGATCTGGCTTTAAATCGATTCGATAACAAATGACGAAAACGGACGGATTTCTCAGGTTTTTACTACATATGAATACTTTTCACATTCTCCCGTGCAACGCGGCTGCTAGTCTTCCTTTCATGCAAAATCTTAAGGTCCTAAGTCATGTCCAAGCCACCAAAGCCGGAGAAAAAGTGATTAGTCGACAACTAAAACTTAAATAGTACTACTTCTTACTGGCTATTACTTCAATTTAGAAGCTTCTTCTGTGTTCTAATATGGTGCTTTTAGCGTCTCCGCAGACCGCAGCACGCGACATAGCTTTGCTGACGATAAACGTAACCGTCTCAGAGAGAAAAGCGGCCAATGTGACGATCTGGCTTTAAGTCGTTTCGATAACAAATGACGAAAACGGACGGATTTCTCAGGTTTTTACTACATATGAACACTTTTCACATTCTCCCATGCAACGCCGCTGCTAGTCCTCCTTTCATGCAGAATCTTAAGGTCCTAGGTCATGTTCAAACCACCAAAGCCGGCTAAAAAGTGGTTAATCGACAACTAAAACTTAAATAGTACTACTTCTTACTGGCTATTACTTCAATTTAGAAGCTTCTTCTGTGTTCTAATATGGTGCTTTTAGTGTCTCCGCATACCGCAGCACGCGACATAGCTTTGCTGACGATAAATGTAACCGTGTCAGAGAGAAAAGCGGCCAATGTGACGATCTGGCTTTAAGTCGTTTCGATAACAAATGACGAAAACGGACGGATTTCTCAGGTTTTTACTACATATGAACACTTTTCACATTCTCCCATGCAACGCGGCTGCTAATCCTCCATTCATGCAGAATCTTAAGGTCCTAGGTCATGTTCAAACCACCAAAGCCGGCTAAAAAGTGAATAATCGATAATATAAACTTGAATTGTACTACTTCTTACTGGCTATTATTTCAACTTAGAAGCTTCTTCTGTGTTCTAATATGGTGCTTTTAGTGTCTCCGCATACCGCAGCACGCGACATAGCTTTGCTGACGATAAATGTAACCGTGTCAGAGAGAAAAGCGGCCAATGTGACGATCTGGCTTTAAGTCGATTCAATAACAAATGACGATAACGGACGGATTTCTCAGGTTTTTACTACATATGAACACTTTTCACATTCTCCCGTGCAACGCGGCTGCTAGTCCTCCTTTCATGCAAAATCTTAAGGTCCTAGGTCTTATCCGAGCCACCAAAGCCGGCTAAAAAGTGAATAACCGATAATATAAACTTGAATTGTACTACTTCTTACTGGCTATTATTTCAACTTAGAAGCTTCTTCTGTGTTCTACTATGGTGCTTTTAGTGTGCCCGCATACCGCAGCACGCGACATAGCTTTTCAGGCGATAAATGTAACCGTTTCAGAGAGAAGAGCGGCCAATGTGACGATCTGGCTTTAAATCGATTCGATAACAAATGACGAAAACGGACGGATTTCTCAGGTTTTTACTACATATGAACACTTTTCACATTCTCCCGTGCAACGCGGCTGCTAGTCTTCCTTTCATGCAAAATCTTAAGGTCCTAAGTCATGTCCAAGCCACCAAAGCCGGAGAAAAAGTGATTAGTCGACAACTAAAACTTAAATAGTACTACTTCTTACTGGCTATTACTTCAATTTAGAAGCTTCTTCTGTGTTCTAATATGGTGCTTTTAGTGTCTCCGCAGACCGCAGCACGCGACATAGCTTTGCTGACGATAAATGTAACCGTCTCAGAGAGAAAAGCGGCCAATGTGACGATCTGGCTTTAAGTCGTTTCGATAACAAATGACGAAAACGGACGGATTTCTCAGGTTTTTACTACATATGAACACTTTTCACATTCTCCCTTGCAACGCGGCTGCTAGTCCTCCTTTCATGCAGAATCTTAAGGTCCTAGGTCATGTTCAAACCACCAAAGACGGCTAAAAAGTTAATAATCGATAACTAAAACTTGAATTGTACTACTTCTTACTGGCTATTACTTCAAGTTAGAAGCTTCTTCTGTATTCTACTATTGTGCTTCTAGTGTTTCCGCATACCGCAGCACGCGACATAGCTTTGCAGACGATAAATGTAACCGTCTCAGAGAGAAAAGCGGCCAATGTGACGATCTCGCTTTAAGTCGATTCGATAACAAATGACGATAACGGACGGATTTCTCAGGTTTTTACACCATATGAACACTTTTCACATTCTCCCGTGCAACGCGGCTGCTAGTCCTCCTTTCATGCAAAATCTTAAGGTCCTAGGTCTTATCCAAGCCACCAAAGCCGGCTAAAAAGTGAATAATCGATAATATAAACTTGAATTGTACTACTTCTTACTGGCTATTACTTCAACTTAGCAGCTTCTTCTGTGTTCTACTATGGTGCTTTTAGTGTTCCGCATACCGCAGCACGTGACATAGCTTTGCAGACGATAAATGTAACCGTCTCAGAGAGAAAAGTGGCCAATATAACGATCTGGCTTTAAGTCGATTCGATAACAAATGACGACAATGGACAGATTTCTCAGGTTTTTACTACATATGAACACTTTTCACATTCTCCCGTGCAACGCGGCTGCTAGTCTTCCTTTAATGCAAAATCTTAAGGTCCTAAGTCGTGTCCAAGCGACCAAAGCCGGCATAAAAGTGATTAGTCGACAACTAAAACATAAATAGTACTACTTCTTACTGGCTATTACTTCAACTTAGAAGCTTCTTCTGTGTTCTACTATGGTGCTTTTAGTGTTCCCGCATACCGCAGCACGCGACATAGCTTTGCAGACGATAAATGTAACCGTTTCAGAGAGAAGAGCGGCCAATGTGACGATCTGGCTTTAAATCGATTCGATAACAAATGACGAAAACTTAAGGATTTCTCAGGTTTTTACTACATATGAACACTTTTCACATTCTCCCGTGCAACGCGGCTGCTAGTCCTCCTTTCATGCAAAATCTTAAGGTCCTAAGTCATGTCCAAGCGACCAAAGCCGGCATAAAAGTGATTAGTCGACAACTAAAACATAAATAGTACTACTTCTTACTGGCTATTACTTCAATTTAGAAGCTTCTTCTGTGTTCTAATATGGTGCTTTTAGTGTCTCCGCATACCGCAGCACGCGACATAGCTATGCAGGCGATAAATGTAACTGTCTCAGAGAGAAAAGCGGCCAATGTGACGATCTGGCTTTAAGTCGATTCGATAACAAATGACGATAACGGACGGATTTCTCAGGTTTTTACTTCATATGAACACTTTTCACATTCTCCCGTGCAACGCGGCTGCTAGTCTTCCTTTCATGCAAAATCTTAAGGTCCTAGGTCTTATCCAAGCCACCAAAGCCGGCTAAAAAGTGAATAATCGATAATTAAAACTAGAATTGTACTACTTCTTACTGGCTATTACTTCAACTTAGAAACTTCTTCTGTGTTCTACTATGGTGCTTTTAGTGTTCCCGCATACCGCAGCACGCGACATAGCTTTGCAGACGATAAATGTAACCGTCTCAGAGAGAAAAGCGGCCAATGTGACGATCTCGCTTTAAGTCGATTCGATAACAAATGACGATAACGGACGGATTTCTCAGGTTTTTACACCATATGAACACTTTTCACATTCTCCCGTGCAACGCGGCTGCTAGTCCTCCTTTCATGCAAAATCTTAAGGTCCTAGGTCTTATCCAAGCCACCAAAGCCGGCTAAAAAGTGAATAATCGATAATATAAACTTGAATTGTACTACTTCTTACTGGCTATTACTTCAACTTAGAAGCTTCTTCTGTGTTCTACTATGGCGCTTTTAGTGTTCCGCATACCGCAGCACGTGACATAGCTTTGCAGACGATAAATGTAACCGTCTCAGAGAGAAAAGTGGCCAATATAACGATCTGGCTTTAAGTCGATTCGATAACAAATGACGACAATGGACAGATTTCTCAGGTTTTTACTACATATGAACACTTTTCACATTCTCCCGTGCAACGCGGCTGCTAGTCTTCCTTTCATGCAAAATCTTAAGGTCCTAAGTCGTGTCCAAGCTACCAAAGCCGGCATAAAAGTGATTAGTCGACAACTAAAACATAAATAGTACTACTTCTTACTGGCTATTACTTCAACTTAGAAGCTTCTTCTGTGTTCTACTATGGTGCTTTTAGTGTTCCCGCATACCGCAGCACGCGACATAGCTTTGCAGACGATAAATGTAACCGTTTCAGAGAGAAGAGCGGCCAATGTGACGATCTGGCTTTAAATCGATTCGATAACAAATGACGAAAACTTAAGGATTTCTCAGGTTTTTACTACATATGAACTCTTTTCACATTCTCCCGTGCAACGCGGCTGCTAGTCTTCCTTTCATGCAAACTCTTAAGGTCCTAGGTCATGTCCAAGCCACCAAAGCCGGCTAAAAAGTGAATAATCGACAACTAAAACTTGAATTGTACTACTTCTTACTGGCTATTACTTCAACTTAGAAGTTTCTTCTGTGTTCTAATATGGTGCTTTTTGTGTCTCCGCATACCGCAGCACGCGACATAGCATTGCAGACGATAAATGTAACCGTCTCAGAGAGAAAAGCGGCCAATGTGACGATCTGGCTTTAAATCGATTCGATAACAAATGACGAAAACTTAAGGATTTCTCAGGTTTTTACTACATATGAACACTTTTCACATTCTCCCATGCAACGCGGCTGCTAGTCCTCCATTCATGCAGAATCTTAAGGTCCAAGGTCTTATCCAAGCCACCAAAGCCGGCTAAAAAGTGAATAATCTATAATTAAAACTTGAATTGAACTACTTCTTACTGGCTATTGCTTCAACTTAGAAGCTTCTTCTGTGTTCTACTATGGTGCTTTAAGTGTCTCCGTATACGGCAGCACGCGACATAGCTTTGCAGACGATAAATGTAACCGTCTCAGAGAGAAAAGCGGCCAATGTGACGATCTGGCTTTAAATGGATTCGATAACAAATACGAAACCGGACGGATTTCCCAGGTTTTTACTACATATGAACACTTTTCACATTCTCCCGTGCAACGCGGCTGCTAGTCCTCCTTTCATGCAAAATCTTAAGGTCCTAGGTCATGTCCAAGCCACCAAAGCCGGCTAAAAAGTGAATAATCGACAACTAAAACTTGAATTGTACTACTTCTTACTGGCTATTACTTCAACTTAGAAGTTTCTTCTGTGTTCTAATATGGTGCTTTTTGTGTCTCCGCATACCGCAGCACGCGACATAGCATTGCAGACGATAAATGTAACCGTCTCAGAGAGAAAAGCGGCCAATGTGACGATCTCGCTTTAAGTCGATTCGATAACAAATGACGATAACGGACGGATTTCTCAGGTTTTTACACCATATGAACACTTTTCACATTCTCCCGTGCAACGCGGCTGCTAATCCTCCTTTCATGCAAAATCTTAAGGTCCTAGGTCTTATCCAAGCCACCAAAGCCGGCTAAAAAAGTGAATAATCGATAATATAAACTTGAACTGTACTACTTCTTACTGGCTATTACTTCAACTTAGAAGCTTCTTCTGTGTTCTACTATGGTGATTTTAGTGTGCCCGCATACCGCAGCACGCGACATAGCTTTGCAGACGATAAATGTAACCGTTTCAGAGAGAAGAGCGGCCAATGTGACGATCTGGCTTTAATCGATTCGATAACAAATGACGAAAACGGACGGATTTCTCAGGTTTTTACTACATATGAACACTTTTCACATTATCCCGTGCAACGCGGCTGCTAGTCCTCCTTTCATGCAAAATCTTAAGGTCCTAGGTCTTATCCAAGCCACCAAAGCCGGCTAAAAAGTGAATAATCGATAATTAAAACTTGAATTGTACTACTTCTTACTGGCTATTACTTCAACTTAGAAACTTCTTCTGTGTTCTACTATGGTGCTTTTAGTGTTCCCGCATACCGCAGCACGCGACATAGCTTTGCAGACGATAAATGTAACCGTCTCAGAGAGAAAAGCGGCCAATGTGACGATCTCGCTTTAAGTCGATTCGATAACAAATGACGATAACGGACGGATTTCTCAGGTTTTTACACCATATGAACACTTTTCACATTCTCCCGTGCAACGCGGCTGCTAGTCCTCTTTTCATGCAAAATCTTAAGGTCCTAGGTCATATCCAAGCCACCAAAGCCGGCTAAAAAGTGAATAATCGATAATATAAACTTGAATTGTACTACTTCTTACTGGCTATTACTTCAACTTAGAAGCTTCTTCTGTGTTCTACTATGGTGCTTTTAGTGTGCCCGCATACCGCAGCACGCGACATAGCTTTGGAGACGATAAATGTAACCGTTTCAGAGAGAAGAGCGGCCAATGTGACGATCTGGCTTTAAATCGATTCGATAACAAATGACGGAAACGGACGGATTTCTCAGGTTTTTACTACATATGAACACTTTTCACATTCTCCCGTGCAACGCGGCTGCTAGTCTTCCTTTCATGCAAAATCTTAAGGTCCTAAGTCATGTCCAAGCGACAAAAGCCGGCATAAAAGTGATTAGTCGACAACTAAAACATAAATAGTACTACTTCTTACTGGCTGTTACTTCAACTTAAAAGCTTCTTCTGTGTTCCACTATGGTGCTTTTAGTGTTCCCGCATACCGCAGCACGCGACATAGCTTTGCAGACGATAAATGTAACCGTTTCAGAGAGAAGAGCGGCCAATGTGACGATCTGGCTTTAAATCGATTCGATAACAAATGACGAAAACGGAAGGATTTCTCAGGTTTTTACTACATATGAACTCTTTTCACATTCTCCCGTGCAACGCGGCTGCTAGTCTTCCTTTCATGCAAACTCTTAAGGTCCTAAGTCATGTCGAAGCCACCAAAGCCGGCTAAAAAGTGGTTAATCGACAACTAAAACTTAAATAGTACTACTTCTTACTGGCTATTACTTCAATTTAGAAGCTTCTTCTGTGTTCTAATATGGTGCTTTTAGTGTCTCCGCATACCGCAGCACGCGACATAGCTTTGCTGACGATAAATGTAACCGTCTCAGAGAGAAAAGCGGCCAATGTGACGATCTGGCTTTAAGTCGTTTCGATAACAAATGACGAAAACGGACGGATTTCTCAGGTTTTTACTACATATGAACACTTTTCACATTCTCCCATGCAACGCGGCTGCTAATCCTACATTCATGCAGAATCTTAAGGTCCTAGGTCATGTTCAAACCACCAAAGACGGCTAAAAAGTTAATAATCGATAACTAAAACTTGAATTGTACTACTTCTTACTGGCTATTACTTCAACTTAGAAGCTTCTTCTGTATTCTCCTATTGTGCTTTTAGTGTTTCCGCATACCGCAGCACGCGACATAGCTTTGCAGACAATAAATGTAACCGTCTCAGAGAGAAAAGCGGCCAATGTGACGATCTGGCTTTAAGTCGATTCAATAACAAATGACGATAACGGACGGATTTCTCAGGTTTTTACTACATATGAACACTTTTCACATTCTCCCGTGCAACGCGGCTGCTAGTCCTCCTTTCATGCAAAATCTTAAGGTCCTAGGTCTTATCCAAGCCACCAAAGCCGGCTAAAAAGTGAATAATCGATAATATAAACTTGAATTGTACTACTTCTTACTGGCTATTATTTCAACTTAGAAGCTTCTTCTGTGTTCTACTATGGTGCTTTTAGTGTGCCCGCATACCGCAGCACGCGACATAGCTTTTCAGGCGATAAATGTAACCGTTTCAGAGAGAAGAGCGGCCAATGTGACGATCTGGCTTTAAATCGATTCGATAACAAATGACGAAAACGGACGGATTTCTCAGGTTTTTACTACATATGAACACTTTTCACATTCTCCCGTGCAACGCGGCTGCTAGTCTTCCTTTCATGCAAAATCATAAGGTCCTAAGTCATGTCCAAGCCACCAAAGCCGGAGAAAAAGTGATTAGTCGACAACTAAAACTTAAATAGTACTACTTCTTACTGGCTATTACTTCAACTTAGAAGCTTCTTCTGTGTTCTACTATGGTGCTTTTAGTGTTCCCGCATACCGCAGCACGCGACATAGCTTTGCAGACGATAAATCTAACCGTTTCAGAGAGAAGAGCGGCCAATGTGACGATCTGGCTTTAAATCGATTCGATAACAAATGACGAAAACTTAAGGATTTCTCAGGTTTTTACTACATATGAACACTTTTCACATTCTCCCGTGCAACGCGGCTGCTAGTCCTCCTTTCATGCAAAATCTTAAGGTCCTAAGTCATGTCCAAGCGACCAAAGCCGGCATAAAAGTGATTAGTCGACAACTAAAACATAAATAGTACTACTTCTTACTGGCTATTACTTCAATTTAGAAGCTTCTTCTGTGTTCTAATATGGTGCTTTTAGTGTCTCCGCATACCGCAGCACGCGACATAGCTATGCAGGCGATAAATGTAACTGTCTCAGAGAGAAAAGCGGCCAATGTGACGATCTGGCTTTAAGTCGATTCGATAACAAATGACGATAACGGACGGATTTCTCAGGTTTTTACTTCATATGAACACTTTTCACATTCTCCCGTGCAACGCGGCTGCTAGTCTTCCTTTCATGCAAAATCTTAAGGTCCTAGGTCTTATCCAAGCCACCAAAGCCGGCTAAAAAGTGAATAATCGATAATTAAAACTAGAATTGTACTACTTCTTACTGGCTATTACTTCAACTTAGAAACTTCTTCTGTGTTCTACTATGGTGCTTTTAGTGTTCCCGCATACCGCAGCACGCGACATAGCTTTGCAGACGATAAATGTAACCGTCTCAGAGAGAAAAGCGGCCAATGTGACGATCTCGCTTTAAGTCGATTCGATAACAAATGACGATAACGGACGGATTTCTCAGGTTTTTACACCATATGAACACTTTTCACATTCTCCCGTGCAACGCGGCTGCTAGTCCTCCTTTCATGCAAAATCTTAAGGTCCTAGGTCTTATCCAAGCCACCAAAGCCGGCTAAAAAGTGAATAATCGATAATATAAACTTGAATTGTACTACTTCTTACTGGCTATTACTTCAACTTAGAAGCTTCTTCTGTGTTCTACTATGGCGCTTTTAGTGTTCCGCATACCGCAGCACGTGACATAGCTTTGCAGACGATAAATGTAACCGTCTCAGAGAGAAAAGTGGCCAATATAACGATCTGGCTTTAAGTCGATTCGATAACAAATGACGACAATGGACAGATTTCTCAGGTTTTTACTACATATGAACACTTTTCACATTCTCCCGTGCAACGCGGCTGCTAGTCTTCCTTTCATGCAAAATCTTAAGGTCCTAAGTCGTGTCCAAGCTACCAAAGCCGGCATAAAAGTGATTAGTCGACAACTAAAACATAAATAGTACTACTTCTTACTGGCTATTACTTCAACTTAGAAGCTTCTTCTGTGTTCTACTATGGTGCTTTTAGTGTTCCCGCATACCGCAGCACGCGACATAGCTTTGCAGACGATAAATGTAACCGTTTCAGAGAGAAGAGCGGCCAATGTGACGATCTGGCTTTAAATCGATTCGATAACAAATGACGAAAACTTAAGGATTTCTCAGGTTTTTACTACATATGAACTCTTTTCACATTCTCCCGTGCAACGCGGCTGCTAGTCTTCCTTTCATGCAAACTCTTAAGGTCCTAGGTCATGTCCAAGCCACCAAAGCCGGCTAAAAAGTGAATAATCGACAACTAAAACTTGAATTGTACTACTTCTTACTGGCTATTACTTCAACTTAGAAGTTTCTTCTGTGTTCTAATATGGTGCTTTTTGTGTCTCCGCATACCGCAGCACGCGACATAGCATTGCAGACGATAAATGTAACCGTCTCAGAGAGAAAAGCGGCCAATGTGACGATCTGGCTTTAAATCGATTCGATAACAAATGACGAAAACTTAAGGATTTCTCAGGTTTTTACTACATATGAACACTTTTCACATTCTCCCATGCAACGCGGCTGCTAGTCCTCCATTCATGCAGAATCTTAAGGTCCAAGGTCTTATCCAAGCCACCAAAGCCGGCTAAAAAGTGAATAATCTATAATTAAAACTTGAATTGAACTACTTCTTACTGGCTATTGCTTCAACTTAGAAGCTTCTTCTGTGTTCTACTATGGTGCTTTAAGTGTCTCCGTATACGGCAGCACGCGACATAGCTTTGCAGACGATAAATGTAACCGTCTCAGAGAGAAAAGCGGCCAATGTGACGATCTGGCTTTAAATGGATTCGATAACAAATACGAAACCGGACGGATTTCCCAGGTTTTTACTACATATGAACACTTTTCACATTCTCCCGTGCAACGCGGCTGCTAGTCCTCCTTTCATGCAAAATCTTAAGGTCCTAGGTCATGTCCAAGCCACCAAAGCCGGCTAAAAAGTGAATAATCGACAACTAAAACTTGAATTGTACTACTTCTTACTGGCTATTACTTCAACTTAGAAGTTTCTTCTGTGTTCTAATATGGTGCTTTTTGTGTCTCCGCATACCGCAGCACGCGACATAGCATTGCAGACGATAAATGTAACCGTCTCAGAGAGAAAAGCGGCCAATGTGACGATCTCGCTGTAAGTCGATTCGATAACAAATGACGATAACGGACGGATTTCTCAGGTTTTTACACCATATGAACACTTTTCACATTCTCCCGTGCAACGCGGCTGCTAATCCTCCTTTCATGCAAAATCTTAAGGTCCTAGGTCTTATCCAAGCCACCAAAGCCGGCTAAAAAAGTGAATAATCGATAATATAAACTTGAACTGTACTACTTCTTACTGGCTATTACTTCAACTTAGAAGCTTCTTCTGTGTTCTACTATGGTGATTTTAGTGTGCCCGCATACCGCAGCACGCGACATAGCTTTGCAGACGATAAATGTAACCGTTTCAGAGAGAAGAGCGGCCAATGTGACGATCTGGCTTTAATCGATTCGATAACAAATGACGAAAACGGACGGATTTCTCAGGTTTTTACTACATATGAACACTTTTCACATTATCCCGTGCAACGCGGCTGCTAGTCCTCCTTTCATGCAAAATCTTAAGGTCCTAGGTCTTATCCAAGCCACCAAAGCCGGCTAAAAAGTGAATAATCGATAATTAAAACTTGAATTGTACTACTTCTTACTGGCTATTACTTCAACTTAGAAACTTCTTCTGTGTTCTACTATGGTGCTTTTAGTGTTCCCGCATACCGCAGCACGCGACATAGCTTTGCAGACGATAAATGTAACCGTCTCAGAGAGAAAAGCGGCCAATGTGACGATCTCGCTTTAAGTCGATTCGATAACAAATGACGATAACGGACGGATTTCTCAGGTTTTTACACCATATGAACACTTTTCACATTCTCCCGTGCAACGCGGCTGCTAGTCCTCCTTTCATGCAAAATCTTAAGGTCCTAGGTCATATCCAAGCCACCAAAGCCGGCTAAAAAGTGAATAATCGATAATATAAACTTGAATTGTACTACTTCTTACTGGCTATTACTTCAACTTAGAAGCTTCTTCTGTGTTCTACTATGGTGCTTTTAGTGTGCCCGCATACCGCAGCACGCGACATAGCTTTGGAGACGATAAATGTAACCGTTTCAGAGAGAAGAGCGGCCAATGTGACGATCTGGCTTTAAATCGATTCGATAACAAATGACGGAAACGGACGGATTTCTCAGGTTTTTACTACATATGAACACTTTTCACATTCTCCCGTGCAACGCGGCTGCTAGTCTTCCTTTCATGCAAAATCTTAAGGTCCTAAGTCATGTCCAAGCGACAAAAGCCGGCATAAAAGTGATTAGTCGACAACTAAAACATAAATAGTACTACTTCTTACTGGCTGTTACTTCAACTTAAAAGCTTCTTCTGTGTTCCACTATGGTGCTTTTAGTGTTCCCGCATACCGCAGCACGCGACATAGCTTTGCAGACGATAAATGTAACCGTTTCAGAGAGAAGAGCGGCCAATGTGACGATCTGGCTTTAAATCGATTCGATAACAAATGACGAAAACGGAAGGATTTCTCAGGTTTTTACTACATATGAACTCTTTTCACATTCTCCCGTGCAACGCGGCTGCTAGTCTTCCTTTCATGCAAACTCTTAAGGTCCTAAGTCATGTCGAAGCCACCAAAGCCGGCTAAAAAGTGGTTAATCGACAACTAAAACTTAAATAGTACTACTTCTTACTGGCTATTACTTCAATTTAGAAGCTTCTTCTGTGTTCTAATATGGTGCTTTTAGTGTCTCCGCATACCGCAGCACGCGACATAGCTTTGCTGACGATAAATGTAACCGTCTCAGAGAGAAAAGCGGCCAATGTGACGATCTGGCTTTAAGTCGTTTCGATAACAAATGACGAAAACGGACGGATTTCTCAGGTTTTTACTACATATGAACACTTTTCACATTCTCCCATGCAACGCGGCTGCTAATCCTACATTCATGCAGAATCTTAAGGTCCTAGGTCATGTTCAAACCACCAAAGACGGCTAAAAAGTTAATAATCGATAACTAAAACTTGAATTGTACTACTTCTTACTGGCTATTACTTCAACTTAGAAGCTTCTTCTGTATTCTCCTATTGTGCTTTTAGTGTTTCCGCATACCGCAGCACGCGACATAGCTTTGCAGACAATAAATGTAACCGTCTCAGAGAGAAAAGCGGCCAATGTGACGATCTGGCTTTAAGTCGATTCAATAACAAATGACGATAACGGACGGATTTCTCAGGTTTTTACTACATATGAACACTTTTCACATTCTCCCGTGCAACGCGGCTGCTAGTCCTCCTTTCATGCAAAATCTTAAGGTCCTAGGTCTTATCCAAGCCACCAAAGCCGGCTAAAAAGTGAATAATCGATAATATAAACTTGAATTGTACTACTTCTTACTGGCTATTATTTCAACTTAGAAGCTTCTTCTGTGTTCTACTATGGTGCTTTTAGTGTGCCCGCATACCGCAGCACGCGACATAGCTTTTCAGGCGATAAATGTAACCGTTTCAGAGAGAAGAGCGGCCAATGTGACGATCTGGCTTTAAATCGATTCGATAACAAATGACGAAAACGGACGGATTTCTCAGGTTTTTACTACATATGAACACTTTTCACATTCTCCCGTGCAACGCGGCTGCTAGTCTTCCTTTCATGCAAAATCTTAAGGTCCTAAGTCATGTCCAAGCCACCAAAGCCGGAGAAAAAGTGATTAGTCGACAACTAAAACTTAAATAGTACTACTTCTTACTGGCTATTACTTCAATTTAGAAGCTTCTTCTGTGTTCTCATATGGTGCTTTTAGTGTCTCCGCAGACCGCAGCACGGGACATAGCTTTGCTGACGATAAACGTAACCGTCTCAGAGAGAAAAGCGGCCAATGTGACGATCTGGCTTTAAGTCGTTTCGATAACAAATGACGAAAACGGACGGATTTCTCAGGTTTTTACTACATATGAACACTTTTCACATTCTCCCATGCAACGCGGCTGCTAGTCCTCCTTTCATGCAGAATCTTAAGGTCCTAGGTCATGTTCAAACCACCAAAGACGGCTAAAAAGTTAATAATCGATAACTAAAACTTGAATTGTACTACTTCTTACTGGCTATTACTTCAACTTAGAAGCTTCTTCTGTATTCTACTATTGTGCTTCTAGTGTTTCCGCATACCGCAGCACGCGACATAGCTTTGCAGACGATAAATGTAACCGTCTCAGAGAGAAAAGCGGCCAATGTGACGATCTCGCTTTAAGTCGATTCGATAACAAATGACGACAATGGACAGATTTCTCAGGTTTTTACTACATATGAACACTTTTCACATTCTCCCGTGCAACGCGGCTGCTAGTCTTCCTTTCATGCAAAATCTTAAGGTCCTAGGTCTTATCCAAGCCACCAAAGCCGGCTAAAAAAGTGAATAATCGATAATATAAACTTGAACTGTACTACTTCTTACTGGCTATTACTTCAACTTAGAAGCTTCTTCTGTGTTCTACTATGGTGATTTTAGTGTGCCCGCATACCGCAGCACGCGACATAGCTTTGCAGACGATAAATGTAACCGTTTCAGAGAGAAGAGCGGCCAATGTGACGATCTGGCTTTAATCGATTCGATAACAAATGACGAAAACGGACGGATTTCTCAGGTTTTTACTACATATGAACACTTTTCACATTATCCCGTGCAACGCGGCTGCTAGTCCTCCTTTCATGCAAAATCTTAAGGTCCTAGGTCTTATCCAAGCCACCAAAGCCGGCTAAAAAGTGAATAATCGATAATTAAAACTTGAATTGTACTACTTCTTACTGGCTATTACTTCAACTTAGAAACTTCTTCTGTGTTCTACTATGGTGCTTTTAGTGTTCCCGCATACCGCAGCACGCGACATAGCTTTGCAGACGATAAATGTAACCGTCTCAGAGAGAAAAGCGGCCAATGTGACGATCTGGCTTTAAGTCGATTCGATAACAAATGACGATAACGGACGGATTTCTCAGGTTTTTACACCATATGAACACTTTTCACATTCTCCCGTGCAACGCGGCTGCTAGTCCTCCTTTCATGCAAAATCTTAAGGTCCTAGGTCATATCCAAGCCACCAAAGCCGGCTAAAAAGTGAATAATCGATAATATAAACTTGAATTGTACTACTTCTTACTGGCTATTACTTCAACTTAGAAGCTTCTTCTGTGTTCTACTATGGTGCTTTTAGTGTGCCCGCATACCGCAGCACGCGACATAGCTTTGGAGACGATAAATGTAACCGTTTCAGAGAGAAGAGCGGCCAATGTGACGATCTGGCTTTAAATCGATTCGATAACAAATGACGGAAACGGACGGATTTCTCAGGTTTTTACTACATATGAACACTTTTCACATTCTCCCGTGCAACGCGGCTGCTAGTCTTCCTTTCATGCAAAATCTTAAGGTCCTAAGTCATGTCCAAGCGACCAAAGCCGGCATAAAAGTGATTAGTCGACAACTAAAACATAAATAGTACTACTTCTTACTGGCTGTTACTTCAACTTAAAAGCTTCTTCTGTGTTCCACTATGGTGCTTTTAGTGTTCCCGCATACCGCAGCACGCGACATAGCTTTGCAGACGATAAATGTAACCGTTTCAGAGAGAAGAGCGGCCAATGTGACGATCTGGCTTTAAATCGATTCGATAACAAATGACGAAAACGGAAGGATTTCTCAGGTTTTTACTACATATGAACTCTTTTCACATTCTCCCGTGCAACGCGGCTGCTAGTCTTCCTTTCATGCAAACTCTTAAGGTCCTAAGTCATGTCGAAGCCACCAAAGCCGGCTAAAAAGTGGTTAATCGACAACTAAAACTTAAATAGTACTACTTCTTACTGGCTATTACTTCAATTTAGAAGCTTCTTCTGTGTTCTAATATGGTGCTTTTAGTGTCTCCGCATACCGCAGCACGCGACATAGCTTTGCTGACGATAAATGTAACCGTCTCAGAGAGAAAAGCGGCCAATGTGACGATCTGGCTTTAAGTCGTTTCGATAACAAATGACGAAAACGGACGGATTTCTCAGGTTTTTACTACATATGAACACTTTTCACATTCTCCCATGCAACGCGGCTGCTAATCCTACATTCATGCAGAATCTTAAGGTCCTAGGTCATGTTCAAACCACCAAAGACGGCTAAAAAGTTAATAATCGATAACTAAAACTTGAATTGTACTACTTCTTACTGGCTATTACTTCAACTTAGAAGCTTCTTCTGTATTCTCCTATTGTGCTTTTAGTGTTTCCGCATACCGCAGCACGCGACATAGCTTTGCAGACAATAAATGTAACCGTCTCAGAGAGAAAAGCGGCCAATGTGACGATCTGGCTTTAAGTCGATTCAATAACAAATGACGATAACGGACGGATTTCTCAGGTTTTTACTACATATGAACACTTTTCACATTCTCCCGTGCAACGCGGCTGCTAGTCCTCCTTTCATGCAAAATCTTAAGGTCCTAGGTCTTATCCAAGCCACCAAAGCCGGCTAAAAAGTGAATAATCGATAATATAAACTTGAATTGTACTACTTCTTACTGGCTATTATTTCAACTTAGAAGCTTCTTCTGTGTTCTACTATGGTGCTTTTAGTGTGCCCGCATACCGCAGCACGCGACATAGCTTTTCAGGCGATAAATGTAACCGTTTCAGAGAGAAGAGCGGCCAATGTGACGATCTGGCTTTAAATCGATTCGATAACAAATGACGAAAACGGACGGATTTCTCAGGTTTTTACTACATATGAACACTTTTCACATTCTCCCGTGCAACGCGGCTGCTAGTCTTCCTTTCATGCAAAATCTTAAGGTCCTAAGTCATGTCCAAGCCACCAAAGCCGGAGAAAAAGTGATTAGTCGACAACTAAAACTTAAATAGTACTACTTCTTACTGGCTATTACTTCAATTTAGAAGCTTCTTCTGTGTTCTCATATGGTGCTTTTAGTGTCTCCGCAGACCGCAGCACGGGACATAGCTTTGCTGACGATAAACGTAACCGTCTCAGAGAGAAAAGCGGCCAATGTGACGATCTGGCTTTAAGTCGTTTCGATAACAAATGACGAAAACGGACGGATTTCTCAGGTTTTTACTACATATGAACACTTTTCACATTCTCCCATGCAACGCGGCTGCTAGTCCTCCTTTCATGCAGAATCTTAAGGTCCTAGGTCATGTTCAAACCACCAAAGACGGCTAAAAAGTTAATAATCGATAACTAAAACTTGAATTGTACTACTTCTTACTGGCTATTACTTCAACTTAGAAGCTTCTTCTGTATTCTACTATTGTGCTTCTAGTGTTTCCGCATACCGCAGCACGCGACATAGCTTTGCAGACGATAAATGTAACCGTCTCAGAGAGAAAAGCGGCCAATGTGACGATCTCGCTTTAAGTCGATTCGATAACAAATGACGACAATGGACAGATTTCTCAGGTTTTTACTACATATGAACACTTTTCACATTCTCCCGTGCAACGCGGCTGCTAGTCTTCCTTTCATGCAAAATCTTAAGGTCCTAGGTCTTATCCAAGCCACCAAAGCCGGCTAAAAAAGTGAATAATCGATAATATAAACTTGAACTGTACTACTTCTTACTGGCTATTACTTCAACTTAGAAGCTTCTTCTGTGTTCTACTATGGTGATTTTAGTGTGCCCGCATACCGCAGCACGCGACATAGCTTTCCAGACGATAAATGTAACCGTTTCAGAGAGAAGAGCGGCCAATGTGACGATCTGGCTTTAATCGATTCGATAACAAATGACGAAAACGGACGGATTTCTCAGGTTTTTACTACATATGAACACTTTTCACATTATCCCGTGCAACGCGGCTGCTAGTCCTCCTTTCATGCAAAATCTTAAGGTCCTAGGTCTTATCCAAGCCACCAAAGCCGGCTAAAAAGTGAATAATCGATAATTAAAACTTGAATTGTACTACTTCTTACTGGCTATTACTTCAACTTAGAAACTTCTTCTGTGTTCTACTATGGTGCTTTTAGTGTTCCCGCATACCGCAGCACGCGACATAGCTTTGCAGACGATAAATGTAACCGTCTCAGAGAGAAAAGCGGCCAATGTGACGATCTGGCTTTAAGTCGATTCGATAACAAATGACGATAACGGACGGATTTCTCAGGTTTTTACACCATATGAACACTTTTCACATTCTCCCGTGCAACGCGGCTGCTAGTCCTCCTTTCATGCAAAATCTTAAGGTCCTAGGTCATATCCAAGCCACCAAAGCCGGCTAAAAAGTGAATAATCGATAATATAAACTTGAATTGTACTACTTCTTACTGGCTATTACTTCAACTTAGAAGCTTCTTCTGTGTTCTACTATGGTGCTTTTAGTGTGCCCGCATACCGCAGCACGCGACATAGCTTTGGAGACGATAAATGTAACCGTTTCAGAGAGAAGAGCGGCCAATGTGACGATCTGGCTTTAAATCGATTCGATAACAAATGACGGAAACGGACGGATTTCTCAGGTTTTTACTACATATGAACACTTTTCACATTCTCCCGTGCAACGCGGCTGCTAGTCTTCCTTTCATGCAAAATCTTAAGGTCCTAAGTCATGTCCAAGCGACCAAAGCCGGCATAAAAGTGATTAGTCGACAACTAAAACATAAATAGTACTACTTCTTACTGGCTGTTACTTCAACTTAAAAGCTTCTTCTGTGTTCCACTATGGTGCTTTTAGTGTTCCCGCATACCGCAGCACGCGACATAGCTTTGCAGACGATAAATGTAACCGTTTCAGAGAGAAGAGCGGCCAATGTGACGATCTGGCTTTAAATCGATTCGATAACAAATGACGAAAACGGAAGGATTTCTCAGGTTTTTACTACATATGAACTCTTTTCACATTCTCCCGTGCAACGCGGCTGCTAGTCTTCCTTTCATGCAAACTCTTAAGGTCCTAAGTCATGTCGAAGCCACCAAAGCCGGCTAAAAAGTGGTTAATCGACAACTAAAACTTAAATAGTACTACTTCTTACTGGCTATTACTTCAATTTAGAAGCTTCTTCTGTGTTCTAATATGGTGCTTTTAGTGTCTCCGCATACCGCAGCACGCGACATAGCTTTGCTGACGATAAATGTAACCGTCTCAGAGAGAAAAGCGGCCAATGTGACGATCTGGCTTTAAGTCGTTTCGATAACAAATGACGAAAACGGACGGATTTCTCAGGTTTTTACTACATATGAACACTTTTCACATTCTCCCATGCAACGCGGCTGCTAATCCTACATTCATGCAGAATCTTAAGGTCCTAGGTCATGTTCAAACCACCAAAGACGGCTAAAAAGTTAATAATCGATAACTAAAACTTGAATTGTACTACTTCTTACTGGCTATTACTTCAACTTAGAAGCTTCTTCTGTATTCTCCTATTGTGCTTTTAGTGTTTCCGCATACCGCAGCACGCGACATAGCTTTGCAGACAATAAATGTAACCGTCTCAGAGAGAAAAGCGGCCAATGTGACGATCTGGCTTTAAGTCGATTCAATAACAAATGACGATAACGGACGGATTTCTCAGGTTTTTACTACATATGAACACTTTTCACATTCTCCCGTGCAACGCGGCTGCTAGTCCTCCTTTCATGCAAAATCTTAAGGTCCTAGGTCTTATCCAAGCCACCAAAGCCGGCTAAAAAGTGAATAATCGATAATATAAACTTGAATTGTACTACTTCTTACTGGCTATTATTTCAACTTAGAAGCTTCTTCTGTGTTCTACTATGGTGCTTTTAGTGTGCCCGCATACCGCAGCACGCGACATAGCTTTTCAGGCGATAAATGTAACCGTTTCAGAGAGAAGAGCGGCCAATGTGACGATCTGGCTTTAAATCGATTCGATAACAAATGACGAAAACGGACGGATTTCTCAGGTTTTTACTACATATGAACACTTTTCACATTCTCCCGTGCAACGCGGCTGCTAGTCTTCCTTTCATGCAAAATCTTAAGGTCCTAAGTCATGTCCAAGCCACCAAAGCCGGAGAAAAAGTGATTAGTCGACAACTAAAACTTAAATAGTACTACTTCTTACTGGCTATTACTTCAATTTAGAAGCTTCTTCTGTGTTCTCATATGGTGCTTTTAGTGTCTCCGCAGACCGCAGCACGGGACATAGCTTTGCTGACGATAAACGTAACCGTCTCAGAGAGAAAAGCGGCCAATGTGACGATCTGGCTTTAAGTCGTTTCGATAACAAATGACGAAAACGGACGGATTTCTCAGGTTTTTACTACATATGAACACTTTTCACATTCTCCCATGCAACGCGGCTGCTAGTCCTCCTTTCATGCAGAATCTTAAGGTCCTAGGTCATGTTCAAACCACCAAAGACGGCTAAAAAGTTAATAATCGATAACTAAAACTTGAATTGTACTACTTCTTACTGGCTATTACTTCAACTTAGAAGCTTCTTCTGTATTCTACTATTGTGCTTCTAGTGTTTCCGCATACCGCAGCACGCGACATAGCTTTGCAGACGATAAATGTAACCGTCTCAGAGAGAAAAGCGGCCAATGTGACGATCTCGCTTTAAGTCGATTCGATAACAAATGACGACAATGGACAGATTTCTCAGGTTTTTACTACATATGAACACTTTTCACATTCTCCCGTGCAACGCGGCTGCTAGTCTTCCTTTCATGCAAAATCTTAAGGTCCTAAGTCGTGTCCAAGCGACCAAAGCCGGCATAAAAGTGATTAGTCGACAACTAAAACATAAATAGTACTACTTCTTACTGGCTAATACTTCGACTTAGAAGCTTCTTCTGTGTTCTACTATGGTGCTTTTAGTGTTCCCGCATACCGCAGCACGCGACATAGCTTTGCAGACGATAAATGTAACCGTTTCAGAGAGAAGAGCGGCCAATGTGACGATCTGGCTTTAAATCGATTCGATAACAAATGACGAAAACTTAAGGATTTCTCAGGTTTTTACTACATATGAACTCTTTTCACATTCTCCCGTGCAACGCGGCTGCTAGTCTTCCTTTCATGCAAACTCTTAAGGTCCTAAGTCATGTCGAAGCCACCAAAGCCGGCTAAAAAGTGGTTAATCGACAACTAAAACTTAAATAGTACTACTTCTTACTGGCTATTACTTCAATTTAGAAGCTTCTTCTGTGTTCTAATATGGTGCTTTTAGTGTCTCCGCATACCGCAGCACGCGACATAGCTTTGCTGACGATAAATGTAACCGTCTCAGAGAGAAAAGCGGCCAATGTGACGATCTGGCTTTAAGTCGTTTCGATAACAAATGACGAAAACGGACGGATTTCTCAGGTTTTTACTACATATGAACACTTTTCACATTCTCCCATGCAACGCGGCTGCTAGTCCTCCATTCATGCAGAATCTTAAGGTCCAAGGTCTTATCCAAGCCACCAAAGCCGGCTAAAAAGTGAATAATCTATAATTAAAACTTGAATTGAACTACTTCTTACTGGCTATTGCTTCAACTTAGAAGCTTCTTCTGTGTTCTACTATGGTGCTTTAAGTGTCTCCGTATACGGCAGCACGCGACATAGCTTTGCAGACGATAAATGTAACCGTCTCAGAGAGAAAAGCGCCCAATGTGACGATCTGGCTTTAAATGGATTCGATAACAAATACGAAACCGGACGGATTTCCCAGGTTTTTATTACATATGAACACTTTTCACATTCTCCCGTGCAACGCGGCTGCTAGTCCTCCTTTCATGCAAAATCTTAAAGTCCTAGGTCATGTCCAAGCCACCAAAGCCGGCTAAAAAGTGAATAATCGACAACTAAAACTTGAATTGTACTACTTCTTACTGGCTATTACTTCAACTTAGAAGTTTCTTCTGTGTTCTAATATGGTGCTTTTTGTGTCTCCGCATACCGCAGCACGCGACATAGCATTGCAGACGATAAATGTAACCGTCTCAGAGAGAAAAGCGGCCAATGTGACGATCTCGCTTTAAGTCGATTCGATAACAAATGACGATAACGGACGGATTTCTCAGGTTTTTACACCATATGAACACTTTTCACATTCTCCCATGCAACGCGGCTGCTAGTCCTCCTTTCATGCAAAATCTTAAGGTCCTAGGTCTTATCCAAGCCACCAAAGCCGGCTAAAAAGTGAATAATCGATAATATAAACTTGAATTGTACTACTTCTTACTGGCTATTACTTCAACTTAGAAGCTTCTTCTGTGTTCTACTATGGTGCTTTTAGTGTGCCCGCATACCGCAACACGCGACATAGCTTTGCAGACGATAAATGTAACCGTTTCAGAGAGAAGAGCGGCCAATGTGACGATCTGGCTTTAAATCGATTCGATAACAAATGACGAAAACGGACGGATTTCTCAGGTTTTTACTACATATGAACACTTTTCACATTCTCCCGTGCAACGCGGCTGCTAGTCTTCCTTTCATGCAAAATCTTAAGGTCCTAAGTCATGTCCAAGCGACCAAAGAAGGCATAAAAGTGATTAGTCGACAACTAAAACATAAATAGTACTACTTCTTACTGGCTATTACTTCAATTTAGAAGCTTCTTCTGTGTTCTAATATGGTGCTTTTAGTGTCTCCGCATACCGCAGCACGCGACATAGCTTTGCAGGCGATAAATGTAACCGTCTCAGAGAGAAAAGCGGCCAATGTGACGATCTGGCTTTAAGTCGATTCGATAACAAATGACGATAACGGACGGATTTATCAGGTTTTTACTTCATATGAACACTTTTCACATTCTCCCGTGCAACGCGGCTGCTAGTCTTCCTTTCATGCAAAATCTTAAGGTCCTAGGTCTTATCCAAGCCACCAAAGCCGGCTAAAAAGTGAATAATCGATAATTAAAACTTGAATTGTACTACTTCTTACTGGCTATTACTTCAACTTAGAAACTTCTTCTGTGTTCTACTATGGTGCTTTTAGTGTTCCCGCATACCGCAGCACGCGACATAGCTTTTCAGACGATAAATGTAACCGTCTCAGAGAGAAAAGCGGCCAATGAGACGATCTCGCTTTAAGTCGATTCGATAACAAATGACGATAACGGACGGATTTCTGAGGTTTTTACTCCATATGAACACTTTTCACATTCTCCCGTGCAACGCGGCTGCTAGTCCTCCTTTCATGCAAAATCTTAAGGTCCTAGGTCTTATCCAAGCCACCAAAGCCGGCTAAAAAGTAAATAATCGATAATTAAAACTTGAATTGTACTACTTCTTACTGGCTATTACTTCAACTTAGAAGCTTCTTCTGTGTTCTACTATGGTGCTTTTAGTGTTCCCGCATACCGCAGCACGCGACATAGCTTTGCAGACGATAAATGTAACCGTTTTAGAGAGAAGAGCGGCCAACGTGACGATCTGGCTTGAAATCGATTCGATAACAAATGACGAAAACGGACGGATTTCTCAGGTTTTTACTACATATGAACACTTTTCACATTCTCCCGTGCAACGCGGCTGCTAGTCTTTTTTTCATGCAAAATCTTAAGGTCCTAAGTCATGTCCAAGCAACCAAAGCCGGCTAAAAAGCGATTAATCGACAACTAAAACTTAAATAGTACTACTTCTTACTGGCTATTACTTTAATTTAGAAGCTTCTTCTGTGTTCTAATATGGTGCTTCTAGTGTCTCCGCATACCGCAGCACGCGACATAGCTTTGCTGACGATAAATGTAACCGTCTCAGAGAGTAAAGCGGCCAATGTGACGATCTGGCTTTAAGTCGTTTCGATAACAAATGACGAAAACGGACGGATTTCTCAGGTTTTTACTACATATGAACACTTTTCACATTCTCCCATGCAACGCGGCTGCTAGTCCTCCTTTCATGCAGAATCTTAAGGTCCTAGGTCATGTTCAAACCACCAAAGACGGCTAAAAAGTGAATAATCGACAACTAAAACTTGAATTGTACTACTTCTTACTGGCTATTACATCAACTTAGAAGCTTCTTCTGTACTCTACTATGGTGCTTTTAGTGTTTCCGCATACCGCAGCATGCGACGTAGCTTTGCAGACGATAAATGTAACCGTCTCAGAGAGAAAAGCGGCCAATGTGACGATCTATCTTTAAGTCGATTCGATTACAAATGACGAAAAGGGACGGATTTCTCAGGTTTTCACTACATATGAACACTTTTCACATTCTCCCGTGCAACGCGGCTGCTAGTCCTCCTTTCATGCAAAATCTTATGGTCCTAGGTCATGTCCAAGCCACCAAAGCCGGCTAAAATGTGAATAATCGACAACTAAAACTTGAATTGTACTACTTCTTTCTGGCTATTACTTCAACTTAGAAGATCCTTCTATGTTCTAATATGGTGCTTTTAGTGTCTCCACATACCGCAGCACGCGACATAGCTTTGCAGACGATAAATGTAACCGTCTCAGGGAGAAAAGCGGCCAATGTGACGATCTGGCTTTAAGTCGATTCCATAACAAATGTCGAAAATGGTCAGATTTCTCAGGTTTTTACTACATATGAACACTTTCACATTCTCACATGCAACGCGGCTGCTAGTCCTCCTTTCATGCAAAATCTTAAGGTCCTAGGTCATGTACAAGCCACCAAAGCCGGCTAAAAGGTGAATAATCGATAACTTAAACTTCAATTGTACTACTTCTTACTGGCTATTACTTCAACTTAGAAGCTTCTTCTGTGTTCTACTATGGTGCTTTTAGTGTGCCCGCATACCGCAGCACGCGACATAGCTTTGCAGACGATAAATGTAACCGTTTCAGAGAGAAGAGCGGCCAATGTGACGATCTGCCTTTAAATCGATTCGATAACAAATGACGAAAACGGACGGATTTCTCAGGTTTTTACTACATATGAACACTTTTCACATTCTCCCGTGCAACGCGGCTGCTAGTCTTCCTTTCATGCAAAATCTTAAGGTCCTATGTCATGTCCAAGCGACCAAAGCCGGCATAAAAGTGATTAGTCGACAACTAAAACATAAATAGTACTACTTCTTACTGGCTATTACTTCAATTTAGAAGCTTCTTCTGTGTTCTAATATGGTGCTTTTAGTGTCTCCGCATACCGCAGCACGCGACATAGCTTTGCAGGCGATAAATGTAACCGTCTCAGAGAGAAAAGCGGCCAATGTGACGATCTGGCTTTAAGTCGATTCGATAACAAATGACGATAACGGACGGATTTATCAGGTTTTTACTTCATATGAACACTTTTCACATTCTCCCGTGCAACGCGGCTGCTAGTCTTCCTTTCATGCAAAATCTTAAGGTCCTAGGTCTTATCCAAGCCACCAAAGCCGGCTAAAAAGTGAATAATCGATAATATAAACTTGAATTGTACTACTTCTTATTGGCTATTACTTCAACTTAGAAGCTTCTTCTGTGTTCTACTATGGTGCTTTTAGTGTGCCCGCATACCGCAGCACGCGACATAGCTTTGCAGGCGATAAATGTAACCGTTTCAGAGAGAAGAGCGGCCAATGTGACGATCTGCCTTTAAATCGATTCGATAACAAATGACGAAAACGGACGGATTTCTCAGGTTTTTACTACATATGAACACTTTTCACATTCTCCCGTGCAACGCGGCTGCTAGTCTTCCTTTCATGCAAAATCTTAAGGTCCTAAGTCATGTCCAAGCCACCAAAGCCGGAGAAAAAGTGATTAGTCGACAACTAAAACTTAAATAGTACTACTTCTTACTGGCTATTACTTCAATTTAGAAGCTTCTTCTGTGTTCTAATATGGTGCTTTTAGTGTCTCCGCAGACCGCAGCACGCGACATAGCTTTGCTGACGATAAATGTAACCGTCTCAGAGAGAAAAGCGGCCAATGTGACGATCTGGCTTTAAGTCGTTTCGATAACAAATGACGAAAACGGACGGATTTCTCAGGATTTTACTACATATGATCACTTTTCACATTCTCCCATGCAACGCGGCTGCTAGTCCTCCTTTCATGCAAAATCTTATGGTCCTAGGTCATGTCATTGCCACCAAAGCCGGCTAAAAAGTGAATAATCGATAATTAAAACTTGAATTGTACTACTTCTTACTGGCTACTACTTCAACTTAGAAGCTTCTTCTGTGTTCTACTATGGTGCTTTTAGTGATCCCGCATACCGCAGCACGCGACATAGCTTTGCAGACGATAAATGTAACCGTTTCAGAGAGAAGAGCGGCCAATGTGACGATCTGGCTTTAAATCGATTAGATAACAAATGACGAAAACGGACGGATTTCTCAGGTTTTTACTACATATGAACACTTTTCACATTCTCCCGTGCAACGCGGCTGCTAGTCTTCCTTTCATGCAAAATGTTAAGGTCCTAGGTCATATCCAAGCCACCAAAGCCGGCTAAAATGTGAATAATCGAGAATTAAAACTTGAATTGTACTACTTCTTTCTGGCTATTACTTCAATTTAGAAGCTTCTTCTGTGTTCTAATATGGTGCTTTTAGTGTCTCCGCATACCGCAGCACGCGACATAGCTTTGCAGACGATAAATGTAACCGTCTCAGAGAGAAAAGCGGCCAATGTGACGATCTGGCTTAAAGTTGATTCGATAACAAATGACGAAAACGGACGGAGTTCTCAGGTTTTTACTACATATGAACACTTTTCACATTCTCCCATGCAACGCGGCTGCTAGTCCTCCTTTCATGCAAAATCTTATGGTCCGAGGTCATGTCCAAGCCACCAAAGACGGCTAAAAAGTGAATAATCGATAACTAAAACTTGAATTGTACTACTTCTTACTGGCAATTACCTCAACTTAGAAGCTTCCTCTGTGTTCTACTATGGTGCTTTTAGTGTCTCCGCATACCGCAGCACGCGACATAGCTTTGCAGACGATAAATGTAACCGTCTCAGAAAGAAAAGCGGCCAATGTGACGATCTGGCTTTAAATCGATTCGATAACAAATGACGAAAACGGACTGATTTCTCAGGTTTTTACTACATATGAACAATTTCACATTCTCCAGTGCAACGCGGCTGCTAGTCCTCCTTCCATGCAAAATCTTAAGGTCCTAGGTCATGTCAAAGCAACCAAAGCCGGCTAAAAAGTGAATAATCGACAACTAAAACTTGAATTGTACTACTTCTTACTGGCTATTACTTCAACTTAGAAACTCCTTCTGTGTTCTACTATGGTGCTTTTAGTGTCTCCGCATACGGCAGCACGCGACATAGCTTTGCAGACGATAAATGTAACCGTCTCAGGGAGAAAAGCGGCCAATGTGACGATCTGGCTTTAAGTCGATTCGATAACAAATGACGAAAATGGTCAGATTTCTCAGGTTTTTCCTACATATGAACACTTTTCACATTCTCCCATGCAACGCGGCTGCTAGTACTCCTTTCATGCAAAATCTTAAGGTCCTAGGTCATGTCCAAGCCACCAAAGCCGGCTAAAAGCTGAATAATCGATAACTTAAACTTGAATTGTACTACTTCTTACTGGCTATTGCTTCAACTTAGAAGCTTCTTCTGTGTTCTACTATGGTGCTTTTAGTGTTTCCGCATACCGCAGCACGCGACATAGCTTTGCAGACGATAAATGTAACCGTCTCAGAGAGAAAAGCAGCCAATGTGACGATCTGGTTTTATGTCGATTCGACAACAAATGACGAAAACGGACGGATTTCTCAGGTTTTTACTACATATGAACACTTTTCACATTCTCCCGTGCAACGCGGCTGCTAGTACTCGTTTCATGCAAAATCTTATGCTTCTAGGTCATATCATAGCCACCAAAGCCGGCTAAAAAGTGACAATCGACAAATAAAACTTGAATTGTACTACATCTTACTGGCTATTACTTCAACTTAGAAGCTTCTTCTGTGTTCTGCTATGGTGCTTTTAGTGTCTCCGCATACGGCAGCACGCGACGTAACTTTGCAGACGATAAATGTAACCGTCTCAGAGAGAAAAGCGGCCAATGTGACGATCTGGCTTTAAGTGCATTCGATAACAAGACGAAACCGGACGGATTTCTCAGGTTTTTACTACATATGAACACTTTTCACATTCTCCCGTGCAACGCGACTGATAGTCCTCCTTTCATGCAAAATCTTAAGGTCCTAGGTCATGTTCAAGCCATCAAAGACAGCTAAAAAGTGAATAATCGATAACTAAAACTTGCATTGTACTACTTCTTACTTTCTATTACTTCAACTTAGAAGCTTCTTCTGTGTTCTATTATGGTGCTTTTAGTGTCTCCGCATACCGCAGCACGCGACATAGCTTTGCAGACGATAAATGTAACCGTTTCAGAGAGAAGAGCGGCCAATGTGACGATCTGGCTTTAAATCGATTCGATAACAAATGACGAAAACGGACGGATTTCTCAGGTTTTTACTACATATGAACACTTTTCACATTCTCCCGTGCAACGCGGCTGCTAGTCTTCCTTTCATGCAAAATGTTAAGGTCCTAGGTCATACCCAAGCCACCAAAGCCGGCTAAAATGTGAATAATCGATAATTAAAACTTAAATTGTACTACTTCTTACTGACTATTACTTCAACTTAGAAGCTTCTTCTGTGTTCTACTATGGTGCTTTTAGTGTTCCCGCATACCGAAGCACGCGACATAGCTTTGCAGACGATAAATATAACCGTTTCAGAGAGAAGAGCGGCCAATGTGTCGATCTGGCTTTAAATCGATTCGATAACAAATGACGAAAAAAGACGGATTTCTCAGGTTTTTACTACATATGAACACTTTTCACATTCTCCCGTGCAACTCGGCTGCTAGTCTTCCTTTCATGCAAAATCTTAAGGTCCTAGGTCATGTCCAAGCCACCAAAGCCGGCTAAAAAGTGATTAATCGACAACTAAAACTTAAATAGTACTACTTCTTTCTGGCTATTACTTCAATTTAGAAGCTTCTTCTGTGTTCTAATATGGTGCTTTTAGTGTCTCCGCATACCGCAGCACGCGACGTAGCTTTGCAGACGATAAATGTAACCGTCTCAGAGAGAAAAGCGGCCAATGTGACGATCTGGCTTTAAGTCGATTCGATAACAAATGACGAAAACGGACGGAGTTCTCAGGTTTTTACTACATATGAACACTTTTCACATTCTCCCATGCAACGCGGCTGCTAGTCCTCCTTTCATGCAAAATCTTATGGTCCGAGGTCATGTCCAAGCCACCAAAGACGGCTAAAAAGTGAATAATCGATAACTAAAACTTGAATTGTACTACTTCTTACTGGCTATTACTTCAACTTAGAAGCTTCTTCTGTGTTCTACTATGGTGCTTTTAGTGTCTCCGCATACCGCAGCAAGCGACATAGCTTTGCAGACGATAAATGTAACCGTCTCAGAAAGAAAAGCGGCCAATGTGACGATCTGGCTTTAAGTCGATTCGATAACAAATGACGAAAACGGACTGATTTCTCAGATTTTTACTACATATGAACAATTTCACATTCACCAGTGAATCGCGGCTGCTAGTCCTCCTTCCATGCAAAATCTTAAGGTCATAGGTCATGTCAAAGCAACCAAAGCCGGCTAAAAAGTGAATAATCGACAACTATAACTTGAATTGTACTACTTCTTACTGGCTATTACTTCAACTTAGAAACTCCTTCTGTGTTCTACTATGGTGCTTTTAGTGTCTCCGCATATGGCAGCACGCGACATAGCTTTGCAGACGATAAATGTAACCGTCTCAGGGAGAAAAGCGGCCAATGTGACGATCTGGCTTTAAGTCGATTCGATAACAAATGACGAAAATGGTGAGATTTCTCAGGTTTTTACTACATATGAACACTTTCACATTCTCCCATGTAACGCGGCTGCTAGTCCTCCTTTCATGCAAAATCTTAAGGTCCTAGGTCATGTCCAAGCCACCAAAGCCGGCTAAAAGGTGAATAATCGATAACTTAAACTTGAGTTGTACTACTTCTTACTGGCTATTGCTTCAACTTAGAAGCTTCTTCTGTGTTCTAATATGGTGCTTTTAGTGCCTCCGCATACCGCAGCATGCGACATAGCTTTGCTGACGATAAATGTAACCGTCTCAGAGAGAAAAGCGGCCAATGTGACGATCTGGCTTTAAGTCGTTTCGATAACAAATGACGAAAACGGACGGATTTCTCAGGTTTTTACTACATATGAACACTTTTCACATTCTCCCATGCAACGCGGCTCCTAGTCCTCCTTTCATGCAGAATCTTAAGGTCCTACGTCATGTCCAAGCCACCAAAGCTGGCTAAAAGTTGAATAATCAATAACTAAAAGTTTAATTGTACTACTTCTTACTGGCTATTACTTCAACTTAGAAGTTTCTTCTGTGTTCTACTATGGTGCTTTTAGTGTCTCCGCATACGGCAGCACGCGACATAGCTTTGCAGACGATAAATGTAACCGTCTCAGAGAGAAAAGCGGCCAATGTGACGATCTGGCTTTAAGTGCATTCGATAACAAAGTCGAAACCGGACGGATTTCTCAGGTTTCTACTACATATGAACACTTTTCACATTCTCCCGTGCAAGGCGACTGATAGTCCTCCTTTCATGCAAAATCTTAAGGTCCTAGGTCATGTCCAAGCCACCAAAGCGGCTAAAAAGTGAATAATCGACAACTAAAACTTGAATTGTACTACTTCTTACTGGCTATTACTTCAACTTAGAAGTTTCTTCTGTGTTCTAATATGGTGCATTTAGTGTCTCCGCATACCGCAGCACGCGACATTGCTTTGCAGACGATAAATGTAACCGTCTCAGAGAGAAAAGCGGCCAATGTGACGATCTGGCTTTTAGTCGATTCGATAACAAATGACGAAAATGGTCAGATTTCTCAGGTTTTTACTACATATGAACACTTTTCACATTCTCCCATGCAACGCGGCTTCTACTCCTCCTTTCATGCAAAATCTTAAGGTCCTAGGTCATGTCCAAGCCACCAAAGCCGGCTAAAAGGTGAATAATCGATAATTAAAACTTGAATTGTACTACTTCTTACTGGCTATTGCTTCAACTTAGAAGCTTCTTCTGTATTCTACTATGGTGCTTTTAGTGTTTCCGCATACCGCAGCATGCGACATAGCTTTGCAGACGATAAATGTAACCGTCTCAGAGAGAAAAGCGGCCAATGTGACGATCTGGCGTTAAGTCGATTCGATTACAAATGACGAAAAGGGACGGATTTCTCAGGTTTTTACTACATGTGAACACTTTTCTTATTCTCCCGTGCAACGCGGCTGCTAGTCCTCCTTTCATGCAAAATCTTATGGTCCTAGGTCATGTCATTGCCACCAAAGCCGGCTAAAAAGTGAATAATCGATAATTAAAACTTGAATTGTACTACTTCTTACTGGCTACTACTTCAACTTAGAAGCTTCTTCTGTGTTCTACTATGGTGCTTTTAGTGATCCCGCATACCGCAGCACGCGACATAGCTTTGCAGACGATAAATGTAACCGTTTCAGAGAGAAGAGCGGCCAATGTGACGATCTGGCTTTAAATCGATTCGATAACAAATGACGAAAACGGACGGATTTCTCAGGTTTTTACTACATATGAACACTTTTCACATTCTCCCGTGCAACGCGGCTGCTAGTCTTCCTTTCATGCAAAATGTTAAGGTCCTAGGTCATATCCAAGCCACCACAGCCGGCTAAAATGTGAATAATCGAGAATTAAAACTTGAATTGTACTACTTCTTTCTGGCTATTACTTCAATTTAGAAGCTTCTTCTGTGTTCTAATATGGTGCTTTTAGTGTCTCCGCATACCGCAGCACGCGACATAGCTTTGCAGACGATAAATGTAACCGTCTCAGAGAGAAAAGCGGCCAATGTGACGATCTGGCTTTAAATCGATTCGATAACAAATGACGAAAACGGACTGATTTCTCAGGTTTTTACTACATATGAACAATTTCACATTCTCCAGTGCAACGCGGCTGCTAGTCCTCCTTCCATGCAAAATCTTAAGGTCCTAGGTCATGTCAAAGCAACCAAAGCCGGCTAAAAAGTGAATAATCGACAACTAAAACTTGAATTGTACTACTTCTTACTGGCTATTACTTCAACTTAGAAACTCCTTCTGTGTTCTACTATGGTGCTTTTAGTGTCTCCGCATACGGCAGCACGCGACATAGCTTTGCAGACGATAAATGTAACCGTCTCAGGGAGAAAAGCGGCCAATGTGACGATCTGGCTTTAAGTCGATTCGATAACAAATGACGAAAATGGTCAGATTTCTCAGGTTTTTACTACATATGAACACTTTCACATTCTCCCACGTAACGCGGCTGCTAGTACTCCTTTCATGCAAAATCTTAAGGTCCTAGGTCATGTCCAAGCCACCAAAGCCGGCTAAAAGCTGAATAATCGATAACTTAAACTTGAATTGTACTACTTCTTACTGGCTATTGCTTCAACTTAGAAGCTTCTTCTGTGTTCTACTATGGTGCTTTTAGTGTTTCCGCATACCGCAGCACGCGACATAGCTTTGCAGACGATAAATGTAACCGTCTCAGAGAGAAAAGCAGCCAATGTGACGATCTGGCTTTATGTCGATTCGACAACAAATGACGAAAACGGACGGATTTCTCAGGTTTTTACTACATATGAACACTTTTCACATTCTCCCGTGCAACGCGGCTGCTAGTACTCGTTTCATGCAAAATCTTATGCTTCTAGGTCATATCATAGCCACCAAAGCCGGCTAAAAAGTGACAATCGACAAATAAAACTTGAATTGTACTACATCTTACTGGCTATTACTTCAACTTAGAAGCTTCTTCTGTGTTCTGCTATGGTGCTTTTAGTGTCTCCGCATACGGCAGCACGCGACGTAACTTTGCAGACGATAAATGTAACCGTCTCAGAGAGAAAAGCGGCCAATGTGACGATCTGGCTTTAAGTGCATTCGATAACAAGACGAAACCGGACGGATTTCTCAGGTTTTTACTACATATGAACACTTTTCACATTCTCCCGTGCAACGCGACTGATAGTCCTCCTTTCATGCAAAATCTTAAGGTCCTAGGTCATGTTCAAGCCATCAAAGACAGCTAAAAAGTGAATAATCGATAACTAAAACTTGCATTGTACTACTTCTTACTTTCTATTACTTCAACTTAGAAGCTTCTTCTGTGTTCTATTATGGTGCTTTTAGTGTCTCCGCATACCGCAGCACGCGACATAGCTTTGCAGACGATAAATGTAACCGTTTCAGAGAGAAGAGCGGCCAATGTGACGATCTGGCTTTAAATCGATTCGATAACAAATGACGAAAACGGACGGATTTCTCAGGTTTTTACTACATATGAACACTTTTCACATTCTCCCGTGCAACGCGGCTGCTAGTCTTCCTTTCATGCAAAATGTTAAGGTCCTAGGTCATACCCAAGCCACCAAAGCCGGCTAAAATGTGAATAATCGATAATTAAAACTTAAATTGTACTACTTCTTACTGACTATTACTTCAACTTAGAATCTTCTTCTGTGTTCTACTATGGTGCTTTTAGTGTTCCCGCATACCGAAGCACGCGACATAGCTTTGCAGACGATAAATGTAACCGTTTCAGAGAGAAGAGCGGCCAATGTGTCGATCTGGCTTTAAATCGATTCGATAACAAATGACGAAAAAAGACGGATTTCTCAGGTTTTTACTACATATGAACACTTTTCACATTCTCCCGTGCAACTCGGCTGCTAGTCTTCCTTTCATGCAAAATCTTAAGGTCCTAGGTCATGTCCAAGCCACCAAAGCCGGCTAAAAAGTGATTAATCGACAACTAAAACTTAAATAGTACTACTTCTTTCTGGCTATTACTTCAATTTAGAAGCTTCTTCTGTGTTCTAATATGGTGCTTTTAGTGTCTCCGCATACCGCAGCACGCGACGTAGCTTTGCAGACGATAAATGTAACCGTCTCAGAGAGAAAAGCGGCCAATGTGACGATCTGGCTTTAAGTCGATTCGATAACAAATGACGAAAACGGACGGAGTTCTCAGGTTTTTACTACATATGAACACTTTTCACATTCTCCCATGCAACGCGGCTGCTAGTCCTCCTTTCATGCAAAATCTTATGGTCCGAGGTCATGTCCAAGCCACCAAAGACGGCTAAAAAGTGAATAATCGATAACTAAAACTTGAATTGTACTACTTCTTACTGGCTATTACTTCAACTTAGAAGCTTCTTCTGTGTTCTACTATGGTGCTTTTAGTGTCTCCGCATACCGCAGCAAGCGACATAGCTTTGCAGACGATAAATGTAACCGTCTCAGAAAGAAAAGCGGCCAATGTGACGATCTGGCTTTAAGTCGATTCGATAACAAATGACGAAAACGGACTGATTTCTCAGATTTTTACTACATATGAACAATTTCACATTCACCAGTGAAACGCGGCTGCTAGTCCTCCTTCCATGCAAAATCTTAAGGTCATAGGTCATGTCAAAGCAACCAAAGCCGGCTAAAAAGTGAATAATCGACAACTATAACTTGAATTGTACTACTTCTTACTGGCTATTACTTCAACTTAGAAACTCCTTCTGTGTTCTACTATGGTGCTTTTAGTGTCTCCGCATATGGCAGCAGGCGACATAGCTTTGCAGACGATAAATGTAACCGTCTCAGGGAGAAAAGCGGCCAATGTGACGATCTGGCTTTAAGTCGATTCGATAACATATGACGAAAATGGTGAGATTTCTCAGGTTTTTACTACATATGAACACTTTCACATTCTCCCATGTAACGCGGCTGCTAGTCCTCCTTTCATGCAAAATCTTAAGGTCCTAGGTCATGTCCAAGCCACCAAAGCCGGCTAAAAGGTGAATAATCGATAACTTAAACTTGAGTTGTACTACTTCTTACTGGCTATTGCTTCAACTTAGAAGCTTCTACTGTGTTCTACTATGGTGCTTTTAGTGTTTCCGCATACCGCAGCACGCGACATAGCTTTGCAGACGATAAATGTAACCGTCTCAGAGAGAAAAGCAGCCAATGTGACGATCTGGCTTTATGTCGATTCGATAACAAATGACGAAAACGGACGGATTTCTCAGGTTTTTACTACATCTGAACACTTTTCACATTCTCCCGTGCAACGCGGCTGCTGGTACTCCTTTCATGCAAAATCTTATGCTCCTAGGTCATATCATAGCCACCAAAGCCGGCTAAAAAGTGACAATCGACAAATAAAACTTGAATTGTACTACATCTTACTGGCTATTACTTCAACTTAGAAGCGTCTTCTGTGTTCTGCTATGGTGCTTTTAGTGTCTCCGCATACGGCAGCACGCGACGTAACTTTGCAGACGATAAATGTAACCGTCTCAGAGAGAAAAGCGGCCAATGTGACGATCTGGCTTTAAGTGCATTCGATAACAAAGACGAAACCGGACGGATTTCTCAGGTTTTTACTACATATGAACACTTTTCACATTCTCCCGTGCAACGCGACTGATAGTCCCCCTTTCATGCAAAATCTTAAGGTCCTAGGTCATGTTCAAGCCATCAAAGACAGCTAAAAAGTGAATAATCGATAACTAAAACTTGCATTGTACTACTTCTTACTGGCTATTACTTCAACTTAGAAGCTTCCTCTGTGTTCTATTATGGTGCTTTTAGTGTCTCCGCATACCGCAGCAGTCGACATAGCTTTGCAGACGATAAATGTAACCGTCTCAGAGAGAAAAGCGCCCAATATGACGATCTGGCTTTAAGTCGATTCGATAACAAATGACGAAAATGGACAGATTTCCAGGTTTTTACTACATATGAACACTTTTCACATTCTCCCGTGCAACGCGGCTGCTAGTCATCCTTTCATGCAAAATCATAAGGTGCTAGGTTATGTTCAAGCCACCAAAGACGGCTAAAAAGTGAATAATCGATAACAAAAACTTGAATTGTACTACTTCTTACTGGCTATTACTTCAACTTAGAAGCTTCTTCTGTGTTCTACTATTGTGGTTTTAGTGTCTCCGCATACCGCAGCACGCGACATAGCTTTGCAGACGATAAAAGTAACCGTCTCAGAGAGAAAAGCGGCCAATGTGACGATCTGGCTTTAAGTCGATTCGATAACAAATGACGAAAATGGACAGATTTCTCAGGTTTTTACTACATATGAACACTTTTCACATTCTCCCATGCAACGCGGCTGCTAGTCCTCGTTTCATGCAAAATCGTAAGGTCCTAGGTCATGTCCAAGCCACCAAAGCCGGCTAAAAAATGAATAATCGATAACTAAAACTTGAATTGTACTACTTCCTACTGGCTATTGCTTCAACTTAGAAGCTTCTTCTGCATTCTACTATGGTGCTTTTAGTGTTTCCGCATACCGCAGCATGCGACATAGCTTTGCAGACGATAAATGTAACCGTCTCAGAGAGAAAAGCGGCCAATGTGACGATCTGGCTGTAAGTCGATTCGATAACAAATGACGAAAACGGACGGATTTCTCAGGTTTTTACTCCATATGAACACGTTTCACATTCTCCCGTGCAACGCGGCTGCTAGTCCTCCTTTCATGCAAAATCTTAAGGTCCAAGGTCATGTCCAAGCCACCAAAGCCGGCTAAAAAGTGAATAATCGACAACTAAAACTTGAATTGTACTACTTCTTACTGGCTATTACTTCAACTTAGAAGCTTCTTCTGTGTTCTACTATGGTGCTTTTAGTGTCTCCGCATACCGCAGCACGCGACATAGCTTTGCAGACGATAAATGTAACCGTCTCAGAGAGAAAAGCGGCCAATGTGACGATCTGGCTTTAGGTCGATTCGATAACAAATGACGAAAACGGACGGATTTCTCAGGTTTTTACTACATATGAACACTTTTCACATTCTCCCGTGCAACGCGGCTGCTAGTCCTCCTTTCATGCAAAATCGTAAGGTCCTAGATCATATCCAAGCCACCAAAGCCGGCAAAAAAGTGAATATTCGACAACTAAAACTTGAATTGTACTACTTCTTACTGGCTATTACTTCAACTTAGATGCTTCTTCTGTGTTCTACTATAGTGCTTTTAGTGTCTCCGCACACCGCATCACGCGACATAGCTTTGCAGACGATAAATGTAACCGTCTCAGAGAGAAAAGCGGCCAATGTGACGATCTGGCTTTAAGTCGATTCGATAACAAAGACGAAAATGGACAGATTTCTCAGGTTATTACTACATATGAACACTTTTCACATTCTCCCATGCAATGCAGCTGCTAGGTCTCCTTTCATGCAAAATCTTAAGGTCCTAGGTCATATCCAAGCCACCAAAGCCGGCTAAAAGGTGAATAATCGATAACTAAAATTTGAATTGTACTACTTCTTACTGGCTATTGCTTCAACTTAGAAGCTTCTTCTGTGTTCTACTATGGTCCTTTTAGTGTTTCCGCATACCGCAGCATCCGACATAGCTTTGCAGACGATAAATGTAACCGTCTCAGTGAGAAAAACGGCCAATGTGACGATCTGGCTTTAAGTCGATTCGATAACAAATGACGAAAAGGGACGGATTTCTCAGGTTTTTACTACATATGAACACTTTTCACATTCTCCCGTGCAACGCGGCTGCTAGTCCTCCTTTCATGCAAAATCTTATGGTCCTAGGTCATGTCACTGCCACCAAAGCCGGCTACAAAGTGACAATCGACAACTAAAACTTGAATTGTACTACTTCTTACTGGCTATTACTTCAACTTAGAAGCTTCTTCTGTGTTCTAATATGGTGCTTTTAGTGTCTCCGCATACGGCAGCACGCGAAATAGCTTTGCAGATGATAAATGTAACCGTCTCAGAGAGAAAAGCGGCCAATGTGACGATCTGGCTTTAAGTCGATTCGATAACAAAGACGAAAACGGACAGATTTCTCAGGTTTCTACTACATATGAAAACTTTTCACATTCTCCCGTGCAACGCGGCTGCTAGTCTTCCTTTCATGCAAAATCTTAAGGTCCTAGGTCATGTCCAAGCCACCAAAGACGGCTAAAAAGTGATTAACCGACAACTAAAACTTAAATTGTACTACTTCTTACCGGCTTTACTTCAATTTAGAAGCTTCTTCTGTGTTCTAATATGGTGCTTTTAGTGTCTCCGCATACCGCAGAACGCGACATAGCTTTGCAGACGATAAATGTAACCGTCTCAGAGAGAAAAGCGGCCAATATGACGATCTGGCTTTAAGTCGATTCGATAACAAATGACGAAAACGGACGGATTTCTCAGTTTTTTACTACATATGAACACTTTTCACATTCTCCCATGCAACGCGGCTGCTAGTCGTCATTTTATGCAAAATCTTAAGGTTCTAGGTCATGTCCAAGCCACCAAAGCCGGCTATAAAGTGAATAATCGACAACTAAAACTTGAATGGTACTACTTCTTACTGGCTATTACTTCAACTTAGAAGCTTCTTCTGTGTTCTACTATGGTGCTTTTAGTGTTTCCGCATACCGCAGCACGCGACATAGCCTTGAAGACGATACATGTAACCGTCTCAGAGAGAAAAGCGGCCAATGTGACGATCTGGCTTTAAGTCGATTCGATAACAAATGACGAAAACGGACGGATTTCTCAGGTTTTTACTACATATGAACACTTTTCACATTCTCCCGTGCAACGCGGCTGCTAGTCCTACTTTCATGCAAAATCTTAAGGTTCCACCTCATGTCCAAGCCACCAAAGCCGGCTAAAAAGTGAATAATCAATAACTAAAACATGAATTGTACTACTTCTTACTGGCTATTACTTCAACTTAGAAGCTTCTTCTGTGTTCTACTACGGTGCTTTTAGTGTCTCCACATATCGCAGCACGTGACATAGCTTTGCAGACGATAAATGTAACTGTTTCAGAGAGAAAAGCGGCCAATGTGACTTTCTGGCTTTAAGTCGATTCGATAACAAATGACGAAAACGGACGGATTTCTCATTTTTTTACCACATATGAACACATTTCACATTCTCCCGTGCAACGCGGCTGCAAGTACTCCTTTCATGCAAAATCTTAAGGTCCTAGGTCATGTCCAAGCCACCAAAGCCGGCTAAAAAGTGAATATTCGGCAACTAAAACTTGAATTGTACTACTTCTTACTGGCTATTACTTCAAATTAGAAGCTTCTTCTGTGTTCTACTATGGTGCTTTTAGTGTTTCGGCATACCGCAGCACGCGACATAGCTCTGCAGACGACAAATGTAACCGTTTCAGAGAGAAGAACGGCCAATGTGACGATCTGGCTTTAAGTCGATTCGATAACAAATGACGAAAACGGACGGATTTCTCAGGTTTTTACTACATATGAACACTTTTCACATTCTCCCGTGCAACGCGGCTGCTATTCCTCCTTTCATGCAAAATTGTAAGGTCCTAGGTCATGTCCAAGCCACCAAAGCCGGCAAAAAAGTGAATATTCGACAACTAAAACTTAAATTGTACTACTTCTTAATGGCTATTACTTCAACTTAGAAGCTTCTTCTGTGTTCTACTATGGTGCTTTTAGTGTCTCCGCACACCGCATCACGCGACATAGCTTTGCAGACGATAAATGTAACCGTCTCAGAGAGAAAAGCGGCCAATGTGACGATCTGGCTTTAAGTCGATTCGATAACAAATCACGAAAACGGACGGATTTCTCAGGTTTTTACTACATATGAACACTTTTCACATTCTCGCGTGCAACGCGGCTGCTACTCCTCCTTTCATGCAAAATATTAAGGTTCCACCTAATGTCGAAGCCACCAAAGCCGGCTAAAAAGTGAATAATCGACAACTAAAACTTGAATTGTTTTACTTCTTACTCTCTATTACTTCAACTTACAAGCTTCTTCTGTGTTCTAATATGGTGCTTTTAGTGTCTCCGCATACCGCAGAACGCGACATAGCTTTGCAGACGATAAATGTAACCGTCTCAGAGAGAAAAGCGGCCAATATGACGATCTGGCTTTAAGTCGATTCGATAACAAATGACGAAAACGGACGGATTTCTCAGTTTTTTACTACATATGAACACTTTTCACATTCTCCCATGCAACGCGGCTGCTAGTCCTCATTTTATGCAAAATCTTAAGGTTCTAGGTCATGTCCAAGCCACCAAAGCCGGCTATAAAGTGAATAATCGACAACTAAAACTTGAATGGTACTACTTCTTACTGGCTATTACTTCAACTTAGAAGCTTCTTCTGTGTTCTACTATGGTGCTTTTAGTGTTTCCGCATACCGCAGCACGCGACATAGCCTTGAAGACGATACATGTAACCGTCTCAGAGAGAAAAGCGGCCAATGTGACGATCTGGCTTTAAGTCGATTCGATAACAAATGACGAAAACGGACGGATTTCTCAGGTTTTTACTACATATGAACACTTTTCACATTCTCCCGTGCAACGCGGCTGCTAGTCCTACTTTCATGCAAAATCTTAAGGTTCCACCTCATGTCCAAGCCACCAAAGCCGGCTAAAAAGTGAATAATCAATAACTAAAACATGAATTGTACTACTTCTTACTGGCTATTACTTCAACTTAGAAGCTTCTTCTGTGTTCTACTACGGTGCTTTTAGTGTCTCCACATATCGCAGCACGTGACATAGCTTTGCAGACGATAAATGTAACTGTTTCAGAGAGAAAAGCGGCCAATGTGACTTTCTGGCTTTAAGTCGATTCGATAACAAATGACGAAAACGGACGGATTTCTCATTTTTTTACCACTTATGAACACATTTCACATTCTCCCGTGCAACGCGGCTGCAAGTCCTCCTTTCATGTAAAATCTTAAAATCCTAGGTTATGTCCAAGCCACCAAAGCCGGCTAAAAAGTGAATAATCGACAACTAAAACTTGAATTGTACTACTTCTTACTGGCTATTACTTCAACTTAGAAGCTTCTTCTGTGTTCTACTATGGTGCTTTTAGTGTTTCGGCATACCGCAGCACGTGACATAGCTTTCCAGACGATAAGTGTAACCGTTTCAGAGAGAAGAGCGGCCAATGTGACGATCTGGCTTTAAGTCGATTCGATAACAAATGACGAAAACGGACGGATTTCTCAGGTTTTTACTTTATATGAACACTTTTCACATTCTCCCATGCAACGCGGCTGCTAGTCCTCCTTTCATGCAAAATCTTAAGGTCCTAGGTCATGCCCAAGCCACCAAAGCCGGCTAAAAAGTAAATAATCGACAACTAAAACTTGAATTGTACTACTTCTTACTGGCTATTACTTCAAATTAGAAGCTTCTTTTGTGTTCTACTATGGTGCTTTTAGTGTTTCCGCATACCGCAGCACGCGACATAGCTTTGCAGACGATATATGTAACCGTTTCAGAGAGAAGAGCGGCCAATGTGACGTTCTGGCTTTAAGTCGATTCGATAACAAATGACGAAAACGGACGGATTTCTCAGGTTCTTACTACATATGAACACTTTTCACATTCTCCCGTGCAACGCGGCTGCTAGTCCTCCTTTCAAGCAAAATCTTAAGGTCCTAGGTCATGTCCAAGCCACCAAAGCCGGCAAAAACGTGAATAATCGACAACTAAAACTTGAATTGTACTACTTCTTACTGGCTATTACTTCAACTTAGAAGCTTCTTCTGTGTTCTACTATGGTGCTTTTAGTGTTCCGCATACCGCAGCACGCGACATAGCTTTGCAGACGAAAAATGTAACCGTCTCAGAGAGAAAAGCGGCCAATATAACGATCTGGCTTTAAGTCGATTCGATAACAAATGACGAAAACGGACGGATTTCTCAGGTTTTCACTACATATGAACACTTTTCACATTCTCGCGTGCAACGCGGCTGCTAGTCCTCCTTTCATGCAAAATCTTAAGGTCCTAGGTCACGTCCAAGCCACCAAAGCTGGCTAAATAGTGAATAATCGACAACTAAACCTTGAATTGTACTACTTCGTACTGGCTATTACTTCAACTTAGAAGCTTCTTCTGTGTTCTACTATGGTGCTTTTAGTGTCTCCACATACCGCAGCACGCGACATAGCTTTGCAGACGATAAATGTAACCGTCTCAGAGAGAAAAGCGGCCAATGTGACGATCTTTCTTTAAGTCGATTCGATAACAAAGACGAAAACGGACGGATTTCTCAGGTTTCTACTACATATGAACACTTTTCACATTCTCCCATGCAACGCGGCTGCTAGTCTTCCTTTCATGCAAAATCTTAAGGTTCTAGGTCATGTCCAAGCCACCAAAGCCGGCTAAAAAGTGAATAATCGACAACTAAAACTTGAATGGTATTACTTCTTACTGGCTATTACTTCAACTTAGAAGCTTCTTCTGTGTTTTACTATGGTGCTTTTAGTGTCTCCGCTTACCGCAGCACGCGACATAGCTTTGCAGACGATATATGTAACCGTTTCAGAGAGAAGAGCGGCCAATGTGACGATCTGGCTTTAAGTCGATTCGATAACAAATGACGAAAACGGACGGATTTCTCAGGTTCTTACTACATATGAACACTTTTCACATTCTCCCGTGCAACGCGGCTGCTAGTCCTACTTTCATGCAAAATCTTAAGGTTCCACCTCATGTCCAAGCCACCAAAGCCGGCTAAAAAGTGAATAATCAATAACTAAAACATGAATTGTACTACTTCTTACTGGCTATTACTTCAACTTAGAAGCTTCTTCTGTGTTCTACTATGGTGCTTTTAGTGTCTCCGCATATCGCAGCACGTGACATAGCTTTGCAGACGATAAATGTAACTGTTTCAGAGAGAAAAGCGGCCAATGTGACGATCTGGCTTTAAGTCGACTCGATAACAAATGACGAAAACGGACGGATTTCTCAGGTTTTTACTACATATGAACACTTTTCACATTCTCCCGTGGAACGCGGCTGCTAGTCCTCCTTTCATGCAAAATCTTAAGGTACTAGGTCATGTCCAAGCCACCAAAGCCGGCTAAAATGTGAATAATCGACAACTAAAACTTGAATTGTACTACTTCTTACTGGCTATTACTTCAACATAGAAGCTTCTTCTGTGTTCTACCATGGTGCTTTTAGTGTTTCGGCATACCGCAGCACGCGACATAGCTTTGCAGACGATAAGTGTAACCGTTTCAGAGAGAAGAGCGGCCAATGTGACGATCTGGTTTTACGTCGATTCGATAACAAATGACGAAAACGGACGGATTTCTCAGGTTTTTACTACATATGAACACTTTTCACACTCTCTCGTGCAACGCGGCTGCTAGTCTTCCTTTCATGCAAAATCTTAAGGTTCCACCACATGTCCAAGCCATCAAAGCCGGCTAAAAAGTGAATAATCGACAACTAAAACTTGAATTGTACTACTTCTTACTGGCTATTACTTCAACTTAGAAGCTTCTTCTGTGTTTTACTATGGTGCTTTTAGTGCCTCCGCATACTCAGCACGCGACATAGTTTTGCAGACGATAATTGTAACCGTCTCAGAAAGAAAAGCGGCCAATGTGACGATCTGTCTTTAAGTCGATTCGATAACAAATGACGAAAGCGGACGGATTTCTCAGGTTTTTACTACATATGAACACTTTTCACATTCTCGCGTGCAACGCGGCTGCTACTCCTCCTTTCATGCAAAATATTAAGGTTCCACCTAATGTCAAAGCCACCAAAGCCGGCTAAATAGTGTATAATCGACAACTAAAACTTGAATTGTACTACTTCTTACTGGCTATTACTTCAACTTAGAAGCTTCTTCAGTGTTCTACTATGGTGCTTTTAGTGTCTCCGCATACCGCAGCACGCGACATAGCTTTGCAGACGATAAGTGTAACCGTTTCAGAGAGAAGAGCGGCCAATGTGACGATCTGGTTTAAGTCGATTCGATAACAAATGACGAAAACGGACGGATTTCTCAGGTTTTTACTACATATGAAAACTTTTCACACTCTCTCGTGCAACGCGGCTGCTAGTCTTCCTTTCATGCAAAATCTTAAGGTTCCACCTCATGTCCAAGCCATCAAAGCCGGCTAAAAAGTGAATAATCGACAACTAAAGCTTGAATTGTACTACTTCTTACTGGCTATTACTTCAACTTAGAAGCTTCTTCTGTGTTTTACAATGGTGCTTTTAGTGTCTCCGCATACCTCAGCACGCGACATAGCTTTGCTGACGATAATTGTAACCGTCTCAGAAAGAAAAGCGGCCAATGTGACGATCTGTCTTTATGTCGATTCGATAACAAATGACGAAAGCGGACGGATTTCACAGGTTTTTACTACATATGAACACTTTTCACTTTCTCGCGTGCAACGCGGCTGCTACTCCTCCTTTCATGCAAAATATTAAGGTTCCACCTAATGTCAAAGCCACCAAAGCCGGCTAAATAGTGTATAATCGACAACTAAAACTTGAATTGTACTACTTCTTACTGGCTATTACTTCAACTTAGAAGCTTCTTCTGTGTTTTACTATGGTGCTTTCAGTGTCTCCGCTTACCGCAGCACGCGACATAGCCTTGCAGACGATATATGTAACCGTTTCAGAGAGAAGAGCGGCCAATGTGACGATCTGGCTTTAAGTCGATTCGATAACAAATGACGAAAACGGACGGATTTCTCAGGTTCTTACTACATATGAACACTTTTCACATTCTCCCGTGCTACGCGGCTGCTAGTCCTCCTTTCAAGCAAAATCTTATGGTCCTACGTCATGTCCAAGCCACCAAAGCCGGCAAAAACGTGAATAATCGACAACTAAAAGTTGAATTGTACTACTTCTTACTGGCTATTACTTCAACTTAGAAGCTTCTTCTGTGTTATACTATGGTGCTTCTAGTGTTTCGGCATACCGCAGCACGCGACATAGCTTTGCAGACGATAATTGTAACCGTCTCAGAAAGAAAAGCGGCCAATGTGACGATCTGTCTTTATGTCGATTCGATAACAAATGACGAAAGCGGACGGATTTCTCAGGTTTTTACTACATATGAACACTTTTCACATTTTCCCGTGCAACGCGGCTGCTACTCCTCCTTTCATGCAAAATATTAAGGTTCCACCAAATGTCAAAGCCACCAAAGCCGGCTAAATAGTGTATAATCGACAACTAAAACTTGAATTGTACTACTTCTTACTGGCTATTACTTCAACTTAGAAGCTTCTTCTGTGTTTTACTATGGTGCCTTTAGTGTCTCCGCTTACCGCAGCACGCGACATAGCTTTGCAGACGATAAATGTAACCGTCTCAGAGAGAAAAGCGGCCAATGTGACGATCGGGCTTTAAGTCGATTCGATAACAAATGACGAAAACGGAGGGATATTTTAGGTTTTTACTACATATGAACCCTTTTCACATTCTCCCATGCAACGCGGCTGCTAGTCCTCCTTTCATGCAAAATCTTAAGTTCCTAGGTCATGTCCAAGCCACCAAAGCAGGCTAAAAGTGAATAATCGACAACTAAAACTTCAATTGTACTACTTCTTTCTGGCTATTACTTCAACATAGAAGCTTCTTCTGTGTTCTACTATGGTGCTTTTAGTGTTTCCGCATACCGCAGCACGCGACATAGCTATGCAGACGATAAATGTAACCGTTTCACAGAGAAGAGCGGCCAATGTGACGATCTGGCTTTAAGTCGATTCGATAACAATTGACGAAAACGGACGGATTTCTCAGGTTTTTACTACATATGAACACTTTTCACATTCTCCCATGCAACGCGGCTGCTACTCCTCCTTTCATGCAACATCTTAAGGTCCTAGGTCATGTCCAAGCCACCAAAGCAGGCTAAAAAGTGAATAATCGACAACTAAAACTTCAATTGTACTACTTTTTACTGGCTATTACTTCAACATAGAAGCTTCTTCTGTGTTCTACTATGGTGGTTTTAGTGTTTCCGCATACCGCAGCACGCGACATAGCTTTGCAGACGATAAATGTAACCGTTTCAGAGAGAAGAGCGGCCAATGTGACGATCTGGCTTTAAGTCGATTCGATAACAAATGACGAAAACGGACGGATTTCTCAGGTTTTTACTACATATGAACACTTTTCACATTCTCCCTTGCAACGCGGCTGCAAGTCCTCCTTTCACGCAAAATCGTAAGGTCCTAGGTGATGTCCAAGCCACCAAAGCCGGCTAAAAAGTGAATAATCGACAACTAAAACTTGAATTGTACTACTTCTTACTGGCTATTGCTTCAACGTAGAAGCTTCTTCTGTGTTCTACTATGGTGCTTTTAGTGTCTCCGCATACCGCAGCACGCGACATAGCTTTGCATACGATAAATGTAACCGTCTCAGAGAGAAAAGCGGCCAATGTGACGATCTGGCTTTAAGTCGATTCGATAACTAATGACGAAAACGGACTGATTTCTCAGGTTTTTACTACATATGAACACTTTTCACATTCTCCCATGTAACGCGGCTGCTAGTCCTCCTCTCATGCAACATCTTAAAGTCCTAGGTCACGTCCAATCCACCAAAGCCGGCTAAAAAGTGAATAATCGACAACTAAAACTTGAATTGTACTACTTCTTACTGGCTATTACTTCAACATAGAAGCTTCTTTTGTGTTCTACTATGGTGCTTTTAGTGTTTCGGTATACTGCAGCACGCGACATAGCTTTGCAGACGATAAATGTAACCGTTTCAGAGAGAAGAACGGCCAATGTGACGATCTGGCTTTAAGTCGATTCGATAACAAATGACGGAAACGGACGGATTTATCAGGTTTTTATTACATATGAACACTTTTCACATTCTCCCGTGCAACGCGGCTGCTAGTCCTCCTTTCATGCAAAATCTTAAGGTCCTAGGTCATGTCCAAGCCACCAAAGCAGGCTAAAAAGTGAATAATCGACAACTAAAACTTCAATTGTACTACTTCTTACTGGCTATTACTTCAACATAGAAGCATCTTCTGTGTTCTACTGTGGTGCTTTTAGTGTTTCCGCATACCGCAACACGCGACATAGCTTTGCAGACGATAAATGTAACCGTTTCAGAGAGAAAAGCGGCCAATGTGACGATCTGGCTTTACGTCGATTCGATAACAAATGACGAAAACGGACGGATTTCTCAGGTTTTTACTACATATGAACACTTTTCACATTTTCCCGTGCAACGCGGCTGCTACTCCTCCTTTCATGCAAAATATTAAGGTTCCACCAAATGTCAAAGCCACCAAAGCCGGCTAAATAGTGTATAATCGACAACTAAAACTTGAATTGTACTACTTCTTACTGGCTATTACTTCAACTTAGAAGCTTCTTCTGTGTTTTACTATGGTGCTTTTAGTGTCTCCGCTTACCGCAGCACGCGACATAGCTTTGCAGACGATAAATGTAACCGTCTCAGAGAGAAAAGCGGCCAATGTGACGATCGTGCTTTAAGTCGATTCGATAACAAATGACGAAATCGGAGGGATTTCTCATGTTTTTAGTACATATGAACCCTTTTCACATTCTCCCATGCAACGCGGCTGCTAGTCCTCCTTTCATGCAAAATCTTAAGGTCCTAGGTCATGTCCAAGCCACCAAAGCAGGCTAAAAGTGAATAATCGACAACTAAAACTTCAATTGTACTACTTCTTACTGGCTATTACTTCAACATAGAAGCTTCTTCTGTGTTCTACTATGGTGCTTTTAGTGTTTCCGCATACCGCAGCACGCGACATAGCTATGCAGACGATAAATGTAACCGTTTCACAGAGAAGAGCGGCCAATGTGACGATCTGGCTTTAAGTCGATTCGATAACAATTGACGAAAACGGACGGATTTCTCAGGTTTTTACTACATATGAACACTTTTCACATTCTCCCATGCAACGCGGCTGCTACTCCTCCTTTCATGCAACATCTTAAGGTCCTAGGTCATGTCCAAGCCACCAAAGCAGGCTAAAAAGTGAATAATCGACAACTAAAACTTCAATTGTACTACTTTTTACTGGCTGTTACTTCAACATAGAAGCTTCTTCTGTGTTCTACTATGGTGGTTTTAGTGTTTCCGCATACCGCAGCACGCGACATAGCTTTGAAGACGATAAATGTAACCGTTTCAGAGAGAAGAGCGGCCAATGTGACGATCTGGCTTTAAGTCGATTCGATAACAAATGACGAAAACGGACGGATTTCTCAGGTTTTTACTACATATGAACACTTTTCACATTCTCCCTTGCAACGCGGCTGCAAGTCCTCCTTTCACGCAAAATCGTAAGGTCCTAGGTGATGTCCAAGCCACCAAAGCCGGCTAAAAAGTGAATAATCGACAACTAAAACTTGAATTGTACTACTTCTTACTGGCTATTGCTTCAACGTAGAAGCTTCTTCTGTGTTCTACTATGGTGCTTTTAGTGTCTCCGCATACCGCAGCACGCGACATAGCTTTGCATACGATAAATGTAACCGTCTCAGAGAGAAAAGCGGCCAATGTGACGATCTGGCTTTAAGTCGATTCGATAACAAATGACGAAAACGGACTGATTTCTCAGGTTTTTACTACATATGAACACTTTTCACATTCTCCCATGCAACGCATCTGCTACTCCTCCTTTCATGCAAAATCTTAAGGTCCTAGGTCACGTCCAATCCACCAAAGCCGGCTAAAAAGTGAATAATCGACAACTAAAACTTGAATTGTACTACTTCTTACTGGCTATTACTTCAACATAGAAGCTTCTTTTGTGTTCTACTATGGTGCTTTTAGTGTTTCGGTATACTGCAGCACGCGACATAGCTTTGCAGACGATAAATGTAACCGTTTCAGAGAGAAGAACGGCCAATGTGACGATCTGGCTTTAAGTCGATTCGATAACAAATGACGAAAACGGACGGATTTATCAGGTTTTTATTACATATGAACACTTTTCACATTCTCCCGTGCAACGCGGCTGCTAGTCCTCCTTTCATGCAAAATCTTAAGGTCCTAGGTCATGTCCAAGCCACCAAAGCAGGCTAAAAAGTGAATAATCGACAACTAAAACTTCAATTGTACTACTTCTTACTGGCTATTACTTCAACATAGAAGCATCTTCTGTGTTCTACTGTGGTGCTTTTAGTGTTTCCGCATACCGCAGCACGCGACATAGCTTTGCAGACGATAAATGTAACCGTTTCAGAGAGAAAAGCGGCCAATGTGACGATCTGGCTTTACGTCGATTCGATAACAAATGACGAAAACGGACGGATTTCTCAGGTTTTTACTACATATGAACACTTTTCATATTCTGCCTTGCAACGCGGCTGCAAGTCCTCCTTTCACGCAAAATCTTAAGGTCCTAGGTGATGTCCAAGCCACCAAAGCCGGCTAAAAAATGAATAATCGACAACTAAAACTTGAATTGTACTACTTCTTACTGTCTATTACTTCAACATAGAAGCTTCTTCTGTGTTCTACTATGGTGATTTTAGTGTTTCCGCATACCGCAGCACGCGACATAGCTTTGCAGACGATAAATGTAACCGTTTCAGAGAGAAGAGCGGCCAATGTGACGATCTGGCTTTAAGTCGATTCGATAACAAATGACGAAAACGGACGGATTTCTCAGGTTCTTACTACATATGAACACTTTTCACATTCTCCCGTGCTACGCGGCTGCTAGTCCTCCTTTCAAGCAAAGTCTTATGGTCCTACGTCATGTCCAAGCCACCAAAGCCGGCAAAAACGTGAATAATCGACAACTAAAAGTTGAATTGTACTACTTCTTACTGGCTATTACTTCAACTTAGAAGCTTCTTCTGTGTTCTACTATGGTGCTTTTAGTGTTTCGGCATACCGCAGCACGCGACATAGCTTTGCAGACGATAAGTGTAACCGTTTCAGAGAGAAGAGCGGCCGAAGTGACATCTGGCTTTAAGTCGATTCGATAACAAATGACGAAAACGGACGGATTTCTCAGGTTTTTACTACATATGAACACTTTTCACACTCTCTCGTGCAACGCGGCTGCTAGTCTTCCTTTCATGCAAAATCTTAAGGTTCCACCTCATGTCCAAGCCATCAAAGCCGGCTAAAAAGTGAATAATCGACAACTAAAACTTGAATTGTACTACTTCTTACTGGCTATTACTTCAACTTAGAAGTTTCTTCTGTGTTTTACTATGGTGCTTTTAGTGTCTCCGCATACCTCAGCACGCGACATAGCTTTGCAGACGATAATTGTAACCGTCTCAGAAAGAAAAGCGGCCAATGTGACGATCTGTCTTTATGTCGATTCGATAACAAATGACGAAAGCGGACGGATTTCACAGGTTTTTACTACATATGAACACTTTTCACATTCTCGCGTGCAACGCGGCTGCTACTCCTCCTTTCATGCAAAATATTAAGGTTCCACCTAATGTCAAAGCCACCAAAGCCGGCTAAATAGTGTATAATCGACAACTAAAACTTGAATTGTACTACTTCTTACTGGCTATTACTTCAACTTAGAAGCTTCTTCTGTGTTTTACTATGGTGCTTTCAGTGTCTCCGCTTACCGCAGCACGCGACATAGCCTTGCAGACGATATATGTAACCGTTTCAGAGAGAAGAGCGGCCAATGTGACGATCTGGCTTTAAGTCGATTCGATAACAAATGACGAAAACGGACGGATTTCTCAGGTTCTTACTACATATGAACACTTTTCACATTCTCCCGTGCTACGCGGCTGCTAGTCCTCCTTTCAAGCAAAATCTTATGGTCCTACGTCATGTCCAAGCCACCAAAGCCGGCAAAAACGTGAATAATCGACAACTAAAAGTTGAATTGTACTACTTCTTACTGGCTATTACTTCAACTTAGAAGCTTCTTCTGTGTTATACTATGGTGCTTCTAGTGTTTCGGCATACCGCAGCACGCGACATAGCTTTGCAGACGATAAGTGTAACCGTTTCAGAGAGAAGAGCGGCCAATGTGACATCTGGCTTTAAGTCGATTCGATAACAAATGACGAAAACGGACGGATTTCTCAGGTTTTTACTACATATGAACACTTTTCACACTCTCTCGTGCAACGCGGCTGCTAGTCTTCCTTTCATGCAAAATCTTAAGGTTCCACCTCATGTCCAAGCCATCAAAGCCGGCTAAAAAGTGAATAATCGACAACTAAAACTTGAATTGTACTACTTCTTACTGGCTATTACTTCAACTTAGAAGCTTCTTCTGTGTTTTACTATGGTGCTTTTAGTGTCTCCGCATACCTCAGCACGCGACATAGCTTTGCAGACGATAATTGTAACCGTCTCAGAAAGAAAAGCGGCCAATGTGACGATCTGTCTTTATGTCGATTCGATAACAAATGACGAAAGCGGACGGATTTCTCAGGTTTTTACTACATATGAACACTTTTCACATTTTCCCGTGCAACGCGGCTGCTACTCCTCCTTTCATGCAAAATATTAAGGTTCCACCAAATGTCAAAGCCACCAAAGCCGGCTAAATAGTGTATAATCGACAACTAAAACTTGAATTGTACTACTTCTTACTGGCTATTACTTCAACTTAGAAGCTTCTTCTGTGTTTTACTATGGTGCTTTTAGTGTCTCCGCTTACCGCAGCACGCGACATAGCTTTGCAGACGATAAATGTAACCGTCTCAGAGAGAAAAGCGGCCAATGTGACGATCGGGCTTTAAGTCGATTCGATAACAAATGACGAAAACGGAGGGATATTTTAGGTTTTTACTACATATGAACCCTTTTCACATTCTCCCATGCAACGCGGCTGCTAGTCCTCCTTTCATGCAAAATCTTAAGTTCCTAGGTCATGTCCAAGCCACCAAAGCAGGCTAAAAGTGAATAATCGACAACTAAAACTTCAATTGTACTACTTCTTTCTGGCTATTACTTCAACATAGAAGCTTCTTCTGTGTTCTACTATGGTGCTTTTAGTGTTTCCGCATACCGCAGCACGCGACATAGCTATGCAGACGATAAATGTAACCGTTTCACAGAGAAGAGCGGCCAATGTGACGATCTGGCTTTAAGTCGATTCGATAACAATTGACGAAAACGGACGGATTTCTCAGGTTTTTACTACATATGAACACTTTTCACATTCTCCCATGCAACGCGGCTGCTACTCCTCCTTTCATGCAACATCTTAAGGTCCTAGGTCATGTCCAAGCCACCAAAGCAGGCTAAAAAGTGAATAATCGACAACTAAAACTTCAATTGTACTACTTTTTACTGGCTATTACTTCAACATAGAAGCTTCTTCTGTGTTCTACTATGGTGGTTTTAGTGTTTCCGCATACCGCAGCACGCGACATAGCTTTGCAGACGATAAATGTAACCGTTTCAGAGAGAAGAGCGGCCAATGTGACGATCTGGCTTTAAGTCGATTCGATAACAAATGACGAAAACGGACGGATTTCTCAGGTTTTTACTACATATGAACACTTTTCACATTCTCCCTTGCAACGCGGCTGCAAGTCCTCCTTTCACGCAAAATCGTAAGGTCCTAGGTGATGTCCAAGCCACCAAAGCCGGCTAAAAAGTGAATAATCGACAACTAAAACTTGAATTGTACTACTTCTTACTGGCTATTGCTTCAACGTAGAAGCTTCTTCTGTGTTCTACTATGGTGCTTTTAGTGTCTCCGCATACCACAGCACGCGACATAGCTTTGCATACGATAAATGTAACCGTCTCAGAGAGAAAAGCGGCCAATGTGACGATCTGGCTTTAAGTCGATTCGATAACTAATGACGAAAACGGACTGATTTCTCAGGTTTTTACTACATATGAACACTTTTCACATTCTCCCATGTAACGCGGCTGCTAGTCCTCCTCTCATGCAACATCTTAAAGTCCTAGGTCACGTCCAATCCACCAAAGCCGGCTAAAAAGTGAATAATCGACAACTAAAACTTGAATTGTACTACTTCTTACTGGCTATTACTTCAACATAGAAGCTTCTTTTGTGTTCTACTATGGTGCTTTTAGTGTTTCGGTATACTGCAGCACGCGACATAGCTTTGCAGACGATAAATGTAACCGTTTCAGAGAGAAGAACGGCCAATGTGACGATCTGGCTTTAAGTCGATTCGATAACAAATGACGAAAACGGACGGATTTATCAGGTTTTTATTACATATGAACACTTTTCACATTCTCCCGTGCAACGCGGCTGCTAGTCCTCCTTTCATGCAAAATCTTAAGGTCCTAGGTCATGTCCAAGCCACCAAAGCAGGCTAAAAAGTGAATAATCGACAACTAAAACTTCAATTGTACTACTTCTTACTGGCTATTACTTCAACATAGAAGCATCTTCTGTGTTCTACTGTGGTGCTTTTAGTGTTTCCGCATACCGCAACACGCGACATAGCTTTGCAGACGATAAATGTAACCGTTTCAGAGAGAAAAGCGGCCAATGTGACGATCTGGCTTTACGTCGATTCGATAACAAATGACGAAAACGGACGGATTTCTCAGGTTTTTACTACATATGAACACTTTTCACATTTTCCCGTGCAACGCGGCTGCTACTCCTCCTTTCATGCAAAATATTAAGGTTCCACCAAATGTCAAAGCCACCAAAGCCGGCTAAATAGTGTATAATCGACAACTAAAACTTGAATTGTACTACTTCTTACTGTCTATTACTTCAACATAGAAGCTTCTTCTGTGTTCTACTATGGTGATTTTAGTGTTTCCGCATACCGCAGCACGCGACATAGCTTTGCAGACGATAAATGTAACCGTTTCAGAGAGAAGAGCGGCCAATGTGACGATCTGGCTTTAAGTCGATTCGATAACAAATGACGAAAACGGACGGATTTCTCAGGTTCTTACTACATATGAACACTTTTCACATTCTCCCGTGCTACGCGGCTGCTAGTCCTCCTTTCAAGCAAAGTCTTATGGTCCTACGTCATGTCCAAGCCACCAAAGCCGGCAAAAACGTGAATAATCGACAACTAAAAGTTGAATTGTACTACTTCTTACTGGCTATTACTTCAACTTAGAAGCTTCTTCTGTGTTCTACTATGGTGCTTTTAGTGTTTCGGCATACCGCAGCACGCGACATAGCTTTGCAGACGATAAGTGTAACCGTTTCAGAGAGAAGAGCGGCCGAAGTGACATCTGGCTTTAAGTCGATTCGATAACAAATGACGAAAACGGACGGATTTCTCAGGTTTTTACTACATATGAACACTTTTCACACTCTCTCGTGCAACGCGGCTGCTAGTCTTCCTTTCATGCAAAATCTTAAGGTTCCACCTCATGTCCAAGCCATCAAAGCCGGCTAAAAAGTGAATAATCGACAACTAAAACTTGAATTGTACTACTTCTTACTGGCTATTACTTCAACTTAGAAGTTTCTTCTGTGTTTTACTATGGTGCTTTTAGTGTCTCCGCATACCTCAGCACGCGACATAGCTTTGCAGACGATAATTGTAACCGTCTCAGAAAGAAAAGCGGCCAATGGGACGATCTGTCTTTATGTCGATTCGATAACAAATGACGAAAGCGGACGGATTTCTCAGGTTTTTACTACATATGAACACTTTTCTCATTCTCGCGTGCAACGCGGCTGCTACTCCTCCTTTCATGCAAAATATTAAGGTTCCACCAAATGTCAAAGCCACCAAAGCCGGCTAAATAGTGTATAATCGACAACTAAAACTTGAATTGTACTACTTCTTACTGGCTATTACTTCAACTTAGAAGCTTCTTCTGTGTTTTACTATGGTGCTTTTAGTGTCTCCGCTTACCGCAGCACGCGACATAGCTTTGCAGACGATAAATGTAACCGTCTCAGAGAGAAAAGCGGCCAATGTGACGATCGGGCTTTAAGTCGATTCGATAACAAATGACGAAAACGGAGGGATTTCTCAGGTTTTTACTACATATGAACCCTTTTCACATTCTCCCATGCAACGCGGCTGCTAGTCCTCCTTTCATGCAAAATCTTAAGGTCCTAGGTCATGTCCAAGCCACCAAAGCAACTTAAAAGGGAATAATCGACAACTAAAACTTCAATTGTACTACTTCTTACTGGCTATTACTTCAACATAGAAGCTTCTTCTGTGTTCTACTATGGTGCTTTTAGTGTTTCCGCATACCGCAGCACGCGACATAGCTATGCAGACGATAAATGTAACCGTTTCACAGAGAAGAGCGGCCAGTGTGACGATCTGGCTTTAAGTCGATTCGATAACAATTGACGAAAACGGACGGATTTCTCAGGTTTTTACTACATATGAACACTTTTCACATTCTCCCATGCAACGCGGCTGCTACTCCTCCTTTCATGCAACATCTTAAGGTCTTAGGTCATGTCCAAGCCACCAAAGCAGGCTAAAAAGTGAATAATCGACAACTAAAACTTCAATTGTACTACTTTTTACTGGCTATTACTTCAACATAGAAGCTTCTTCTGTGTTCTACTATGGTGGTTTTAGTGTTTCCGCATACCGCAGCACGCGACATAGCTTTGCAGACGATAAATGTAACCGTTTCAGAGAGAAGAGCAGCCAATGTGACGATCTGGCTTTAAGTCGATTCGATAACAAATGACGAAAACGGACGGATTTCTCAGGTTTTTACTACATACGAACACTTTACACATTCTCCCTTGCAACGCGGGTGCAAGTCCTCCTTTCACGCAAAATCTTAAGGTCCTAGGTGATGTCCAAGCCACCAAAGCCGGCTAAAAAGTGAATAATCGACAACTAAAACTTGAATTGTACTACTTCTTACTGGCTATTGCTTCAACGTAGAAGCTTCTTCTGTGTTCTACTATGGTGCTTTTAGTGTCTCCGCATACCGCAGCACGCGACATAGCTTTGCATACGATAAATGTAACCGTTTCAGAGAGAAGAGCGGCCAATGTGACGATCTGGCTTTAAGTCGATTCGATAACAAATGACGAAAACGGACGGATTTCTCAGGTTCTTACTACATATGAACACTTTTCACATTCTCCCGTGCTACGCGGCTGCTAGTCCTCCTTTCAAGCAAAATCTTATGGTACTACGTCATGTCCAAGCCACCAAAGCCGGCAAAAACGTGAATAATCGACAACTAAAAGTTGAATTCTACTACTTCTTACTGGCTATTGCTTCAACTTAGAAGCTTCTTCTGTGTTCTACTATGGTGCTTTTAGTGTTTCGGCATACCGCAGCACGCGACATAGCTTTGCAGACGATAAGTGTAACCGTTTCAGAGAGAAGAGCGGCCAATGTGACATCTGGCTTTAAGTCGATTCGATAACAAATGACGAAAACGGACGGATTTCTCAGGTTTTTACTACATATGAACACTTTTCACACTCTCTCGTGCAACGCGGCTGCTAGTCTTCCTTTCATGCAAAATCTTAAGGTTCCACCTCATGTCCAAGCCATCAAAGCCGGCTAAAAAGTGAATAATCGACAACTAAAACTTGAATTGTACTACTTCTTACTGGCTATTACTTCAACTTAGAAGCTTCTTCTGTGTTTTACTATGGTGCTTTTAGTGTCTCCGCATACCTCAGCACGCGACATAGCTTTGCAGACGATAATTGTAACCGTCTCAGAAAGAAAAGCGGCCAATGTGACGATCTGTCTTTATGTCGATTCGATAACAAATGACGAAAGCGGACGGATTTCTCAGGTTTTTACTACATATGAACACTTTTCACATTCTCGCGTGCAACGCGGCTGCTACTCCTCCTTTCATGCAAAATATTAAGGTTCCACCAAATGTCAAAGCCACCAAAGCCGGCTAAATAGTGTATAATCGACAACTAAAACTTGAATTGTACTACTTGTTACTGGCTATTACTTCAACATAGAAGCTTCTTCTGTGTTCTACTATGGTGCTTTTAGTGTTTCCGCATACCGCAGCACGCGACATAGCTTTGCAGACGATAAATGTAACCGTTTCAGAGAGAAGAGCGGCCAATGTGACGATCTGGCTTTAAGTCGATTCGATAACAAATGACGAAAACGGACGGATTTCTCAGGTTTTTACTACATATGAACACTTGTCACATTCTCCCTTGCAACGTGGGTGCAAGTCCTCCTTTCATGCAAAATCTTAAGGTCCTAGGTGATGTCCAAGCCACCAAAGCCGGCTAAAAAGTGAATAATCGATAACTAAAACTTCAATTATACTACTTCTTACTGGCTATTACTTCAACATAGAAGCTTCTTCTGTGTTCTACTATGGTGCTTTTAGTGTTTCCGCATACCGCAGCACGCGACATAGCTTTGCAGACGATAAATGTAACCGTTTCAGAGAGAAGAGCGGCCAATGTGACGAACTGGCTTTAAGTCGATTCGATAACAAATGACGAAAACGGACTGATTTCTCAGGTTTTTACTACATATGAACACTTTTCACTTTCTCCCATGCAACACGGCTGCTAGTCCTCCTTTCATGCAAAATCTTAAGGTCCTAGGTCATGTCCAAGCCACCAAAGCAGGCTAAAAAGTGAATAATCGACAACTAAAACTTCAATTGTACTGCTTCTTACTGGCTATTACTGCAACATAGAAGCTTATTCTGTGTTCTACTATGGTGCTTTTAGTGTTTCCGCATACCGCAGCACGCGACATAGCTTTGCAGACGATAAATGTAACCGTGTCAGAGAGAAGAGCGGCCAATGTGACGATCTGGCTTTAAGTCGATTCGATAACAAATGACGAAAACGGACGGATTTCTCAGGTTTTTACTACATATGAACACTTTTCACATTCTCGCGGGCAACGCGGCTGCTACTCCTCCTTTCAAGCAAAATCTTAAGGTCCTAGGTCATGTCCAAGCCACCAAAGCCGGCTAAAAAGTGAATAATCGACAACTAAAACTTGAATTGTACTACTTCTTACTGTCTATTACTTCAACATAGAAGCTTCTTCTGTGTTCTACTATGGTGATTTTAGTGTTTCCGCCTACCGCAGCACGCGACATAGCTTTGCAGACGATAAATGTAACCGTTTCAGAGAGAAGAGCGGCCAATGTGACGATCTGGCTTTAAGTCGATTTGATAACAAATGACGAAAACGGACGGATTTCTCAGGTTTTTACTGCATATGAACACTTTTCACATTCTCCCGTGCAACGCGGCTGCTAGTCCTCCTTTCATGCAAAATCTTAAGGTCCTAGGTCATGTCCAAGCCACCAAAGACGGCTAAAAAGTGAATAATCGATAACTAAAACTTGAATTGTACTACTTCTTACTGGCTATTACTTCAACTTAGAAGCTTCTTCTGTGCTCTACTCTGGTGCTTTTAGTGTCTCCGCATACCGCAGCACGCGACATAGCTTTGCAGACGATAAATGTAACCGTCTCAGAGAGAAAAGGGGCCAATGTGACGATCTGGCTTTAAGTCGATTCGATAACAAATGACGAAAACGGACTGATTTCTCAGGTTTTTACTACATATGAACACTTTTCACATTCTCCCATGCAACGCGGCTGCTAGTCCTCCTTTCATGCAACATCTTAAAGTCCTAGGTCATGTCCAATCCACCAAAGCCGGCTAAAAAGTGAATAATCGACAACTAAAACTTGAATTGTACTACTTGTTACTGGCTATTACTTCAACATAGAAGCTTCTTCTGTGTTCTACTATGGTGCTTTTAGTGTTTCCGCATACCGCAGCACGCGACATAGCTTTGCAGACGATAAATGTAACCGTTTCAGAGAGAAGAGCGGCCAATGTGACGATCTGGCTTTAACTCGATTCGATAACAAATGACGAAAACGGACGGATTTCTCAGGTTTTTACTACATATGAACACTTTTCACATTCTCCCTTGCAACGCGGGTGCAAGTCCTCCTTTCATGCAAAATCTTAAGGTCCTATGTGATGTCCAAGCCACCAAAGCCGGCTAAAAAGTGAATAATCGATAACTAAAACTTGAATTGTACTACTTCTTACTGGCTATTGCTTCAACTTAGAAGCTTCTTCTGTGTTCTACTATGGTGCTTTTAGTGTCTCCGCATACCGCAGCACGTGACATAGCTTTGCAGACGATAAATGTAACCGTTTCAGAGAGAAGAACGGCCAATGTGACGATCTGGCTTTAAGTCGATTCGATAACAAATGACGAAAACGGACGGATTTATCAGGTTTTTACTACATATGAACACTTTTCACATTCTCCCGTGCAACGCGGCTGCTAGTCCTCCTTTCATGCAAAATCTTAAGGTCCTAGGTCATGTCCAAGCCACCAAAGCAGGCTAAAAAGTGAATAATCGACAACTAAAACTTCAATTATACTACTTCTTACTGGCTATTACTTCAACATAGAAGCTTCTTCTGTGTTCTACTATGGTGCTTTTAGTGTTTCCGCATACCGCAGCACGCGACATAGCTTTGCAGACGATATATGTAACCGTTTCAGAGAAAAGAGCGGCCAATGTGACGAACTGGCTTTAAGTCGATTCGATAACAAATGACGAAAACGGACGGATTTCTCAGGTTTTTACTACATATGAACACTATTCACTTTCTCCCATGCAACGCGGCTGCTAGTCCTCCTTTCATGCAAAATCTTAAGGTCCTAGGTCATGTCCAAGCCACCAAAGCAGGCTAAAAAGTGAATAATCGACAACTGAAACTTCAATTGTACTGCTTCTTACTGGCTATTACTTCAACATAGAAGCTTCTTCTGTGTTCTACTATGGTACTTTTAGTGTTTCCGCATACCGCAGCACGCGACATAGCTTTGCAGATGATAAATGTAACCGTTTCAGAGAGAAGAGCGGCCAATGTGACGATCTGGCTTTAAGTCGATTCGATAACAAATGACGAAAACGGACGGATTTCTCAGGTTTTTACTACATATGAACACTTTTCACATTCTCGCGGGCAACGCGGCTGCTACTCCTCCTTTCATGCAAAATCTTAAGGTCCTAGGTCATGTCCAAGCCACCAAAGCCGGCTAAAAAGTGAATAATCGACAACTAAAACTTGAATTGTACTACTTCTTACTGATATTACTTCAAATTAGAAGCTTCTTCTGTGTTCTACTATGGTGCTTTTAGTGTTTCGGTATACTGCAGCACGCGACATAGCTTTGCAGACGATAAATGTAACCGTTTCAGAGAGAAGAGCGGCCAATGTGACGATCTGGCTTTAAGTCGATTCGATAACAAATGACGAAAACGTACGGATTTCTCAGGTTTTTACTGCATATGAACACTTTTCACATTCTCCCGTGCAACGCGGCTGCTAGTCCTCCTTTCATGCAAAATCTTAAGGTCCTAGGTCATGCCCAAGCCACCAAAGCCGGCTAAAAAGTGAATAATCGACAACTAAAACTTGAATTGTACTACTTCTTACTTTCTATTGCTTCAACTTAGAAGCTTCTTCTGTGTTCTACTATGCTGCTTTTAGTGTCTCCGCATACCGCAGCACGCGACATAGCTTTGCATACGATAAATGTAACCGTCTCAGAGAGAAAAGCGGCCAATGTGACGATCTGACTTTAAGTCGCTTCGATAACAAGTGACGAAAGCGGACGGATTTCTCAGGTTTTTACTACATATGAACACTTTTCACAATCTCGCGGGCAACGCGGCTGCTACTCCTCCTTTAATGCAAAATCTTATGGTCCTAGGTCATGTCCAAGCCACCAAAGACGGCTAAAAAATGAATAATCGATAACTAAAACTTGAATTGTACTACTTCTTACTGGCTATTACTTCAACTTAGAAGCTTCTTCTGTGCTCTACTATGGTGCTTTTAGTGTCTCCGCATACCGCAGCACGCGACATAGCTTTGCAGACGATAAATGTAACCGTCTCAGAGAGAAAAGCGGCCAATGTGACGATCTGGCTTTAAGTCGATTCGATAACAAGTGACGAAAACGGACTGATTTCTCAGGTTTTTACTACATATGAACACTTTTCACATTCTCCCATGCAACGCGGCTGCTAGTCCTCCTTTCATGCAACGTCTTAAAGTCCTAGGTCATGTCCAATCCACAAAAGCCGGCTAAAAAGTGAATAATCGACAACTAAAACTTGAATTGTACTACTTCTTACTGGCTATTACTTCAACATAGAAGCTTATTCTGTGTTCTACTATGGTTTATTTAGTGTTTCCGCATACCGCAGCACGCGACATAGCTTTGCAGACGATAAATGTAACCGTTTCAGAGAGAAGAGCGGCCAATGTGACGATCTGGCTTTAAGTCGATTCGATAGCAAATGACGAAAACGGACGGATTTCTCAGGTTTTTACTACATATGAACACTTTTCACATTCTCCCTTGCAACGCGGGTGCAAGTCCTCCTTTCATGCAAAATCTTAAGGTCCTAGGTGATGTCCAAGCCACCAAAGCCGGCTAAAAAGTGAATAATCGATAACTAAAACTTGAATTGTACTACTTCTTACTGGCTATTGCTTCAACTTAGAAGCTTCTTCTGTGTTCTACTATGGTACTTTTAGTGTCTCCGCATACCGCAGCACGTGACATAGCTTTGCAGACGATAAATGTAACCGTCTCAGAGAGAAAAGCGGCCAATGTGACGATCTGTCTTTAAGTCGATTCGATAACAAATGACGAAAGCGGACGGATTTCTCAGGTTTTTACTACATATGAACACTTTTCACATTCTCGCGGGCAACGCGGCTGCTACTCCTCCTTTCATGCAAAATCTTAAGGTCTTAGGTCATGTGCAAGCCACCAAAGCCGGCTAAAAAGTGATTAATCGACAACTAAAACTTGAATTGTACTACTTCTTACTGGCTATTACCTCAAATTAGAAGCTTCTTCTGTGTTCTACTATGGTGCTTTTAGTGTTTCGGTATACTGCAGCACGCGACATAGCTTTGCAGACGATAAATGTAACCGTTTCAGAGAGAAGAACGGCCAATGTGACGATCTGGCTTTAAGTCGATTCGATAACAAATGACGAAAACGGACGGATCTATCAGGTTTTTACTACATATGAACACTTTTCACATTCTCCCGTGCAACGCGGCTGCTAGTCCTCCTTTCATGCAAAATCTTAAGGTCTTAGGTCATGTCCAAGCCACCAAAGCAGGCTAAAAAGTGAATAATCGACAACTAAAACTTCAATTGTACTACTTCTTACTGGCTATTACTTCAACATAGAAGCTTCTTCTGTGTTCTACTATGGTGCTTTTAGTGTTTCCGCATACCGCAGCACGCGACATAGCTTTGCAGACGATAAATGTAACCGTTTCAGAGAGAAGAACGGCCAATGTGACGATCTGGCTTTAAGTCGATTCGATAACAAATGACGAAAACGGACGGATTTCTCAGGTTTTTACTACATATGAACACTTTTCACATTCTCCCTTGCAACGCGGCTGCAAGTCCTCCTTTCACGCAAAATCTTAAGGTCCTAGGTGATGTCCAAGCCACCAAAGCCGGCTAAAAAGTGAATAATCGACAACTAAAACTTGAATTGTACTACTTCTTACTGGCTATTGCTTCAACTTAGAAGCTTCTTCTGTGCTCTACTATGGTGCTATTAGTGTCTCCGCATACCGCAGCACGCGACATAGCTTTGCAGACGATAAATGTAACCGTCTCAGAGAGAAGAACGGCCAATGTGACGATCTGGCTTTAAGGCGATTCGATAGCAAATGACGAAAACGGACGGATTTCTCAGGTTTTTACTACATATGAACACTTTTCACATTCTCCCTTGCAACGCGGGTGCAAGTCCTCCTTTCATGCAAAATCTTAAGGTCCTAGGTGATGTCCAAGCCACCAAAGCCGGCTAAAAAGTGAATAATCGATAACTAAAACTTGAATTGTACTACTTCTTACTGGCTATTGCTTCAACTTAGAAGCTTCTTCTGTGTTCTATTATGGTACTTTTAGTGTCTCCGCATACCGCAGCACGTGACATAGCTTTGCAGACGATAAATGTAACCGTCTCAGAGAGAAAAGCGGCCAATGTGACGATTTGTCTTTAAATCGATTAGATAACAAATGACGAAAGCGGACGGATTTCTCAGGTTTTTACTACATAGGAACACTTTTCACATTCTCGCGTGCAACGCGGCTGCTACTCCTCCTTTCATGCAAAATCTTAAGGTCCTAGGTCATGTCCAAGCCAATAAAGCCGGCTAAAAAGTGATTAATCGACAACTAAAACTTGAATTGTACTACTTCTTACCGGCTATTACTTCAAATTAGAAGCTTCTTCTGTGTTCTACTATGGTGCTTTTAGTGTTTCGGTATACTGCAGCACGCGACATAGCTTTGCAGACGATAAATGTAACCGTTTCAGAGAGAAGAACGGCCAATGTGACGATCTGGCTTTAAGTCGATTCGATAACAAATGACGAAAACGGACGGATCTATCAGGTTTTTACTACATATGAACACTTTTCACATTCTCCCGTGCAACGCGGCTGCTAGTCCTCCTTTCATGCAAAATCTTAAGGTCCTAGGTCATGTCCAAGCCACCAAAGCAGGCCAAAAAGTGAATAATCGACAACTAAAACTTGAATTGTACTACTTCTTACTGGCTATTACTTCAACATAGAAGCTTCTTCTGTGTTCTACTATGGTGCTTTTAGTGTTTCCGCATACCGCAGCACGCGACATAGCTTTGCAGACTATAAATGTAACCGTTTCAGAGAGAAGAGCGGCCAATGTGACGAACTGGCTTTAAGTCGATTCGATAACAAATGACGAAAACGGACGGATTTCTCAGGTTTTTACTACATATGAACACTTTTCACTTTCTCCCATGCAACGCGGCTGCTAGTCCTCTTTTCATGCAAAATCTTAAGGTCCTAGGTCATGTCCAAGCCACCAAAGCCGGCTAAAAAGTGAATAATCGACAACTAAAACTTGAATTGTACTACTTCTTACTGGCTATTGCTTCAACTTAGAAGCTTCTTCTGTGCTCTACTATGGTGCTATCAGTGTCTCCGCATACCGCAGCACGCGACATAGCTTTGCAGACGATAAATGTAACCGTCTCAGAGAGGAACGGCCAATGTGACGATCTGGCTTTAAGTCTATTCGATAGCAAATGACGAAAACGGACGGATTTCTCAGGTTTTTACTACATATGAACACTTTTCACATTCTCCCTTGCAACGCGGGTGCAAGTCCTCCTTTCATGCAAAATCTTAAGGTCCTAGGTGATGTCCAAGCCACCAAAGCCGGCTAAAAAGTGAATAATCGATAACAAAAACTTGAATTGTACTACTTCTTACTGGCTATTACTTCAACTTAGAAGCTTCTTCTGTGTTCTACTATGGTACTTTTAGTGTCTCCGCATACCGCAGCACGTGACATAGCTTTGCAGACGATAAATGTAACCGTCTCAGAGAGAAAAGCGGCCAATGTGACGATCTGTCTTTAAATCGATTAGATAACAAATGACGAAAACGGACGGATTTCTCAGGTTTTTACTACATAGGAACACTTTTCACATTCTCGCGGGCAACGCGGCTGCTACTCCTCCTTTCATGCAAAATCTTAAGGTCCTAGGTCATGTCCAAGCCACCAAAGCCGGCTAAAAAGTGATTAATCGACAACTAAAACTTGAATTGTACTACTTCTTACCGGCTATTACTTCAAATTAGAAGCTTCTTCTGTGTTCTACTATGGTGCTTTTAGTGTTTCTGCATACCGCAGCACGCGACATAGCTTTGCAGACGATAAATGTAACCGTTTCAGAGAGAAGAACGGCCAATGTGACGATCTGGCTTTAAGTCGATTCGATAACAAATGACGAAAACGGACGGATTTCTCAGGTTTTTACTACATATGAACACTTTTCACATTCTCCCTTGCAACGCGGCTGCAAGTCCAACTTTCACGCAAAATCTTAAGGTCCTAGGTGATGTCCAAGCCACCAAAGCCGGCTAAAAAGTGAATAATCGACAACTAAAACTTGAATTGTACTACTTCTTACTGGCTATTGCTTCAACTTAGAAGCTTCTTCTGTGTTCTACTATGGTGCTTTTAGTGTCTCCGCATACCGCAGCACGCGACATAGCTTTGCAGACGATAAATGTAACCGTCTCAGAGAGAAAAGCGGCCAATGTGACGATCTGGCTTTAAGTCGATTCGATAACAAATGACGAAAACGGACTGATTTCTCAGGTTTTTACTACATATGAACACTTTTCACATTCTCCCATGCAACGCGGCTGCTAGTCCTCCTTTCATGCAACATCTTAAAGTCCTAGGTCTTGTCCAATCCACCAAAGCCGGCTAAAAAGTGAATAATCGACAACTAAAACTTGAATTGTACTACTTCTTACTGGCTATTACTTCAACATAGAAACTTCTTCTGTGTTCTACTATGGAGCTTTTAGTGTTTCCGCATACCGCAGCACGCGACATAGCTTTGCAGAGGATAAATGTAACTGTTTCAGAGAGAAGAGCGGCCAATGTGACGATCTGGCTTTAAGTCGATTCGATAACAAATGACGAAAACGGACGGATTTCTCAGGTTTTTACTACATATGAACACTTTTCACATTCTCCCTTGCAACGTGGTTGCAAGTCCTCCTTTCATGCAAAATCTTAAGGTCCTAGGTGATGTCCAAGCCACCAAAGCCGGCTAAAAAGTGAATAACCGATAACTAAAACTTGAATTGCACTACTTCTTACTGGCTATTGCTTCAACTCAGAAGCTTCTTCTGTGTTCTACTATGGTGCTTTTAGTGTCTCCGCATACCGCAGCACGTGACATAGCTTTGCAGACGATAAATGTAACCGTCTCAGAGAGAAAAGCGGCCAATGTGACGATCTGTCTTTAAGTCGATTCGATAACAAATGACGAAAGCGGACGGATTTCTCAGGTTTTTACTACATATGAACACTTTTCACATTCTCGCGGGCAACGCGGCTGCTACTCCTCCTTTCATGCAAAATCTTAAGGTCCTAGGTCATGTCCAAGCCACCAAAGCCGGCTAAAAAGTGAATAATCGACAACTAAAACTTGAATTGTACTACTTCTTACTGGCTATTACTTCAAATTAGAAGCTTCTTCTGTGTTCTACTATGGTGCTTTTAGTGTTTCGGTATACTGCAGCGCGCGACATAGCTTTGCAGACGATAAATGTACCCGTTTCAGAGAGAAGAACGGCCAATGTGACGATCTGGCTTTAAGTCGATTCGATAACAAATGACGAAAACGGACGGATTTATCAGGTTTTTACTACATATGAACACTTTTCACATTCTCCCGTGCAACGCGGCTGCTAGACCTCCTTTCATGCAAAATCTTAAGGTCCTAGGTCATATCCAAGCCACCAAAGCAGGCTAAAAAGTGAATAATCGACAACTAAAACTTCAATTGTACTACTTCTTACTGGCTATTACTTCAACATAGAAGCTTCTTCTGTGTTCTACTATGGTGCTTTTAGTGTTTCCGCATACCGCAGCACGCGACATAGCTTTGCAGACGATAAATGTAACCGTTTCAGAGAGAAGAGCGGCCAATGTGACGAACTGGCTTTAAGTCGATTCGATAACAAATGACGAAAACGGACGGATTTCTCAGGTTTTTACTACATATGAACACTTTTCACTTTCTCCCATGCAACGCGGCTGCTAGTCCTTCTTTCATGCAACATCTTAAGGTCCTAGGTCATGTCCAAGCCACCAAAGCAGGCTAAAAAGTGAATAATCGACAACTAAAACTTCAATTGTACTACTTCTTACTGGCTATTACTTCAACATAGAAGCTTCATCTGTGTTCTACTATGGTGCTTTTAGTGTTTCCGCATACCGCAGCACGCGACATAGCTTTGCAGACGATAAATGTAACCGTTTCAGAGAGAAGAGCGGCCAATGTGACGATCTGGCTTTAAGTCGATTCGATAACAAATGACGAAAACGGACGGATTTCTCAGGTTTTTACTACATATGAACACTTTTCACATTCTCCCTTGCAACGCGGCTGCAAGTCCTCCTTTCACGCTAAATCTTAAGGTCCTAGGTGATGTCCAAGCCACCAAAGCCGGCTAAAAAGTAAATAATCGACAACTAAAACTTGAATTGTACTACTTCTTACTGGCTATTGCTTCAACTTAGAAGCTTCTTCTGTGCTCTACTATGATGCTTTTAGTGTTTCGGTATACTGCAGCACGCGACATAGCTTTGCAGACGATAAATGTAACCGTTTCAGAGAGAAGAACGGCCAATGTGACGATCTGGCTTTAAGTCGATTCGATAACGAATGACGAAAACGGACGGATTTATCAGGTTTTTACTACATATGAACACTTTTCACATTCTTCCGTGCAACGCGGCTGCTAGTCCTTCTTTCATGCAAAATCTTAAGGTCCTAGGTCATGCCCAAGCCACCAAAGCCGGCTAAAAAGTGAATAATCGACAACTAAAACTTGAATTGTACTACTTCTTACTGGCTATTGCTTCAACGTAGAAGCTTCTTCTGTGTTCTACTATGGTGCTTTTAGTGTCTCCGCATACCGCAGCACGCGACATAGCTTTGCATACGATAAATGTAACCGTCTCAGAGAGAAAAGCGGCCAATGTGACGATCTGACTTTAAGTCGATTCGATAACAAGTGACGAAAGCGGACGGATTTCTCAGGTTTTTACTACATATGAACACTTTTCACATTCTCGCGGGCAACGCTGCTGCTACTCCTCCTTTCATGCAAAATCTTAAGGTCCTAGGTCATGTCCAAGCCACCAAAGACGGCTAAAAAGTGAATAATCGATAACTAAAACTTGAATTGTACTACTTCTTACTGGCTATTACTTCAACTTAGAAGCTTCTTCTGTGCTCTACTATGGTGCTTTTAGTGTCTCCGCATACCGCAGCACGCGACATAGCTTTGCAGACGATAAATGTAACCGTCTCAGAGAGAAAAGCGGCCAATGTGACGATCTGGCTTTAAGTCGATTCGATAACAAATGACGAAAACGGACTGATTTCTCAGGTTTTTACTACATATGAACACTTTTCACATTCTCCCATGCAACGCGGCTGCTAGTCCTCCTTTCATGCAACATCTTAAAGTCCTAGGTCATGTCCAATCCACCAAAGCCGGCTAAAAAGTGAATAATCGAAAACTAAAACTTGAATTGTACTACTTCTTACTGGCTATTACTTCAAATTAGAAGCTTCTTCTGTGTTCTACTATGGTGCTTTTAGTGTTTCGATATACTGCAGCACGCGACATAGCTTTGCAGACGATAAATGTAACCGTTTCAGAGAGAAGAACGACCAATGTGACGATCTGGCTTTTAGTCGATTCGATAACAAATGACGAAAACGGACGGATTTATCAGGTTTTTACTACATATGAACACTTTTCACATTCTCCCGTGCAACGCGGCTGCTAGTCCTCCTTTCATGCAAAATCTTAAGGTCCTAGGTCATGTCCAAGCCACCAAAGCAGGCCAAAAAGTGAATAATCGACAACTAAAACTTCAATTGTAATACTTCTTACTGGCTATTACTTCAACATAGAAGCTTCTTCTGTGTTCTACTATGGTGCTTTTAGTGTTTCCGCATACCGCAGCACGCGACATAGCTTTGCAGACTATAAATGTAACCGTTTCAGAGAGAAGAGCGGCCAATGTGACGAACTGGCTTTAAGTCGATTCGATAACAAATGACGAAAACGGACGGATTTCTCAGGTTTTTACTACATATGAACACTTTTCACTTTCTCCCATGCAACGCGGCTGCTAGTCCTCCTTTCATGCAAAATCTTAAGGTCCTAGGTCATGTCCAAGCCACCAAAGCAGGCTAAAAAGTGAGTAATCGACAACTAAAACTTCAATTGTACTACTTCTTACTGGCTATTACTTCAACATAGAAGCTTCTTCTGTGTTCTACTATGGTGCTATTAGTGTTTCCGCATACCGCAGCACGCGACATAGCTTTGCAGACGATAAATGTAACCGTTTCAGAGAGAAGAGCGGCCAATGTGACGATCTGGCTTTAAGTCGATTCGATAACAAATGACGAAAACGGACGGATTTCTCAGGTTTTTACTACATATGAACACTTTTCACATTCTCCCTTGCAACGCGGCTGCAAGTCTTCCTTTCACGCAAAATCTTAAGGTCCTTGGTGATGTCCAAGCCACCAAAGCCGGCTAAAAAGTGAATAATCGACAACTAAAACTTGAATTGTACTACTTCTTACTGGCTATTGCTTCAACTTAGAAGCTTCTTCTGTGCTCTACTATGGTGCTATTAGTGTCTCCGCATACCGCAGCACGCGACATAGCTTTGCAGACGATAAATGTAACCGTCTCAGAGAGAAGAACGGCCAATGTGACGATCTAGCTTTAAGTCGATTCGATAACAAATGACGAAAACGGACGGATTTCTCAGGTTTTTACTACATTTGAACACTTTTCACATTCTCCCATGCAACGCGGCTGCTAGTCCTCCTTTCATGCAACATCTTAAGGTCCTAGGTCATGTCCAAGCCACCATAGCCGGCTAAAAAGTGAATAATCGAAAACTAAAACTTGATTTGTAATACTTCTTACTGGCTATTACTTCAAATTAGAAGCTTCTTCTTTGTTCTACTATGGTGCTTTCAGTGTTTCGGTATACTGCAGCACGCGACATAGCTTTGCAGACGATAAATGTAACCGTTTCAGAGAGAAGAACGGCCAATGTGACGATCTGGCTTTAAGTCGATTCGATAACGAATGACGAAAACGGACGGATTTATCAGGTTTTTACTACATATGAACACTTTTCACATTCTCCCGTGCAACGCGGCTGCTAGTCCTCCTTTCATGCAAAATCATAAGGTCCAAGGTCATGCACAAGCCACCAAAGCCGGCTAAAAAGTGAATAATCGACAACTAAAACTTGAATTGTACTACTTCTTACTGGATATTGCTTCAACTTAGAAGCTTCTTCTGTGTTCTACTATGGTGCTTTTAGTGTCTCCGCATACCGCAGCACGCGACATAGCTTTGCAGACGATAAATGTAACCGTCTCAGAGAGAAAAGCGGCCAATGTGACGATCTGGCTTTAAGTCGATTCGATAACAAATGACGAAAACGGACTGATTTCTCAGGTTTTTACTACATATGAACACTTTTCACATTCTCCCATGCAACGCGGCTGCTAGTCCTCCTTTCATGCAACATCTTAAAGTCCTAGGTCATGTCCAATCCACCAAAGCCGGCTAAAAAGTGAATAATCGATAACTAAAACTTGAATTGTACTACTTCTTACTGGCTATTACTTCAACTTAGAAGCTTCTTCTGTGCTCTACTATGGTGCTTTTAGTGTCTCCGCATACCGCAGCACGCGACATAGCTTTGCAGACTATAAATGTAACCGTTTCAGAGAGAAGAGCGGCCAATGTGACGAACTGGCTTTAAGTCGATTCGATAACAAATGACGAAAACGGACGGATTTCTCAGGTTTTTACTACATATGAACACTTTTCACTTTCTCCCATGCAACGCGGCTGCTAGTCCTCCTTTCATGCAAAATCTTAAGGTCCTAGGTCATGTCCAAGCCACCAAAGCAGGCTAAAAAGTGAGTAATCGACAACTAAAACTTCAATTGTACTACTTCTTACTGGCTATTACTTCAACATAGAAGCTTCTTCTGTGTTCTACTATGGTGCTATTAGTGTTTCCGCATACCGCAGCACGCGACATAGCTTTGCAGACGATAAATGTAACCGTTTCAGAGAGAAGAGCGGCCAATGTGACGATCTGGCTTTAAGTCGATTCGATAACAAATGACGAAAACGGACGGATTTCTCAGGTTTTTACTACATATGAACACTTTTCACATTCTCCCTTGCAACGCGGCTGCAAGTCTTCCTTTCACGCAAAATCTTAAGGTCCTTGGTGATGTCCAAGCCACCAAAGCCGGCTAAAAAGTGAATAATCGACAACTAAAACTTGAATTGTACTACTTCTTACTGGCTATTGCTTCAACTTAGAAGCTTCTTCTGTGCTCTACTATGGTGCTATTAGTGTCTCCGCATACCGCAGCACGCGACATAGCTTTGCAGACGATAAATGTAACCGTCTCAGAGAGAAGAACGGCCAATGTGACGATCTAGCTTTAAGTCGATTCGATAACAAATGACGAAAACGGACGGATTTCTCAGGTTTTTACTACATTTGAACACTTTTCACATTCTCCCATGCAACGCGGCTGCTAGTCCTCCTTTCATGCAACATCTTAAGGTCCTAGGTCATGTCCAAGCCACCATAGCCGGCTAAAAAGTGAATAATCGAAAACTAAAACTTGATTTGTAATACTTCTTACTGGCTATTACTTCAAATTAGAAGCTTCTTCTTTGTTCTACTATGGTGCTTTCAGTGTTTCGGTATACTGCAGCACGCGACATAGCTTTGCAGACGATAAATGTAACCGTTTCAGAGAGAAGAACGGCCAATGTGACGATCTGGCTTTAAGTCGATTCGATAACGAATGACGAAAACGGACGGATTTCTCAGGTTTTTACTACATATGAACACTTTTCACATTCTCGCGGGCAACGCGGCTGCTACTCCTCCTTTCATGCAAAATCTTAAGGTCCTAGGTCATGTCCAAGCCACCAAAGCCGGCTAAAAAGTGAATAATCGACAACTAAAACTTGAATTGTACTACTTCTTACCGGCTATTACTTCAAATTAGAAGCTTCTTCTGTGTTCTACTATGGTGCTTTTAGTGTTTCGGTATACTGCAGCGCGCGACATAGCTTTGCAGACGATAAATGTAACCGTTTCAGAGAGAAGAACGGCCAATGTGACGATCTGGCTTTAAGTCGATTCGATAACAAATGACGAAAACGGACGGATTTCTCAGGTTTTTACTACATATGAACACTTTTCACATTCTCCCGTGCAACGCGGCTGCTAGTCCTCCTTTCATGCAAAATCTTAAGGTCCTAGGTCATATCCAAGCCACCAAAGCAGGCTAAAAAGTGAATAATCGACAACTAAAACTTCAATTGTACTACTTCTTACTGGCTATTACTTCAACATAGAAGCTTCTTCTGTGTTCTACTATGGTGCTTTTAGTGTTTCCGCATACCGCAGCACGCGACATAGCTTTGCAGACGATAAATGTAACCGTTTCAGAGAGAAGAGCGGCCAATGTGACGAACTGGCTTTAAGTCGATTCGATAACAAATGACGAAAACGGACGGATTTCTCAGGTTTTTACTACATATGAACATTTTTCACTTTCTCCCATGCAACGCGGCTGCTAGTCCTCCTTTCATGCAACATCTTAAGGTCCTTGGTCATGTCCAAGCCACCAAAGCAGGCTAAAAAGTGAATAATCGACAACTAAAACTTCAATTGTACTACTTCTTACTGGCTATTACTTCAACATAGAAGCTTCATCTGTGTTCTACTATGGTGCTTTTAGTGTTTCCGCATACCGCAGCACGCGACATAGCTTTGCAGACGATAAATGTAACCGTTTCAGAGAGAAGAGCGGCCAATGTGACGATCTGGCTTTAAGTCGATTCGATAACAAATGACGAAAACGGACGGATTTCTCAGGTTTTTACTACATATGAACACTTTTCACATTCTCCCTTGCAACGCGGGTGCAAGTCCTCCTTTCACGCAAAATCTTAAGGTCCTAGGTGATGTCTAAGCCACCAAAGCCGGCTAAAAAGTAAATAATCGACAACTAAAACTTGAATTGTACTACTTCTTACTGGCTATTGCTTCAACTTAGAAGCTTCTTCTGTGCTCTACTATGATGCTTTTAGTGTCTCCGCATACCGCAGCACGCGACATAGCTTTGCAGACGATAAATGTAACCGTCTCAGAGAGAAGAACGGCCAATGTGACGATCTGGCTTTAAGTCGATTCGATAACAAATGACGAAGACGGACTGATTTCTCAGGTTTTTACTACATATGAACACTTTTCACATTCTCCCATGCAACGCGGCTGCTAGTCCTCCTTTCATGCAAAATCTTAAGGTCCTAGGTCATGTCCAAGCCACCAAAGCCGGCTAAAAAGTGAATAATCGAAAACTAAAACTTGAATTGTACAACTTCTTACTGGCTATTACTTCAAATTAGAAGCTTCTTCTGTGTTCTACTATGGTGCTTTTAGTGTTTCGGTATACTGCAGCACGCGACATAGCTTTGCAGACGATAAATGTAACCGTTTCAGAGAGAAGAACGGCCAATGTTACGATCTGGCTTTAAGTCGATTCGATAACGAATGACGAAAACGGACGGATTTATCAGGTTTTTACTACATATGAACACTTTTCACATTCTTCCGTGCAACGCGGCTGCTAGTCCTCCTTTCATGCAAAATCTTAAGGTCCTAGGTCATGCCCAAGCCACCAAAGCCGGCTAAAAAGTGAATAATCGACAACTAAAACTTGAATTGTACTACTTCTTACTGGCTATTGCTTCAACGTAGAAGCTTCTTCTGTGTTCTACTATGGTGCTTTTAGTGTCTCCGCATACCGCAGCACGCGGGATAGCTTTGCATACGATAAATGTAACCGTCTCAGAGAGAAAAGCGGCCAATGTGACGATCTGACTTTAAGTCGATTCGATAACAAGTGACGAAAGCGGACGGATTTCTCCGGTTTTTACTACATATGAACACTTTTCACATTCTCGCGGGCAACGCTGCTGCTACTCCTCCTTTCATGCAAAATCTTAAGGTCCTAGGTCATGTCCAAGCCACCAAAGACGGCTAAAAAGTGAATAATCGATAACTAAAACTTGAATTGTACTACTTCTTACTGGCTATTACTTCAACTTAGAAGCTTCTTCTGTGCTCTACTATGGTGCTTTTAGTGTCTCCGCATACCGCAGCACGCGACATAGCTTTGCAGACGATAAATGTAACCGTCTCAGAGAGAAAAGCGGCCAATGTGACGATCTGGCTTTAAGTCGATTCGATAACAAATGACGAAAACGGACTGATTTCTCAGGTTTTTACTACATATGAACACTTTTCACATTCTCCCATGCAACGCGGCTGCTAGTCCTCCTTTCATGCAACATCTTAAAGTCCTAGGTCATGTCCAATCCACCAAAGCCGGCTAAAAAGTGAATAATCGAAAACTAAAACTTGAATTGTACTACTTCTTACTGGCTATTACTTCAAATTAGAAGCTTCTTCTGTGTTCAACTATGGTGCTTTTAGTGTTTCGGTATACTGCAGCACGCGACATAGCTTTGCAGACGATAAATGTAACCGTTTCAGAGAGAAGAACGACCAATGTGACGATCTGGCTTTTAGTCGATTCGATAACAGATGACGAAAACGGACGGATTTATCAGGTTTTTACTACATATGAACACTTTTCACATTCTCCCGTGCAACGCGGCTGCTAGTCCTCCTTTCATGCAAAATCTTAAGGTCCTAGGTCATGTCCAAGCCACCAAAGCAGGCTAAAAAGTGAATAATCGACAACTAAAACTTCAATTGTACTACATCTTACTGGCTATTACTTCAACATAGAAGCTTCTTCTGTGTTCTACTATGGTGCTTTTAGTGTTTCCGCATACCGCAGCACGCGACATAGCTTTGCAGACGATAAATGTAACCGTTTCAGAGAGAAGAGCGGCCAATGTGACGAACTGGCATTAAGTCGATTCGATAACAAATGACGAAAACGGACGGATTTCTCAGGTTTTTACTACATATGAACACTTTTCACTTTCTCCCATGCAACGCGGCTGCTAGTCCTCCTTTCATGCAAAATCTTAAGGTCCTAGGTCATGTCCAAGCCACCAAAGCAGGCTAAAAAGTGAATAATCGACAACTAAAACTTGAATTGTACTACTTCTTACTGGCTATTGCTTCAACTTAGAAGCTTCTTCTGTGTTCTACTATGGTGCTTTTAGTGTCTCCGCATACCGCAGCACGTGACATAGCTTTGCAGACGATAAATGTAACCGTCTCAGAGAGAAAAGCGGCCAATGTGACGAATTGGCTTTAAGTCGATTCGATAACAAATGACGAAAACGGACGGATTTATCAGGTTTTTACTACATATGAACACTTTTCACATTCTCGCGGGCAACGCGGCTGCTACTCCTCCTTTCATGCAAAATCTTAAGGTCCTAGGTCATGTCCAAGCCACCAAAGCCGGCTAAAAAGTGAATAACCGACAACTAAAACTTGAATTGTACTACTTTTTACTGGCTATTACTTCAAATTAGAAGCTTCTTCTGTGTTCTACTATGGTGCTTTTAGTGTTTCGGTATACTGCAGCACGCGACATAGCTTTGCAGACGATAAATGTAACCGTTTCAGAGAGAAGAACGGCCAATGTGACGATCTGGCTTTAAGTCGATTCGATAACAAATGACGAAAACGGACGGATTTATCAGGTTTTTACTACATATGAACACTTTTCACATTCTCCCGTGCAACGCGGCTGCTAGTCCTCCTTTCATGCAAAATCTTAAGGTCCTAGGTCATGTCCAAGCCACCAAAGCAGGCTAAAAAGTGAACAATCGACAACTAAAACTTCAATTGTACTACTTCTTACTGGCTATTACTTCAACATAGAAGCTTCTTCTGTGTTCTACTATGGTGCTTTTAGTGTTTCCGCATACCGCAGCACGCGACATAGCTTTGCAGACGATAAATGTAACCGTTTCAGAGAGAAGAGCGGCCAATGTGACGAACTGGCTTTAAGTCGATTCGATAACAAATGACGAAAACGGACGGATTTCTCAGGTTTTTACTCCATATGAACACTTTTCACATTCTCCCTTGCAACGCGGCTGCAAGTCCTCCTTTCACGCAAAATCTTAAGGTCCTAGGTGATGTCCAAGCCACCAAAGCCGGCTAAAAAGTGAATAATCGACAACTAAAACTTGAATTGTACTACTTCTTACTGGCTATTGCTTCAACTTAGAAGCTTCTTCTGTGCTCTACTATGGTGCTTTTAGTGTCTCCGCATACCGCAGCACGCGACATAGCTTTGCAGACGATAAATGTAACCGTCTCAGTGAGAAGAACGGCCAATGTGACGATCTGGCTTTAAGACGATTCGATAACAAATGACGAAAACGGACGGATTTCTCAGGTTTTTACTACATATGAACACTTTTCACATTCTCCCATGCAACGCGGCTGCTAGTCCTCCTTTCATGCAACATCTTAAAGTCCTAGGTCATGTCCAAGCCACCAAAGCCGGCTAAAAAGTGAATAATCGAAAACTAAAACTTGAATTGTACTACTTCTTACTGGCTATTACTTCAAATTAGAAGCTTCTTCTGTGTTCTACTATGGTGCTTTTAGTGTTTCGGTATACTGCAGCACGCGACATAGCTTTGCAGACGATAAATGTAACCGTTTCAGAGAGAAGAACGGCCAATGTGACGATCTGGCTTTAAGTCGATTCGATAACGAATGACGAAAACGGACGGATTTATCAGGTTTTTACTACATATGAACACTTTTCACATTCTTCCGTGCAACGCGGCTGCTAGTCCTCCTTTCATGCAAAATCTTAAGGTCCTAGGTCATGCCCAAGCCACCAAAGCCGGCTAAAAAGTGAATAATCGACAACTAAAACTTGAATTGTACTACTTCTTACTGGCTATTGCTTCAACGTAGAAGCTTCTTCTGTGTTCTACTATGGTGCTTTTAGTGTCTCCGCATACTGCAGCACGCGACATAGCTTTGCATACGATAAATGTAACCGTCTCAGAGAGAAAAGCGGCCAATGTGACGATCTGGCTTTTAGTCGATTCGATAACAAATGACGAAAACGGACGGATTTATCAGGTTTTTACTACATATGAACACTTTTCACATTCTCCCGTGCAACGCGGCTGCTAGTCCTCCTTTCATGCAAAATCTTAAGGTTCTAGGTCATGTCCAAGCCACCAAAGCAGGCTAAAAAGTGAATAATCGACAACTAAAACTTCAATTGTACTACTTCTTACTGGCTATTACTTCAACATAGAAGCTTCTTCTGTGTTCTACTATAGTGCTTTTAGTGTTTCCGCATACCGCAGCACGCGACATAGCTTTGCAGACGATAAATGTAACCGTTTCAGAGAGAAGAGCGGCCAATGTGACGAACTGGCTTTAAGTCGATTCGATAACAAATGACGAAAACGGATGGATTTCTCAGGTTATTACTACATATGAACACTTTTCACTTTCTCCCATGCAACGCGGCTGCTAGTCCTCCTTTCATGCAAAATCTTAAGGTCCTAGGTCATGTCCAAGCCACCAAAGCAGGCTAAAAAGTGAATAATCGACAACTAAAACTTGAATTGTACTACTTCTTACTGGCTATTGCTTCAACTTAGAAGCTTCTTCTGTGTTCTACTATGGTGCTTTTAGTGTCTCTGCATACCGCAGCACGTGACATAGCTTTGCAGACGATAAATGTAACCGTCTCAGAGAGAAAAGCGGCCAATGTGACGATCTGTCTTTAAGGCGATTCGATAACAAATGACGAAAGCGGACGGATTTCTCAGTTTTTTACTACATATGAACACTTTTCACATTCTCGCGGGCAACGCGGCTGCTACTCCTCCTTTCATGCAAAATCTTAAGGTCCTAGGTCATGTCCAAGCCACCAAAGCCGGCTAAAAAGGGAATAATCGACAACTAAAACTTGAATTGTACTACTTCTTACTGGCTATTACTTCAAATTAGAAGCTTCTTCTGTGTTCTACTATGGTGCTTTTAGTGTTTCGGTATACAGCAGCACGCGACATACCTTTGCAGACGATAAATGTAACCGTTTCAGAGAGAAGAACGGCCAATGTGACGATCTGGCTTTAAGTCGATTCGATAACAAATGACGAAAACGGACTGATTTATCAGGTTTTTACTACATATGAACACTTTTCACATTCTCCCGTGCAACGCGGCTGCTAGTCCTCCTTTCATGCAAAATCTTAAGGTCCTAGGTCATGTCCAAGCCACAAAAGCAGGCTAAAAAGTGAATAATCGACAACTAAAACTTCAATTGTACTACTTCTTACTGGCTATTACTTCAACATAGAAGCTTCTTCTGTGTTCTACTATGGTGCTTTTAGTGTTTCCGCATACCGCAGCACGCGACATAGCTCTGCAGACGATAAATGTAACCGTTTCAGAGAGAAGAGCGGCCAATGTGACGAACTGGCTTTAAGTCGATTCGATAACAAATGAAGAAAACGGACGGATTTCTCAGGTTATTACTACATATGAACACTTTTCACTTTCTCCCATGCAACGCGGCTGCTAGTCCTCCTTTCATGCAAAATCTTAAGGTCCTAGGTCATGTCCAAGCCACCAAAGCAGGCTAAAAAGTGAATAATCGACAACTAAAACTTGAATTGTACTACTTCTTACTGGCTATTGCTTCAACTTAGAAGCTTCTTCTGTGTTCTACTATGGTGCTTTTAGTGTCTCTGCATACCGCAGCACGTGACATAGCTTTGCAGACGATAAATGTAACCGTCTCAGAGAGAAAAGCGGCCAATGTGACGATCTGTCTTTAAGGCGATTCGATAACAAATGACGAAAGCGGACGGATTTCTCAGTTTTTTACTACATATGAACACTTTTCACATTCTCGCGGGCAACGCGGCTGCTACTCCTCCTTTCATGCAAAATCTTAAGGTGCTAGGTCATGTCCAAGCCACCAAAGCCGGCTAAAAAGTGAATAATCGACAACTAAAACTTGAATTGTACTACTTCTTACTGGCTATTACTTCAAATTAGAAGCTTCTTCTGTGTTCTACTATGGTGCTTTTAGTGTTTCGGTATACAGCAGCACGCGACATACCTTTGCAGACGATAAATGTAACCGTTTCAGAGAGAAGAACGGCCAATGTGACGAGCTGGCTTTAAGTCGATTCGATAACAAATGACGAAAACGGACTGATTTATCAGGTTTTTACTACATATGAACACTTTTCACATTCTCCCGTGCAACGCGGCTGCTAGTCCTCCTTTCATGCAAAATCTTAAGGTCCTAGGTCATGTCCAAGCCACCAAAGCAGGCTAAAAAGTGAATAATCGACAACTAAAACTTCAATTGTACTACTTCTTACTGGCTATTACTTCAACATAGAAGCTTCTTCTGTGTTCTACTGTGGTGCTTTTAGTGTTTCCGCATACCGCAGCACGCGACATAGCTCTGCAGACGATAAATGTAACCGTTTCAGAGAGAAGAGCGGCCATTGTGACGAACTGGCTTTAAGTCGATTCGATAACAAATGAAGAAAACGGACGGATTTCTCAGGTTTTTACTACATATGAATACTTTTCACATTCCCCCATGCAACGCGGCTGCTAGTCCTCCTTTCATGAACATCTTAAGGTCCTAGGTCATGTCCAAGCCACCAAAGCCGGCTAAAAAGTGAATAATCGAAAACTAAAACTTGAATTGTACTACTTCTTACTGGCTATTGCTTCAACTTAGAAGATTCTTCTGTGTTCTACTATGGTGCTTTTAGTGTCTCCGCATACCGCAGCACGTGACATAGCTTTGCAGACGAGAAATGTAACCGTCTCAGAGAGAAAAGCGGCCAATGTGACGATCTGTCTTTAAGGCGATTCGATAACAAATGACGAAAGCGGACGGATTTCTCAGGTTTTTACTACATATGAACACTTTTCACATTCTCCCGTGCAACGCGGCTGCTACTCCTCCTTTCATGCAAAATATTAAGGTTCCACCTAATGTCCAAGCCACCAAAGCCGGCTAAAAGTGAATAATCGACAACTAAAACTTGATTTGTACTACTTCTTACTAGCTATTACTTCAAATTAGAAGCTTCTTCTGTGTTCTACTATGGTGCTTTTAGTGTTTCGGTATACTGCAGCACGCGACATAGCTTTGCAGACGATAAATGTAACCGTCTCAGAGAGAAGAACGGCCAATGTGACGATCTGGCTTTAAGTCGATTCGATAACAAATGACGAAAACGGACTGATTTCTCAGGTTTTTACTACATATGAACACTTTTCACATTCTCCCATGCAACGCGGCTGCTAGTCCTCCTTTCATGCAACATCTTAAAGTCCTACGTCATGTCCAATCCACCAAAGCCGGCTAAAAAGTGAATAATCGACAACTAAAACTTGAATTGTACTACTTCTTACTGGCTATTACTTCAACATAGAAGCTTCTTCTGTGTTCTACTAAGGTGCTTTTAGTGTTTCGGCATACCGCAGCACGCGACATAGCTTTGCAGACGATAAATGTAACCGTTTCAGAGAGAAGAGCGGCCAATGTGACGAACTGGCTTTAAGTCGATTCGATAACAAATGACGAAAACGGACGGATTTCTCAGGTTTTTACTACATATGAACACTTTTCACATTCTCCCTTGCAACGCGGCTGCAAGTGCTCCTTTCACGCAAAATCTTAAGGTCCTAGGTGATGTCCAAGCCACCAAAGCCGGCTAAAAAGTGAATAATCGACAACTAAAACTTGAATTGTACTACTTCTTACTGGCTATTGCTTCAACTTAGAAGCTTCTTCTGTGCTCTACTATGGTGCTTTTAGTGTCTCCGCATACCGCAGCACGCGACATAGCTTTGCAGACGATAAATGTAACCGTCTCAGAGAGAAGAACGGCCAATGTGACGATCTGGCTTTAAGACGATTCGATAACAAATGACGAAAACGGACGGATTTCTCAGGTTTTTACTACATATGAACACTTTTCACATTCTCCCATGCAACGCGGCTGCTAGTCCTCCTTTCATGCAAAATCTTAAGGTCCTAGGTTATGTCCAAGCCACCAAAGCAGGCTAAAAAGTGAATAATCGACAACTAAAACTTGAATTGTACTACTTCTTACTGGCTATTGCTTCAACTTAGAAGCTTCTTCTGTGTTCTACTATGGTGCTTTTAGTGTCTCTGCATACCGCAGCACGTGACATAGCTTTGCAGACGATAAATGTAACCGTCTCAGAGAGAAAAGCGGCCAATGTGACGATCTGTCTTTAAGGCGATTCGATAACAAATGACGAAAGCGGACGGATTTCTCAGTTTTTTACTACATATGAACACTTTTCACATTCTCGCGGGCAACGCGGCTGCTAGTCCTCCTTTCATGAACATCTTAAGGTCCTAGGTCATGTCCAAGCCACCAAAGCCGGCTAAAAAGTGAATAATCGAAAACTAAAACTTGAATTGTACTACTTCTTACTGGCTATTGCTTCAACTTAGAAGATTCTTCTGTGTTCTACTATGGTGCTTTTAGTGTCTCCGCATACCGCAGCACGTGACATAGCTTTGCAGACGATAAATGTAACCGTCTCAGAGAGAAAAGCGGCCAATGTGACGATCTGTCTTTAAGGCGATTCGATAACAAATGACGAAAGCGGACGGATTTCTCAGGTTTTTACTACATATGAACACTTTTCACATTCTCCCGTGCAACGCGGCTGCTACTCCTCCTTTCATGCAAAATATTAAGGTTCCACCTAATGTCCAAGCCACCAAAGCTGGCTAAAAAGTGAATAATCGAAAACTAAAACTTGATTTCTACTACTTCTTACTAGCTATTACTTCAAATTAGAAGCTTCTTCTGTGTTCTACTATGGTGCTTTTAGTGTTTCGGTATACTGCAGCACGCGACATAGCTTTGCAGACGATAAATGTAACCGTCTCAGAGAGAAAAGCGGCCAATGTGACGATCTGGCTTTAAGTCGATTCGATAACAAATGACGAAAACGGACTGATTTCTCAGGTTTTTACTACATATGAACACTTTTCACATTCTCCCATGCAACGCGGCTGCTAGTCCTCCTTTCATGCAACATCTTAAAGTCCTACGTCATGTCCAATCCACCAAAGCCGGCTAAAAAGTGAATAATCGACAACTAAAACTTGAATTGTACTACTTCTTACTGGCTATTACTTCAACATAGAAGCTTCTTCTGTGTTCTACTAAGGTGCTTTTAGTGTTTCGGCATACCGCAGCACGCGACATAGCTTTGCAGACGATAAATGTAACCGTTTCAGAGAGAAGAGCGGCCAATGTGACGAACTGGCTTTAAGTCGATTCGATAACAAATGACGAAAACGGACGGATTTCTCAGGTTTTTACTACATATGAACACTTTTCACATTCTCCCTTGCAACGCGGCTGCAAGTGCTCCTTTCACGCAAAATCTTAAGGTCCTAGGTGATGTCCAAGCCACCAAAGCCGGCTAAAAAGTGAATAATCGACAACTAAAACTTGAATTGTACTACTTCTTACTGGCTATTGCTTCAACTTAGAAGCTTCTTCTGTGCTCTACTATGGTGCTTTTAGTGTCTCCGCATACCGCAGCACGCGACATAGCTTTGCAGACGATAAATGTAACCGTCTCAGAGAGAAGAACGGCCAATGTGACGATCTGGCTTTAAGACGATTCGATAACAAATGACGAAAACGGACGGATTTCTCAGGTTTTTACTACATATGAACACTTTTCACATTCTCCCATGCAACGCGGCTGCTAGTCCTCCTTTCATGCAACATCTTAAAGTCGTAGGTCATGTCCAATCCACCAAAGCCGGCTAAAAAGTGAATAATCGACAACTAAAACTTGAATTGTACTACTTCTTACTGGCTATTACTTCAAATTAGAAGCTTCTTCTGTGTTCTACTATGGTGCTTTTAGTGTTTCGGTATACTGCAGCACGCGACATAGCTTTGCAGACGATAAATGTAACCGTTTCAGAGAGAAGAACGGCCAATGTGACGATCTGGCTTTTAGTCGATTCGATAACAAATGACGAAAACGGACGGATTTATCAGGTTTTTACTACATATGAACACTTTTCACATTCTCCCGTGCAACGCGGCTGCTAGACCTCCTTTCATGCAAAATCTTAAGGTCCTAGGTCATGTCCAAGCCACCAAAGCAGGCTAAAAAGTGAATAATCGACAACTAAAACTTCAATTGTACTACTTCTTACTGGCTATTACTTCAACATAGAAGCTTCTTCTGTGTTCTACTATGGTGCTTTTAGTGTTTCCGCATACCGCAGCACGCGACATAGCTTTGCAGACGATAAATGTAACCGTTTCAGAGAGAAGAGCGGCCAATGTGACGAACTGGCTTTAAGTCGATTCGATAACAAATGACGAAAACGGACGGATTTCTCAGGTTTTTACTACATATGAACACTTTTCACTTTCTCCCATGCAACGCGGCTGCTAGTCCTACTTTCATGCAAAATCTTAAGGTCCTAGGTCATGTCCAAGCCACCAAAGCAGGCTAAAAAGTGAATAATCGACAACTAAAACTTCAATTGTACTACTTCTTACTGGCTATTACTTCAACATAGAAGCTTCTTCTGTGTTCTACTATGGTGCTTTTAGTGTTTCCGCATACCGCAGCACGCGACATAGCTTTGCAGACGATAAATGTAACCGTTTCAGAGAGAAGAGCGGCCAATGTGACGATCTGGCTTTAAGTCGATTCGATAACAAATGACGAAAACGGACGGATTTCTCAGGTTTTTACTACATATGAACACTTTTCACATTCTCCCTTGCAACGCGGCTGCAAGTCCTCCTTTCACGCAAAATGTTAAGGTCCTAGGTGATGTCCAAGCCACCAAAGCCGGCTAAAAAGTGAATAATCGACAACTAAAACTTGAATTGTACTACTTCTTACTGGCTATTGCTTCAACTTAGAAGCTTCTTCTGTGCTCTACTATGGTGCTTTTAGTGTCTCCGCAAACCGCAGCACGCGACATAGCTTTGCAGACGATAAATGTAACCGTCTCAGAGAGAAAGCGGCCAATGTGACGATCTGGCTTTAAGTCGATTTGATAACAAATGACGAAAACGGACGGATTTCTCAGATTTTTACTACATATGAACACTTTTCACATTCTCCCATGCAACGCGGCTGCTAGTCCTCCTTTCATGCAACATCTTAAGGTCCTAGGTCATGTCCAAGCCACCATAGCCGGCTAAAAAGTGATTAATCGACAACTAAAACTTGATTTGTACTATTTCTTACTGGCTATTACTTCAAATTAGAAGCTTCTTCTGTGTTCTACTATGGTGCTTTTAGTGTTTCGGTATACTGCAGCACGCGACATAGCTTTGCAGACGATAAATGTAACCGTCTCAGAGAGAAAAGCGGCCAATGTGACGATCTGGCTTTAAGTCGATTCGATAACAAATGACGAAAACGGACTGATTTCTCAGGTTTTTACTACATATGAACACTTTTCACATTCTTCCATGCAACGCGGCTGCTAGTCCTCCTTTCATGCAACATCTTAAAATCATAGGTCATGTCCAATCCACCAAAGCCGGCTAAAAAGTGAATAATCGACAACTAAAACTTGAATTGTACTACTTCTTACTGGCTATTACTTCAACATAGAAGCTTCTTCTGTGTTCTACTATGGTGCTTTTAGTGTTTCCGCATACCGCAGCACGCGACATAGCTTTGCAGACGATAAATGTAACCGTTTCAGAGAGAAGAGCGGCCAATGTGACGATCTGGCTTTAATTCGATTCGATAACAAATGACGAAAACGGACAGATTTCTCAGGTTTTTACTACATATGAACACTTTTCACATTCTCCCTTGCAACGCGGGTGCAAGTCCTCCTTTCATGCAAAATCTTAAGGTCCTAGGTGATGTCCAAGCCACCAAAGCCGGCTAAAAAGTGAATAATCGATAACTAAAACTTGAATTGTACTACTTCTTACTGGCTATTGCTTCAACTTAGAAGCTTCTTCTGTGTTCTACTATGGTGCTTTTAGTATCTCCGCATACCGCAGCACGTGACATAGCTTTGCAGACGATAAATGTAACCGTCTCAGAGAGAAAAGCGGCCAATGTGACGATCTGTCTTTAAGGCGATTCGATAACAAATGACGAAAGCGGACGGATTTCTCAGGTTTTTACTACATATGAACACTTTTCACATTCTCGCGGGCAGCGCGGCTGCTACTCCTCCTTTCATGCAAAATCTTAAGGTCCTAGGTCATGTCCAAGCCACCAAAGCCGGCTAAAAAGTGAATAATCGACAACTAAAACTTGAATTGTACTACTTCTTACTGGCTCTTACTTCAAATTAGAAGCTTCTTCTGTGTTCTACTATGGTGCTTTTAGTGTTTCGGTATACTGCAGCACGCGACATAGCTTTGCAGACGATAAATGTAACCGTTTCAGAGAGAAGAACGGTCAATGTGACGATCTGGCTTTAAGTCGATTCGATAACAAATGACGAAAACGGACGGATTTATCAGGTTTTTACTACATATGAACACTTTTCACATTCTCCCGTGCAACGCGGCTGCTAGTCCTCCTTTCATGCAAAATCTTAAGGTCCTAGGTCATGTCCAAGCCACCAAAGCAGGCTAAAAAGTGAATAATCGACAACTAAAACTTCAATTGTACTACTTCTTACTGGCTATTACTTCAACATAGAAGCTTCTTCTGTGTTCTACTATGGTGCTTTTAGTGTTTCCGCATACGGCAGCACGCGACATAGCTTTGCAGACGATAAATGTAACCGTTTCAGAGAGAAGAGCGGCCAATGTGACGAACTGGCTTTAAGTCGATTCGATAACAAATGACGAAAACGGACTGATTTCTCAGGTTTTTACTACATATGAACACTTTTCACATTCTCCCGTGTAACGCGGCTGCTACTCCTCCTTTCATGCAAAATATTAAGGTTCCACCTAATGTCCAAGCCACCAAAGCCGGCTAAAAAGTAAATAATCGACAACTAAAACTTGAATTGTACTACTTCTTACTGGCTATTACTTCAAATTAGAAGCTTCTTCTGTGTTCTACTAAGGTGCTTTTAGTGTTTCGGTATACCGCAGCACGCGACATAGCTTTGCAGACGATAAATGTAACCGTTTCAGAGAGAAGAACGGCCAATGTGACGATCTGGCTTTAAGTCGATTCGATAACAAATGAAGAAAACGGACGGATTTCTCAGGTTTTTACTACATATACTTTTCACATTCTCCCATGCAACGCGGCTGCTAGTCCTCCTTTCATGAACATCTTAAGGTCCTAGGTCATGTCCAAGCCACCAAAGCCGGCTAAAAAGCGAATAATCGAAAACTAAAACTTGAATTGTACTACTTCTTACTGGCTATTACTTCAAATTAGAAGCTTCTTCTGTGTTCTACTATGGTGCTTTTAGTGTTTCGGTATACTGCAGCACGCGACATAGCTTTGCAGACGATAAATGTAACCGTCTCAGAGAGATAAGCGGCCAATGTGACGATCTGACTTTAAGTCGATTCGATAACAAGTGACGAAAGCGGACGGATTTCTCAGGTTTTTACTACATATGAACACTTTTCACATTCTCGCGGTCAACGCGGCTGCTACTCCTCCTTTCATGCAAAATCTTAAGGTCCTAGGTCATGTCCAAGCCACCAAAGTCGGCTAAAAAGTTAATAATCGATAACTAAAACTTGAATTGTACTACTTCTTACTGGCTATTACTTCAACTTAGAAGCTTCTTCTGTGCTCTACTATGGTGCTTTTAGTGTCTCCGCATACCGCAGCACGCGACATAGCTTTGCAGACGATGAATGTAACCGTCTCAGAGAGAAAAGCGGCCAATGTGACGACCTGGCTTTAAGTCGATTCGATAACAAATGACGAAAAAGGACTGATTTCTCAGGTTTTTACTACATATGAACACTTTTCACATTCTCCCATGCAACGCGGCTGCTAGTCCTCCTTTCATGCAACATCTTAAAGACCTAGGTCATGTCCAAGCCACCAAAGCCGGCTAAAAAGTGAATAATCGACAACTAAAACTTGAATTTTACTACTTCTTACTGGCTATTACTTCAACTTAGAAGCTTCTTCTGTGCTCTACTATGGTGCTTTTAGTGTCTCCGCATACCGCAGCACGCGACATAGCTTTGCAGACGATAAATGTAACCGTCTCAGAGAGAAAAGCGGCCAATGTGACGATCTGGCTTTAAGTCGATTCGACAACAAGTGACGAAAACGAACGGATTTCTAAGGTTTTTACTACATATGAACACTTTTCACATTCTCCCATGCAACGCGGCTGCTAGTCCTCCTTTCATGCAACATCTTAAAGTCGTAGGTCATGTCCAATCCACCAAAGCCGGCTAAAAAGTGAATAATCGACAACTAAAACTTGAATTGTACTACTTCTTACTGTCTATTACTTCAACATAGAAGCTTCTTCTGTGTTCTACTATGGTGCTTTTAGTGTTTCCGCATACCGCAGCACGTGACATAGCTTTGCAGACGATAAATGTAACCGTTTCAGTGAGAAGAGCGGCCAATGTGACGATCTGGCTTTAAGTCGATTCGATAACAAATGACGAAAGCGGACGGATTTCTCAGGTTTTTACTGCATATGAACACTTTTCACATCCCGCGTGCAAAGCGGCTGCTAGTCCTCCTTTCATGCAAAATCTTAAGGTCCTAGGTCATGCCCAAGCCACCAAAGTCGGCTAAAAAGTGAATAATCGACAACTAAAACTTGAATTGTACTACTTCTCACTGGCTATTGCTTCAACGTAGAAGCTTCTTCTGTGTTCTACTATGGTGCTTTTAGTGTCTCCGCATACCGCAGCACGCGACATAGCTTTGCATACGATAAATGTAACCGTCTCAGAGAGAAAAGCGGCGAATGTGACGATCTGACTTTAAGTGGATTCGATAACAAGTGACGAAAGCGGACGGATTTCTCAGGTTTTTACTACATATGAACACTTTTCACATTCTCGCGGGCAACGCGGCTGCTACTCCTCCTTTCATGCAAAATCTTAAGGTCCTAGGTCATGTCCAAGCCACCAAAGACGGCTAAAAAGTGAATAATCGATAACTAAAACTTGAATTGTACTACTTCTTACTGGCTATTACTTCAACTTAGAAGCTTCTTCTGTGCTCTACTATGGTGCTTTTAGTGTCTCCGCATACCGCAGCACGCGACATAGCTTTGCAGACGATAAATGTAACCGTCTCAGAGAGAAAAGCGGCCAATGTGACGATCTGTCTTTAAGGCGATTCGATAACAAATGACGAAAGCGGACGGATTTCTCAGGTTTTTACTACATATGAACACTTTTCACATTCTCGCGGGCAACGCGGCTGCTACTCCTCCTTTCATGCAAAATCTTAAGGTCCTAGGTCATGTCCAAGGCACCAAAGCCGGCTAAAAAGTGAATAATCGACAACTAAAACTTGAATTGTACTACTTCTTACTGGCTATTACTTCAAATTAGAAGCTTCTCCTGTGTTCTACTATGGTGCTTTTAGTGTTTCGGTATACTGCAGCACGCGACATAGCTTTGCAGACGATAAATGTAACCGTTTCAGAGAGAAGAACGGCCAATGTGACGATCTGGCTTTAAGTCGATTCGATAACAAATGACGAAAACGGACGGATTTATCAGGTTTTTACTACATATGAACACTTTTCACATTCTCGCGTGCAACGCGGCTGCTAGTCCTCCTTTCATGCAAAATCTTAAGGTCCTAGGTCATGTCCAAGCCACCAAAGCAGGCTAAAAAGTGAATAATCGACAACTAAAACTTGAATTGTACTACTTCTTACTGGCTATTACTTTAACTTACAAGCTTCTTCTGTGTTCTACTATGGTGCTTTAAGTGTTTCCGCATACCGCAGCACGCGACATAGCTTTGCAGACGATAAATGTAACCGTCTCAGAGAGAAAAGCGTCCAATGTGACGATCTGGCTTCAAGTCGATTCGATAACAAATGACGAAAACCGAGGGATTTCTCAGGTTTTTACTACATATGAACACTTTTCACATTCTCCCATGCAACGCGGCTGCTAGTCCTCCTTTCATGCAAAATCTTAAGGTCCTAAGTCATGTCCAAACCACCAAAGACGACTAAAACTTGAATTGTACTACTTCTTAATGGCTATTACTTCAACTGAGAAGCTTCTTCTGTGTTCTACTCTACTATGGTGCTTTTAGTGTCTCCGCATACCAAAGCACGCGACATAGCTTTGCAGACGATAAATGTAACCGTCTCAGAGAGAAAAGCGGCCAATGTGACGATCTGACTTTAAGTCGATTCGATAACAAATGACGAAAACGGACTGATTTCTCAGGTTTTTACTACATATGAACACTTTTCACATTCTCCCATGCAACGCGGCTGCAAGTCCTCCTTTCATGCAAAATCATAAGGTCATAGGTCATGTCCAAGCCACCAAAGCAGGCTAAAAAGTGAATAATCGACAACTAAAACTTGAATTGTACTACTTCTTACTGGATATTACTTCAACATAGAAGCTTCTTCTGTGTTCTACTATGGCGCTTTTAGTGTTTCCGCATACCGCAGCACGCGACATAGCTTTGCAGACGATAAATGTAACCGTTTCAGACAGAAGAGCGGCCAAAGTGACGATGTGGCTTTAAGTCGATTCGACAACAAGTGACGAAAACGAACGGATTTCTAAGGTTTTTACTACATATGCACAATTTCACATTCTCCCGTGCAACGCGGCTGCTAGTCCTCCTTTCATACAAAATCTTATGGTCCTAGGTCATGTCATAGCCACCAAAGCCGGCTAAAAAGTGAATAATCGACAACTAAAACTTGAATTGTACTACTTCTTACTGGCTATTACTTTAACTTAGAACCTTCTTCCGTGTTCTACTATGGTGCTTTTAGTGTTTACGCATACTGCAGCACGCGACATAGCTTTGCAGACGATAAATGTAACCGTCTCAGAGAGAAAAGCGGCCAATGCGACGATCTGGCTTTAATTCGATTCGATAACAAATGACGAAAACGGACGGATTTCTCAGGTTTTTACTACATATGAACACTTTTCACATTCTCCCGTGCAACGCGGCTGCTACTCCTCCTTTCATGCAAAATATTAAGGTTCCACTTAATGTCCAAGCCAGTAAAGCCGGCTAAAAAGTGAATAATCGACAACTAAAACTTGAATTGTACTACTTCTTACTGGCTACTACTTCAAATTAGAAGCTTCTTCTGTGTTCTACTAAGGTGCTTTTAGTGTTTCGGCATACCGCAGCACGCGACATAGCTTTGCAGACGATAAATGTAACCGTTTCAGAGAGAAGAACGGCCAATGTGACGATCTGGCTTTAAGTCGATTCGATAACAAATGACGAAAACGGACGGATTTCTCAGGTTTTTACTACATATGAACACTTCTCACATTCTCTCGTGCAACGCGGCTGCAAGTCCTCCTTTCATGGAAAATCTTAAGGACCTAGGTCATGTCCAAGCCACCAAAGCCGGCTAAAAAGTGAATAATCGACAACTAAAACTTGAATTGTACTACTTCTTACTGGCTATAACTTCAACTTAGAAGCTTCTTCTGTGTTCTACTATGGTGCTTTAAGTATTTCCGCATACCGCAGCACGCGACATAGCTTTGCAGACGATAAATGTAACCGTCTCAGAGAGAAAAGCGGCCAATGCGACGATCTGGCTTTAAGTCGATTCGATTACAAATGACGAAAACGGACTGATTTCTCAGGTTATTACTACAAATGAACACTTTTCACATTCTCCCATGCAACGCGCCTGCTAGTCCTCCTTTCATGCAAAATCTTAAGGTCCTACGTCATGTCCAAGCCTCCAAAGCAGGCTAAAAAGTGAATAATCGACAACTAAAACTTGAATTGTACTACTTTTTACTGGCTATTACTTCAACATAGAAGCTTCTTCTGTGTTCTACTATGGTGCTTTTAGTGTTTCCGCATACCGCAGTACGCGACATAGCTTTGCAGACGATAAATGTAACCGTTTCAGAGAGAAGAGCGGCCAATGTGACGATCTGGCTTTAAGTCGATTCGATAACAAATGACGAAAACGGACGGATTTCTCAGGTTTTTACTACATATGAACACTTTTCACATTCTCCCTTGCAACGCGGGTGCAAGTCCTCCTTTCATGCAAAATCTTAAGGTCCTAAGTGATGTCCAAGCCACCAAAGCCGGCTAAAAAGTGAATAATTGACAACTAAAACTTGAATTGTACTACTTCTTACTGGCCATTGTTTCAACTTAGAAGCTTCTTCTGTGTTCTACTATGGTGCTTTTAGTGTCTCCGCATACCGCAGCACGCGACATAGCTTTGCAGACGATAAATGTAACCGCCTCAGAGAGAAAAGCGGCCAATGTGACGATCTGTCTTAAAGTCGATTCGATAACAAATGACGAAAACGGACGGATTTCTCAGGTTTTTACTACATATGAACACTTTTCACATTCTTGCGGGCAACGCGGCTGCTAGTCCTCCTTTCATGCAAAATCTTAAGGTTCAACCTCATGTCCAAGCCACCAAAACCGGCTAAAAGTGAATAATCGACAACTAAAACTTTAATTGTACTACTTCTTACTGGCTATTACTTCAAATTAGAAGCTTCTTCTGTGTTCTTCTATTGTGCTTTTAGTGTTTACGCATACCGCAGCACGCGACATAGCTTTGCAGACGATAAATGTAACCGTATCAGAGAGAAAAGCGCCCAATCTGACGATCTGGCTTTAAGTCGATTCGATAACAAATGAGGAAAACGGACGGATTTCTCAGGTTTTTACTACATATGAACACTTTTCACATTCTCCCATGCAACGCGGCTGTTAGTCCTCCTTTCATGCAAAATCTTAAGGTCCTAGGTCATGTCCAAGCCACCAAAGCCGGCTAAAAAGTGAATAATCGACAACTAAAACTTGAATAGTACTACTTCTTTCTGGCTATTACGTCAACTTAGAAGCTTTTCTGTGTTCTACTATGGTGCTTTTAGTGTTTCCGCATACCGCAGCACGCGACATAGCTTTGCAGACGATAAATGTAACCGTTTCAGAGAGAAGAGCGGCCAATGTGACGATCTGGCTTTAAGTCGATTCGATAACAAATGACGAAAGCGGACGGATTTCTCAGGTTTTTACTACATATGAACACTTTTCACATTCTCGCGTGCAACGCGGCTGCTAGTCCTCCTTTCATGCAAAATCTTAAGGTTCCACCTAATGTCAAAGCCACCAAAGCCGGCTAAATAGTGAATAATCGACAACTAAAACTTGAATTCTACTACTTCTTACTGGCTATTACTTCAAATTAGAAGCTTCTTCTGTGTTCTACTATGGTGCTTTTAGTGTTTCGTCATACCGCAGCACGCGACATAGCTTTGCAGACGATAAATGTAACCGTCTCAGAGAGAAAAGCGGCCAATGTGACGATCTGGCTTTAAGTCGATACTATAACAAATGACGAAAACCCACGGATTTCTCAGGTTTTTACTACATATGTACACTTTTCACATTCTCCCGTGCAACGCGGCTGCAAGTCCTCCTTTCATGGAAAATCTTAAGGTCCCATGTCATGTCCAAGCCACCAAAGAAGGCTAAAAAGTGAATAATCGACAACTAAAACTTGAATTGTACTACTTCTTACTGGCTATTAGTTCAAATTAGAAGCTTCTTCTGTGTTCTCCTATGGTGCTTTTAGTGTTTCGGCATACCGCAGCACGCGACATAGCTTTGCAGACGATAAATGTAACTGTTTCAGAGAGAAGAACGGCTAATATGACGATCTGGCTTTAAGTCGATTCGATAACAAATGACGAAAACGGACGGATTTCTCAGGTTTTTACTACATATGAACACTTTTCACATTCTCCCATGCAACGCTGCTGCTAGTCCTCCTTTTATGCAAGATCTTAAGGTCCTAGGTCATGTCCAAGCCACCAAAGACGGCTAAAAAGTGAATAATCGATAACTAAAACTTGAATTGTACTACTTCTTACTGGCTATTACTTCAACTTAGAAGCTTCTTCTGTGCTCTACTATGGTGCTTTTAGTGTCTCCGCATACCGCAGCACGCGACATAGCTTTGCAGACGATAAATGTAACCGTCTCAGAGAGAAAAGCGGCCAATGTGACGATCTGTCTTTAAGGCGATTCGATAACAAATGACGAAAGCGGACGGATTTCTCAGGTTTTTACTACATATGAACACTTTTCACATTCTCGCGGGCAACGCGGCTGCTACTCCTCCTTTCATGCAAAATCTTAAGGTCCTAGGTCATGTCCAAGCCACCAAAGAAGGCTAAAAAGTTAATAATCGACAACTAAAACTTGAATTGTACTACTTCTTACTGGCTATTACTTCAACTTAGAAGCTTCTTCTGTATTCTACTATGTTGCTTTTAGTGTTTCGGCATACCGCAGCACGCGACATAGCTTTGCAGACGATAAATGTAACCGTCTCAGAGAGAAAAGCGCCCAATGTGACGATCTGGCTTCAAGTCGATTCGATAACAAATGACGAATACGGACGGATTTCTCAGGTTTTTACTACATATGAACACTTTTCACATTCTCCCATGCAACGCGGCTGCAAGTCCTCCTTTCATGCAAAATCTTAAGGTCATAGGTCATGTCCAAACCACCAAAGCAGGCTAAAAAGTGAATAATCGACAACTAAAACTTGAATTGTACTACTTCTTACTGGATATTACTTCAACATAGAAGCTTCTTCTGTGTTCTACTATGGTGCTTTTAGTGTTTCCGCATACCGCAGCACGCGACATAGCTTTGCAGACGATAAATGTAACCGTTTCAGACAGAAGAGCGGCCAAAGTGACGATGTGGCTTTAAGTCGATTCGACAACAAGTGACGAAAACGAACGGATTTCTAAGGTTTTTACTACATATGAACACTTTTCACATTTTCCCGTGCAACTCGGCTGCTAGTCCTCCTTTCATGCAAAATCTTATGGTCCTAGGTCATGTCATAGCCACCAAAGCCGGCTAAAAAGTGAATAATCGACAACTAAAACTTGAATTGTACTACTTCTTACTGGCTATTACTTCAACTTAGAACCTTCTTCTGTGTTCTACTATGGTGCTTTTAGTGTTTACGCATACTGCAGCACGCGACATAGCTTTGCAGACGATAAATGTAACCGTCTCAGAGAGAAAAGCGGCCAATGCGACGATCTGGCTTTAAGTCGATTAGACAACAAATGACGAAAACGGACGGATTTCTCAGGTTTTTACTACATATGAACACTTTTCACATTCTCCCTTGCAACGCGGGTGCAAGTCCTCCTTTCATGCAAAATCTTAAGGTCCTAAGTGATTTCCAAGCCACCAAAGCCGGCTAAAAAGTGAATAATTGACAACTAAAACTTGAATTGTACTACTTCTTACTGGCCATTGTTTCAACTTAGAAGCTTCTTCTGTGTTCTACTATGGTGCTTTTAGTGTCTCCGCATACCGCAGCACGCGACATAGCTTTGCAGACGATAAATGTAACCGTTTCAGAGAGAAGAGCGGCCAATGTGACGATCTGGCTTTAAGTCGATTCGATAACAAATGACGAAAGCGGACGGATTTCTCAGGTTTTTACTACATATGAACACTTTTCACATTCTCGCGTGCAACGCGGCTGCTAGTCCTCCTTTCATGCAAAATCTTAAGGTTCCACCTAATGACAAAGCCACCAAAGCCGGCTAAATAGTAAATAATCGACAACTAAAACTTGAATTCTACTAGTTATTACTGGCTATTACTTCAAATTAGAAGCTTCTTCTGTGTTCTACTATGGTGCTTTTAGTGTTTCGTCATACCGCAGCACGCGACATAGCTTTGCAGACGATAAATGTAACCGTCTCAGAGAGAAAAGCGGCCAATGTGACGATCTGGCTTTAAGTCGATACTATAACAAATGACGAAAAACCACGGATTTCTCAGGTTTTTACTACATATGAACACTTTTCACATTCTCCCGTGCAACGCGGCTGCAAGTCCTCCTTTCATGGAAAATCTTAAGGTCCCATGTCATGTCCAAGCCACCAAAGAAGGCTAAAAAGTGAATAATCGACAACTAAAACTTGAATTGTACTACTTCTTACTGGCTATTACTTCAACTTAGAAGCTTCATCTGTGTTCTACTATGGTGCTTTTAGTGTTTCCGCATACCGCAGCACGCGACATAGCTTTGCAGACGATAAATGTAACCGTCTCTGAGAGAAAAGCGGCCAATGTGACGATCTGGCTTTAAGTCGATTCGATAACAAATGACGAAAACGGACGGATTTCTCAGGTTTTTACTACATATGAACACTTTTCACATTCTCGCGTGCAACGCGGCTGCTAGTCCTCCTTTCATGCAAAATCTTAAGGTTCCACCTAATGTCAAAGCCACCAAAGCCGGCTAAAATGTGAATAATCGACAACTAAAACTTGAATTGTACTACTTCTTACTGGCTATTACTTCAAATTAGAAGCTTCTTCTGTGTTCTCCTATGGTGCTTTTAGTGTTTCGGCATACCGCAGCACGCGACATAACTTTGCAGACGATAAATGTAACTGTTTCAGAGAGAAGAACGGCTAATGTGACGATCTGGCTTTAAGTCGATTCGATAACAAATGACGAAAACGGACGGATTTCTCAGGTTTTTACTACATATGAACACTTTTCACATTCTCCCATGCAACGCTGCTGCTAGTCCTCCTTTTATGCAAGATCTTAAGGTCCTAGGTCATGTCCAAGCCACCAAAGACGGCTAAAAAGTGAATAATCGATAACTAAAACTTGAATTGTACTACTTCTTACTGGCTATTACTTTAACTTAGAAGCTTCTTCTGTGTTCTACTATGGTCCTTTTAGTGTCTCCGCATACCGCAGCACGCGACATAGCTTTGCAGACGATAAATGTAACCGTCTCAGAGAGAAAAGCGCCCAATGTGACGATCTGGCTTTAAGTCGATTCGATAACAAATGACGAAAACGGACTGATTTCTCAGGTTTTTACTACATATGAACACTTTTCACATTCTCCCATGCAACGCGGCTGCTAGTCCTCCTTTCATGCAAAATCTTAAGGTCCTAGGTCATGTCCAAGCCACCAAAGCCGGCTAAAAAGTGAATAATCGACAACTAAAACTTGAATTGTACTACTTCTTTCTGGCTATTACTTCAACTTAGAAGCGTTTCTGTGTTCTACTATGGTGCTTTTAGTGTTTCCGCATACCGCAGCACGCGACATAGCTTTGCAGACGATAAATGTAACCGTTTCAGAGAGAAGAGCGGCCAATGTGACGATCTGGCTTTAAGTCGATTCGATAACAAATGACGAAAACGGACGGATTTCTCAGGTTTTTACTACGTATGAACACTCTTCACATTCTCCCGTGCAACGCGGCTGCTACTCCTCCTTTCATGCTAAATCGTAAGGTCCCAGGTCATGTCCAAGCCACCAAAGCCGGCTAAAAAGTGAATAATCGACAACTAAAACTTGAATTGTACTACTTCTTACTGGCTATTACTTCAACATAGAAGCTTCTTCTGTGTTCTACTATGGTGCTTTTACTGTTTCCGCATACCGCAGCACGCGACATAGCTTTGTAGACAATAAATGTACCATTTCAGAGAGAGGAGCGGCCAATGTGACGATCTGGCTTTAAGTCGATTCGATAACAAATGATGAAAACGGACGGATGTCTCAGGTTTGCACTACATATGAACACTTTTCACATTCTCCCGTGCAACGAGGCTGCTAGTCCTCCTTTCATGCAAAATCTTATGATCCTAGGTCATGTCATAGCCACCAAAGCCGGCTAAAAAGTGAACAATCGACAACTAAAACTTGAATTGTACTACGTCTTACAGGCTTTTATTTCAACTTAGAAGCTTCTTCTGTGTTCTACTATCGTGCTTTTAGTGTCTCCGCATACCGCAGCACGCGACATAGCTTTGCAGACGATAAATGTAACCGTTTCAGAGAGAAGAGCGGCCAATGTGACGATCTGGCTTTAAGTCGATTCGATAACAAATGACGAAAGCGGACGGATTTCTCAGGTTTTTACTACATATGAACACTTTTCACATTCTCGCGTGCAACGCGGCTGCTAGTCCTCCTTTCATGCAAAATCTTAAGGTTCCACCTAATGTCAAAGCCACCAAAGCCGGCTAAATAGTGAATAATCGACAACTAAAACTTGAATTCTACTACTTCTTACTGGCTATTACTTCAAATTAGAAGCTTCTTCTGTGTTCTACTATGGTGCTATTAGTGTTTCGTCATACCGCAGCACGAGACATAGCTTTGCAGACGATAAATGTAACCGTCTCAGAGAGAAAAGCGGCCAACGTGACGATCTGGCTTTAAGTCGATACTATAACAAATGACGAAAACCCACGGATTTCTCAGGTTTTTACTACATATGTACACTTTTCACATTCTCCCGTGCAACGCGGCTGCAAGTCCTCCTTTCATGGAAAATCTTAAGGTCCCATGTCATGTGCAAGCCACCAAAGAAGGCTAAAAAGTGAATAATCGACAACTAAAACTTGAATTGTACTACTTCTTACTGGCTATTACTTCAACTTAGAAGCTTCTTCTGTGCTCTACTATGGTGCTTTTAGTGTCTCCGCATACCGCAGCACGCGACATAGCTTTGCAGACGATAAATGTAACCGTCTCAGAGAGAAAAGCGGCCAATGTGACGATCTGTCTTTAAGGCGATTCGATAACAAATGACGAAAGCGGACGGATTTCTCAGGTTTTTACTACATATGAACACTTTTCACATTCTCGCGGGCAACGCGGCTGCTACTCCTCCTTTCATGCAAAATCTTAAGGTCCTAGGTCATGTCCAAGCCACCAAAGAAGGCTAAAAAGTTAATAATCGACAACTAAAACTTGAATTGTACTACTTCTTACTGGCTATTACTTCAACTTAGAAGCTTCTTCTGTATTCTACTATGTTGCTTTTAGTGTTTCGGCATACCGCAGCACGCGACATAGCTTTGCAGACGATAAATGTAACCGTCTCAGAGAGAAAAGCGCCCAATGTGACGATCTGGCTTCAAGTCGATTCGATAACAAATGACGAAAACGGACGGATTTCTCAGGTTTTTACTACATATGAACACTTTTCACATTCTCCCATGCAACGCGGCTGCAAGTCCTCCTTTCATGCAAAATCTTAAGGTCATAGGTCATGTCCAAGCCACCAAAGCAGGCTAAAAAGTGAATAATCGACAACTAAAACTTGAATTGTACTACTTCTTACTGGATATTACTTCAACATAGAAGCTTCTTCTGTGTTCTACTATGGTGCTTTTAGTGTTTCCGCATACCGCAGCACGCGACATAGCTTTGCAGACGATAAATGTAACCGTTTCAGAGAGAAGAGCGGCCAATGTGACGATCTGGCTTTAAGTCGATTCGATAACAAATGACGAAAACGGACGGATTTCTCAGGTTTTTACTACGTATGAACACTCTTCACATTCTCCCGTGCAACGCGGCTGCTACTCCTCCTTTCATGCTAAATCGTAAGGTCCCAGGTCATGTCCAAGCCACCAAAGCCGGCTAAAAAGTGAATAATCGACAACTAAAACTTGAATTGTACTACTTCTTACTGGCTATTACTTCAACATAGAAGCTTCTTCTGTGTTCTACTATGGTGCTTTTAGTGTTTCCGCATACCGCAGCACGCGACATAGCTTTGTAGACAATAAATGTACCATTTCAGAGAGAGGAGCGGCCAATGTGACGATCTGGCTTTAAGTCGATTCGATAACAAATGATGAAAACGGACGGATGTCTCAGGTTTGCACTACATATGAACACTTTTCACATTCTCCCGTGCAACGAGGCTGCTAGTCCTCCTTTCATGCAAAATCTTATGATCCTAGGTCATGTCATAGCCACCAAAGCCGGCTAAAAAGTGAACAATCGACAACTAAAACTTGAATTGTACTACGTCTTACTGGCTTTTACTTCAACTTAGAAGCTTCTTCTGTGTTCTACTATCGTGCTTTTAGTGTCTCCGCATACCGCAGCACGCGACATAGCTTTGCAGACGATAAATGTAACCGTTTCAGAGAGAAGAGCGGCCAATGTGACGATCTGGCTTTAAGTCGATTCGATAACAAATGACGAAAGCGGACGGATTTCTCAGGTTTTTACTACATATGAACACTTTTCACATTCTCGCGTGCAACGCGGCTGCTAGTCCTCCTTTCATGCAAAATCTTAAGGTTCCACGTAATGTCAAAGCCACCAAAGCCGGCTAAATAGTGAATAATCGACAACTAAAACTTGAATTCTACTACTTCTTACTGGCTATTACTTCAAATTAGAAGCTTCTTCTGTGTTCTACTATGGTGCTTTTAGTGTTTCGTCATACCGCAGCACGCGACATAGCTTTGCAGACGATAAATGTAACCGTCTCAGAGAGAAAAGCGGCCAATGTGACGATCTGGCTTTAAGTCGATACTATAACAAATGACGAAAACCCACGGATTTCTCAGGTTTTTACTACATATGTACACTTTTCACATTCTCCCGTGCAACGCGGCTGCAAGTCCTCCTTTCATGGAAAATCTTAAGGTCCCATGTCATGTGCAAGCCACCAAAGAAGGCTAAAAAGTGAATAATCGACAACTAAAACTTGAATTGTACTACTTCTTACTGGCTATTAGTTCAAATTAGAAGCTTCTTCTGTGTTCTCCTATGGTGCTTTTAGTGTTTCGGCATACCGCAGCACGCGACATAGCTTTGCAGACGATAAATGTAACTGTTTCAGAGAGAAGAACGGCTAATGTGACGATCTGGCTTTAAGTCGATTCGATAACAAATGACGAAAACGGACGGATTTCTCAGGTTTTTACTACATATGAACACTTTTCACATTCTCCCATGCAACGCTGCTGCTAGTCCTCCTTTTATGCAAGATCTTAAGGTCCTAGGTCATGTCCAAGCCACCAAAGACGGCTAAAAAGTGAATAATCGATAACTAAAACTTGAATTGTACTACTTCTTACTGGCTATTACTTCAACTTAGAAGCTTCTTCTGTGCTCTACTATGGTGCTTTTAGTGTCTCCGCATACCGCAGCACGCGACATAGCTTTGCAGACGATAAATGTAACCGTCTCAGAGAGAAAAGCGGCCAATGTGACGATCTGTCTTTAAGGCGATTCGATAACAAATGACGAAAGCGGACGGATTTCTCAGGTTTTTACTACATATGAACACTTTTCACATTCTCGCGGGCAACGCGGCTGCTACTCCTCCTTTCATGCAAAATCTTAAGGTCCTAGGTCATGTCCAAGCCACCAAAGAAGGCTAAAAAGTTAATAATCGACAACTAAAACTTGTATTGTACTACTTCTTACTGGCTATTACTTCAACTTAGAAGCTTCTTCTGTATTCTACTATGTTGCTTTTAGTGTTTCGGCATACCGCAGCACGCGACATAGCTTTGCAGACGATAAATGTAACCGTCTCAGAGAGAAAAGCGCCCAATGTGACGATCTGGCTTCAAGTCGATTCGATAACAAATGACGAAAACGGACGGATTTCTCAGGTTTTTACTACATATGAACACTTTTCACATTCTCCCATGCAACGCGGCTGCAAGTCCTCCTTTCATGCAAAATCGTAAGGTCATAGGTCATGTCCAAGCCACCAAAGCAGGCTAAAAAGTGAATAATCGACAACTAAAACTTGAATTGTACTACTTCTTACTGGATATTACTTCAACATAGAAGCTTCTTCTGTGTTCTACTATGGTGCTTTTAGTGTTTCCGCATACCGCAGCACGCGACATAGCTTTGCAGACGATAAATGTAACCGTTTCAGACAGAAGAGCGGCCAAAGTGACGATGAGGCTTTAAGTCGATTCGACAACAAGTGACGAAAACGAACGGATTTCTAAGGTTTTTACTACATATGAACACTTTTCACATTTTCCCGTGCAACTCGGCTGCTAGTCCTCCTTTCATGCAAAATCTTATGGTCCTAGGTCATGTCATAGCCACCAAAGCCGGCTAAAAAGTGAATAATCGACAACTAAAACTTGAATTGTACTACTTCTTACTGGCTATTACTTCAACTTAGAACCTTCTTCTGTGTTCTACTATGGTGCTTTTAGTGTTTACGCATACTGCAGCACGCGACATAGCTTTGCAGACGATAAATGTAACCGTCTCAGAGAGAAAAGCGGCCAATGCGACGATCTGGCTTTAAGTCGATTCGATAACAAATGACGAAAACGGACGGATTTCTCAGGTTTTTACTACATATGAACACTTTTCACATTCTCCCTTGCAACGCGGGTGCAAGTCCTCCTTTCATGCAAAATCTTAAGGTCCTAAGTGATTTCCAAGCCACCAAAGCCGGCTAAAAAGTGAATAATTGACAACTAAAACTTGAATTGTACTACTTCTTACTGGCCATTGTTTCAACTTAGAAGCTTCTTCTGTGTTCTACTATGGTGCTTTTAGTGTCTCCGCATACCGCAGCACGCGACATAGCTTTGCAGACGATAAATGTAACCGTCTCAGAAAGAAAAGCAGCCAATGTGACGATCTGGCTTTAAGTCGATTCGATAACAAATGACGAAAGCGGACGGATTTCTCAGGTTTTTACTACATATGAACACTTTTCACATTCTCGCGTGCAACGCGGCTGCTAGTCCTCCTTTCATGCAAAATCTTAAGGTTCCACCTAATGTCAAAGCCACCAAAGCCGGCTAAATAGTAAATAATCGACAACTAAAACTTGAATTCTACTAGTTATTACTGGCTATTACTTCAAATTAGAAGCTTCTTCTGTGTTCTACTATGGTGCTTTTAGTGTTTCGTCATACCGCAGCACGCGACATAGCTTTGCAGACGATAAATGTAACCGTCTCAGAGAGAAAAGCGGCCAATGTGACGATCTGGCTTTAAGTCGATACTATAACAAATGACGAAAAACCACGGATTTCTCAGGTTTTTACTACATATGAACACTTTTCACATTCTCCCGTGCAACGCGGCTGCAAGTCCTCCTTTCATGGAAAATCTTAAGGTCCCATGTCATGTCCAAGCCACCAAAGAAGGCTAAAAAGTGAATAATCGACAACTAAAACTAGAATTGTACTACTTCTTACTGGTTATTACTTCAACTTAGAAGCTTCTTCTGTGTTCTACTATGGTGCTTTTAGTGTTTCCGCATACCGCAGCACGCGACATAGCTTTGCAGACGATAAATGTAACCGTCTCTGAGAGAAAAGCGGCCAATGTGACGATCTGGCTTTAAGTCGATTCGATAACAAATGACGAAAACGGACGGATTTCTCAGGTTTTTACTACATATGAACACTTTTCACATTCTCGCGTGCAACGCGGCTGCTAGTCCTCCTTTCATGCAAAATCTTAAGGTTCCACCTAATGTCAAAGCCACCAAAGCCGGCTAAAATGTGAATAATCGACAACTAAAACTTGAATTGTACTACTTCTTACTGGCTATTACTTCAAATTAGAAGCTTCTTCTGTGTTCTCCTATGGTGCTTTTAGTGTTTCGGCATACCGCAGCACGCGACATAACTTTGCAGACGATAAATGTAACTGTTTCAGAGAGAAGAACGGCTAATGTGACGATCTGGCTTTAAGTCGATTCGATAACAAATGACGAAACGGACGGATTTCTCAGGTTTTTACTACATATGAACACTTTTCACATTCTCCCATGCAACGCTGCTGCTAGTCCTCCTTTTATGCAAGATCTTAAGGTCCTAGGTCATGTCCAAGCCACCAAAGACGGCTAAAAAGTGAATAATCGATAACTAAAACTTGAATTGTACTACTTCTTACTGGCTATTACTTTAACTTAGAAGCTTCTTCTGTGTTCTACTATGGTCCTTTTAGTGTCTCCGCATACCGCAGCACGCGACATAGCTTTGCAGACGATAAATGTAACCGTCTCAGAGAGAAAAGCGCCCAATGTGACGATCTGGCTTTAAGTCGATTCGATAACAAATGACGAAAACGGACTGATTTCTCAGGTTTTTACTACATATGAACACTTTTCACATTCTCCCATGCAACGCGGCTGCTAGTCCTCCTTTCATGCAAAATCTTAAGGTCCTAGGTCATGTCCAAGCCACCAAAGCCGGCTAAAAAGTGAATAATCGACAACTAAAACTTGAATTGTACTACTTCTTTCTGGCTATTACTTCAACTTAGAAGCGTTTCTGTGTTCTACTATGGTGCTTTTAGTGTTTCCGCATACCGCAGCACGCGACATAGCTTTGCAGACGATAAATGTAACCGTTTCAGAGAGAAGAGCGGCCAATGTGACGATCTGGCTTTAAGTCGATTCGATAACAAATGACGAAAACGGACGGATTTCTCAGGTTTTTACTACGTATGAACACTCTTCACATTCTCCCGTGCAACGCGGCTGCTACTCCTCCTTTCATGCTAAATCGTAAGGTCCCAGGTCATGTCCAAGCCACCAAAACCGGCTAAAAAGTGAATAATCGACAACTAAAACTTGAATTGTACTACTTCTTACTGGCTATTACTTCAACATAGAAGCTTCTTCTGTGTTCTACTATGGTGCTTTTAGTGTTTCCGCATACCGCAGCACGCGACATAGCTTTGTAGACAATAAATGTACCATTTCAGAGAGAGGAGCGGCCAATGTGACGATCTGGCTTTAAGTCGATTCGATAACAAATGATGAAAACGGACGGATGTCTCAGGTTTGCACTACATATGAACACTTTTCACATTCTCCCGTGCAACGAGGCTGCTAGTCCTCCTTTCATGCAAAATCTTATGATCCTAGGTCATGTCATAGCCACCAAAGCCGGCTAAAACGTGAACAATCGACAACTAAAACTTGAATTGTACAACTTCTTACTGGCTATCACTTCAACTTAGAAGCTTCTTCTGTGTTCTACTATGGTGCTTTTAGTGTCTCCGCATACCGCAGTTCGCGACATAGCTTTGCAGACGATTAATGTAACCGTCTCAGAGAGAAGAGCGGCCAATGTGACGATCTGGCTTTAAGGCGATTCGATAACAAATGACGAAAATGGACGGATTTCTCAGGTTTTTACTACATATGAACACATTTCACATTCTCCCATGCAACGCGGCTGCTAGTCCTCCTTTCATGCAAAATCTTAAGGTCCTAGGTCATGTCCAAGCAACCAAAGCCGGCTATCAGGTGAATAATCGATAACTAAAACTTGAATTGTACTACTTCTTACTGGCTATTGCATCAACTTAGAAGCTTCTTCTGTGTTCTACTATGGTGCTTTTAGTGTTTCCGCATAACGAACCACACGACATAGCTTTGCAGACGATAAATGTAACCGTCTTAGAGAGAAAAGCGGCCTATGTGACGATCTGGCTTTAAGTCGATTCGATAACAAATGACGAAAACATACGGATTTCTCAGGTTTTTACTACATATGAACACTTTTCACATTCTCCCATGCAACACGGCTGCTAGTCCTCCTTTCATGCTAAATCTTAAGGTCCTAGGGCATGTTCAAGCCAACAAAGGCGGCTAAAAAGTGAATAATTGACAACTAAAACTTCAATTGTACTACTTCTTACTGGCTATTACTTCAACATAGAAGCTTCTTCTGTGTTCTACTATGGTGCTTTTAGTGCTTCCGCATACCGCAGCACGCGACATAGCTTTGTAGACGATAAATGTACCATTTCAGAGAGAAGAGCGGCCAATGTGACTATCTGGCTCTAAGTCGATTCGATAACAAATGATGAAAACGGCCGGATTTCTCAGGTTTGTACTACATATGAACACTTTTCACATTCTCCCATGCAACGCGGCTGCTAGGCCTCCTTTCATGCAAGATCTTATGATCCTAGGTGATGTCATAGCCACCAAAGCCGGCTAAAAAGTGAACAATCGACAACTAAAACTTGAATTGTACTACATCTTACTGGCTATTACTTCAACTTAGAAGCTTCTTCTGTGTTCTACTATCGTGCTTTTAGTGTTTCCGCATAACGCAGCACGCGACATAGCTTTGCAGAAAACAAATGTAACCGTCTCAGAGAGAAAAGCGGCCAATGTGAAGATCTGGCTTTAAGTCGATTCGATAAAAAGTGACGAAAACGGACGGATTTCTCAGGTTTTTACTGCATATGAACACTTTTCACATTCTCCCGTGCAACTCGGCTGCTAGTCCTCCTTTCATGCAAAATCTTAAGGTCCTAGGTCATGTCCAAGCCACCAAAGCCGGCTAAAAAGTAAATAATCGACAACTAAAACTTGAATTGTACTACTTCTTACTGGCTATTACTTCAACTTAGAAGCTTCTTCTGTGTTGTTCTATGGTGCTTTTAGTGTTTCCGCATACCGCAGCACGCAAAATAGCTTTGCAGCCGATAAGTGTAACCGTTTCAGAGAGAAGAGCGATCTGGCTTTAAGTCGATTCGATATCAAATGACGAAAACGGACGGATTTCTCAGGTTTTTACTACATATGAAAACATTTCACATTCTCCCTTGCAACGTGGGTGCATGTCCTCCTTCCATGCAAAATCTTAAGGTCCTAGGTCATGTCCAAGCCACCAAAGCCGGCTAAAAAGTGAATAATCGACAACTAAAACTTGAATTGTACTACTTCTTACTGGCTATTACATAGAAGCTTCTTCTGTGTTCTACTATGGTGCTTTTAGTGTCTCCGCATACCGCAGCACGCGACATAGCTTTGCAGACGATAAATGTGACCGTGTCAGAGACAAAAGCGGCCAATGTGACGATCTGGCTATAAGTCGATTCGATAACAAATGACGAAAACGGACAGGTTTCTCAGGTTTGTACTACATATGAACACTTTTCACATTCTCCCATGCAACGCGGCTGCTAGACCTCCTTTCATGCAAAATCTTAAGGTCCTAGGGCATGTCCAAGCCAACAAAGGCTGCTAAAAAGTGAATAATTGACAACTAAAACTTCAATTGTACTACATCTTACTGGATATTACTTCAACATAGAAGCTTCTTCAGTGTTCTACTATGGTGCTTTTAGTGTTTCCGCATACCGCAGCACGCGACATAGCTTTGTAGACGATAAATGTACCATTTCAGAGAGAAGAGCGGCCAATGTGACGATCTGGCTTTAAGTCGATTCGATAACAAATGATGAAAACGGACGGATTTCTCAGGTTTGTACTACATATGAACACTTTTCACATTCTCCCGTGCAACGCGGCTGCTAGTCCTCCTTTCATGCAAAATCTTATGATCCTAGGTCATGTCATAGCCACCAAAGCCGGCTAAAAAGTGAACAATCGACAACTAAAACTTGAATTGTACTACTTCTTACTGGCTTTTACTTCAACTTAGAAGCTTCTTCTGTGTTCTACTATCGTGCTTTTAGTGTCTCCGCATACCGCAGCACGCGACATAGCTTTGCAGACGATAAATGTGACCGTGTCAGAGAGAAAAGCGGCCAATGTGACGATCTGGCTATAAGACGATTCGATAACAAATGACGAAAACGGACAGATTTCTCAGGTTTTTACTGCATATGAAAACTTTTCACATTCTCCCGTGCAACGTGGCTGCTAGTCCTCCTTTCATGCAAAATCTTAACGTTCCACCTCATGTCCAAGCCTCCAAAGCCGGATAAAAAGTGAATAATCGATAACTAAAACTTGAATTGTACAACTTCTTACTGGCTATCACTTCAACTTAGAAGCCTCTTCTGTGTTCTACTATGGTGCTTTTAGTGTCTCCGCATACTGCAGTTCGCGACATAGCTTTGCAGACGATTAATGTAACCGTCTCAGAGAGAAGAGCGGCCAATGTGACGATCTGGCTTTAAGGCGATTCGATAACAAATGACGAAAATGGACGGATTTCTCAGGTTTTTACTACATATGAACACATTTCACATTCTCCCGTGCAACGCGGTTGCTAGTCCTCCTCTCATGGAAAATCTTAAGGTCCTAGGTCATGTCATAGCCACCAAAGCCGGCTAATAAGTGAACAATCGACAACTAAAACTTGAATTGTACTACTTCATACTGGCTATTACTTAAACTTAGGAGCTTCTTCTGTGTTCTACTATCGTGCTTTTAGTGTCTCCGCATACCGAAGCACGCGACATAGGTTTGCAGACAACAAATGTAACCGTCTCAGAGAGAAAAGCGCCAATGTGACGATCTGGCTTTAAGTCGATTCGATAACAAATGACGAAAACGGACGGATTTCTCAGGTTTTTACTGCATATGAACACATTTCACATTCTCCCGTGCAACGCGGCTGCAAGTACTCCTTTCATGCAAAATCTTAAGGTCCTAGGTCATGTCCAAGCCACCAAAGAAGGCTAAAAAGTGAATAATCGACAACTAAAACTTGAATAGTACTACTTATTACTGGCTATTAGTACAACTTAGAAGCTTCTTCTGTGTTCTACTATGGTGCTTTTAGTGTCTCCGCATACCGCAGCACGCGACATAGCTTTGCAGACAACAAATGTAACCGTCTCAGAGAGAAAAGGGGGCCAATGTGAGGATCTGGCTTTAAGTCGATTCGATAACAAATGACGAAAACGGGCGGATTTCTCAGGTTTTTACTACATATGAACACTCTTCACATTCTCCCGTGCAACGCGGCTGCTAGTCCTCCTTTCATGCAAAATCTTAAGGTCCTAGGTCATGTCCAAGCCACCAAAGCCGGCTAAAGAGTGAATAATCGACAGCTAAAACTTGAATTGTACTACATCTTACTGGCTATTACTTCAACTTAGAAGCTTCATCTGTGTTCTACTATGGTGCCTTTAGTGTCTCCGCATACCGCAGCACGCGACATAGCTTTACAGACGATAAATGTAACCGTTTCAGAGAGAAAAGCGGCCAATGTGACGATCTGGCTTTAAGTCGATTCGGTAACAAATGACGAAAAGGGACGGATTTCTCAGGTTTGTACTACATATGAACACTTTTCACATTCTCCCGTGCAACGCGGCTGCTAGTCCTCCTTTCATGCAAAATCTTATGATCCTAGGTCATGTCATAGCCACCAAAGCCGGCTAAAAAGTGAACAATCGACAACTAAAACTTGAATTGTACTACTTCTTATTGGCTTTTACGTCAACTTAGAAGCTCCTTCAGTGTTCTACTATGGTGCTTTTAGTGTTTCCGCATACCGCAGCACTCGACATAGCTTTGTAGACGATAAATGTACCATTTCAGAGAGAAGAGCGGCCAATGTGACGATCTGGCTTTAAGTCGATTCGATAACAATTGATGAAAACGGCCGGATTTCTCAGGTTTGTACTACATATGAACACTTTTCACATTCTCCCGTGCAACGCGGCTGCTAGTCCTCCTTTCATGCAAAATCTTAAGGTTCCACCTCATGTCCAAGCCACCAAAGCCGGCTAAAAAGTGAATAATCAATAACTAAAACTTGAATTGCACTACTTCTTACTGGCTATTACTTCAACTTAGAAGCATCTTCTGGGTTCTTCAATGGTGCTTTTAGTGTCTCCGCATACCGCAGCACGCGACATAGCTTTGCAGACGATAAATGTGACCGTCTCAGAGAGAAAAGCGGCCAATGTGACGATCTGGCTTTAAGTCGATTCGATAACAAATGACGAAAACGGACGGATTTCTCAGGTTTTTACTACATATGAACACAATTCACATTCTCCCGTGCAACGCGGCTGCAAGTACTCCTTTCATGCAAAATCTTAAGGTCCTAGGTCATGTCCAAGCCACCAAAGCCGGCTAAAAAGGGAATAATCGACAACTAAAACTTGAATAGTACTACTTATTACTGCCAATTACTTCAACTTAGAAGCTTCTTCTGTGTTCTACTATGGTGCTTTTAGTGTCTCCGCATACCGCAGCACGCGACATAGCTTTGCAGACAACAATTGTAACCGTCTCAGAGAGAAAAGGGGGCCAATGTGAGATCCGGCTTTAAGTCGATTCGATAACAAATGACGAAAACGGGCGGATTTCTCAGGTTTTTACTACATATGAACACTTTTCACATTCTCCCATGCAACGCGGCTGCTAGTCCTCCTTTGATGCAAAATCTTAAGGTCCTAGGTCATGTCCAAGCCACCAAAGCCGGCTAAAATGTGAATAATCGACAACTAAAACTTGAATTGTACTACTTCTTACTGGCTATTACTTCAACTTAGAAGCTTCTTCTGTGTTCTACTATGGTGCTTTAAGTGTTTCCCCATACCGCAGCACACGACATAGCTTTGCAGACGATAAATGTAACCATTTCAGAGAGAAGAGCGGCCAATGTGACGATCTGGCTTTAAGTCGATTCGATAACAAATGACGAAAACGGACGGATTTCTCAGGTTTTTACTACATATGAACACTTTTCACATTCTCCCTTGCAACGCGGCTGCAAGTCCTCCTTTGATGCAAAATCTTAATCTTCCACCTCATGTCCAAGCCACCAAAGCCGGCTAAAAAGTGAATAATCGACAACTAAAACTTGAATAGTACTACTTCTTACTGGCTATTACTTCAACTTAGAAGCTTCTTCTGTGTTCTACTATGGTGCTTTTAGTGTCTCCGCATACCGCAGCACGCGACATAGCTTTGCAGGCGATAAATGTAACCGTCTCAGAGAGAAAAGCGGCCAATGTGACGATCTGGTTTTAAGTCGATGCGATAACAAATGACGAAAACGGACGGATTTCTCAGGTTTTCACTACATATGAAAACTTTTCACATTCTCCCGTGCAACGTGGCTGCTAGTCCTCCTTTCATGCAAAATCTTAACGTTCCACCTCATGTCCAAGCCTCCAAAGCCGGATAAAAAGTGAATAATCGATAACTAAAACTTGAATTGTACAACTTCTTACTGGCTATCACTTCAACTTAGAAGCCTCTTCTGTGTTCTACTATGGTGCTTTTAGTGTCTCCGCATACTGCAGTTCGCGACATAGCTTTGCAGACGATTAATGTAACCGTCTCAGAGAGAAGAGCGGCCAATGTGACGATCTGGCTTTAAGGCGATTCGATAACAAATGACGAAAATGGACGGATTTCTCAGGTTTTTACTACATATGAACACATTTCACATTCTCCCGTGCAACGCGGTTGCTAGTCCTCCTCTCATGGAAAATCTTAAGGTCCTAGGTCATGTCATAGCCACCAAAGCCGGCTAATAAGTGAACAATCGACAACTAAAACTTGAATTGTACTACTTCATACTGGCTATTACTTAAACTTAGGAGCTTCTTCTGTGTTCTACTATCGTGCTTTTAGTGTCTCCGCATACCGAAGCACGCGACATAGGTTTGCAGACAACAAATGTAACCGTCTCAGAGAGAAAAGCGCCAATGTGACGATCTGGCTTTAAGTCGATTCGATAACAAATGACGAAAACGGACGGATTTCTCAGGTTTTTACTGCATATGAACACATTTCACATTCTCCCGTGCAACGCGGCTGCAAGTACTCCTTTCATGCAAAATCTTAAGGTCCTAGGTCATGTCCAAGCCACCAAAGAAGGCTAAAAAGTGAATAATCGACAACTAAAACTTGAATAGTACTACTTATTACTGGCTATTAGTACAACTTAGAAGCTTCTTCTGTGTTCTACTATGGTGCTTTTAGTGTCTCCGCATACCGCAGCACGCGACATAGCTTTGCAGACAACAAATGTAACCGTCTCAGAGAGAAAAGGGGGCCAATGTGAGGATCTGGCTTTAAGTCGATTCGATAACAAATGACGAAAACGGGCGGATTTCTCAGGTTTTTACTACATATGAACACTCTTCACATTCTCCCGTGCAACGCGGCTGCTAGTCCTCCTTTCATGCAAAATCTTAAGGTCCTAGGTCATGTCCAAGCCACCAAAGCCGGCTAAAGAGTGAATAATCGACAGCTAAAACTTGAATTGTACTACATCTTACTGGCTATTACTTCAACTTAGAAGCTTCATCTGTGTTCTACTATGGTGCCTTTAGTGTCTCCGCATACCGCAGCACGCGACATAGCTTTACAGACGATAAATGTAACCGTTTCGGAGAGAAAAGCGGCCAATGTGACGATCTGGCTTTAAGTCGATTCGGTAACAAATGACGAAAAGGGACGGATTTCTCAGGTTTGTACTACATATGAACACTTTTCACATTCTCCCGTGCAACGCGGCTGCTAGTCCTCCTTTCATGCAAAATCTTATGATCCTAGGTCATGTCATAGCCACCAAAGCCGGCTAAAAAGTGAACAATCGACAACTAAAACTTGAATTGTACTACTTCTTATTGGCTTTTACGTCAACTTAGAAGCTCCTTCAGTGTTCTACTATGGTGCTTTTAGTGTTTCCGCATACCGCAGCACTCGACATAGCTTTGTAGACGATAAATGTACAATTTCAGAGAGAAGAGCGGCCAATGTGACGATCTGGCTTTAAGTCGATTCGATAACAATTGATGAAAACGGCCGGATTTCTCAGGTTTGTACTACATATGAACACTTTTCACATTCTCCCGTGCAACGCGGCTGCTAGTCCTCCTTTCATGCAAAATCTTAAGGTTCCACCTCATGTCCAAGCCACCAAAGCCGGCTAAAAAGTGAATAATCAATAACTAAAACTTGAATTGCACTACTTCTTACTGGCTATTACTTCAACTTAGAAGCATCTTCTGGGTTCTTCAATGGTGCTTTTAGTGTCTCCGCATACCGCAGCACGCGACATAGCTTTGCAGACGATAAATGTGACCGTCTCAGAGAGAAAAGCGGCCAATGTGACGATCTGGCTTTAAGTCGATTCGATAACAAATGACGAAAACGGACGGATTTCTCAGGTTTTTACTACATATGAACACAATTCACATTCTCCCGTGCAACGTGGCTGCAAGTACTCCTTTCATGCAAAATCTTAAGGTCCTAGGTCATGTCCAAGCCACCAAAGCCGGCTAAAAAGGGAATAATCGACAACTAAAACTTGAATAGTACTACTTATTACTGCCAATTACTTCAACTTAGAAGCTTCTTCTGTGTTCTACTATGGTGCTTTTAGTGTCTCCGCATACCGCAGCACGCGACATAGCTTTGCAGACAACAATTGTAACCGTCTCAGAGAGAAAAGGGGGCCAATGTGAGATCCGGCTTTAAGTCGATTCGATAACAAATGACGAAAACGGGCGGATTTCTCAGGTTTTTACTACATATGAACACTTTTCACATTCTCCCATGCAACGCGGCTGCTAGTCCTCCTTTGATGCAAAATCTTAAGGTCCTAGGTCATGTCCAAGCCACCAAAGCTGGCTAAAATGTGAATAATCGACAACTAAAACTTGAATTGTACTACTTCTTACTGGCTATTACTTCAACTTAGAAGCTTCTTCTGTGTTCTACTATGGTGCTTTAAGTGTTTCCCCATACCGCAGCACACGACATAGCTTTGCAGACGATAAATGTAACCATTTCAGAGAGAAGAGCGGCCAATGTGACGATCTGGCTTTAAGTCGATTCGATAACAAATTACGAAAACGGACGGATTTCTCAGGTTTTTACTACATATGAACACTTTTCACATTCTCCCTTGCAACGCGGCTGCAAGTCCTCCTTTGATGCAAAATCTTAATCTTCCACCTCATGTCCAAGCCACCAAAGCCGGCTAAAAAGTGAATAATCGACAACTAAAACTTGAATAGTACTACTTCTTACTGGCTATTACTTCAACTTAGAAGCTTCTTCTGTGTTCTACTATGGTGCTTTTAGTGTCTCCGCATACCGCAGCACGCGACATAGCTTTGCAGGCGATAAATGTAACCGTCTCAGAGAGAAAAGCGGCCAATGTGACGATCTGGTTTTAAGTCGATGCGATAACAAATGACGAAAACGGACGGATTTCTCAGGTTTTCACTACATATGAACACTTTTCACATTCTCCCATGCAACGTGGCTGCTAGTCCTCCTTTCATGCAAAATCTTAAGGTAATAGGTCATGTCCAACCCACCAAAGCCGGCTAAAAAGTGAATAATCGACAACCAAAACTTCAATTGTACTACTTCGTACTGGCTGTTACTTCAACATAAAAGCTTCTTCTGTGTTCTCCTATGGTGCTTTTAGTGTCTCCGCAGACCGCAGCACGCGACATAACTTTGCAGACAATTAATGTAACCTTCTCAGAGTGAAAGGCGGCCAATGTGACGATCTGGCTTTAAGTCGATTCGATAACAAATGACGAAAACGGACGGATTTCTCAGGTTTTTACTTTATATGAACACATTTCACATTCTCCCGTGCAACGCGGCTGAAACTACTCCTTTCATGCAAATTCTTAATGTCCTAGGTCATGTCCGAACCACCAAATCCGGCTAAAATGTGAATAATAGACAACTAAAACTTGAATTGTACTGCTTCTTACTGGCTATTACTTCAACTTAGAAGCTTCTTCTGTGTTCTACTATAGCGCTTTTAGTATCTCCGCATACCGCAGCACGCGACATAGCTTTGCAGACAGTATATGTAACCTTCTCAGAGAGAAAAGCGGCCTATGTGACGATCTGGCTTTAAGTCGATTCGATAACAAAAGACGAAAACGGACGGATTTCTCAGGTTTTTACTACATATGAACACTTTTCACATTTTCCCGTGCAACGCGGCTGCTATTCCTCCTTTCATGCAAAATCTTAAGGTCCTAGGTCATGTCCAAGCCACCAAAGCCGGCTAAAAAGTGAATAATCGACAACTAAAACTTGAATTGTACTAATTCTTACTGGCTATTACTTCAACTTAGAAGCTTCTTCTGTGTTCTACTATGGTGCTTTTAGTGTCTCCGCACACCGCAGCACGCGACGTAGTTTTGCAGACGATAAATGTAACCGTCTCAGAGAGAAAAGCGGCCAATGTGACGATCTGGCTTTAAGTCGATTCGATAACAAATGACGAAAACGGACGCATTTCTCAGGTTTTTACTACATATGAACACTTCTCACATTCTCCCATGCAACGCGGCTGCTAGTCCTCTTTTCATGCAAAATCTTAAGGTCTTAGGTCATGTCCAAGCCACCAAAGCCGGCTAAAATGTGAATAATCGACAACTAAAACTTGAATTGTACAACTTCTTACTGGCTGTTACTTCAACTTAGAAGCTTCTTCTGTGTTCTACTATGGTGCTTTTAGTGTTTCGGCATACCGCAGCACGCGAAATAGCTTTGTAGAGGATAAATGTAACCGTTTCAGAGTGAAGAGCGGCCAATGTGACGATCTTGCTTTAAGTCGATTCGATAACAAATGATGAAAACGGACGGATTTCTCAGGTTTTTACTACATATGAACACTTTTCACATTCTCCCGTGCAACGCGGCTGCTAGTCCTCCTTTCATGCAAAATCTTAAGGTCCTAGGTCATGTCCAAGCCACCAAAGCCGGCTAAAGAGTGAATAATCGACAACTAAAACTTGAATAGTACTACTTATTACTGGCTATTACTTCAACTTAGAAGCTTCTTCTGTGTTCTACTATGGCGCTTTTAGTGTCTCCGCATACCGCAGCACGCGACATAGCTTTGCAGACAACAAATGTAACCGTCTCAGAGAGAAAAGGGGGCCAATGTGAGGATCTCACTTTAAGTCGATTCGATTACAAATGTGAAAACGGGCGGATTTCTCAGGTTTTTACTACATATGAACACTCTTCACATTCTCCCGTGCAACGCGGCTGCTAGTCCTCCTTTCATGCAAAATCTTAAGGTCCTATGTCATGTCCAAACCACCAAAGCCGGCTAAAGAGTGAATAATCGACACCTAAAACTTGAATTGTACTACTTCTTACTGGCTATTACTTCAACTTAGAAGCTTCATCTGTGTTCTACTATGGTGCCTTTAGTGTCTCCGCATACCGCAGCACGCGACATAGCTTTGCAGACGATAAATGTGACCGTCTCAGAGAGAAAAGCGGCCAATGTGACGATCTGGCTTTAAGTCGATTCGATAACAAATGACGAAAACGGATAGATTTCTTATGTTTTTACTACATATGAACACTTTTCTCATTCTCCCGTGCAACGCGGCTGCTAGTCCTCCTTTGATGCAAAATCTTAAGGTTCCACCTCATGTCCGAGCCACCAAAGCCGGCTAAAAAGTGAATAATCGACAACTAAAACTTGAATAGTACTACTTCTTACTGGCTATTACTTCAACTTAGAAGCTTCTTCTGTGTTCTACTATGGTGCTTTTAGTGTCTCCGCATACCGCAGCACGCGACATAGCTTTGCAGGCGATAATTGTAACCGTCTCAGAGAGAAAAGCGGCCAATGTGACGATCTGGCTTTAAGTCGATTCGATAACAAATGACGAAGACGGACGGATTTCTCAGGTTTTTACTACATATGAACACTTTTCACATTCTCCCATGCAACGTGGCTGCTAGTCCTCAATTCATGCAAAATCTTAAGGTCCTAGGTCATGTCCAAGCCACCAAAGCCGGCTAAAAAGTGAATAATCGACAACCAAAACTTCAATTGTACTACTTCTTACTGGCTGTTACTTCAACATAAAAGCTTCTTCTGTGTTCTACTATGGTGCTTTTAGTGTTTCCGCATACCGCAGCACGCGACATAGCTTTGCAGGCGATAAATGTAACCGTTTCAGAGAGAAGAGCGGCCAATGTGACGATCTGGCTTTAAGTCGATTCGATAACAAATGACGAAAACGGACGGATTTCTCAGGTTTTTACTACATATGAACACTTTTCACATTCTCCCGTGCAACGCAGCTGCTAGTCCTCCTTTCATGCAAAATCTTAAGGTCCTAGGTCATGCCCGAGCCACCAAAGCCGGCTAAAGAGTGAATAATCGACAACTAAAACTTGAATTGTACTACTTCTTACTCGCGTTTACTTCAACTTAGAAGCTTCTTCTGTGTTCTACTATCGTGCTTTTAGTGTCTCCGCATACCGCAGCACGCGACATAGCTTTGCAGACGATAAATGTAACCGTCTCAGAGAGAAGAGCGACCATGTGACGATCTGGCTTTAAGTAGATTCAATAACAAAGACGAAACCGGAAGGATTTCTCAGGTTTTTACTACATATGAACACTTTTCACATTCTCCCGTGCAGCGCGGCTGCTAGTTTTCCTTTCATGCAAAATCTTACAGTCCTAGGTCATGTCCAAGCCACCAAAGCCGGCTAAAAAGTTACTAATCAATAACTAAAACTTGAATTGTACTACTTCTTACTGGCTATTACTTCAACTTAGAAGCTTCTCCTGTGTTCTACTATGGTGCTTTTAGTGTCTCCGTATACCGCAGCACGTGACATAGCGTTAAAGACGATAAATGTAACCGTCTCAGAGAGAATAGCGGCCAATTTGACGATCTGGCTTTAAGTCGATTCGATAACAAATGACGAAAACGGACGCATTTCTCAGGTTTTTACTACATATGAACACTTTTCACACTCTCCCGTGCAACGCGGCTTCCAGTCCTCCTTTCATGCATAATCTTAACGTCCTAGGTGATGTCCAAGCCACCAAAGCCGTCTAAAAAGTGAATAATCGACAACTAAAAACTTGAATTGTACTACTTCTTACTGGCTATTACTTCAACTTAGAAGCATCTTCTGTGTTCTTCTATGTTGCTTTTAGTGTCTCCGCATACCGCAGCATGCGACATAGCTTTGCAGACAATAAATGTAACCTTCTCAGAGTGAAAGGCGGCCAATGTGACGATCTGGCTTTGAGTCGATTCGATAACAAATGACGAAAACGGACGGATTTCTCAGGTTTTTACTACATATGAACACCTTTCATATTCTCCCATGCAACGTGGCTGCTAGTCCTCATTTCAGGCAAAATCATAAGGTCCTAGGTCATGTCCAAGCCACCAAAGCCGGCTAAAAAGTAAATAATCGGCAACCAAAACTTCAATTGTACTACTTCTTACTGGCTGTTACGTCAACATAGAAGCTTCTTCTGTGTTCTACTATGGTGCTTTTAGTGTTTCCGCATACCGCAGCACGCGACATAGCTTTGTAGACGATAAATGTAACCGTTTCAGAGAGAAGAGCGGCCAATGTGACGATCTGGCTTTAAGTCGATTCGATAACTAATGACGAAAACGGACGGATTTCTCAGGCTTTTTACTACATATGAACACATTTCACATTCTCCCGTGCAACGCGGCTGAAACTACTCCTTTCATGCAAATTTTTAATGTCCTAGGTCATGTCCAAACCACCAAATCCGGCTAAAATGTGAATAATAGACAACTAAAACTTGAATTGTACTGCTTCTTACTGGCTATTACTTCAACTTAGAAGCTTCTTCTGTGATCTACTATGGCGCTTTTAGTATCTCCGCATACCGCAGCACGCGACATAGCTTTGCAGACAGTATATGTAAGCTTCTCAGAGAGAAAAGCGGCCAATGTGACGATCTGGCTTTAAGTCGATTCGATAACAAATGACGAAAACGGACGGATTTCTCAGGTTTTTACTACATATGAACACTTTTCACATTTTCCCGTGCAACGCGGCTGCTATTCCTCCTTTCATGCAAAATCTTAAGGTCCTAGGTCATGTCCAAGCCACCAAAGCCGGCTAAAAAGTGAATAATCGACAACTAAAACTTGAATTGTACTAATTCTTACTGGCTATTACTTCAACTTAGAAGCTTCTTCTGTGTTCTACTATGGTGCTTTTAGTGTCTCCGCACACCGCAGCACGCGACGTAGCTTTGCAGACGATAAATGTAACCGTCTCAGAGAGAAAAGCGGCCAATGTGACGATCTGGCTTTAAGTCGATTCGATAACAAATGACGAAAACGGACGGATTTCTCAGGTTTTTACTACATATGTACCTTTTTCACATTCTCCCATGCAACGCGGCTGCTAGTCCTCCTTTCATGCAAAATCTTAAGGTCCTAGGTCATGTCCAAGCCACCAAAGCCGGCTAAAATGTGAATAATCGACAACTAAAACTTGAATTGTACTATTTCTTACTGGCTATTACTTCAACTTAGAAGCTTCTTCTGTGTTCTACTATGGTGCTTTTAGTGTTTCGGCATACCGCAGCACGCGAAATAGCTTTGTAGAGGATAAATGTAACCGTTTCAGAGAGAAGAGCGGCCAATGTGACGATCTATCTTTAAGTCGATTCGATAACAAATGACGAAAACGGACGGATTTCTCAGGTTTTTACTACATATGAACACTTTTCACATTCTCCCGTGCAACGCGGCTTCTAGTCCTCCTTTCATGCAAAATCTTAAGGTCCTAGGTCATGTCCAAGCCACCAAAGCCGGCTAAAGAGTGAGTAATCGACAACTAAAACTTGAATAGTACTACTTATTACTGGCTATTACTTCAACTTAGAAGCTTCTTCTGTGTTCTACTATGGTGCTTTTAGTGTCTCCGCATACCGCAGCACGCGACATAGCTTTGCAGACAACAAATGTAACCGTCTCAGAGAGAAAAGGGGGCCAATGTGAGGATCTCACTTTAAGTCGATTCGATTACAAATGACGAAAACGGGCGGATATCTCAGGTTTTTACTACATATGAACACTCTTCACATTCTCCCATGCAACGCGGCTGCTAGTCCTCCTTTCATGCAAAATCTTAAGGTCCTAGGTCATGTCCAAGCCACCAAAGCCGGCTAAAGAGTGAATAATCGACAACTAAAACTTGAATTGTACTACTTCTTACTGGCTATTACTTCAACTTAGAAGCTTCATCTGTGTTCTACTATGGTGCCTTTAGTGTCTCCGCATACCGCAGCACGCGACATAGCTTTGCAGACGATAAATGTAACCGTTTCAGAGAGAAAAGCGGCCAATGTGACGATCTGGCTTTAAGTCGATTCGATAACAAATGACGAAAACGGACGGATTTCTCAGGTTTTTACTACATATGAACACTTTTCACATTCTCCCATGCAACGCGGCTGCTAGTCCTCCTTTCATGCAAAATCTTAAGGTCCTAGGGCATGTTCAAGCCAACAAAGGCGGCTAAAAAGTGAATAATTGACAACTCAAAACTTCAATTGTACTACTTCTTACTGGCTAGTACTTCAACTTAGAAGCTTCTTCTGTGTTCTCCTATGGTGCTTTTAGTGTTTCCGCATACCGCTGCACGCGACATAGCTTTGTAGACGATAAATGTACCATTTCAGAGAGAAGAGCGGCCAATGTGACGATCTGGCTTTAAGTCGATTCGATAACAAATGATGAAAACGGACGGATTTCTCAGGTTTGTACTACATATGAACACTTTTCACATTCTCCCGTGCAACGCGGCTGCTAGTCCTCCTTTCATGCAAAATCTTATGATCCTAGGTCATGTCATAGCCACCAAAGCCGTCTAAAAAGTGAACAATCGACAACTAATACTTGAATTGTACTACTTCTTACTGGCTTTTACTTCAACTTAGAAGCTTCTTCTGTGTTCTACTATCGTGCTTTTAGTGTCTCCGCATACCGCAGCACGCGACATAGCTTTGCAGACGATAAATGTGACCGTCTCAGAGAGAAAAGCGGCCAATGTGACGATCTGGCTTTAAGTCGATTCGATAACAAATGACGAAAACGGACGGATTTCTCAGGTTTTTACTACATATGAACACTTTTCACATTCTCCCGTGCAACGCGGCTGCTAGTCCTCCTTTCATGCAAAATCTTAAGGTTCCACCTCATGTCCAAGCCACCAAAGCTGGCTAAAAAGTGAATAATCAATAACTAAAACTTGAATTGTACTACTTCTTACTGACTATTACTTCAACTTCGAAGCTTCTTCTGTGTTCTACTATGGTGCTTTTAGTGTCTCCGCATACCGCAGCACGCGACATAGCGTTAAAGACGATAAATGTAACCGTCTCAGAGAGAAAAGCGGCCAATGTGACCATCTTTCTTTAAGTCGATTCGATAACAAATGATGAAAATGGACGCATTTCTCAGGTTTTTACCACAAATGAACACTTTTCACATTCTCCCGTGCAACGCGGCTGCCAGTCCTCCTTTCATGCATAATCTTAACGTCCTAGGTGATGTCCAAGCCACCAAAGCCGGCTAAAAAGTGAATAATCGACAACTAAAACTTGAATTGTACTACTTCTTACTGGCTATTACTTCAACTTAGAAGCATCTTCTGTGTTCTTCTATGGTGCTTTTAGTGTCTCCGCATACCGCAGCACGTGACATAGCTTTGCAGACGATAAATGTGACCGTCTCAGAGAGAAAAGCGGCCAATGTGACGATCTGGCTTTAAGTCGATTCGATAACAAATGACGAAAACGGACAGATTTCTTATGTTTTTACTACATATGAACACTTTTCACATTCTCCCGTGCAACGCGGCTGCTAGTCCTCCTTTGATGCAAAATCTTAAGGTTCCACCTCATGTCCAAGCCACCAAAGCCAGCTAAAAAGTGAATAATCGACAACTAAAACTTGAATAGTACTACTTCTTACTGGCTATTACTTCAACTTAGAACCTTCTTCTGTGTTCTACTATGGTGCTTTTAGTGTCTCCGCATACCGCAGCACGCGACATAGCTTTGCAGGCGATAAATGTACCCGTCTCAGAGAGAAAAGCGGCCAATGTGACGATCTGGCTTTAAGTCGATTCGATAAAAAAATGACGAAAACGGACGGATTTCTCAGGTTTTTACTACATATGAACACTTTTCACATTCTCATATGCAACGTGGCTGCTAGTCCTCCTTTCATGCAAAATCTTAAGGTCCTAGGTCATGTCCAAGCCACCAAAGCCGGCTAAAAAGTGAATAATCGACATCCAAAACTTCATTTGTACTACTTCTTACTGGCTGTTACTTCAACATAAAAGCTTCTTCTGTGTTCTACTATGGTGCTTTTAGTGTTTCCGCATACCGCAGCACGCGACATAGCTTTGTAGACGATAAATGTAACCGTTTCAGAGAGAAGAGCGGCCAATGTGACGATCTGACTTTAAGTCGATTCGATAACAAATGACGAAAACGGACGGATTTCTCAGGTTTTTACTACATATGATCCCTTTTCACATTCTGCCGTGCAAAGCGGTTGCTAGTCCTCCTTTCATGCAAAATCTTAAGGTCCTAGGTCATGTCCAAGCCACCAAAGCCAGATAAAAAGTGAATAATCGACAACTAAAACTTGAATTGTACTACTTCTTACTGGCTATTACTTCAACTTAGAAGCTTCTTCTGTGTTCTACTATGGTGCTTTTAGTGTCTCCGCACACCGCAGCACGCGACATAGCTTTGCAGACGATAAATGTAACCTTCTCAGACAGAAAAGCGGCCAAACACGCGATCTAGTGTTATGTCGATTCGATAACAAATGACGAAAACGGACGGATTTCTCAGGTTATTATTACATATGAACCCTTTTCACATTCTCCCATGCAACGCGGCTGTTAGACCTCCTTTTATGCAAAATCTTAAGGTCCTAGGTCATGTCCAAGCCACCAAAGCCGGCTAAAAAGTGAATAATCGACAACTAAAACTTGAATTGTACTACTTCTTACTGGCTATTACTTCAACTTAGAAGCATCTTCTGTGATCTTCTATGGTGCTTTTAGTGTCTCCTCATACCGCAGCACGCGACATAGCTTTGCAGACAATAAATGTAACCTTCTCAGAGTGAAAGACGGCCAATGTGACGATCTGGCTTTGAGTCGATTCGATAACAAATGACGAAAACGGACGGATTTCTCAGGTTTTTACTACATATGAACACTTTTCATATTCTCCCATGCAACGTGGCTGCTAGTCCTCCTTTCATGCAAAATCGTAAGGTCCTAGGTCATGTCCATGCCAGCAAAGCCGCCTAAAAAGTGAATAATCGGCAACCAAAACTTCAATTGTACTACTTCTTACTGGCTGTTACGTCAACATAGAGGCTTCTTCTGTGTTCTACTATGGTGCTTTTAGTGTCTCCGCATACCGCAGCACGCGACATAGCTTTGTAGACGATAAATGTAACCGTTTCAGAGAGAAGAGCGGCCAATGTGACGATCTGGCTTTAAGTCGATTCGATAACAAATGACGAAAACGGACGGATTTCTCAGGTTTTTACTACATATGAACACATTTCACATTCTCCCGTGCAACGCGGCTGAAACTACTCCTTTCATGCAAATTCTTAATGTCCTAGGTCATGTCCAAACCACCAAATCCGGCTAAAATGTGAATAATAGACAACTAAAACTTGAATTGTAGTGCTTCTTACTGGCTATTACTTCAACTTAGAAGCTTCTTCTGTGTTCTACTATGGCGCTTTTAGTGTCTCCGCATACCGCAGCAAGCGACATAGCTTTGCAGACAGTATATGTAACCTTCTCAGAGAGAAAAGCGGCCAATGTGACGATCTGGCATTAAGTCGATTCGATATCAAATGACGAAAACGGACGGATTTCTCAGGTTTTTACTACATATGAACACTTTTCACATTCTCCCATGCAACGCGGCTGCTAGTCCTCCTTTCATGCAAAATCTTAAGGTCCTAGGTCATGTCCAAGCCACCAAAGCCGGCTAAAACGTGATAATCGACAACTAAAATTTGAATTGTACTATTTCTTACTGGCTATTACTTCAACTTAGAAGCTTCTTCTGTGTTCTACTATGGTGCTTTTAGTGTTTCGGCATACCGCAGCACGCGACATAGCTTTGTAGACGATAAATGTAACCGTTTCAGAGAGAAGAGCGGCCAATGTGACGATCTGGCTTTGTCGATTAGATAACAAATGACGAAAACCTACGGATTTCTCAGGTTTTTACTACATATGAACACTTTTCACATTCTCCCGTGCAGCGCGGCTGCTAGTCCTCCTTTCATGCAAAATCTTAAGGTCCTAGGTCATGTCCAAGCCACCAAAGCCGGCTAAAGAGTGAATAATCGACAACTAAAACTTGAAGTGAACTACTTCTTACTGGCTTTTACTTCAACTTAGAAGCATCTTCTGTGTTCTACTATCGTGCTTTTAGTGTCTCCGGATACCGCAGCACGCGACATAGCTTTGCAGACGATAAATGTAACCGTCTCAGAGAGAAGAGCGACCAATGTGACGATCTGGCTTTAAGTCGATTCAATAACAAAGACGAAACCGGACGGATTTCTCAGGTTTTTACTACATATGATCACTTTTCACATTCTCCCAAGCAACGCGGCTTCTAGTCTTCCTTTCATGCAAAATCTTAAGGACCTAGGTCATGTCCAAGCCACCAAAGCCGGCTAAAAAGTGAATAGTCAATACCTATAACTTAAATTGTACTACTTCTTACTGGCTATTGCTTCGACTTAGAAGGATGTTCTGTGTTCTACTATGGTGCTTTTATTGTCTCCGCATACCGCAGCACGCGACATAGCGTTAAAGACGATAAATGTAACCGTCTCAGAGAGAAAAGCGGCCAATGTGACGATAAGGCTTTAAGTCGATTCGATAACAAATGACGAAAACGGACGCATTTATCAGGTTTTTACCACATATGAACACTATTCACATCCTCCCGTGCAACGCGGCTGCCAGTCCTCCTTTCATGCATAATCTTAACGTCCTATGTGATGTCCAAGCCACCAAAGCCGGCTAAAAAGTGAATAGTCGACAACTAAAACTTGAATTTTACTACTTCTTACTGGCTATTACTTCAACTTAGAAGTATCTTCTGTGTTCTTCTATGGTGCTTTTAGTGTCTCCGCATACCGCAGCACGCGACATAGCTTTGCAGACAATAAATGTAACCTTCTCAGAGAGAAAGGCTGCCAATGTGACGATCTGGCTTTAAGTCGATTCGATAACAAATGACGAAAACGGACGGATTTCTCAGGTTTTTACTACATATGAACACTTTTCACATTCTCCCGTGAAACGCGGCTGCTAGTTCTCCTTTGATGCAACATCTTAAGGTTCCACCTCATGTCCAAGCCACCAAAGCCGGCTAAAAAGTGAATAATCGACAACTAAAACTTCAATTGTACTACTTCTTACTGGCTGTTACGTCAACATAGATGCTTCTTCTGTGTTCTACTATGGTGCTTTTAGTGTTTCCGCATACCGCAGCACGCGACATAGCTTTGTAGACGATAAATGTAACCGTTTCAGAGAGAAGAGCGGCCACTGTGACGATCTGGCTTTAACTCGATTCGATAACAAATGACGAAAACGGACGGATTTCTCAGGTTTTTACTACATATGAACACATTTCACATTCTCCCGTGCAACGCGGCTGAAACTACACCTTTCATGCAAATTCTTAAGGTCCTAGGTCATGTCCAAGCCACCAAAGCCGGCTAAAATGTGAATAATAGACAACTAAAACTTGAATTGTACTACTTCTTACTGGCTATTACTTCAACTTAGAACCTTCTTCTGTGCTCTACTATGGTGCTTTTAGTGTCTCCGCATACCGCAGCACGCGACATAGCTTTGCAGGCGATAAATGTACCCGTCTCAGAGAGAAAAGCGGCCAATGTGACGATCTGGCTTTAAGTCGATTCGATAACAAATGACGAAAACGGACGGATTTCTCAGGTTTTTACTACATATGAACACTTTTCACATTCTCATATGCAACGTGGCTGCTAGTCCTCCTTTCATGCAAAATCTTAAGGTCCTAGGTCATGTCCAAGCCACCAAAGCCGGCTAAAAAGTGAATAATCGACATCCAAAACTTCATTTGTACTACTTCTTACTGGCTGTTACTTCAACATAAAAGCTTCTTCTGTGTTCTACTATGGTGCTTTTAGTGTTTCCGCATACCGCAGCACGCGACATAGCTTTGTAGACGATAAATGTAACCGTTTCAGAGAGAAGAGCGGCCAATGTGACGATCTGACTTTAAGTCGATTCGATAACAAATGACGAAAACGGACGGATTTCTCAGGTTTTTACTACATATGATCCCTTTTCACATTCTGCCGTGCAAAGCGGTTGCTAGTCCTCCTTTCATGCAAAATCTTAAGGTCCTAGGTCATGTCCAAGCCACCAAAGCCAGATAAAAAGTGAATAATCGACAACTAAAACTTGAATTGTACTACTTCTTACTGGCTATTACTTCAACTTAGAAGCTTCTTCTGTGTTCTACTATGGTGCTTTTAGTGTCTCCGCACACCGCAGCACGCGACATAGCTTTGCAGACGATAAATGTAACCTTCTCAGACAGAAAAGCGGCCAATGTGTCGATCTGGCTTTATGTCGATTCGATAACAAATGACGAAAACGGACGGATTTCTCAGGTTATTATTACATATGAACCCTTTTCACATTCTCCCATGCAACGCGGCTGTTAGACCTCCTTTCATGCAAAATCTTAAGGTCCTAGGTCATGTCCAAGCCACCAAAGCCGGCTAAAAAGTGAATAATCGACAACTAAAACTTGAATTGTACTACTTCTTACTGGCTATTACTTCAACTTAGAAGCATCTTCTGTGATCTTCTATGGTGCTTTTAGTGTCTCCTCATACCGCAGCACGCGACATAGCTTTGCAGACAATAAATGTAACCTTCTCAGAGTGAAAGACGGCCAATGTGACGATCTGGCTTTGAGTCGATTCGATAACAAATGACGAAAACGGACGGATTTCTCAGGTTTTTACTACATATGAACACTTTTCATATTCTCCCATGCAACGTGGCTGCTAGTCCTCCTTTCATGCAAAATCGTAAGGTCCTAGGTCATGTCCATGCCAGCAAAGCCGCCTAAAAAGTGAATAATCGGCAACCAAAACTTCAATTGTACTACTTCTTACTGGCTGTTACGTCAACATAGAGGCTTCTTCTGTGTTCTACTATGGTGCTTTTAGTGTCTCCGCATACCGCAGCACGCGACATAGCTTTGTAGACGATAAATGTAACCGTTTCAGAGAGAAGAGCGGCCAATGTGACGATCTGGCTTTAAGTCGATTCGATAACAAATGACGAAAACGGACGGATTTCTCAGGTTTTTACTACATATGAACACATTTCACATTCTCCCGTGCAACGCGGCTGAAACTACTCCTTTCATGCAAATTCTTAATGTCCTAGGTCATGTCCAAACCACCAAATCCGGCTAAAATGTGAATAATAGACAACTAAAACTTGAATTGTAGTGCTTCTTACTGGCTATTACTTCAACTTAGAAGCTTCTTCTGTGTTCTACTATGGCGCTTTTAGTGTCTCCGCATACCGCAGCAAGCGACATAGCTTTGCAGACAGTATATGTAACCTTCTCAGAGAGAAAAGCGGCCAATGTGACGATCTGGCATTAAGTCGATTCGATATCAAATGACGAAAACGGACGGATTTCTCAGGTTTCTACTACATATGAACACATTTCACATTTTCCCGTGCAACGCGGTTGCTATTCCTCCTTTCATGCAAAATCTTAAGGTCCGAGGTCATGTCCAAGCCACCAAAGCCGGCTAAAAAGTGAATAATCGACAACTAAAACTTGAATTATACTAATTCTTACTGGCTATTACTTCAACTTAGAAGCTTCTTCTGTGTTCTACTATGGTGCTTTTAGTGTCTCCGCACACCGCAGCACGCGACGTATCTTTGCAGACGATAAATGTAACCGTCTCAGAGAGAAAATCGGCCAATGTGACGATCTGGCTTTAAGTCGATTCGATAACAAATGACGAAAACGGACGGATTTCTCAGGTTTTTACTACATATGAACACTTTTCACATTCTCCCATGCAACGCGGCTGCTAGTCCTCCTTTCATGCAAAATCTTAAGGTCCTAGGTCATGTCCAAGCCACCAAAGCCGGCTAAAACGTGATAATCGACAACTAAAACTTGAATTGTACTATTTCTTACTGGCTATTACTTCAACTTAGAAGCTTCTTCTGTGTTCTACTATGGTGCTTTTAGTGTTTCGGCATACCGCAGCACGCGACATAGCTTTGTAGACGATAAATGTAACCGTTTCAGAGAGAAGAGCGGCCAATGTGACGATCTGGCTTTGTCGATTAGATAACAAATGACGAAAACCTACGGATTTCTCAGGTTTTTACTACATATGAACACTTTTCACATTCTCCCGTGCAGCGCGGCTGCTAGTCCTCCTTTCATGCAAAATCTTAAGGTCCTAGGTCATGTCCAAGCCACCAAAGCCGGCTAAAGAGTGAATAATCGACAACTAAAACTTGAAGTGAACTACTTCTTACTGGCTTTTACTTCAACTTAGAAGCATCTTCTGTGTTCTACTATCGTGCTTTTAGTGTCTCCGGATACCGCAGCACGCGACATAGCTTTGCAGACGATAAATGTAACCGTCTCAGAGAGAAGAGCGACCAATGTGACGATCTGGCTTTAAGTCGATTCAATAACAAAGACGAAACCGGACGGATTTCTCAGGTTTTTACTACATATGAACACTTTTCACATTCTCCCAAGCAACGCGGCTTCTAGTCTTCCTTTCATGCAAAATCTTAAGGACCTAGGTCATGTCCAAGCCACCAAAGCCGGCTAAAAAGTGAATAGTCAATACCTATAACTTAAATTGTACTACTTCTTACTGGCTATTGCTTCGACTTAGAAGGATGTTCTGTGTTCTACTATGGTGTTTTTATTGTCTCCGCATACCGCAGCACGCGACATAGCGTTAAAGACGATAAATGTAACCGTCTCAGAGAGAAAAGCGGCCAATGTGACGATAAGGCTTTAAGTCGATTCGATAACAAATGACGAAAACGGACGCATTTATCAGGTTTTTACCACATATGAACACTATTCACATCCTCCCGTGCAACGCGGCTGCCAGTCCTCCTTTCATGCATAATCTTAACGTCCTATGTGATGTCCAAGCCACCAAAGCCGGCTAAAAAGTGAATAGTCGACAACTAAAACTTGAATTTTACTACTTCTTACTGGCTATTACTTCAACTTAGAAGTATCTTCTGTGTTCTTCTATGGTGCTTTTAGTGTCTCCGCATACCGCAGCACGCGACATAGCTTTGCAGACAATAAATGTAACCTTCTCAGAGAGAAAGGCTGCCAATGTGACGATCTGGCTTTAAGTCGATTCGATAACAAATGACGAAAACGGACGGATTTCTCAGGTTTTTACTACATATGAACACTTTTCACATTCTCCCGTGCAACGCGGCTGCTAGTTCTCCTTTGATGCAACATCTTAAGGTTCCACCTCATGTCCAAGCCACCAAAGCCGGCTAAAAAGTGAATAATCGACAACTAAAACTTGAATAGTACTACTTCTTACTGGCTGTTACGTCAACATAGATGCTTCTTCTGTGTTCTACTATGGTGCTTTTAGTGTTTCCGCATACCGCAGCACGCGACATAGCTTTGTAGACGATAAATGTAACCGTTTCAGAGAGAAGAGCGGCCACTGTGACGATCTGGCTTTAACTCGATTCGATAACAAATGACGAAAACGGACGGATTTCTCAGGTTTTTACTACATATGAACACATTTCACATTCTCCCGTGCAACGCGGCTGAAACTACACCTTTCATGCAAATTCTTAAGGTCCTAGGTCATGTCCAAGCCACCAAAGCCGGCTAAAATGTGAATAATAGACAACTAAAACTTGAATTGTACTACTTCTTACTGGCTATTACTTCAACTTAGAAGCTTCTTCTGTGTTCTACTATGGTGCTTTTAGTGTTTCGGCATACCGCAGCACCCGACATAGCTTTGCAGACGATAAGTGTAACCGTTTCAGAGAGAAGAGCGGCCAATGTGACGATCTGGCCTTAAGTCGATTCGATAACAAATGACGAAAACGGACGGATTTCTCAGGTTTTTACTACATATGAACACTTTTCACATTCTCCCGTGCAACGCGGCTGCTAGTTCTCCTTTCATGCTAAATCTTAACGTCCTAGGTGATGTCCAAGCCACCAAAGCCGGCTAAAAAGTGAAAAATCGACAACTAAAACTTGAATTGTACTACTTCTTACTGGCTATTGCTTCAACTTAGAAGCTTCTTCAGTGTTCTACTATGGTGCTTTTAGTGTCTCCGCATACCGCAGCACGCGACATAGCTTTGCAGACGATAAATGTAACCGTCTCAGAGAGAAAAGCGGCCAATGTGACGATCTGGCTTTAAGTCGATTCGATAACAAATGACGAAAACGGACGGATTTCTCAGGTTTTTACTACATATGAACACTTTTCACATTCTCCCATGCAACGCGGCTGCTAGTCCTCCTTTCATGCAAAATCTTAAGGTCCTAGGTCATGTCCAAGCCACCAAAGCCGGCTAAAATGTGATAATCGACAACTAAAACTTGAATTGTACTATTTCTTACTGGCTATTACTTCAACTTAGAAGCTTCTTCTGTGTTCTACTATGGTGCTTTTAGTGTTTCGGCATACCGCAGCACGCGACATAGCTTTGTAGACGATAAATGTAACCGTTTCAGAGAGAAGAGCGGCCAATGTGACGATCTGGCTTTAAGTCGATTCGATAACAAATGACGAAAACCTACGGATTTCTCAGGTTTTTACTACATATGAACACTTTTCACATTCTCCCGTGCAGCGCGGCTGCTAGTCCTCTTTCATGCAAAATCTTAAGGTCCTAGGTCATGTCCAAGCCACCAAAGCCGGCTAAAGAGTGAATAATCGACAACTAAAACTTGAATTGAACTACTTCTTACTGGCTTTTACTTCAACTTAGAAGCATCTTCTGTGTTCTACTATCGTGCTTTTAGTGTCTCCGGATACCGCAGCACGCGATATAGCTTTGCAGACGATAAATGTAACCGTCTCAGAGAGAAGAGCGACCAATGTGACGATCTGGCTTTAAGTCGATTCAATAACAAAGACGAAACCGGACGGATTTCTCAGGTTTTTACTACATATGAACACTTTTCACATTCTCCCAAGCAACGCGGCTTCTAGTCTTCCTTTCATGCAAAATCTTAAGGACCTAGGTCATGTCCAAGCCACCAAAGCCGGCTAAAAAGTTAATAATCAATACCTAAAACTTAAATTGTACTACTTCTTACTGGCTATTGCTTCAACTTAGAAGCATGTTCTGTGTTCTACTATGGTGCTTTTATTGTCTGCGCATACCGCAGCACGCGACATAGCGTTAAAGACGATAAATGTAACCGTCTCAGAGAGAAAAGCGGCCAATGTGACGATCTGGCTTTAAGTCGATTCCATAACAAATGACGAAAACGGACGCATTTATCAGGTTTTTACCACATATGAACACTATTCACATCCTCCCGTGCAACGCGGCTGCCAGTCCTCCTTTCATGCATAATCTTAACGTCCAAGGTGATGTCCAAGCCACCAAAGCCGGCTAAAAAGTGAATAGTCGACAACTAAAACTTGAATTTTACTACTTCTTACTGGCTATTACTTCAACTTAGAAGCATCTTCTGTGTTCTTCTATGGTGCTTTTAGTGTCTCCGCATACCGCAGCACGCGACATAGCTTTGCAGACAATAAATGTAACCTTCTCAGAGAGAAAGGCGGCCAATGTGACGATCTGGCTTTAAGTCGATTCGATAACAAATGACGAAAACGGACGGATTTCTCAGGTTTTTACTACATAAGAACACTTTTCACATTCTCCCATGCAACCCGGCTGCTAGTCCTCCTTTCATGCAAAATCTTAAGGTCCTAGGTCATGTCCAAGCCACCAAAGCCGGCTAAAAAGTGATTTATCGACAACTAAAACTTGAATTTTACTATTTCTTACTGGCTATTACTTCAACTTAGAAGCTTCTTCTGTGTTCTAATATGGTACTTTTAGTGTCTCCGCATACCGCAGCACGCGACATAGCTTTGCTGACGATAAATGTGACCGTCTCAGAGAGAAAAGCGGCCAATGTGACGATCTGGCTTTAAGTCGATTCGATAACAAATGACGAAAACGGACAGATTACTTAGGTTTTTACTACATATGAACACTTTTCACATTCTCCCGTGCAACGCGGCTGCTAGTTCTCCTTTGATGCAACATCTTAAGGTTCCACCTCATGTCCAAGCCACCAAAGCCGGCTAAAAAGTGAATAATCGACAACTAAAACTTGAATAGTACTACTTCTTACTGGCTGTTACGTCAACATAGATGCTTCTTCTGTGTTCTACTATGGTGCTTTTAGTGTTTCCGCATACCGCAGCACGCGACATAGCTTTTTAGACGATAAATGGAACCGTTTCAGAGAGAAGAGCGGCCACTGTGACGATCTGGCTTTAACTCGATTCGATAACAAATGACGAAAACGGACGGATTTCTCAGGTTTTTACTACATATGAACACATTTCACATTCTCCCGTGCAACGCGGCTGAAATTACTCCTTGCATGCAAATTCTTAAGGTCCTAGGTCATGTCCAAGCCACCAAAGCCGGCTAAAATGTGAATAATAGACAACTAAAACTTGAATTGTACTACTTCTTACTGGCTATTACTTCAACTTAGAAGCTTCTTCTGTGTTCTACTATGGTGCTTTTAGTGTTTCGGCATACCGCAGCACCCGACATAGCTTTGCAGACGATAAGTGTAACCGTTTCAGAGAGAAGAGCGGCCAATGTGACGATCTGGCCTAAGTCGATTCGATAACAAATGACGAAAACGGACGGATTTCTCAGGTTTTTACTACATATGAACACTTTTCACATTCTCCCGTGCAACGCGGCTGCTAGTTCTCCTTTCATGCTAAATCTTAACGTCCTAGGTGATGTCCAAGCCACCAAAGCCGGCTAAAGAGTGAATAATCGACAACTAAAACTTGAATTGAACTACTTCTTACTGGCTTTTACTTCAACTTAGAAGCATCTTCTGTGTTCTACTATCGTGCTTTTAGTGTCTCCGCATACCGCAGCACGCGACATAGCTTTGCAGACGATAAATGTAACCGTCTCAGAGAGAAAAGCGGCCAATGTGACGATCTGGCTTTAAGTCGATTCGATAACAAATGACGAAAACGGACGGATTTCTCAGGTTTTTACTACATATGAACACTTTTCACATTCTCCCATGCAACGCGGCTGCTAGTCCTCCTTTCATGCAAAATCTTAAGGTCCTAGGTCATGTCGAAGCCACCAAAGCCGGCTAAAATGTGATAATCGACAACTAAAACTTGAATTGTACTATTTCTTACTGGCTATTACTTCAACTTAGAAGCTTCTTCTGTGTTCTACTATGGTGCTTTTAGTGTTTCGGCATACCGCAGCACGCGACATAGCTTTGTAGACGATAAATGTAACCGTTTCAGAGAGAAGAGCGGCCAATGTGACGATCTGGCTTTAAGTCGATTCGATAACAAATGACGAAAACCTACGGATTTCTCAGGTTTTTACTACATATGAACACTTTTCACATTCTCCCGTGCAGCGCGGCTGCTAGTCCTCCTTTCATGCAAAATCTTAAGGTCCTAGGTCATGTCCAAGCCACCAAAGCCGGCTAAAGAGTGAATAATCGACAACTAAAACTTGAATTGAACTACTTCTTACTGGCTTTTACTTCAACTTAGAAGCATCTTCTGTGTTCTACTATCGTGCTTTTAGTGTCTCCGGATACCGCAGCGCGCGACATAGCTTTGCAGACGATAAATGTAACCGTCTCAGAGAGAAGAGCGACCAATGTGACGATCTGGCTTTAAGTCGATTCAATAACAAAGACGAAACCGGACGGATTTCTCAGGTTTTTACTACATATGAACACTTTTCACATTCTCCCAAGCAACGCGGCTTCTAGTCTTCCTTTCATGCAAAATCTTAAGGACCTAGGTCATGTCCAAGCCACCAAAGCCGGCTAAAAAGTGAATAATCAATACCTAAAACTTAAATTTTACTACTTCTTACTGGCTATTGCTTCAACTTAGAAGCATGTTCTGTGTTCTACTATGGTGCTTTTATTGTCTCCGCATACCGCAGCACGCGACATAGCGTTAAAGACGATAAATGTAACCGTCTCAGAGAGGAAAGCGGCCAATGTGACGATCTGGCTTTAACTCGATTCGATAACAAATGACGAAAACGGACGCATTTATCAGGTTTTTACCACATATGAACACTATTCACATCCTCCCTTGCAACGCGGCTGCCAGTCCTCCTTTCATGTATAATCTTATGGTCCTAGGTCATGTCCCAGCCACTAAAGCCGGCTAAAAAGTGAATAATCGACAAATAAAACTTCAATTGTACTACTTCTAACTGGCTATTACTTCAACATAGATGCTTCTTCTGTGTTCTACTATGGTGCTTTTAATTTTTCCGCATACCGCAGCACGCGACATAGCTTTTTTTCAGAGAGTAGAGCGGCCAATGTGACGATCTGGCTTTAATTCGATTCGATAACAAATGACGAAAACGGACGGATTTCTCAGGTTTTTACTACATATGAACACTTTTCACATTCTCCCGTGCAACGCGGCTGTTAGTCCTCCTTTCATGCAAAATCTTATGGTCCTAGGTCATGTCATAGCCACCAAAGCCGGCTAAAAAGTGAATAATCGACAACTAAAACATGAATTGTACTACTTCTTACTGGCTATTACTTCAACATAGGTGCTTCTTCTGTGTTCTACTATAGTGTTTTTAGTGTTTCCGCATAACGCAGCACGCGACATAGCTTTGTAGACGATAAATGTAACCGTTTCAGAGAGAAGAGGGTCCAATGTGACGATCTGGCTTTAAGTCGATTCGATAACAAATGACGAAAACAGACGGATATCTCAGGTTTTTACTACATATGAACACTTTTCACATTCTCCTGTGCAACGCGGCTGCTAGTCGACCTTTCATGCAAAATCTTAAGGTCCTAGGTCATGTCCAAGCCACCAAAGCCGGCTAAAAAGTGAATAATCGACAACTAAAACTTCAATTGTACTACTTCTTACTATCTATTACTTCAACATAAAGCTTCTTCTGTGTTCTACTATGGTGCTTTTAGTGTCTCCGCATACCGCAGCACGCGATATAGCTTTGCAGACGATAAATGTAACCGTCTCAGAGAGAAATGCGGCCATTGTAACGATCTGGATTTAAGTCGATTCGATAACAAATGACTAAAACGGACGGATTTCTCAGGTTTTTACTACATATGAACACTTTTCACGTTCTCCCATGCAACGCGGCTACTAGACCTCCTTTCATGCAAAATCTTACGGTCCTAGTTCATGTAAAAGCCACCAAAGCCGGCTAAAACGTGAATAATCGACAACTAAAACTTGAATTGCACTACTTCTTACTGGCTATTACTTCAACTTAGAAGCTTCTTCTGTGTTCTACTATGGTGCTTTTAGTGTCTCCGCATACCGCAGCACGCGACATAGCTTTGCAGACGATAAATGTAACCGTCTCAGAGAGAAAAGCGGCCAATGTGACGATCTGGCTTTAAGCCGATTCGATAACAAATGACGAAAACGGACGGATTCCTCAGGTTTTTACTACATATGAACACTTTTCACTTTCTCCCGTGCAACGCGGCTGCTAGTCCTCCTTTCATGCAAAATCTTATGGTCCTAGGTCATGCCATAGCCACCAAAGCCGGCTAAAAAGTGAATAATCGACAACTAAAACTTGAATTGTACTACTTCTTACTTTCTATTACTTCAATTTAGAAGCTTCTTCTGTGTTCAACTACGGTGCTTTTAGTGTTTCCGCATACTGCAGTACGCGACATAGCTTTGCAGACGATAAATGTAACCGTTTCAGAGAGGAGAGCGGCCAATGTGACGATCTGGCTTTAAGTCGATTCGATAACAAATGACGAAAACGGACGGATTTCTCAGGTTTTTACTACATATGAACACTTTTCACATTCTCCCGTGCAACGCTGCTGCTAGTCTTCTTTTCATGCAAAATCTTATGGTTCCACCTCATGTCCAAGCCACCAAAGCTGGCTAAAAAGTGAATAACCGACAACTAAAACTTCAATTGTACTACTTCTTACTGGCTATTACTTCAACACAGGTGCTTCTCCTGTGTTCTACTATAGTGCTTTTAGTGTTTCCGCATAACGCAGCACGCGACATAGCGTTGTAGACGATAAATGTAACCGTTTCAGAGAGAAGAGCGGTCAATGTGACGATCTGGCTTTAAGTCGATTCGAAAACAAATGACGAAAACGGACGGATTTCTCAGGTTTTTACTACATATGAACACTTTTCACATTCTCCCGTGCAACGCCGCTGCTAGTCCTCCTTTCATGCAAAATCTTAAGGTCCTAGGTCATGTCCAAGCCACCAAAGCCGGCTAAAATGTGAATAATCGATAACTAAAACTTGAATTCTATTACTTCTTACTGGCTATTACTCCAACTTAGAAGCTTCTTCTGTGTTCTACTACGGTGCTATTAGTGTCTCCGCATACCGCAGCACGCGACATAGCTTTGCAGACGATAAATGTAACCGTTTCAGAGGGTAGAGCGACCAATGTGACGATCTGGCTTTAATTCGATTCGATAACAAATGACGAAAACGGACGGATTTCTCAGGTTTTTACTACATATGAACACTTTTCACATTCTCCCGTGCAACGCGGCTGCTAGTCCTCCTTTCATGCAAAATCGTAAGGTCCTAGGTCATGTCCAAGCCACCAAAGCCGGCTAAAATGTGAATAATCGACAACTAAAACTTGAATTGTACTATTTCTTACTGGCTATTACTTCAACTTAGAAGCTTCTTCTGTGTTATACTATGGTGCTTTTAGTGTTTCGGCATACCGCAGCACGCGACATAGCTTTCCATACGATAAGTGCAACCGTTTCAGAGAAAAGAGCGGCCAATGTGACGATCTGGCTTTAAGTCCATTCGAAAACAAATCACGAAAACGGACGGATTTCTCAGGTTTTTACTACTTATGAATACTTTTCATATTCTCCCGTGCAACGCGGCTGTTAGTCCTCCTTTCTTGCAATATCTTATGGTCCTAGGTCATGTCATAGCCACCAAAGCCGACTAAAAAGTGAATAATCGACAACTAAAACTTCAATTGTACTACTTCTTATTATCTATTACTTCAACATACAGCTTCTTCTGTGTTCTACTATGGTGCTTTTAGTGTTTCCGCATACCGCAGTACGGGACATAGCTTTGTAGACGATAAATGTAACCGTTTCAGAGAGAAGAGGGTCCAATGTGACGATCTGGCTTTAAGTCGATTCGATAACAAATGACGAAAACAGACGGATATCTCAGGTTTTTACTACATATGAACACTTTTCACATTCTCCCGTGCAACGCGGCTGCTAGTCCTCCTTTCATGCAAAATCTTAAGGTCCTAGGTCATGTCCAAGCCACCAAAGCCGGCTAAAAAGTGAATAATCGACAACTAAAACTTGAATTGAACTACTTCTTACTGGCTATTACTTCAACTTAGAAGCTTCTTCTGTGTTCTACTATGGTGCTTTTAGTATATCCGCATACCGCAGCACGCGACATAGCTTTGCAGACGATAAATGTAACCGTCTCAGAGAGAAAAGCGGCCAATGTGACGATCTGGCTTTAAGTCGATTCGATAACAAATGACTAAAACGGACGGATTTCTCAGGTTTTTACTACATATGAACACTTTTCACATTCTCCCAGCCAACGCGGCTACTGGACCTCCTTTCATGCAAAATCTTACGGTCCTAGGTCATGTAAACGATACCAAGCCGGCTAAAAAGTGAATAATCGATAACTAAAACTTGAATTGCACTACTTCTTACTGGCTATTACTTCAACTTAGAAGCTTCTTCTGTGTTCTACTATGGTGCTTTTAGTGTCTCCGCATACCGCAGCACGCGACATAGCTTTGCAGACGATAAATGTAACCGTCTCAGAGAGAAAAGCGGCCAATGTGACGCTCTGGCTTTAAGCCGATTCGATAACAAATGACGAAAACGGACGGATTTCTCAGGTTTTTACTACATATGAACACTTTTCACTTTCTCCCGTGCAACGCGGCTGCTAGTCCTCCTTTCATGCAAAATCTTATGGTCCTAGGTCATGTCATGGCCACCAAAGCAAGCTAAAAAGTGAATAATCGACAACTAAAACTTGAATTGTACTACTTCTTACCTTCTATTACTTCAATTTAGAAGCTTCTTCTGTGTTCTACTATGGTGCTTTTAGTGTTTCCGCATACTGCAGTACGCGACATAGCTTTGCAGACGATAAATGTAACCGTTTCAGAGAGGAGAGCGGCCAATGTGACGATCTGGCTTTAAGTCGATTCGATAACAAATGACGAAAACGGACGGATTTCTCAGGTTTTTACTACATATGAACACTTATCACATTCTCCCGTGCAACGCTGCTGCTAGTCTTCTTTTCATGCAAAATCTTATGGTTCCACCTCATGTCCAAGCCACCAAAGCTGGCTAAAAAGTGAATAATCGACAACTACAACTTCAATTGTACTACTTCTTACTGGCTATTACTTCAACATAGAAGCTTCTTCTGTGTTCTACTATAGTGCTTTTAGTGTTTCCGCATAACGCAGCACGCGACATAGCTTTGTAGACGATCAATGTAACCGTTTCAGAGAGAAGAGCGGCCAATGCGACGATCTTCCTTTAAGTCGTTTCGATAACAAATGACGAAAACGGACGGATTTATCAGGTTTTTACCACATATGAACTCTTTTCACATTCTCCCGTGCAACGAGGCTGCCAGTCCTCCTTTCATGCAAAATCTTAACGTCCTAGGTCATGTCCAAGCCACCAAAGCCGGCTAAAAAGTGAATAATCGACAACTAAAACTTGAATTGTACTACATCTTACTGGCTATTACTTCAACTTACAAGCTACTTCTGTGTTCTTCTATGGTGCTTTTAGTGTCTCCGCATACCGCAGCACGCGACATAGCTTTGCAGACAATAAATGTAACCTTCTCAGAGAGAAAGGCGGCAAATGTGACGATCTGGCTTTAAGTCGAATCGATAACAAATGACGAAAACGGACGGATTTCTCAGGTTTTTACTACACACGAACACTTTTCACATTCTCCCATGCAACGCGGCTGCTAGTCCTCCTTTCATGCAAAATCGTACGGTCCCAGGTCATGTCCAAGCCACCAAAGCCGGCTAAGAAGTGAATAATCAACAACTAAAACTTCAATTGTACTACTTCTTACTAGCTATTACTTCAACTTAGATGCTTCTTCTGTGTTCTCCTATGGTGCTTTTAGTGTCTCCGCATACCGCAGCACGCGACATAGATTTGCAGACGATAAATGTAACCGTTTCAGAGAGTAGAGCGGCCAATGTGACGCTCTGGCTTTAAGTCGATTCGACGACAAATGACGAAAACGGACGGATTTCTCAGGTTTTTACTACATATGAACACTTTTCACATTCTCCCGTGCAACGCGTCTGCTAGTCCTCCTTTCATGCAAAATCTTAAGGTCCTAGGTCATGTCCAAGCTACCAATGCCGGCTAAAATGTGAATAATCGACAACTAAAACTTCAATTTTACTACTTCTTACTGGCTATTGCTTCAACTTAGAAGCTTCTTCAGTGTTCTACTATGGTGCTTTTAGTGTCTCCGCATACCGCAGCACGCGACATAGATTTGCAGACGATAAATGTAACCGTCTCAGAGAGAAAAGCGGCCAATGTGACGATCTGGCTTTAAGTCGATTCGATAACAAATGACGAAAACGGACGGATTTCTCAGGTTTTTACTACATAGGAACACTTTTCACATTCTCCCGTGCAACGCGGCTGTTAGTAGTCCTTTCATGCAAAATCTTATGACCCTAGGTCATGTCATAGCCACCAAAGCCGGCTAAAAAGAGAATAATCGACAACTAAAACTTGAATTGTACAACTTCTTACTGGCTATTACTTCAACTTAGAAGCTTCTTCTGTGTTCTACTATGGTGCTTTTAGTGTTTCCGCATATCGCAGCACGCGATATAGCTTTGCAGAAGATAAATGTAACCGTTTCAGAGAGAAGAGGGGCCAATGTGTCGATCTGGCCTTAAGTCGATTCGATAACAAATGACGAAAACAGACGGATATCTCAGGTTTTTACTACATATGAACACTTTTCACATTCTCCTGTGCAACGCGGCTGCTAGTCCTCCTTTCATGCAAAATCTTAAGGTCCTAGGTCATGTCCAAGCCACCAAAGCCGGCTAAAAAGTGAATAATCGATAACTAAAACTACTTCTTACTGGCTATTACTTCAACTTAGAAGCTTCTTCTGTGCTCTACTATGGTGCTTTTAGTGTCTCCGCATACCGCAGCACGCGACATAGCTTTGCAGACGATAAATGTAACCGTCTCAGAGAGAAAAGCGGCCAATGTGACGATCTGGCTTTAAGTCGATTCGATAACAAATGACGAAAACGGACGGATTTCTCAGGTTTTAACTACATATGAACACTTTTCACTTTCTCCCGTGCAGCGCGGACGCTAGTCCTCCTTTCATGCAAAATCTTATGGTCCTAGGTCATGTCATAGCCACCAAAGCCGGCTAAAAAGTGAATAATCGACAACTAAAACATGAATTGTACTACTTCTTACTGGCTATTACTTCAACTTAGAAGCTTCTTCTGTGTTCTACTATGGTTCTTTTTGTGTTTCTGCATAGTGCAGCACGCGACATAGCTTTGCAGACGATAAATGTAACCGTTTCAGAGGGTAGAGCGGCCAAGGTGACGCTCTGGCTTTAAGTCGATTCGATGACAAATGACGAAAACGGACGGATTTCTCAGGTTTTTACAACATATGAACACTTTTCACATTCTCCCGTGCAACGCGTTTGCTAGTCCTCCTTTCATGCAAAATCTTAAGGTCCTAGGTCATGTCATAGCCACCAAAGCCGGCTAAAAAGTGAATAATCGACAACTAAAACATGAATTGTACTACTTCTTACTGGCTATTACTTCAACTTAGAAGCTTCTTCTGTGTTCTACTATGGTTCTTTTTGTGTTTCTGTATACTGCAGCACGCGACATAGCTTTGCAGACGATAAATGTAACCGTTTCAGAGAGTAGAGCGGTCAATGTGACGCTCTGGCTTTAAGTCGATTCGACGACAAATGACGAAAACGGACGGATTTCTCAGGTTTTTACTACATATGAACACTTTTCACATTCTCCCGTGCAACGCGTCTGCTAGTCCTCCTTTCATGCAAAATCTTAAGGTCCTAGGTCATGTCCAAGCTACCAATGCCGGCTAAAATGTGAATAATCGACAACTAAAACTTCAATTTTACTACTTCTTACTGGCAATTGCTTCAACTTAGAAGCTTCTTCAGTGTTCTACTATGGTGCTTTTAGTGTCTCCGCATACCGCAGCACGCGACATAGATTTGCAGACGACAAATGTAACCGTCTCAGAGAGAAAAGCGGCCAATGTGACGATCTGGCTTTTTAGTCGATTCGATAACAAATGACGAAAACGGACGGATTTCTCAGGTTTTTACTACATATGAACACTTTTCACATTCTCCCGTGCAACGCGGCTGTTAGTCCTCCTTTCATGCAAAATCTTATGGTCCTAGGTCATGTCATAGCCACCAAATCCGGCTAAAAAGTGAATAATCGACAACTAAAACTTGAATTGTACTACTTCTTACTGGCTATTACTTCAACTTAGAAGCTTTTTCTGTGTTCTACTATGGTGCTTTTAGTGTTTCCGCATATCGCAGCACGCGACATAGCTTTGCAGACGATAAATGTAACCGTTTCAGAGAGAAGAGGGGCCAATGTGACGATCTGGCCTTAAGTCGATTCGATAACAAATGACGAAAACAGACGGATATCTCAGGTTTTTACTACATATGAACACTTTTCACATTCTCCCGTGCAACGCGGCTGCTAGTCCTCCTTTCATGCAAAATCTTAAGGTCCTAGGTCATGTCCAAGCCACCAAAGCCGGCTAAAAAGTGAATAATCGATAACTAAAACTCGAATTGCACTACTTCTTACTGGCTATTACTTCAACTTAGAAGCTTCTTCTGTGCTCTACTATGGTGCTTTTAGTGTCTCCGCATACCGCAGCACGCGACATAGCTTTGCAGACGATAAATGTAACCGTCTCAGAGAGAAAAGCGGCCAATGTGACGATCTGGCTTTAAGTCGATTCGATAACAAATGACGAAAACGGACGGATTTCTCAGGTTTTTACTACATATGAACACTTTTCACTTTCTCCCGTGCAACGCGGACGCTAGTCCTCCTTTCATGCAAAATCGTATGGTCCGAGGTCATGTCATAGGCACCAAAGCCGGCAAAAAGTGAATAATCGACAACTAAAACTTGAATTGTACTACTTCTTACTCTCTATTACTTCAATTTAGAAGCTTCCTCTGTGTTCTACAATGGTGCTTTTAGTGTTTCCGCATACTGCAGTACGCGACATAGCTTTGCAGACGATAAATGTAACCGTTTCAGAGAGGAGAGCGGCCAATGTGACGATCTGGCTTTAAGTCGATTCGAAAACAAATGACGAAAACGGACGGATTTCTCAGGTTTTTACTACATATGAACAATTTTCACATTCTCCCGTGGAACGCGGCTGTTAGTCCTCCTTTCATGAAAAATCTTATGGTCCTAGGTCATGTCATAGCCACCAAAGCCGGCTAAAAAGTGAATAATCGACAACTAAAACATGAATTGTACTACTTCTTACTGGCTATTACTTCAACTTAGAAGCCTCTTCTGTGTTCTACTATGGTTCTTTTTGTGTTTCTGCATACTGCAGCACGCGACATAGCTTTACAGACGATAAATGTAACCGTTTCAGAGAGTAGAGCGGCCAAGGTGACGCTCTGGCTTTAAGTCGATTCGATGACAAATGACGAAAACGGACGGATTTCTCAGGTTTTTACTACATATGCACACTTTTCACATTCTCCCGTGCAACGCGTTTGCTAGTCCTCCTTTCATGCAAAATCTGAAGGTCCTAGGTCATGTCCAAGATACCAAAGCCGGCTAAAATGTGAATAATCGACAACTAAAACTTGAATTGTACTATTTCTTACTGGCTATTACTTCAACTTAGAAGCTTCTTCTGTGTTCTACTATGGTGCTTTTAGTGTTTCGGCATACCGCAGCACGCGACATAGCTTTGCAGACGATAAGTGTAACCGTTTCAGAGAGAAGAGCGGCCAATGAGACGATCTGGCCTTAAGTCGATTCGATAACAAATGACGAAAACGGACGGATTTCTCAGGTTTTTACTACATATGAACACTTTTCACATTCTCCCGTGCAACTTGTCTGCTAGTCCTCCTTTCATGCAAAATCATGTGGTCCTAGGTCATGTCCAAGCCAACGAAGCCGGCTAAAAAGTGAATAATCGACAACTAAAACTTCAATTTTACTACTTCTTACTGCCTATTGCTTCAACTTAGAAGCTTCTTCAGTGTTCTACTATGGTGCTTTTAGTGTCTCCGCATACCGCAGCACGCGACATAGAGTTGCAGACGATAAATGTAACCGTCTCAGAGAGAAAAGCGGCCAATGTGACGATCTGGCTTTAAGTCGATTCGATAACAAATGACGAAAACGGACGGATTTCTCAGGTTTTTACTACATATGAACACTTTTCACTTTCTCCCGTGCAACGCGGACGCTAGTCCTCCTTTCATGCAAAATCTTATGGTCCTAGGTCATGTCCAAGCCAACAAAGCCGGCTAAAAAGTGAATAATCGTCAACTAAAACTTCAATTTTACTACTTCTTACTGGCTATTGCTTCAACTTAGAAGATTCTTCAGTGTTCTACTATGGAGCTTTTAGTGTCTCCGCATACCGCAGCACGCGACATAGCTTTGCAGACGATAAATGTAACCGTCTCAGAGAGAAAAGTGGCCAATGTGACGATCTGGCTTTAAGACGATTCGATAACAAATGACGAAAACGGACGGATTTCTCAGGTTTTTAATACATATAAACACTTTTCACATTCTCCCGTGCAACGCGGCTGTTAGTCCTCCTTTAATGCAAAATCTTATGGTCCTAGGTCATGTCCAAGCCACCAAAGCCGGCTAAAAAGTGAATAATCGACAACTAAAACTTCAATTTTACTACTTCTTACTGGCTATTGCTTCAACTTAGAAGCTTCTTCAGTGTTCTACTATGGTGCTTTTAGTGTCTCCGCATACCGCAGCACGCGACATAGCTTTGCAGACGATAAATGTAACCGTCTCAGAGAGAAGAGCGACCAATGTGACGATCTGGCATTAAGACGATTCGATAACAAATGACGAAAACGGACGGATTTCTCAGGTTTTTACTACATATGAACACTTTTCACATTCTCCCGTGCAACGCGGCTGTTAGTCCTCCTTTCATGCAAAATCTTATGGTCCTAGGTCATGTCCAAGCCACCAAAGCCGGCTAAAAAGTGAATAATCGACAACTAAAACTTCAATAGTACTACTTCTTACTGGCTATTGCTATAACTTAGAAGCTTCTTCAGTGTTCTACTATGGTGCTTTTAGTGTCTCCGCATACCGCAGCACGCGACATAGATTTGCGGACGATAAATGTAACCGTCTCAGAGAGAAAAGCAGCCAATGTGACGATCCGGCTTTAAGACGATTCGATAACAAATGACGAAAACGGACGGATTTCTCAGGTTTTTACTACATATGAACACTTTTCACATTCTCCCGTGCAACGCGGCTGTTAGTCCTCCTTTCATGCAAAATCTTATGGTCCTAGGTCATGTCATAGCCACCAAAGCCGGCTAAAAAGTGAATAATCGACAACTAAAACTTGAATTGTACTACTTCTTACTGGCTATTACTTCAACTTAGAAGCTTTTTCTGTGTTCTACTATGGTGCTTTTAGTGTTTCCGCATATCGCAGCACGCGACATAGCTTTGCAGACGATAAATGTAACCGTTTCAGAGAGAAGAGGGGACAATGTGACGATCTGGCCTTAAGTCGATTCGATAACAAATGACGAAAACAGACGGATATCTCAGGTTTTTACTACATAAGAACACTTTTCACATTCTCCCGTGCAACGCGGCTGCTAGTCCTCCTTTCATGCAAAATCTTAATGTCCTAGGTCATGTCCAAGCCACCAAAGCCGGCTAAAAAGTGAATAATCGATAACTAAAACTCGAATTGCACTACTTCTTACTGGCTATTACTTCAACTTAGAAGCTTCTTCTGTGCTCTACTATGGTGCTTTTAGTGTCTCCGCATACCGCAGCACGCGACATAGCTTTGCAGACGATAAATGTAACCGTCTCAGAGAGAAAAGCGGCCAATGTGACGATCTGGCTTTAAGTCGATTCGATAACAAATGACGAAAACGGACGGATTTCTCAGGTTTTTACTACATATGAACACTTTTCACTTTCTCCCGTGCAACGCGGACGCTAGTCCTCCTTTCATGCAAAATCGTATGGTCCGAGGTCATGTCATAGCCACCAAAGCTGGCAAAAAGTGAATAATCGACAACTAAAACTTGAATTGTACTACTTCTTACTCTCTATTACTTCAATTTAGAAGCTTCCTCTGTGTTCTACTATGGTGCTTTTAGTGTTTCCGCATACTGCAGCACGCGACATAGCTTTACAGACGATAAATGTAACCGTTTCAGAGAGTAGAGCGGCCAAAGTGACGCTCTGGCTTTAAGTCGATTCGATGACAAATGACGAAAACGGACGGATTTCTCAGGTTTTTACTACATATGAACACTTTTCACATTCTCCCGTGCAACGCGTTTGCTAGTCCTCCTTTCATGCAAAATCTGAAGGTCCTAGGTCATGTCCAAGCCACCAAAGCCGGCTAAAATGTGAATAATCGACAACTAAAACTTGAATTGTATTCCTTCTTACTGGCTATTACCTTAACTTAGAAGCTTCTTCTGTGTTCTACTATGGTGCTTTTAGTGTCTCCGCATACCGCAGCACGCGACATAGCGTTGCAGACGATAAATGTAACCGTCTCAGAGTGAAAAGCGGCCAATGTGACGATCTGCCTTTAAGTCGATTCGATAACAAATGACGAAAACGGACGGATTTATCAGGTTTTTACTACATATGAACACTTTTCACATTCTCCCGTGCAACGCGGCTGCCAGTCCTCCTTTCATGTAAAATCTTATGGTCCCAGATCATGTCCAAGCCACCAAAGACGGCTAAAAAGTGAATAATCGACAACTAAAACTTCAATTGTACTACTTCTTACTGGCTATTACTTCAACTTAGAAGCTTCTTCTGTGTTCTACTATGGTGCTTTTAGTGTTTCCGCATACTGCAGCACGCGACATTGCTTTGCAGACGATAAATGTAACCGTTTCAGAGAGTAGAGCGGCTAATGTGACTATGTGGCTTTAAGTCGATTCGATAACAAATGACGAAACCGGACGGATTTCTCAGGATTTTACTACATATCAACACTTTTCACATTCTCCCGTGCAACGCGTCTGCTAGTCCTCCTTTCATGCAAAATCTTATGGTCCTAGGTCATGTCCAAGCCACCAAAGCCGGCTAAAAAGTGAATAATCGACAACTAAAACTTGAATTGTACTACTTCTTACTGGCTATTACTTCAACTTTGAAGTTTCTTCTGTGTTCTACTATGGTGCTTTTAATGTCTCCGCATACCGCAGCACGCGACATAGCTTTGCAGACGATAAATGTAACCGTCTCAGAGAGAAAAGCGGCCAATGTGACGATCTGGCTTTAAGTCGATTCGATAACAAATGACGAAAACGGACGGATTTCTCAGGTTTTTACTACATATGAACACTTTTCACATTCTCCCGTGCAACGTGGCTGTTAGTCCTCCTTTCATGCAAAATCTTATGGTCCTAGGTCATGTCCAAGCCAACATAGCCGGCTAAAAAGTGAATAATCGACAACTAAAACTTCAATTGTACTACTTCTCTACTGGCTATTGCTTCAACTTAGAAGCTTCTTCAGTGTTCTACCATGGTGCTTTTAGTGTCTCCGCATACCGCAGCACGCGACATAGCTTTGCAGACGATAAATGTAACCGTCTCAGAGAGAAAAGCGGCCAATGTGACGATCTGGCTTTAAGACGATTCGATAACAAATGACGAAAACGGACGGATTTCTCAGGTTTTTAATACATATGAACACTTTTCACATTCTCCCGTGCAACGCGGCTGTTAGTCCTCCTTTCATGAAAAATCGTATGGTCCTAGGTCATGTCCAAGCCACCAAAGCCGGCTAAAAAGTGAATAATCGACAACTAAAACTTCAATTGTACTACTTCGTACTGGCTACTGCTTCAACTTAGAAGCTTCTTCAGTGTTCTACTATGGTGCTTTTAGTGTCTCCGCATACCGCAGCACGCGACATAGCTTTGCAGACGATAAATGTAACCGTCTCAGAGAGAAAAGCGGCCAATGTGACGATCTGGCTTTAAGACGATTCGATAACAAATGACGAAAACGGACGGATTTCTCAGGTTTTTACTACATATGAACACTTTTCACATTCTCCCGTGCAACGCGGCTGTTAGTCCTCCTTGCATGCAAAATCTTATGATCCTAGGTCATGTCCAAGCCACCAAAGCCGGCTAAAAAGTGAATAATCGACAACTAAAACTTCAATTGTACTACTTCTTACTGGCTATTGCTTCAACTTAGAAGCTTCTTCAGTGTTCTACTATAGTGCTTTTAGTGTCTCCGCATACTGCAGCACGCGACATAGCTTTGCAGACGATAAATGTAAACGTTTCAGAGAGTAGAGCGGCCAATGTGACTATGTGGCTTTAAGTCGATTCGATAACAAATGACGAAAACGGACGGATTTCTCAGGTTTTTACTACATATGAACACTTTTCACTTTCTCCCGTGCAACGCGGACGCTAGTCCTCCTTTCATGCAAAATCGTATGGTCCGAGGTCATGTCATAGGCACCAAAGCCGGCAAAAAGTGAATAATCGACAACTAAAACTTGAATTGTACTACTTCTTACTCTCTATTACTTCAATTTAGAAGCTTCCTCTGTGTTCTACAATGGTGCTTTTAGTGTTTCCGCATACTGCAGTACGCGACATAGCTTTGCAGACGATAAATGTAACCGTTTCAGAGAGGAGAGCGGCCAATGTGACGATCTGGCTTTAAGTCGATTCGAAAACAAATGACGAAAACGGACGGATTTCTCAGGTTTTTACTACATATGAACAATTTTCACATTCTCCCGTGGAACGCGGCTGTTAGTCCTCCTTTCATGAAAAATCTTATGGTCCTAGGTCATGTCATAGCCACCAAAGCCGGCTAAAAAGTGAATAATCGACAACTAAAACATGAATTGTACTACTTCTTACTGGCTATTACTTCAACTTAGAAGCCTCTTCTGTGTTCTACTATGGTTCTTTTTGTGTTTCTGCATACTGCAGCACGCGACATAGCTTTACAGACGATAAATGTAACCGTTTCAGAGAGTAGAGCGGCCAAGGTGACGCTCTGGCTTTAAGTCGATTCGATGACAAATGACGAAAACGGACGGATTTCTCAGGTTTTTACTACATATGCACACTTTTCACATTCTCCCGTGCAACGCGTTTGCTAGTCCTCCTTTCATGCAAAATCTGAAGGTCCTAGGTCATGTCCAAGATACCAAAGCCGGCTAAAATGTGAATAATCGACAACTAAAACTTGAATTGTACTATTTCTTACTGGCTATTACTTCAACTTAGAAGCTTCTTCTGTGTTCTACTATGGTGCTTTTAGTGTTTCGGCATACCGCAGCACGCGACATAGCTTTGCAGACGATAAGTGTAACCGTTTCAGAGAGAAGAGCGGCCAATGAGACGATCTGGCCTTAAGTCGATTCGATAACAAATGACGAAAACGGACGGATTTCTCAGGTTTTTACTACATATGAACACTTTTCACATTCTCCCGTGCAACTTGTCTGCTAGTCCTCCTTTCATGCAAAATCATGTGGTCCTAGGTCATGTCCAAGCCAACGAAGCCGGCTAAAAAGTGAATAATCGACAACTAAAACTTCAATTTTACTACTTCTTACTGCCTATTGCTTCAACTTAGAAGCTTCTTCAGTGTTCTACTATGGTGCTTTTAGTGTCTCCGCATACCGCAGCACGCGACATAGAGTTGCAGACGATAAATGTAACCGTCTCAGAGAGAAAAGCGGCCAATGTGACGATCTGGCTTTAAGTCGATTCGATAACAAATGACGAAAACGGACGGATTTCTCAGGTTTTTACTACATATGAACACTTTTCACTTTCTCCCGTGCAACGCGGACGCTAGTCCTCCTTTCATGCAAAATCTTATGGTCCTAGGTCATGTCCAAGCCAACAAAGCCGGCTAAAAAGTGAATAATCGTCAACTAAAACTTCAATTTTACTACTTCTTACTGGCTATTGCTTCAACTTAGAAGATTCTTCAGTGTTCTACTATGGAGCTTTTAGTGTCTCCGCATACCGCAGCACGCGACATAGCTTTGCAGACGATAAATGTAACCGTCTCAGAGAGAAAAGTGGCCAATGTGACGATCTGGCTTTAAGACGATTCGATAACAAATGACGAAAACGGACGGATTTCTCAGGTTTTTAATACATATAAACACTTTTCACATTCTCCCGTGCAACGCGGCTGTTAGTCCTCCTTTAATGCAAAATCTTATGGTCCTAGGTCATGTCCAAGCCACCAAAGCCGGCTAAAAAGTGAATAATCGACAACTAAAACTTCAATTTTACTACTTCTTACTGGCTATTGCTTCAACTTAGAAGCTTCTTCAGTGTTCTACTATGGTGCTTTTAGTGTCTCCGCATACCGCAGCACGCGACATAGCTTTGCAGACGATAAATGTAACCGTCTCAGAGAGAAGAGCGACCAATGTGACGTTCTGGCATTAAGACGATTCGATAACAAATGACGAAAACGGACGGATTTCTCAGGTTTTTACTACATATGAACACTTTTCACATTCTCCCGTGCAACGCGGCTGTTAGTCCTCCTTTCATGCAAAATCTTATGGTCCTAGGTCATGTCCAAGCCACCAAAGCCGGCTAAAAAGTGAATAATCGACAACTAAAACTTCAATAGTACAACTTCTTACTGGCTATTGCTATAACTTAGAAGCTTCTTCAGTGTTCTACTATGGTGCTTTTAGTGTCTCCGCATACCGCAGCACGCGACATAGATTTGCGGACGATAAATGTAACCGTCTCAGAGAGAAAAGCAGCCAATGTGACGATCTGGCTTTAAGACGATTCGATAACAAATGACGAAAACGGACGGATTTCTCAGGTTTTTACTACATATGAACACTTTTCACATTCTCCCGTGCAACGCGGCTGTTAGTCCTCCTTTCATGCAAAATCTTATGGTCCTAGGTCATGTCATAGCCACCAAAGCCGGCTAAAAAGTGAATAATCGACAACTAAAACTTGAATTGTACTACTTCTTACTGGCTATTACTTCAACTTAGAAGCTTTTTCTGTGTTCTACTATGGTGCTTTTAGTGTTTCCGCATATCGCAGCACGCGACATAGCTTTGCAGACGATAAATGTAACCGTTTCAGAGAGAAGAGGGGCCAATGTGACGATCTGGCCTTAAGTCGATTCGATAACAAATGACGAAAACAGACGGATATCTCAGGTTTTTACTACATATGAACACTTTTCACATTCTCCCGTGCAACGCGGTTGCTAGTCCTCCTTTCATGCAAAATCTTAAGGTCCTAGGTCATGTCCAAGCCACCAAAGCCGGCTAAAAAGTGAATAATCGATAACTAAAACTCGAATTGCACTACTTCTTACTGGCTATTACTTCAACTTAGAAGCTTCTTCTGTGCTCTACTATGGTGCTTTTAGTGTCTCCGCATACCGCAGCACGCGACATAGCTTTGCAGACGATAAATGTAACCGTCTCAGAGAGAAAAGCGGCCAATGTGACGATCTGGCTTTAAGTCGATTCGATAACAAATGACGAAAACGGACGGATTTCTCAGGTTTTTACTACATATGAACACTTTTCACTTTCTCCCGTGCAACGCGGACGCTAGTCCTCCTTTCATGCAAAATCGTATGGTCCGAGGTCATGTCATAGCCACCAAAGCTGGCAAAAAGTGAATAATCGACAACTAAAACTTGAATTGTACTACTTCTTACTCTCTATTACTTCAATTTAGAAGCTTCCTCTGTGTTCTACTATGGTGCTTTTAGTGTTTCCGCATACTGCAGCACGCGACATAGCTTTACAGACGATAAATGTAACCGTTTCAGAGAGTAGAGCGGCCAAAGTGACGCTCTGGCTTTAAGTCGATTCGATGACAAATGACGAAAACGGACGGATTTCTCAGGTTTTTACTACATATGAACACTTTTCACATTCTCCCGTGCAACGCGTTTGCTAGTCCTCCTTTCATGCAAAATCTGAAGGTCCTAGGTCATGTCCAAGCCACCAAAGCCGGCTAAAATGTGAATAATCGACAACTAAAACTTGAATTGTATTCCTTCTTACTGGCTATTACCTTAACTTAGAAGCTTCTTCTGTGTTCTACTATGGTGCTTTTAGTGTCTCCGCATACCGCAGCACGCGACATAGCGTTGCAGACGATAAATGTAACCGTCTCAGAGTGAAAAGCGGCCAATGTGACGATCTGCCTTTAAGTCGATTCGATAACAAATGACGAAAACGGACGGATTTATCAGGTTTTTACTACATATGAACACTTTTCACATTCTCCCGTGCAACGCGGCTGCCAGTCCTCCTTTCATGTAAAATCTTATGGTCCCAGATCATGTCCAAGCCACCAAAGACGGCTAAAAAGTGAATAATCGACAACTAAAACTTCAATTGTACTACTTCTTACTGGCTATTACTTCAACTTAGAAGCTTCTTCTGTGTTCTACTATGGTGCTTTTAGTGTTTCCGCATACTGCAGCACGCGACATTGCTTTGCAGACGATAAATGTAACCGTTTCAGAGAGTAGAGCGGCTAATGTGACTATGTGGCTTTAAGTCGATTCGATAACAAATGACGAAACCGGACGGATTTCTCAGGATTTTACTACATATCAACACTTTTCACATTCTCCCGTGCAACGCGTCTGCTAGTCCTCCTTTCATGCAAAATCTTATGGTCCTAGGTCATGTCCAAGCCACCAAAGCCGGCTAAAAAGTGAATAATCGACAACTAAAACTTGAATTGTACTACTTCTTACTGGCTATTACTTCAACTTTGAAGTTTCTTCTGTGTTCTACTATGGTGCTTTTAATGTCTCCGCATACCGCAGCACGCGACATAGCTTTGCAGACGATAAATGTAACCGTCTCAGAGAGAAAAGCGGCCAATGTGACGATCTGGCTTTAAGTCGATTCGATAACAAATGACGAAAACGGACGGATTTCTCAGGTTTTTACTACATATGAACACTTTTCACATTCTCCCGTGCAACGTGGCTGTTAGTCCTCCTTTCATGCAAAATCTTATGGTCCTAGGTCATGTCCAAGCCAACATAGCCGGCTAAAAAGTGAATAATCGACAACTAAAACTTCAATTGTACTACTTCTCTACTGGCTATTGCTTCAACTTAGAAGCTTCTTCAGTGTTCTACCATGGTGCTTTTAGTGTCTCCGCATACCGCAGCACGCGACATAGCTTTGCAGACGATAAATGTAACCGTCTCAGAGAGAAAAGCGGCCAATGTGACGATCTGGCTTTAAGACGATTCGATAACAAATGACGAAAACGGACGGATTTCTCAGGTTTTTAATACATATGAACACTTTTCACATTCTCCCGTGCAACGCGGCTGTTAGTCCTCCTTTCATGAAAAATCGTATGGTCCTAGGTCATGTCCAAGCCACCAAAGCCGGCTAAAAAGTGAATAATCGACAACTAAAACTTCAATTGTACTACTTCGTACTGGCTACTGCTTCAACTTAGAAGCTTCTTCAGTGTTCTACTATGGTGCTTTTAGTGTCTCCGCATCCCGCAGCACGCGACATAGCTTTGCAGACGATAAATGTAACCGTCTCAGAGAGAAAAGCGGCCAATGTGACGATCTGGCTTTAAGACGATTCGATAACAAATGACGAAAACGGACGGATTTCTCAGGTTGTTACTACATATGAACACTTTTCACATTCTCCCGTGCAACGCGGCTGTTAGTCCTCCTTGCATGCAAAATCTTATGATCCTAGGTCATGTCCAAGCCACCAAAGCCGGCTAAAAAGTGAATAATCGACAACTAAAACTTCAATTGTACTACTTCTTACTGGCTATTGCTTCAACTTAGAAGCTTCTTCAGTGTTCTACTATAGTGCTTTTAGTGTCTCCGCATACTGCAGCACGCGACATAGCTTTGCAGACGATAAATGTAAACGTTTCAGAGAGTAGAGCGGCCAATGTGACTATGTGGCTTTAAGTCGATTCGATAACAAATGACGAAAACGGACGGATTTCTCAGGTTTTTACTACATATGAACACTTTTCACATTCTCCGGTGCAACGTGGCTGCTAGTCTTCCTTTCATGCAAAATTTTATGGTTCCACCTCATGTCCAAGCCACCAAAGCCGGCTAAAAAGTGAATAATCGACAACTAAAACTTCAATTGTACTAATTCTTACTGGCTATTACTTCAACATAGAAGCTTCTTCAGTGTTCTACTATGATGCTTTTAGTGTTTCCGCTTAACGCAGCACGCGACATAGCGTTGTAGACGATAAATGTAACCGTTTCAGAGAGAAGAGCGGCCAATGTGACGATCTGGCTTTAAGTCGATTCGATAACAAATGACGAAAACGGACGGATTTCTCAGGTTTTTACTACATATGAACACTTTTCACATTCTCCCGTGCAACGCGGCTGCTAGTCCTCCTTTCATGCAAAATCTTAAGGTCCTAGGTCATGTCCAAGCCACCAAAGCCGGCTAAAAAGTGAATAATCGACAACTAAAACTTGAATTGTGCTACTTCTTACTGGCTATTGCTTCAACTTAGAAGCTTCTTCTGTGTTCTACTATGGTGCTTTTAGTGTCTCCGCATACGGCAGCACGCGACATAGCTTTGCAGACGATAAATGTAACCGTCTCAGAGAGAAAAGCGGCCAATTTGACGATCTGGCTTTAAGTCGATTCGGTAACAAATGACGAAAACGGACGGATTCCTCAGGTTTTTACTACATATGAACACTTTTCACATTCTCCGGTCCAACGTGGCTGCTAGTCTTCCTTTCATGCAAAATTTTATGGTTCCACCTCATGTCCAAGCCACCAAAGCCGGCTAAAAAGTGAATAATCGACAACTAAAACTTCAATTGTACTACTTCTTACTGGCTATTACTTCAACATAGAAGCTTCTTCAGTGTTCTACTATGGTGCGTTTAGTGTTTCCGCATAATGCAGCACGCGACATAGCTTTGTAGACGATAAATGTAACCGTTTCAGAGAGAAGAGCGGCCAATGTGACGATCTGGCTTTAAGTCGATTCGATAACAAATGACGAAAACGGACGGATTTCTCAGGTTTTTACTACATATGAACACTTTTCACATTCTCCCGTGCAACGCGGCTGCTAGTCCTCCTTTCATGCAAAATCTTAAGGTCCTAGGTCATGTCCAAGCCACCAAAGCCGGCTAAAAAGTGAATAATCGACAACTAAAACTTGAATTGTGCTACTTCTTACTGGCTATTGCTTCAACTTAGAAGCTTCTTCTGTGTTCTACTATGGTGCTTTTAGTGTCTCCGCATACGGCAGCACGCGACATAGCTTTGCAGACGATAAATGTAACCGTCTCAGAGAGAAAAGCGGCCAATTTGACGATCTGGCTTTAAGTCGATTCGGTAACAAATGACGAAAACGGACGGATTCCTCAGGTTTTTACTACATATGAACACTTTTCACATTCTCCGGTGCAACGTGGCTGCTAGTCTTCCTTTCATGCAAAATTTTATGGTTCCACCTCATGTCCAAGCCACCAAAGCCGGCTAAAAAGTGAATAATCGACAACTAAAACTTCAATTGTACTACTTCTTACTGGCTATTACTTCAACTTAGAAGCTTCTTCTGTGTTGTACTATGGTGCTTTTAGTGTTTCCGCATACTGCAGCACGCGACATAGCTTTGCAGACGATAAATGTAACCGTTTCAGAGAGTAGAGCGGCCAATGTGACTATGTGGCTTAAAGTCGATTCGATAACAAATGACGAAAAAGGACGGATTTCTCAGGTATTTACTACATATGAACACTTTTCACATTCTCCCGTGCAACGCGTCTGCTAGTCCTCCTTTCATGCAAAATCTTATGGTCCTAGGTCATGTCCAAGCCACCAAAGCCGGCTAAAAAGTGAATAATCGACAACTAAAACTTCAATTGTACTACTTCTTACTGGCTATTGCTTCAACTTAGAAGCTTCTTCAGTGTTCTACTATGGTGCTTTTAGTGTCTCCGCATACCGCAGCACGCGACATAGCTTTGCAGACGATAAATGTAACCGTCTCAGAGAGAAAAGCGGCCAATGTGACGATATGGCTTTAAGACGATTCGATAACAAATGACGAAAACGGACGGATTTCTCAGGGTTTTAATACATATGAACACTTTTCACATTCTCCCGTGCAACGCGTCTGCTAGTCCTCCTTTCATGCAAAATCTAATGGTCCTAGGTCATGTCCAAGCCACCAAAGCCGGCTAAAAAGTGAATAATCGACAACTAAAACTTCAATTGTACTACTTCTTACTGGCTATTACTTCAACATAGAAGCTTCTTCAGTGTTCTACTATGGTGCGTTTAGTGTTTCCGCATAATGCAGCACGCGACATAGCTTTGTAGACGATAAATGTAACCGTTTCAGAGAGAAGAGCGGCCAATGTGACGATCTGGCTTTAAGTCGATTCGATAACAAATGACGAAAACGGACGGATTTCTCAGGTTTTTACAACATATGAACACTTTTCACATTCTCTCGTGCAACGCGGCTGCTAGTCCTCCTTTCATGCAAAATCTTAAGGTCCTAGGTCATGTCCAAGCCACCAAAGCCGGCTAAAATGTGAATAATCGACAACTAAAACTTGAAATGTATTACTTCTTACTGGCTATTACTTCAACTTAGAAGCTTCTTCTGTGTTCTACTATGGTGCTTTTAGTGTCTCCGCATACCGCAGCACGCGACATAGCGTTGCAGACGATAAATGTAACCGTCTCAGAGTGAAAAGCGGCAAATGTGACGATCTGCCTTTAAGTCGATTCGATAACAAATGACGACAACAGACGGATTTATCAGGTTTTTACTACATATGAACACTTTTCACATTCTCCCGTGCAACGCGGCTGCCAGTCCTCCTTTCATGTAAAATCTTATGGTCCCAGGTCATGTCCAAGCCACCAAAGACGGCTAAAAAGTGAATAATCGACAACTAAAACTTCAATTGTACTACTTCTTACTGGCTATTACTTCAACTTAGAAGCTTCTTCTGTGTTCTACTATGGTGCTTTTAGTGTTTCCGCATACTGCAGCACGCGACATAGCTTTGCAGACGATAAATGTAAACGTTTCAGAGAGTAGAGCGGCCAATGTGACTATGTGGCTTTAAGTCGATTCGATAACAAATGACGAAAACGGACGGATTTCTCAGGTTTTTACTACATATGAACACTTTTCACATTCTCCCGTGCAACGCGGCTGTTAGTCCTCCTTTCATGCAAAATCTTATGGTCCTAGGTCATGTCCAAGCCAACAAAGCCGGCTAAAAAGTGAATAATCGACAACTAAAACTTCAATTGTACTACTTCTTACTGGCTATTGCTTCAACTTAGAAGCTTCTTCAGTGTTCTACTATGGTGCTTTTAGTGTCTCCGCATACCGCAGCACGCGACATAGCTTTGCAGACGATAAATGTAACCGTCTCAGAGAGAAAAGCGGCCAATGTGACGATATGGCTTTAAGACGATTCGATAACAAATGACGAAAACGGACGGATTTCTCAGGGTTTTAATACATATGAACACTTTTCACATTCTCCCGTGCAACGCGGCTGTTAGTCCTCCTTTCATGCAAAATCGTATGGTCCTAGGTCATGTCCAAGCCACCGAAGCCGGCTAAAAAGTGAATAATCGAAAACTAAAACTTCAATTGTACTACTTCTTACTGGCTATTGCTTCAACTTAGAAGCTTCTTCAGTGTTCTACTATGGTGCTTTTAGTGTCTCCGCAACCCGCAGCACGCGACATAGCTTTGCAGACGATAAATGTAACCGTCTCAGAGAGAAATGCGGCCAATGTGACGATCTGGCTTTAAGACGATTCGATAACAAATGACGAAAACGGACGGATTCCTCAGGTTTTTACTACATATGATCACTTTTCACATTCTCCCGTGCAACGCGGCTGTTAGTCCTCCTTTCATGCAAAATCTTATGGTCCTAGGTCATGTCTAAGCCACCAAAGCCGGCTTAAAAGTGAATAATCGACAACTAAAACTTGAATTGTACTACTTCTTACTGGCTATTGCTTCAACTTAGAAGCTTCTTCAGTGTTCTACTATGGTGCTTTTAGTGTCTCCGCATCCCGCAGCACGCGACATAGCTTTGCAGACGATAAATGTAACCGTCTCAGAGAGAAATGCGGCCAATGTGACGATCTGGCTTTAAGACGATTGTATAACAAATGACGAAAAAGGACGGATTTCTCAGGTTTTTACTACATATGAACACTTTTCACATTCTCCGCTGCAACGTGGCTGCTAGTCTTCCTTTCATGCAAAATTTTGTGGTTCCACCTCATGTCCAAGCCACCAAAGCCGGCTAAAAAGTGAATAATCGACAACTAAAACTTCAATTGTACTACTTCTTACTGGCTATTGCTTCAACTTAGAAGCTTCTTCAGTGTTCTACTAAGGTGCTTTTAGTGTCTCCGCATACCGCAGCACGCGACATAGCTTTGGAGACGATAAATGTAACCGTCTCAGAGAGAAAAGCGGCCAATGTGACGATCTGGCTTTAAGTCGTTTCGATACCAAATGACGAAAACGGACGGATTTCTCAGGTTTTTACTACATATGAACACTTTTCACATTCTCCCGTGCAACGCGGCTGTTAGTCCTCCTTTCATGCAAAATCTTATGGTCCTAGGTCATGTCCAAGCCAACAAAGCCGGCTAAAAAGTGAATAATCGACAACTAAAACTTCAATTGTACTACTTCTTACTGGCTATTGCTTCAACTTAGAAGCTTCTTCAGTGTTCTACTATGGTGCTTTTAGTGTCTCCGCATACCGCAGCACGCGACATAGCTTTGCAGACGATAAATGTAACCGTCTCAGAGAGAAAAGCGGCCAATGTGACGATATGGCTTTAAGACGATTCGATAACAAATGACGAAAACGGACGGATTTCTCAGGGTTTTAATACATATGAACACTTTTCACATTCTCCCGTGCAACGCGGCTGTTAGTCCTCCTTTCATGCAAAATCGTATGGTCCTAGGTCATGTCCAAGCCACCAAAGCCGGCTAAAAAGTGAATAATCGACAACTAAAACTTCAATTGTACTACTTCTTACTGGCTATTGCTTCAACTTAGAAGCTTCTTCAGTGTTCTACTATGGTGCTTTTAGTGTCTCCGCAACCCGCAGCACGCGACATAGCTTTGCAGACGATAAATGTAACCGTCTCAGAGAGAAATGCGGCCAATGTGACGATCTGGCTTTAAGACGATTCGATAACAAATGACGAAAACGGACGGATTCCTCAGGTTTTTAGTACATATGAACACTTTTCACATTCTCCCGTGCAACGCGGCTGTTAGTCCTCCTTTCATGCAAAATCTTATGGTCCTAGGTCATGTCCAAGCCACCAAAGCCGGCTAAAAAGTGAATAATCGACAACTAAAACTTCAATTGTACTACTTCTTACTGGCTATTGCTTCAACTTAGAAGCTTCTTCAGTGTTCTACTATGGTGCTTTTAGTGTCTCAGCATCCCGCAGCACGCGACATAGCTTTGCAGACCATAAATGTAACCGTCTCAGAGAGAAATGCGGCCAATGTGACGATCTGGCTTTAAGACGATTGGATAACAAATGACGAAAACGGACGGATTTCTCAGGTTTTTACTACATATGAACACTTTTCACATTCTCCGCTGCAACGTGGCTGCTAGTCTTCCTTTCATGCAAAATTTTATGGTTCCACCTCATGTCCAAGCCACCAAAGCCGGCAAAAAAGTGAATAATCGACAACTAAAACTTCAATTGTACTACTGCTTACTGGCTATTACTTCAACTTAGAAGCTTCTTCTGTGTTCTACTATGGTGCTTTTAGTGTTTCCGCATACTGCAGCACGCGACATAGCTTTGCAGACGATAAATGTAACCGTTTCAGAGGGTAGAGCGGCCAATGTGACTATGTGGCATAAAGTCGATTCGATAACAAATGACGAAAACGGACGGATTTCTCAAGTTTTTACTACATATGAACACTTTTCACATTCTCCCGTGCAACGCGTCTGCTAGTCCTCCTTTCATGCAAAATCTTATGGTCCTAGGTCATGTCCAAGCCACCAAAGCCGGCTAAAAAGTGAATAATCGACAACTAAAACTTGAATTGTACTACTTCTTACTGGCTATTATTTCAACTTTGAAGTTTCTTCTGTGTTCTACTATGGTGCTTTTAGTGTCTCCGCATACCGCAGCACGCGACATAGCTTTGCAGACGATAAATGTAACCGTCTCAGAGAGAAAAGCGGCCAATGTGACGATCTGGCTTTAAGTCGATTCGATAACAAATGACGAAAACGGACGGATTTCTCAGGTTTTTACTACATATGAACACTTTTCACATTCTCCCGTGCAACGCGGCTGTTAGTCCTCCTTTCATGCAAAATCTTATGGTCCTAGGTCATGTCCAAGCCAACAAAGCCGGCTAAAAAGTAAATAATCGACATCTAAAACTTCAATTGTACTACTTCTTACTGGCTATTGCTTCAACTTAGAAGCTTCTTCAGTGTTCTACTATGGTGCTTTTAGTGTCTCCGCATACCGCAGCACGCGACATAGCTTTGGAGACGATAAATGTAACCGTCTCAGAGAGAAAAGCGGCCAATGTGACGATCTGGCTTTAAGACGATTCGATAACAAATGACGAAAACGGACGGATTTCTCAGGTTTTTAATACATATGAACACTCTTCACATTATCCCGTGCAACGCGGCTGTTAGTCCTCCTTTCATGCAAAATCGTATGGTCCTAGGTCATGTCCAAGCCACCAAAGCCGGCTAAAAAGTGAATAATCGACAACTAAAACTTCAATTGTACTACTTCTTACTGGCTGTTGCTTCAACTTAGAAGCTTCTTCAGTGTTCTACTATGGTGCTTTTAGTGTCTCCGCATCCCGCAGCACGCGACATAGCTTTGCAGACGATAAATGTAACCGTCTCAGAAAGAAAAGCAGCCAATGTGACGATCTAGCTTTAAGACGATTCGATAAAAAATGACGAAAACGGACGGATTTCTCAGGTTTTTACTACATATGAACACTTTTCGCATTCTCCGGTGCAACGTGGCTGCTAGTCTTCCTTTCATGCAAAATTTTATGGTTCCACCTCATGTCCAAGCAACCAAAGCCGGCTAAAAAGTGAATAATCGACAACTAAAACTTCATTTGTACTACTTCTTACTGGCTATTACTTCAACATAGAAGCTTCTTCAATGTTCTACTATGGTGCTTTTAGTGTCTCCGCATACCGCAGCACGCGACATAGCGTTGCAGACGATAAATGTAACCGTCTCAGAGTGAAAAGCGGCCAACGTGACGATCTGCCTTTAAGTCGATTCGATAACAAATGACGACAACGGACGAATTTCTCAGGTTTTTACTACATATGAACACTTTTCACATTCTCCCGTGCAACGCGGCTGCCAGTCCTCCTTTCATGGAAAATCTTATGGTCCCTGGTCATGTCCAAGCCACCAAAGACGGCTAAAAAGTGAATAATCGACAACTAAAACTTCAATTGTACTACTTCTTACTGGCTATTACTTCAACTTAGAAGCTTCTTCTGTGTTCTACTATGGTGCTTTTAGTGTTTCCGCATACTGCAGCACGCGACATAGCTTTGCAGACGATAAATGTAACCGTTTCAGAGAGTAGAGCGGCCAATGTGACTATGTGGCTTTAAGTCGATTCGAAAACAAATGACGAAAACGGACGGATTTCTCAGGTTTTTACTACATATGAACACTTTTCACATTCTCCCGTGCAACGCGGCTGTTAGTCCTCCTTTCATGCAAAATCTTATGGTCCTAGGTCATGTGCAAGCCAACAAAGCCGGCTAAAAAGTGAATAATCGACAACTAAAACTTCAATTGTACTACTTCTTACTGGCTATTGCTTCAACTTAGAAGCTTCTTCAGTGTTTTACTATGGTGCTTTTAGTGTCTCCGCATACCGCAGCACGCGACATAGCTTTGCAGACGATAAATGTAACCGTCTCAGAGAGAAAAGCGGCCAATGTGACGATCTGGCTTTAAGACGATTCGATAACAAATGACGAAAACGGACGGATTTCTCAGGTTTTTAATACATATGAACACTTTTCACATTCTCCCGTGCAACGCGGCTGTTAGTCCTCCTTTCATGCAAAATCGTATGGTCCTAGGTCATGTCCAAGCCACCAAAGCCGGCTAAAAAGTGAATAATCGACAACTAAAACTTCAATTGTACTACTTCTTACTGGCTATTGCTTCAACTTAGAAGCTTCTTCAGTGTTCTACTATGGTGCTTTTAGTGTCTCCGCATCCCGCAGCACGCGACATAGCTTTGCAGACGATAAATGTAACCGTCTCAGAGAGAAATGCAGCCAATGTGACGATCTGGCTTTAAGACGATTGGATAACAAATGACGAAAACGGACGGATTTCTCAGGTTTTTACTACATATGAACACTTTTCACATTCTCCGCTGCAACGTGGCTGCTAGTCTTCCTTTCATGCAAAATTTTATGGTTCCACCTCATGTCCAAGCCACCAAAGCCGGCAAAAAAGTGAATAATCGACAACTAAAACTTCAATTGTACTACTTCTTACTGGCTATTACTTCAACTTAGAAGCTTCTTCTGTGTTCTACTATGGTGCTTTTAGTGTTTCCGCATACTGCAGCACGCGACATAGCTTTGCAGACGATAAATGTAACCGTTTCAGAGAGTAGAGCGGCCAATGTGACTATGTGGCTTAAAGTCGATTCGATAACAAATGACGAAAAGGGACGGATTTCTCAGGTTTTTACTACATATGAACACTTTTCACATTCTCCCGTGCAACGCGTCTACTAGTCCTCCTTTCATGCAAAATCTTATGGTCCTAGGTCATGTCCAAGCCACCAAAGCCGGCTAAAAAGTGAATAATCGACAACTAAAACTTGAATTGTACTACTTCTTACTGGCTATTAATCAACTTAGAAGCATCTTCTGTGTTCTACTATGGTGCTTTTAGTGTCTCCGCATACCGCAGCACGCGACATAGCTTTGCAGACGATAAATGTAACCGTCTCAGAGAGAAAAGCGGCCAATGTGTCGATCTGGCTTTAAGTCGATTCGATAACAAATGACGAAAACGGACGGATTTCTCAGGTTTTTACTACATATGAACACTTTTCACATTCTCCCGTGCAACGCGTCTACTAGTCCTCCTTTCATGCAAAATCTTATGGTCCTAGGTCATGTCCAAGCCACCAAAGCCGGCTAAAAAGTGAATAATCGACAACTAAAACTTGAATTGTACTACTTCTTACTGGCTATTATTTCAACTTTGAAGTTTCTTCTGTGTTCTACTATGGTGCTTTTAGTGTCTCCGCATACCGCAGCACGCGACATAGCTTTGCAGACGATAAATGTAACCGTCTCAGAGAGAAAAGCGGCCAATGTGACGATCTGGCTTTAAGTCGATTCGATAACAAATGACGAAAACGGACGGATTTCTCAGGTTTTTACTACATATGAACACTTTTCACATTCTCCCGTGCAACGCGGCTGTTAGTCCTCCTTTCATGCAAAATCTTATGGTCCTAGGTCATGTCCAAGCCAACAAAGCCGGCTAAAAAGTGAATAATCGACAACTAAAACTTCAATTGTACTACTTCTTACTGGCTATTGCTTCAACTTAGAAGCTTCTTCAGTGTTCTACTATGGTGCTTTTAGTGTCTCCGCATACCGCAGCAGGCGACATAGCTTTGCAGACGATAAATGTAACCGTCTCAGAGAGAAAAGCGGCCAATGTGACGATCTGGCTTTAAGACGATTCGATAACAAATGACGAAAACGGACGGATTTCTCAGGTTTTTAATACATATGAACACTTTTCACATTCTCCCGTGCAACGCGGCTGTTAGTCCTCCTTTCATGCAAAATCGTATGGTCCTAGGTCATGTCCAAGCCACCAAAGCCGGCTAAAAAGTGAATAATCGACAACTAAAACTTCAATTGTACTACTTCTTACTGGCTATTGCTTCAACTTAGAAGCTTCTTCAGTGTTCTACTATGGTGCTTTTAGTGTCTCCGCATCCCGCAGCACGCGACATAGCTTTGCAGACGATAAATGTAACCGTCTCAGAGAGAAATGCAGCCAATGTGACGATCTGGCTTTAAGACGATTGGATAACAAATGACGAAAACGGACGGATTTCTCAGGTTTTTACTACATATGAACACTTTTCACATTCTCCGCTGCAACGTGGCTGCTAGTCTTCCTTTCATGCAAAATTTTATGGTTCCACCTCATGTCCAAGCCACCAAAGCCGGCAAAAAAGTGAATAATCGACAACTAAAACTTCAATTGTACTACTTCTTACTGGCTATTACTTCAACTTAGAAGCTTCTTCTGTGTTCTACTATGGTGCTTTTAGTGTTTCCGCATAATGCAGCACGCGACATAGCTTTGCAGACGATAAATGTAACCGTTTCAGAGAGTAGAGCGGCCAATGTGACTATGTGGCTTTAAGTCGATTCGACAACAAATGACGAAAACGGACGGATTTCTCAGGTTTTTACTACATATGAACACTTTTCACATTCTCCCGTGCAACGCGGCTGTTAGTCCTCCTTTCATGCAAAATCTTATGGTCCTAGGTCATGTCCAAGCCAACAAAGCCGGCTAAAAAGTGAATAATCGACAACTAAAACTTCAATTGTACTACTTCTTACTGGCTATTGCTTCAACTTAGAAGCTTCTTCAGTGTTCTACTATGGTGCTTGTAGTGTCTCCGCATACCGCAGCACGCGACATAGCTTTGCAGACGATAAATGTAACCGTCTCAGAGAGAAAAGCGGCCAATGTGACGATCTGGCTCTAAGACGATTCGATAACAAATGACGAAAACGGACGGATTTCTCAGGTTTTTAATACATATGAACACTTTTCACATTCTCCCGTGCAACGCGGCTGTTAGTCCTCCTTTCATGCAAAATCGTATGGTCCTAGGTCATGTCCAAGCCACCAAAGCCGGCTAAAAAGTGAATAATCGACAACTAAAACTTCAATTGTACTACTTCTTACTGGCTATTGCTTCAACTTAGAAGCTTCTTCAGTGTTCTACTATGGTGCTTTTAGTGTCTCCGCATCCCGAAGCACGCGACTTAGCTTTGCAGACGATAAATGTAACCGTCTCAGAGAGAAATGCGGCCAATGTGACGATCTGGCTTTAAGACGATTCGATAACAAATGACGAAAACGGACGGATTTCTCAGGTTTTTACTACATATGAACACTTTTCACATTCTCCCGTGCAACGCGGCTGTTAGTCCTCCTTTCATGCAAAATCTTATGGTCCTAGGTCATGTCCAAGCCACCAAAGCCGGCTAAAAAGTGAATAATCGACAACTAAAACTTCAATTGTACTACTTCTTACTGGCTATTGCTTCAACTTAGAAGCTTCTTCAGTGTTCTACTATGGTGCTTTTAGTGTCTCCGCATCCCGCAGCACGCGACATAGCTTTGCAGACCATAAATGTAACCGTCTCAGAGAGAAATGCGGCCAATGTGACGATCTGGCTTTAAGACGATTGGATAACAAATGACGAAAACGGACGGATTTCTCAGGTTTTTACTACATATGAACACTTTTCACATTCTCCGCTGCAACGTGGCTGCTAGTCTTCCTTTCATGCAAAATTTTATGGTTCCACCTCATGTCCAAGCCACCAAAGCCGGCAAAAAAGTGAATAATCGACAACTAAAACTTCAATTGTACTACTGCTTACTGGCTATTACTTCAACTTAGAAGCTTCTTCTGTGTTCTACTATGGTGCTTTTAGTGTTTCCGCATACTGCAGCACGCGACATAGCTTTGCAGACGATAAATGTAACCGTTTCAGAGGGTAGAGCGGCCAATGTGACTATGTGGCATAAAGTCGATTCGATAACAAATGACGAAAACGGACGGATTTCTCAAGTTTTTACTACATATGAACACTTTTCACATTCTCCCGTGCAACGCGTCTGCTAGTCCTCCTTTCATGCAAAATCTTATGGTCCTAGGTCATGTCCAAGCCACCAAAGCCGGCTAAAAAGTGAATAATCGACAACTAAAACTTGAATTGTACTACTTCTTACTGGCTATTATTTCAACTTTGAAGTTTCTTCTGTGTTCTACTATGGTGCTTTTAGTGTCTCCGCATACCGCAGCACGCGACATAGCTTTGCAGACGATAAATGTAACCGTCTCAGAGAGAAAAGCGGCCAATGTGACGATCTGGCTTTAAGTCGATTCGATAACAAATGACGAAAACGGACGGATTTCTCAGGTTTTTACTACATATGAACACTTTTCACATTCTCCCGTGCAACGCGGCTGTTAGTCCTCCTTTCATGCAAAATCTTATGGTCCTAGGTCATGTCCAAGCCAACAAAGCCGGCTAAAAAGTAAATAATCGACATCTAAAACTTCAATTGTACTACTTCTTACTGGCTATTGCTTCAACTTAGAAGCTTCTTCAGTGTTCTACTATGGTGCTTTTAGTGTCTCCGCATACCGCAGCACGCGACATAGCTTTGGAGACGATAAATGTAACCGTCTCAGAGAGAAAAGCGGCCAATGTGACGATCTGGCTTTAAGACGATTCGATAACAAATGACGAAAACGGACGGATTTCTCAGGTTTTTAATACATATGAACACTCTTCACATTATCCCGTGCAACGCGGCTGTTAGTCCTCCTTTCATGCAAAATCGTATGGTCCTAGGTCATGTCCAAGCCACCAAAGCCGGCTAAAAAGTGAATAATCGACAACTAAAACTTCAATTGTACTACTTCTTACTGGCTGTTGCTTCAACTTAGAAGCTTCTTCAGTGTTCTACTATGGTGCTTTTAGTGTCTCCGCATCCCGCAGCACGCGACATAGCTTTGCAGACGATAAATGTAACCGTCTCAGAAAGAAAAGCAGCCAATGTGACGATCTAGCTTTAAGACGATTCGATAACAAATGACGAAAACGGACGGATTTCTCAGGTTTTTACTACATATGAACACTTTTCGCATTCTCCGGTGCAACGTGGCTGCTAGTCTTCCTTTCATGCAAAATTTTATGGTTCCACCTCATGTCCAAGCAACCAAAGCCGGCTAAAAAGTGAATAATCGACAACTAAAACTTCATTTGTACTACTTCTTACTGGCTATTACTTCAACATAGAAGCTTCTTCAATGTTCTACTATGGTGCTTTTAGTGTTTCCGCATAACGCAGCACGCGACATAGCGTTGTAGACGATAAATGTAACCGTTTCAGAGAGAAGAGCGGCCAATGTGACGACCTGGCTTTAAGTCGATTCGATAACAAATGACGAAAACGGACGGATTTCCCAGGTTTTTACTACATATGAACACTTTTCACATTCTCCCGTGCAACGCGGCTGTTAGTCCTCCTTTCATGCAAAATCGTTTGGTCCTAGGTCATGTCCAAGCCACCAAAGCCGGCTAAAAAGTGAATATTCGACAACTAAAACTTCAATTGTACTACTTCTTACTGGCTATTGCTTCAACTTAGAAGCTTCTTCAGTGTTCTACTATGGTGCTTTTAGTGTCTCCGCATCCCGCAGCACGCGACATAGCTTTGCAGACGATAAATGTAACCGTCTCAGAGAGAAATGCGGCCAATGTGACGATCTGGCTTTAAGACGATTCGATAACAAATGACGAAAACGGACGGATTTCTCAGGTTTTTACTACATATGAACACTTTTCACATTCTCCGCTGCAACGTGGCTGCTAGTCTTCCTTTCATGCAAAATTTTATGGTTCCACCTCATGTCCAAGCCACCAAAGCCGGCAAAAAAGTGAATAATCGACAACTAAAACTTCAATTGTACTACTGCTTACTGGTTATTACTTCAACTTAGAAGCTTCTTCTGTGTTCTACTATGGTGCTTTTAGTGTTTCCGCATACTGCAGCACGCGACATAGCTTTGCAGACGATAAATGTAACCGTTTCAGAGGGTAGAGCGGCCAATGTGACTATGTGGCATAAAGTCGATTCGATAACAAATGACGAAAACGGACGGATTTCTCAAGTTTTTACTACATATGAACACTTTTCACATTCTCCCGTGCAACGCGTCTGCTAGTCCTCCTTTCATGCAAAATCTTATGGTCCTAGGTCATGTCCAAGCCACCAAAGCCGGCTAAAAAGTGAATAATCGACAACTAAAACTTGAATTGTACTACTTCTTACTGGCTATTATTTCAACTTTGAAGTTTCTTCTGTGTTCTACTATGGTGCTTTTAGTGTCTCCGCATACCGCAGCACGCGACATAGCTTTGCAGACAATAAATGTAACCGTCTCAGAGAGAAAAGCGGCCAATGTGACGATCTGGCTTTAAGTCGATTCGATAACAAATGACGAAAACGGACGGATTTCTCAGGTTTTTACTACATATGAACACTTTTCACATTCTCCCGTGCAACGCGGCTGTTAGTCCTCCTTTCATGCAAAATCTTATGGTCCTAGGTCATGTCCAAGCCAACAAAGCCGGCTAAAAAGTAAATAATCGACATCTAAAACTTCAATTGTACTACTTCTTACTGGCTATTGCTTCAACTTAGAAGCTTCTTCAGTGTTCTACTATGGTGCTTTTAGTGTCTCCGCATACCGCAGCACGCGACATAGCTTTGGAGACGATAAATGTAACCGTCTCAGAGAGAAAAGCGGCCAATGTGACGATCTGGCTTTAAGACGATTCGATAACAAATGACGAAAACGGACGGATTTCTCAGGTTTTTAATACATATGAACACTCTTCACATTATCCCGTGCAACGCGGCTGTTAGTCCTCCTTTCATGCAAAATCGTATGGTCCTAGGTCATGTCCAAGCCACCAAAGCCGGCTAAAAAGTGAATAATCGACAACTAAAACTTCAATTGTACTACTTCTTACTGGCTGTTGCTTCAACTTAGAAGCTTCTTCAGTGTTCTACTATGGTGCTTTTAGTGTCTCCGCATCCCGCAGCACGCGACATAGCTTTGCAGACGATAAATGTAACCGTCTCAGAAAGAAAAGCAGCCAATGTGACGATCTAGCTTTAAGACGATTCGATAACAAATGACGAAAACGGACGGATTTCTCAGGTTTTTACTACATATGAACACTTTTCGCATTCTCCGGTGCAACGTGGCTGCTAGTCTTCCTTTCATGCAAAATTTTATGGTTCCACCTCATGTCCAAGCAACCAAAGCCGGCTAAAAAGTGAATAATCGACAACTAAAACTTCATTTGTACTACTTCTTACTGGCTATTACTTCAACATAGAAGCTTCTTCAATGTTCTACTATGGTGCTTTTAGTGTTTCCGCATAACGCAGCACGCGACATAGCGTTGTAGACGATAAATGTAACCGTTTCAGAGAGAAGAGCGGCCAATGTGACGATCTGCCTTTAAGTCGATTCGATAACAAATGACGAAAACGGACGGATTTCCCAGGTTTTTACTACATATGAACACTTTTCACATTCTCCCGTGCAACGCGGCTGTTAGTCCTCCTTTCATGCAAAATCGTTTGGTCCTAGGTCATGTCCAAGCCACCAAAGCCGGCTAAAAAGTGAATAATCGACAACTAAAACTTCAATTGTACTACTTCTTACTGGCTATTGCTTCAACTTAGAAGCTTCTTCAGTGTTCTACTATGGTGCTTTTAGTGTCTCCGCATCCCGCAGCACGCGACATAGCTTTGCAGACGATAAATGTAACCGTCTCAGAGAGAAATGCGGCCAATGTGACGATCTGGCTTTAAGACGATTCGATAACAAATGACGAAAACGGACGGATTTCTCAGGTTTTTACTACATATGAACACTTTTCACATTCTCCGGTGCAACGTGGCTGCTAGTCTTCCTTTCATGCAAAATTTTATGGTTCCACCTCATGTCCAAGCCACCAAAGCCGTCTAAAAAGCGAATAATCGACAACTAAAACTTCAATTGTACTACTTCTTACTGGCTATTACTTCAACTTAGAAGCTTCTTCTGTGTTCTACTATGGTGCTTTTAGTGTTTCCGCATACTGCAGCACGCGACATAGCTTTGCAGACGATAAATGTAACCGTTTCAGAGAGTAGAGCGGCCAATGTGACTATGTGGCTTTAAGTCGATTCGATAACAAATGACGAAAACGGACGGATTTCTCAGGTTTTTACTACATATGAACACTTTTCACATTCTCCCGTGCAACGCGGCTGTTAGTCCTCCTTTCATGCAAAATCTTATGGTCCTAGGTCATGACCAAGCCAACAAAGCCGGCTAAAAAGTGAATAATCGACAACTAAAACTTCAATTGTACTACTTCTTACTGGCTATTGCTTCAACTTAGAAGCTTCTTCAGTGTTCTACTATGGTGCTTTTAGTGTCTCCGCATACCGCAGCAGGCGACATAGCTTTGCAGACGATAAATGTAACCGTCTCAGAGAGAAAAGCGGCCATTGTGACGATCTGGCTTTAAGACGATTCGATAACAAATGACGAAAACGGACGGATTTCTCAGGTTTTTAATACATATGAACACTTTTCACATTCTCCCGTGCAACGCGGCTGTTAGTCCTCCTTTCATGCAAAATCGTATGGTCCTAGGTCATGTCCAAGCCACCAAAGCCGGCTAAAAAGTGAATAATCGACAACTAAAACTTCAATTGTACTACTTCTTACTGGCTATTGCTTCAACTTAGAAGCTTCTTCAGTGTTCTACTATGGTGCTTTTAGTGTCTCCGCATCCCGCAGCACGCGACATAGCTTTGCAGACGATAAATGTAACCGTCTCAGAGAGAAATGCAGCCAATGTGACGATCTGGCTTTAAGACGATTGGATAACAAATGACGAAAACGGACGGATTTCTCAGGTTTTTACTACATATGAACACTTTTCACATTCTCCGCTGCAACGTGGCTGCTAGTCTTCCTTTCATGCAAAATTTTATGGTTCCACCTCATGTCCAAGCCACCAAAGCCGCCAAAAAGTGAATAATCGACAACTAAAACTTCAATTGTACTACTTCTTACTGGCTATTACTTCAACTTAGAAGCTTCTTCTGTGTTCTACTATGGTGCTTTTAGTGTTTCCGCATACTGCAGCACGCGACATAGCTTTGCAGACGATAAATGTAACCGTTTCAGAGAGTAGAGCGGCCAATGTGACTATGTGGCTTAAAGTCGATTCGATAACAAATGACGAAAAGGGACGGATTTCTCAGGTTTTTACTACATATGAACACTTTTCACATTCTCCCGTGCAACGCGTCTGCTAGTCCTCCTTTCATGCAAAATCTTATGGTCCTAGGTCATGTCCAAGCCACCAAAGCCGGCTAAAAAGTGAATAATCGACAACTAAAACTTGAATTGTACTACTTCTTACTGGCTATTAATCAACTTAGAAGCTTCTTCTGTGTTCTACTATGGTGCTTTTAGTGTCTCCGCATACCGCAGCACGCGACATAGCTTTGCAGACGATAAATGTAACCGTCTCAGAGAGAAAAGGGGCCAATGTGACGATCTGGCTTTAAGTCGATTCGATAACAAATGAAGAAAACGGACGGATTTCTCAGGTTTTTACTACATATGAACACTTTTCACATTCTCCCGTGCAACGCGGCTGTTAGTCCTCCTTTCATGCAAAATCTTATGGTCCTAGGTCGTGTCCAAGCCAACAAAGCCGGCTAAAAAGTGAATAATCGACAACTAAAACTTCAATTGTACTACTTCTTACTGGCTATTGCTTCAACATAGAAGCTTCTTCAGTGTTCTACTATGGTGCTTTTAGTGTCTCCGCATACCGCAGCACGCGACATAGCTTTGGAGACGATAAATGTAACCGTCTCAGAGAGAAAAGCGGCCAATGTGACGATCTGGCTTTAAGACGATTCGATAACAAATGACGAAAACGGACGGATTTCTCAGGTTTTTAATACATATGAACACTCTTCACATTATCCCGTGCAACGCGGCTGTTAGTCCTCCTTGCATGCAAAATCGTATGGTCCTAGGTCATGTTCAAGCCACCAAAGCCGGCAAAAAAGTGAATAATCGACAACTAAAACTTCAATTGTACTACTTCTTACTGGCTATTACTTCAACTTAGAAGCTTCTTCTGTGTTCTACTATGGTGCTTTTAGTGTTTCCGCATACTGCAGCACGCGACATAGCTTTTCAGACGATAAATGTAACCGTTTCAGAGAGTAGAGCGGCCAATGTGACTATGTGGCTTAAAGTCGATTCGATAACAAATGACGAAAACGGACGGATTTCTCAGGTTTTTACTACATATGAACACTTTTCACATTCTCCCGTGCAACGCGTCTGCTAGTCCTCCTTTCATGCAAAATCTTATGGTCCTAGGTCATGTCCAAGCCACCAAAGCCGGCTAAAAAGTGAATAATCGACAACTATAACTTGAATTGTACTACTTCTTACTGGCTATTACTTCAACTTTGAAGTTTCTTCTGTGTTCTACTATGGTGCTTTTAGTGTCTCCGCATACCGCAGCACGCGACATAGCTTTGCAGACGATAAATGTAACCGTCTCAGAGAGAAAAGCGGCCAATGTGACGATCTGGCTTTAAGTCGATTCGATAACAAATGACGAAAACGGACGGATTTCTCAGGTTTTTACTACATATGAACACTTTTCACATTCTCCCGTGCAACGCGGCTGTTAGTCCTCCTTTCATGCAAAATCTTATGGTCCTAGGTCATGTCCAAGCCACCAAAGCCGGCTAAAAAGTGAATAATCGACAACTAAAACTTCAATTGTACTACTTCTTACTGGCTATTGCTTCAACTTAGAAGCTTCTTCAGTGTTCTACTATGGTGCTTTTAGTGTCTCCGCATACCGCAGCACGCGACATAGCTTTGGAGACGATAAATGTAACCGTCTCAGAGAGAAAAGCGGCCAATGTGACGATCTGGCTTTAAGACGATTCGTTAACAAATGACGAAAACGGACGGATTTCTCAGGTTTTTAATACATATGAACACTCTTCACATTATCCCGTGCAACGCGGCTGTTAGTCCTCCTTTCATGCATAATCTTATGGTCCTAGGTCATGTCCAAGCCACCAAAGCCGTCTAAAAAGTGAATAATCGACAACTAAAACTTCAATTGTACTACTTCTTACTGGCTATTGCTTCAACTTAGAAGCTTCTTCAGTGTTCTACTATGGTGCTTTTAGTGTCTCCGCATCCCGCAGCACGCGACATAGATTTGCAGACGATAAATGTAACCGTCTCAGAAAGAAAAGCAGCCAATGTGACGATCTGGCTTTAAGACGATTCGATAACAAATGACGAAAACGGACGGATTTCTCAGGTTTTTACTACATATGAACACTTTTCGCATTCTCCGGTGCAACGTGGCTGCTAGTCTTCCTTTCATGCAAAATTTTATGGTTCCACCTCATGTCCAAGCAACCAAAGCCGGCTAAAAAGTGAATAATCGACAACTAAAACTTCATTTGTACTACTTCTTACTGGCTATTACTTCAACATAGAAGCTTCTTCAGTGTTCTACTATGGTGCATTTAGTGTTTCCGCATAACGCAGCACGCGACATAGCTTTGTAGACGATAAATGTAACCGTTTCAGAGAGAAGAGCGGCCAATGTGACGATCTGGCTTTAAGTCGATTCGATAACAAATGACGAAAACGGACGGATTTCCCAGGTTTTTACTACATATGAACACTTTTCACATTCTCCCGTGCAACGCGGCTGCTAGTCCTCCTTTCATGCAAAATCTTAAGGTCCTAGGTCATGTCCAAGCCACCAAAGCCGGCTAAAATGTGAATAATCGACAACTACAACTTGAATTGTATTACTTCTTACTGGCTATTACTTCAATTTAGAAGCTTCTTCTGTGTTCTACTATGGTGCTTTTAGTGTCTCCGCATACCGCAGCACGCGACATAGCTTTGCAGACGATAAATGTAACCGTCTCAGAGAGAAATGCGGCCAATGTGACGATCTGGCTTTAAGACGATTCGATAACAAATGACGAAAACGGACGGATTTCTCAGGTTTTTACTACATATGAACACTTTTCACATTCTCCCGTGCAACGCGGCTGTTAGTCCTCCTTTCATGCAAAATCGTATGGTCCTAGGTCATGTCCAAGCCACCAAAGCCGGCTAAAAAGTGAATAATCGACAACTAAAACTTCAATTGTACTACTTCTTACTGGCTATTGCTTCAACTTAGAAGCTTCTTCAGTGTTCTACTATGGTGCTTTTAGTGTCTCCGCATCCCGCAGCACGCGACATAGCTTTGCAGACGATAAATGTAACCGTCTCAGAGAGAAATGCGGCCAATGTGACGATCTGGCTTTAAGACGATTCGATAACAAATGACGAAAACGGACGGATTTCTCAGGTTTTTACTACATATGAACACTTTTCACATTCTCCCGTGCAACGCGGCTGTTAGTCCTCCTTTCATGCAAAATCGTATGGTCCTAGGTCATGTCCAAGCCACCAAAGCCGGCTAAAAAGTGAATAATCGACAACTAAAACTTCAATTGTACTACTTCTTACTGGCTATTGCTTCAACTTAGAAGCTTCTTCAGTGTTCTACTATGGTGCTTTTAGTGTCTCCGCATCCCGCAGCACGCGACATAGCTTTGCAGACGATAAATGTAACCGTCTCAGAGAGAAATGCGGCCAATGTGACGATCAGGCTTTAAGACGATTCGATAACAAATGACGAAAACGGACGGATTTCTCAGGTTTTTACTACATATGAACACTTTTCACATTCTCCGCTGCAACATGGCTGCTAGTCTTCCTTTCATGCAAAATTTTATGGTTCCACCTCATGTCCAAGCCACCAAAGCCGGCAAAAAGTGAATAATCGACAACTAAAACTTCAATTGTACTACATCTTACTGGCTATTACTTCAACTTAGAAGCTTCTTCTGTGTTCTACTATGGTGCTTTTAGTGTTTCCGCATACTGCAGCACGCGACATAGCTTTGCAGACGATAAATGTAACCGTTTCAGAGAGTAGAGCGGCCAATGTGACTATGTGGCTTAAAGTCGATTCGATAACAAATGACGAAAAGGGACGGATTTCTCAGGTTTTTACTACATATGAACACTTTTCACATTCTCCCGTGCAATGCGTCTGCTAGTCCTCCTTTCATGCAAAATCTTATAGTCCTAGGTCATGTCCAAGCCACCAAAGCCGGCTAAAAAGTGAATAATCGACAACTAAAACTTGAATTGTACTACTTCTTACTGGCTATTACTTCAACTTTGAAGTTTCTTCTGTGTTCTACTATGGTGCTTTTAGTGTCTCCGCATACCGCAGCACGCGACATAGCTTTGCAGACGATAAATGTAACCGTCTCAGAGAGAAAAGCGGCCAATGTGACGATCTGGCTTTAAGTCGATTCGATAACAAATGACGAAAACGGACGGATTTCTCAGGTTTTTACTACATATGAACACTTTTCACATTCTCCCGTGCAACACGGCTGTTAGTCCACCTTTCATGCAAAATCTTATGGTCCTAGGTCATGTCCAAGCCAACAAAGCCGGCTAAAAAGTGAATAATCGACAACTAAAACTTCAATTGTACTACTTCTTACTGGCTATTGCTTCAACTTAGAAGCTTCTTCAGTGTTCTACTATGGTGCTTTTAGTGTCTCCGCATCCCGCAGCACGCGACATAGCTTTGCAGACGATAAATGTAACCGTCTCAGAGAGAAATGCGGCCAATGTGACGATCTGGCTCTAAGACGATTCGATAACAAATGACGAAAACGGACGGATTTCTCAGGTTTTTACTACATATGAACACTTTTCACATTCTCCGCTGCAACGTGGCTGCTAGTCTTCCTTTCATGCAAAATTTTATGGTTCCACCTCATGTCCAAGCCACCAAAGCCGGCTAAAAAGTGAATAATCGACAACTAAAACTTCAATTGTACTACCTCTTACTGGCTATTACTTCAACTTAGAAGCTTCTTCTGTGTTCTACTATGGTGCTTTTAGTGTTTCCGCATACTGCAGCACGCGACATAGCTTTGCAGACGATAAATGTAACCGTTTCAGAGAGTAGAGCGGCCAATGTGACTATGTGGCTTAAAGTCGATTCGATAACAAATGACGAAAAAGGACGGATTTCTCAGGTATTTACTACATATGAACACTTTTCACATTCTCCCGTGCAACGCGTCTACTAGTCCTCCTTTCATGCAAAATCTTATGGTCCTAGGTCATGTCCAAGCCACCAAAGCCGGCTAAAAAGTGAATAATCGACAACTAAAACTTGAATTGTACTACTTCTTACTGGCTATTACTTCAACTTTGAAGTTTCTTCTGTGTTCTACTATGGTGCTTTTAGTGTCTCCGCATACCGCAGCACGCGACATAGCTTTGCAGACGATAAATGTAACCGTCTCAGAGAGAAAAGCGGCCAATGTGACGATCTGGCTTTAAGTCGATTCGATAACAAATGACGAAAACGGACGGATTTCTCAGGTTTTTACTACATATGAACACTTTTCACATTCTCCCGTGCAACGCGGCTGTTAGTCCTCCTTTCATGCAAAATCTTATGGTCCTAGGTCATGTCCAAGCCAACAAAGCCGGCTAAAAAGTGAATAATCGACAACTAAAACTTCAATTGTACTACTTCTTACTGGCTATTGCTTCAACTTAGAAGCTTCTTCAGTGTTCTACTATGGTGCTTTTAGTGTCTCCGCATACCGCAGCACGCGACATAGATTTGCAGACGATAAATGTAACCGTCTCAGAAAGAAAAGCAGCCAATGTGACGATCTGGCTTTAAGACGATTCGATAACAAATGACGAAAACGGACGGATTTCTCAGGTTCTTACTATATATGAACACTTTTCGCATTCTCCGGTGCAACGTGGCTGCTAGTCTTCCTTTCATGCAAAATTTTATGGTTCCACCTCATGTCCAAGCAACCAAAGCCGGCTAAAAAGTGAATAATCGACAACTGAAACTTCAATTGTACTACTTCTTACTGGCTATTACTTCAACATAGAAGCTTCTTCAGTGTTCTACTATGGTGCTTTTAGTGTTTCCGCATAACGCAGCACGCGACATAGCTTTGTAGACGATAAATGTAACCGTTTCAGAGAGAAGAGCGGCCAAAGTGACGATCTGGCTTTAAGTCGATTCGATAACAAATGACGAAAACGGACGGATTTCTCAGGTTTTTACTACATATGAACACTTTTCGCATTCTCCCGTGCAACGCGGCTGCTAGTCCTCCTTTCATGCAAAATCTTAAGGTCCTAGGTCATGTCCAAGCCACCAAAGCCGGCTAAAATTTGAATAATCGACAACTACAACTTGAATTGTATTACTTCTTACTGGCTATTACTTCAATTTTGAAGCTTCTTCTGTGTTCTATTATGGTGCTTTTAGTGTCTCCGCATCCCGCAGCACGAGACATAGCTTTGCAGACGATAAACGTAACCGTCTCAGAGAGAAATGCGGCCAATGTGACGATCTGCCTTTAAGACGATTCGATAACAAATGACGAAAACGGACGGATTTCTCAGGTTTTTACTACATATGAACACTTTTCACATTCTCCCGTGCAACGCGGCTGTTAGTCCTCCTTTCATGCAAAATCGTTTGGTCCTAGGTCATGTCCAAGCCACCAAAGCCGGCTAAAAAGTGAATAATCGACAACTAAAACTTCAATTGTACTACTTCTTACTGGCTATTGCTTCAACTTAGAAGCTTCTTCAGTGTTCTACTATGGTGCTTTTAGTGTCTCCGCATCCCGCAGCACGCGACATAGCTTTGCAGACGATAAATGTAACCGTCTCAGAGAGAAATGCGGCCAATGTGACGATCTGGCTTTAAGACGATTCGATAACAAATGACGAAAACGGACGGATTTCTCAGGTTTTTACTACATATGAACACTTTTCACATTCTCCGGTGCAACGTGGCTGCTAGTCTTCCTTTCATGCAAAATTTTATGGTTCCACCTCATGTCCAAGCCACCAAAGCCGTCTAAAAAGCGAATAATCGACAACTAAAACTTCAATTGTACTACTTCTTACTGGCTATTACTTCAACTTAGAAGCTTCTTCTGTGTTCTACTATGGTGCTTTTAGTGTTTCCGCATACTGCAGCACGCGACATAGCTTTGCAGACGATAAATGTAACCGTTTCAGAGAGTAGAGCGGCCAATGTGACTATGTGGCTTAAAGTCGATTCGATAACAAATGACGAAAACGGACGGATTTCTCAGGTTTTTACTACATATGAACACTTTTCACATTCTCCCGTGCAACGCGTCTGCTAGTCCTCCTTTCATGCAAAATCTTATGGTCCTAGGTCATGTCCAAGCCACCAAAGCCGGCTAAAAAGTGAATAATCGACAACTAAAACTTGAATTGTACTACTTCTTACTGGCTATTACTTCAACTTTGAAGTTTCTTCTGTGTTCTACTATGGTGCTTTTAGTGTCTCCGCATACCGCAGCACGCGACATAGCTTTGCAGACGATAAATGTAACCGTCTCAGAGAGAAAAGCGGCCAATGTGACGATCTGGCTTTAAGACGATTCGATAACAAATGACGAAAACGGACGGATTTCTCAGGTTTTTAATACATATGAACACTTTTCACATTATCCCGTGCAACGCGGCTGTAAGTCCTCCTTTCATGCAAAATCGTATGGTCCTAGGTCATGTCCAAGCCACCAAAGCCGGCTAAAAAGTGAATAATCGACAACTAAAACTTCAATTGTACTACTTCTTACTGGCTATTGCTTCAACTTAGAAGCTTCTTCAGTGTTCTACTATGGTGCTTTTAGTGTCTCCGCATACCGCAGCACGCGACATAGCGTTGCAGACGATAAATGTAACCGTATCAGAGAGAAAAGCGGCCAATGTGACGATCTGCCTTTAAGTCGATTCGATAACAAATGACGAAAACGGACGGATTTCTCAGGTTTTTACTACATATGAACACTTTTCACATTCTCCGGTGCAACGTGGCTGCTAGTCTTCCTTTCATGCAAAATTTTATGGTTCCACCTCATGTCCAAGCCACCAAAGCCGGCTAATAAGTGAATAATCGACAACTAAAACTTGAATTGTACTACTTCTTACTGCCTATTGCTTCAACTTAGAAGCTTCTTCTGTGTTCTACTATGGTGCTTTTAGTGTCTCCGCATACCGCAGCACGCGACATAGCTTTGCAGACGATAAATGTAACCGTTTCAGAGAGAAGAGCGGCCAATGTGACGATCTGGCTTTAAGTCGATTCGATAACAAATGACGAAAACGGACGGATTTCTCAGGTTTTTACTACATATGAACACTTTTCACATTCTCCCGTGCAACGCGGCTGCTAGTCCTCCTTTCATGCAAAATCTTAAGGTCCTAGGTCATGTCCAAGCCACCAAAGCCGGCTAAAATGTGAATAATCGACAACTAAAACTTGCATTGTATTACTTCTTACTGGCTATTACTTCAACTTAGAAGCTTCTTCTGTGTTCTCCTATGGTGCTTTTAGTGTCTCCGCAGATCGCAGCACGCGACATAGCTTTGCAGACGATAAATGTAACCGTTTCAGAGAGAAGAGCGGCAAATGTGACGATCTGGCTTTAAGTCGATTCCATAACAAATGACGAAAACGGACGGATTTCTCAGGTTTTTACTACATATGAACACTTTTCACATTCTCCCGTGCAACGCGGCTGTTAGTCCTCCTTTCATGCAAAATCTTATGGTCCTAGGTCATGTCCAAGCCACCAAAGCCGGCTAAAAAGTGAATAATCGACAACTAAACATGAATTGTACTACTTCTTACTGGCTATTACTTCAACTTAGAAGCTTCTTCTGTGTTCTACTATGGTGCTTTTAGTGTCTCCGCATCCCGCAGCACGCGACATAGCTTTGCAGACGATAAATGTAACCGTCTCAGAGAGAAATGCGGCCAATGTGACGATCTGGCTTTAAGACGATTCGATAACAAATGACGAAAACGGACGGATTTCTCAGGTTTTTACTACATATGAACACTTTTCACATTCTCCGGTGCAACGTGGCTGCTAGTCTTCCTTTCATGCAAAATTTTATGGTTCCACCTCATGTCCAAGCCACCAAAGCCGGCTAAAAATTGAATAATCGACAACTAAACCTTCAATTGTACTACTTCTTACTGGCTATTACTTCAACTTAGAAGCTTCTTCTGTGTTCTACTATGGTGCTTTTAGTGTTTCCGCATACTGCAGCACGCGACATAGCTTTGCAGACGATAAATGTAACCGTTTCAGAGAGTAGAGCGGCCAATGTGACTATGTGGCTTAAAGTCGATTCGATAACAAATGACGAAAACGGACGGATTTCTCAGGTTTTTACTACATATGAACACTTTTCACATTCTCCCGTGCAACGCGTCTGCTAGTCCTTTTTTCATGCAAAATCTTATGGTCCTAGGTCATGTCCAAGCCACCAAAGCCGGCTAAAAAGTGAATAATCGACAACTAAAACTTGAATTGTACTACTTTTTACTGGCTATTACTTCAACTTTGAAGTTTCTTCTGTGTTCTACTATGGTGTTTTTAGTGTCTCCGCATACCGCAGCAGGCGACATAGCTTTGCAGACGATAAATGTAACCGTCTCAGAGAGAAAAGCGGCCAATGTGACGTTCTGCCTTTAAGTCGATTCGTTAACAAATGACGAAAACGGACGGATTTATCAGGTTTTTACCACATATGAACACTTTTCACATTCTCCCGTGCAACGCGGCTGCCAGTCCTCCTTTCATGTAAAATCTTAAGGTCCCTTGTCATGTCCAAGCCACCAAAGCCGGCTAAAAAGTGAATAATCGCCAACTAAAACTTCAATTGTACTACTTCTTACTGGCTATTACTTCAACTTAGAAGCATCTTCTGTGTTCTTCTATGGTGCTTTTAGTGTCTCCGCATACTGCAGCACGCGACATAGCTTTGCAGACAATAAGTGTAACCTTCTCAGAGAGAAAGGCGGCAAATGTGACGATCTGGCTTTAAGTCGATTCGATAACAAATGACGAAAACGGACGGATTTCTCAGGTTTTTACTACACATGAACACTTTTCACATTCTCCCATGCAACGCGGCTGCTAGTCCTCCTTTCATGCAAAATCGTAAGGTCCCAGGTCATGTCCAAGCCACCAAAGCCGGCTAAAAAGTGAATAATCGACAACTAAAACTTCAATTGTACTACTTCTTACTGGCTATTACTTCAACTTAGAAGCTTCTTCTGTGTTCTCCTATGGTGCTTTTAGTGTCTCCGCAGATCGCAGCACGCGACATAGCTTTGCAGACGATAAATGTAACCGTTTCAGAGAGAAGAGCGGCAAATGTGACGATCTGGCTTTAAGTCGATTCGATAACAAATGACGAAAACGGACGGATTTCTCAGGTTTTTACTACATATGAACACTTTTCACATTCTCCCGTGCAACGCGGCTGTTAGTCCTCCTTTCATGCAAAATCTTATGGTCCTAGGTCATGTCCAAGCCACCAAAGCCAGCTAAAAAGTGAATAATCGACAACTAAACATGAATTGTACTACTTCTTACTGGCTATTACTTCAACTTAGAAGCTTCTTCTGTGTTCTACTATGGTGCATTTAGTGTCTCCGCATCCCGCAGCACGCGACATAGCTTTGCAGACGATAAATGTAACCGTCTCAGAGAGAAATGCGGCCAATGTGACGATCTGGCTTTAAGACGATTCGATAACAAATGACGAGAACGGACGGATTTCTCAGGTTTTTACTACATATGAACACTTTTCACATTCTCCGGTGCAACGTGGCTGCTAGTCTTCCTTTCATGCAAAATTTTATGGTTCCACCTCATGCCCAAGCCACCAAAGCCGGCAAAAAAGTGAATAATCGACAACTAAAACTTCAATTGTACTACTTCTTACTGGCTATTACTTCAACTTAGAAGCTTCTTCTGTGTTCTACTATGGTGCTTTTAGTGTTTCCGCATACTGCAGCACGCGACATAGCTTTGCAGACGATAAATGTAACCGTTTCAGAGAGTAGAGCGGCCAATGTGACTATGTGGCTTAAAGTCGATTCGATAACAAATGACGAAAACGGACGGATTTCTCAGGTTTTTACTACATATGAACTCTTTTCACATTCTCCCGTGCAACGCGTCTGCTAGTCCTCCTTTCATGCAAAATCTTATGGTCCTAGGTCATGTCCAAGCCACTAAAGCCGACTAAAAAGTGAATAATCGACAACTAAAACTTGAATTGTACTACTTTTTACTGGCTATTACTTCAACTTTGAAGTTTCTTCTGTGTTCTACTATGGTGTTTTTAGTGTCTCCGCATACCGCAGCACGCGACATAGCTTTGCAGACGATAAATGTAACCGTCTCAGAGAGAAAAGCGGCCAATGTGACGATCTGGCTTTAAGTCGATTCGATAACAAATGACGAAAACGGACGGATTTCTCAGGTTTTTACTACATATGAACACTTTTCACATTCTCCCGTGCAACGCGGCTGTTAGTCCTCCTTTCATGCAAAATCGTATGGTCCTAGGTCATGTCCAAGCCACCAAAGCCGGCTAAAAAGTGAATAATCGACAACTAAAACTTCAATTGTACTACTTCTTACTGGCTATTGCTTCAACTTAGAAGCTTCTTCAGTGTTCTACTATGGTGCTTTTAGTGTCTCCGCATACCGCAGCACGCGACATAGCTTTGCAGACGATAAATGTAACCGTCTCAGAGAGAAAAGCGGCCAATGTGATGATCTGGCTTTAAGACGATTCGATAACAAATGACGAAAACGGACGGATTTCTCAGGTTTTTACTACATATGAACACTTTTCACATTCTCCCGTGCAACGCGGCTGTTAGTCCTCCTTTCATGCATAATCTTATGGTCCTAGGTCATGTCCAAGCCACCAAAGCCCGCTAAAATGTGAATAATCGACAACTAAAACTTCAATTGTACTACTTCTTACTGGCTATTGCTTCAACTTAGAAGCTTCTTCAGTGTTCTACTATGGTGCTTTTAGTGTGTCCGCATACCGCAGCACGCGACATAGATTTGCAGACGATAAATGTAACCGTCTCAGAAAGGAAAGCAGCCAATGTGACGATCTGGCTTTAAGACGATTCGATAACAAATGACAAAAACGGACGGATTTCTCAGGTTTTTACTACATATGAACACTTTTCGCATTCTCCGGTGCAACGTGGCTGCTAGTCTTCCTTTCATGCAAAATTTTATGGTTCCACCTCATGTCCAAGCAACCAAAGCCGGCTAAAAAGTGAATAATCGACAACTAATACTTCATTTGTACTACTTCTTACTGGCTATTACTTCAACATAGAAGCTTCTTCAGTGTTCTACTACGGTGCTTTTAGTGTTTCCGCATAACGCAGCACGCGACATAGCTTTGTAGACGATAATTGTAACCGTTTCAGAGAGAAGAGCGGCCAATGTGACGATCTGGCTTTAAGTCGATTCGATAACAAATGACGAAAACGGACGGATTTCTCAGGTTTTTACTACATATGAACACTTTTCACATTCTCCCGTGCAACGCGGCTGCTAGTCCTCCTTTCATGCAAAATCTTAAGGTCCTAGGTCATGTCCAAGCCACCAAAGCCGGCTAAAATGTGAATAATCGACAACTACAACTTGAATTGTATTACTTCTTACTGGGTATTACTTCAATTTAGAAGCTTCTTCTGTGTTCTACTATGGTGCTTTTAGTGTCTCCGCATACCGCAGCACGCGACATAGCGTTGCAGACGATAAATGTAACCGTATCAGAGAGAAAAGCGGCCAATGTGACGATCTGGCTTTAAGTCGATTCGATAGCAAATGACGAAAACGGACGTATTTCTCAGGTTTTTACTACATATGAACCCTTTTCACATTCTCCCGTGCAACGCGGCTGCTAGTCCTCCTTTCATGCAAAATCTTAAGGTCCTAGGTCATGTCCAAGCCACCAAGGCGGCTAAAAAGTGAATAATCGACAACTAAAACTTGAATTGTACTACTTCTTACTGGCTATTACTTCAACTTAGAAGCTCCTTCTGTGTTCTACTATGGTGCTTTTAGTGTTTCGGCATATCGCAGCACGCGACATAGCTTTGCAGACGCTAAATTTAACCGTTTGAGAGAGAAGAATGGAAAATGTGACGATCTGGCTTGAAGTCAATTCGATAACAAATGACGAAAATGGACGGATTTCTCAGGATTTTACTACTTATGAACACTTTTCACATTCTCGTGTGCAACGCGGCTGCTAGTCCTCCTTTCATGCAAAATCTTAAGGTCCTAGGTCATGTCCAAGCCACTAAAGCCGGCTAAAAAGTGAATAATCGACAATTAAAACTTCAATTGTACTACTTCTTACTGACTATTACTTGAACATAGAAGCTTCTTGTGTGTTCTGCTATGGTGCTTTTAGTGTTTCCGCATACCGCAGCACGCGACATAGCTTTGTAGACGATAAATGTAACCGTTTCAGAGAGAAGAGCGGCCAATGCGACGATCTGGCTTTAAGGCGATTCGATAACAAATGGCGAAAACGGACGGATTTCTTAGGTTTTTACTACATATGAACACCTTTCACATTCTCCCCTGCAACGCGGCTGCTAGTCCTCCTTTCATGGAAAATCTTAAGGTACTAGGTCATGTCCAAGCCACCAAAGCTGGCTAAAAAGTGAATAATCGACAACTAAAACTTGAATTGTACTACTTCTTACTGGCTATTACTTCAACTTAGAAGCTTCTTCTCTGTTCTACTATGGAGCTTTTAGTGTCTTCGCATACCGCAGCACGCGACATAACTATCCAGACGATAAGTGTAACCGTTTCAGAGAGAAAAGAGACCAATGTGACGATCTGGCTTTAAGTCGATTCGATAACAAATGACGAAAACGGACGGATTTCTCAGGTTTTTACTACATATGAACACTTTTCACATTCTCCCGTGCAACGCGGCTGCTAGTCCTCCTTTCATGCAAAATCTTATGGTCCTAGGTCATGTCATAGCCACCAAAGCCGGCTAAAAAGTGAATAATCGACAGCTAAAACTTGAATTGTACTACTCCTTACTGGCTATTACTTCAACTTAGAAGCTTCTTCTCGGTTCTACTATGGTGCTTTTAGTGTTTTGGCATACCGTAGCACGCGACATAGCTTTGCAGACGATAAATGTAACCGTTTGAGAGAGAAAAATGGCTAATATGACGATCTGGCTTTAAGTCGATTCGATAACAAATGAAGAAAACGGACGGATTTCTCAGGTTTTTACTGCATATGAACACTTTTCACATTCTACCGTCCAACGCGGCTGCTAGTCCTCCCTTAATGCAAAATCCTAAGGTCCTAGGTCATGTCCAAGCCACCAAAGCCGGCTAAAAAGTGAATAATCGACAACTAAAACTTGAATTGTTCTACTTCTTACTGGCTATTACTTCAACTTAGAGGCTTCTTCTGTGTTGTACTATGGTGCTTTTAGTGTTTCCGCATATCGCAGCACGCGACATAGCTTTGCAGACGATAAGTGTAACCGTTTCAGAGAGAAGAGCGGCCAATGTGACGATCTGGCTTTAAGTCGATTCGATAACAAATGACGAAAACGGACTGATTTCTCAGGTTTTTACTACATATGTGCACTTTTCACATTCTCCCGTGCAACGCGGCTGCTAGTCGTCCTTTCATGCAAAATCTTAAGGTTCAACCTCATGTCCAAGCCACCAAAGCCAGCTAAATAGTGAATAATCGACAACTAAAACTTGAATTGTACTACTACTTACTGGCTATTACTTCAACTTAGAAGCTTCTTCTGTGTTCTACTATGGTGCTTTTAGTGTTTCGGCATACCGCAGCACGCGACATAGCGTTGCAGACGATAAATGTAACCGTTTCAGAGAGAAGAGCGGCCAATGTGACGATCTGGCATTAAGACGATTCGATAACAAATGGCGAAAACGGACGGTTTTCTCAGGTTTTTACTACATATGAACACTTTTCACATTCTCCCGTGCAACGCGGCTGCTAGTCTTCCTTTCATGCAAAATCTTAAGGTCCTAGGTCATGTCCAAGCGCCCAAAGCCGGCAAAAATGTGAATAATCGACAACTAAAACTTGAATTGTATTACTTCTTACTGGCTATTACTTCAACTTAGAAGCTTCTTCTGTGTTCTACTATGGTGCTTTTAGTGTCTCCGCATACCGCAGCACGCGACATAGCTTTGCAGACGATAAATGTAATCGTCTCAGAGAGAAAAGCGGCCGATGTGACGATCTGGCTTTAAGTCGATTCGATAACAAATGACGAAAACGGACGCATTTCTCAGGTTTTTCCAACATATGAACACTTTACACATTCTACCGTGCAACGCGGCTGCTAGTCCTCCTTTCATGCAAAATCTTAAGGTCCTAGGTCATGTCCAAGCCACCAAAGCCGGCTAAAAAGTGAATAATCGACAACTAAAACTTGAATTGTACTACTTCTTACTGGCTATTACTTCAACTTAGAATCTTCTTCTGTGTTCTACTATGGTGCTTTTAGTGTCTCCGCATACCGCAGCACGCGACATAGCTTTGCAGACGATAAATGTAACCGTCTCAGAGAGAAAAGGGGCCAATGAGACGATCTGGCTTTAAGTCGATTCGATAACAAATGACGAAAACGGACGGATTTCTCAGGTTTTTACTACATATGAACACTTTTCACATTCTCCCGTGCAACGCGGCTGCTAGTCCTCCTTTCATGCAAAATCTTATGGTCCTAGGTCATGTCATAGCCACCAAAGCCGGCTAAAAAGTGAATAATCGACAACTAAAACTTGAATTGTACTACTCCTTACTGGCTATTACTTCAACTTAGAAGCTTCTTCTGGGTTCTACTATGGTGCTTTTAGTGTTTTGGCATACCGTAGCACGCGACATAGCTTTGCAGACGATAAATGTAACCGTCTCAGAGAGAAACGCGGCCAATGTGACGATCTGGCTTGAAGTCGATTCGATAACAAATGACGAAAAGGGACGGATTTCTCAGGTTTTTCCAACATATGTACACTTTTCACATTCTCCCGTGCAACGCGGCTGCTAGTCCTCCTTTCATGCAAAATCTTAAGGTAATAGGTCATGTCCAAGCCACCAAAGCCGGCTAAAAAGTGAATAATCGACAACTAAAACTTGAATTGTACTACATCTTACTGGCTATTACTTCAACTTAGAAGCTTCTTCTGTGTTCTACTATGGTGCTTTTAGTGTCTCCGCATACCGCAGCACGCGACATAGCTTTGCAGACGATAAATGTAACCGTCTCAGAGAGAAAAGGGGCCAATGAGACGATCTGGTTTTAAGTCGATTCCATAACAAATGACGAAAACGGACGGATTTCTCAGGTTTTTACTAATATGAACACTTTTCACATTCTCCCGTGCAACGCGGCTGCTAGTCTTCCTTTCATGCAAAATCTTAAGGTTCCACCGCATGTCCAAGCCACCAAAGCCGGCTAAAAAGTGAATAATCGACAACTAAAACTTGAATTGTACTACTTCTTACTGGCTATTACTTCAACTTAGAAGCTCCTTCTGTGTTCTACTATGGTGCTTTTAGTGTTTCCGCATACCGCAGCACGCAACATAGCTTTGTAGACGATAAATGTAACTGTTTCAGAGAGAAGAGCGGCCAATGTGACGATCTGGCTTTAAGGCGATTCGAGAACAAATGGCGAAAACGGACGGATTTCTTAGGTTTTTACTACATATGAACACCTTTCACATTCTCCCGTGCAACGCGGCTGCTAGTCCTCCTTTCATGCAAAATCTTATGGTCCTAGGTCATGCCATAGCCACCAAAGTCGGCTTAAAAGTGAATAATCGACAACTAAAACTTGAATTGTACTACTCCTTACTGGCTACTACTTCAACTTAGAAGCTTCTTCTGGGTTCTACTATGGTGCTTTTAGTGTTTTGGCATACCGTAGCACGCGACATAGCTTTGCAGACGATAAATGTAACCGTTTGAGAGAGAAGAATGGCCAATATGACGATCTGGCTTTAAGTCGATTCGATAACAAATGAAGAAAACGGACGGATTTCTCAGGTTTTTACTGCATATGAACACTTTTCACATTCTACCGTCCAACGCGGCTGCTAGTCCTCCTTTCATGCAAAATCCTAAGGTCCTAGGCCATGTCCAAGCCACCAAAGCCGGCTAAAAAGTGAATAATCGACAACTAAAACTTGAATTGTACTACTTCTTACTGGCTATTACTTCAACTTAGAGGCTTCTTCTGTGTTGTACTATGGTGCTTTTAGTGTTTCCGCATATCGCAGCACGCGACATAGCTTTGCAGACGATAAGTGTAACCGTTTCAGAGAGAAGAGCGGCCAATGTGACGATCTGGCTTTAAGTCGATTCGATAACAAATGACGAAAACGGACTGATTACTCAGGTTTTTACTACATATGAGCACTTTTCACATTCTCCCGTGCAACGCGGCTGCTAGTCGTCCTTTCATGCAAAATCTTAAGGTTCAACCTCATGTCCAAGCCACCAAAGCCGGCTAAAAAGTGAATAATCGACAACTAAAACTTGAATTGTACTACTTCTTACTGGCTATTACTTCAACTTAGAAGCTCCTTCTGTGTTCTACTATGGTACTTTTAGTGTTTCGGCATATCGCAGCACGCGACATAGCTTTGCAGACGATAAATGTAACCGTTTCAGAGAGAAGAGCGGCCAATATGACGATCTGGCATTAAGACGATTCGATAACAAATGTCGAAAACGGACGGTTTTCTCAGGTTTTTACTACATATGAACACTTTTCACATTCTCCCGTGCAACGCGGCTGCTAGTCCTCCTTTCATGCAAAATCTTAAGGTCCTAGGTCATGTCCAAGCGACCAAAGCCGGCAAAAATGTGAATAATCGACAACTAAAACTTGAATTGTATTACTTCTTACTGGCTATTACTTCAACTAAGAAGCTTCTTCTGTGTTCTACTATGGCGCTTTTAGTGTCTCCGCATACCGCAGCACGCGACATAGCTTTGCAGACGATAAATGTAAACGTCTCAGAGAGAAAAGCGGCCGATGTGACGATCTGGCTTTAAGTCGATTCGATAACAAATGACGAAAACGGACGCATTTCTCAGGTTTTTCCAACATATGAACACTTTTCACATTCTACCGTGCAACGCGGCTGCTGGTCCTCCTTTCATGCAAAATCTTAAGGTCCTAGGTCATGTCCAAGCCACCAAAGCCGGCTAAAAAGTGAATAATCGACAACTAAAACTTGAATTGTACTACTTCTTACTGGCTATTACTGCAACTTAGAATCTTCTTCTGTGTTCTACTATGGTGCTTTTAGTGTCTCCGCATACCGCAGCACGTGACATAGCTTTGCAGACGATAAATGTAACCGTCTCAGAGAGAAAAGGGGCCAATGAGACGATCTGGCTTTAAGTCGATTCGATAACAAATGACGAAAACGGACGGATTTCTCAGGTATTTACTACATATGAACACTTTTCACATTCTCCCGTGCAACGTGGCTGCTAGTCTTCCTTTCATGCAAAATCTTAAGGTTCCACCGCATGTCCAAGCCACCAAAGCCGGCTAAAAAGAAAATAATCGACATCTAAAACTTGAATTGTACTACTTCTTACTGGCTATTACTTCAACTTAGAAGCTCCTTCTGTGTTCTACTATGGTGCTTTTAGTGTTTCGGCATATCGCAGCACGCGACATAGCTTTGCAGACGATAAATGTAACCGTTTGTGAGAGAAGGATGGCCAATGTGACGACCTGGCTTGAAGTCAATTCGATAACAAATGACGAAAACGGACGGATTTCTCAGGTTTTTACTACTTATGAACACTTTTCACATTCTCCCATGCAACGCGGCTGCTAGTCCTCCTTTCATGGAAAATCTTAAGGTCCTAGGTCATATCCAAGCCACCAAAGCCCGCTAAAAAGTGAATAATCGACAACTAAAACTTGAATTGTACTACTTCTTACTGGCTATTACTTCAACTTAGAAGCTTCTTCTGTGTTCTACTATGGAGCTTTTAGTGTCTCCGCATACCGCAGCACGCGACATAGCTTTGCAGACGATAAGTGTAACCGTTTCAGAGAGAAAAGAGACCAATGTGACGATCTGGCTTTAAGTCGATTCGATAACAAATGACGAAAACGGACGGATTTCTCAGTTTTTTACTACATATGAACACTTTTCACATTCTCCCGTGCAACGCGGCTGCTAGTCCTCCTTTCATGCAAAATCTTATTGTCCTAGGTCATGTCATAGCCACCAAAGCCGGCTAAAAAGTGAATAATCGACAACTAAAACTTGAATTGTACTACTTCTTACTGGCTATTACTTCAACTTAGAATCTTCTTCTGTGTTCTACTATGGTGCTTTTAGTGTCTCCGCATACCGCAGCACGCGACATAGCTTTGCAGACGATAAATGTAACCGACTCAGAGAGAAAAGGGGCCAATGAGACGATCTGGCTTTAAGTCGATTCGATAACAAATGACGAAAACGGACGGATTTCTCAGGTTTTTACTACATATGAACACTTTTCACATTCTCCCGTGCAACGCGGCTGCTAGTCTTCCTTTCATGCAAAATCTTAAGGTTCCACCGCATGTCGAAGCCACCAAAGCAGGCTAAAAAGTGAATAATCGACAACTAAAACTTGAATTGTACTACTTCTTACTGGCTATTACTTCAACATAGAAGCTTCTTCTGTGTTCTACTATGGTGCTTTTAGTGTTTCCGCATACCGCTGCACGCGACATAGCTTTGCAGACGATAAATGTAACCGTTTCAGAGAGAAGAGCGGCCAATATGACGATCTGGCTTTAAGTCGATTCGATAACAAATGACGAAAACGGACGGATTTCTCAGGTTTTTACTGCATATGAACACATTTCACATTCTTTCGTGCAACGCGGCTGCTAGTCCTCCTTTCATGCAAAATCTTAAGGTTCAACCTCATGTCCAAGCCACCAAAACCGGCTAAAAGTGAATAATCGACAACTAAAACTTGAATTGTACTACTTCTTACTGGCTATTACTTCAACTTAGAAGCTTCTTCTGTGTTCTACAATGGAGCTTTTAGTGTCTCCGCATACCGCAGCACGCGACATAGCTTTGCAGACGATAAGTGTAACCGTTTCAGAGAGAAGAGCGGCCAATATGACGATCTGGCTTTAAGTCGATTAATAACAAATCACGAAAACGGACATATTTCTCAGGTTTTTACTACATATGAACACTTTTCACATTCTCCCATGCAACGCGGCTGCTAGTCCTCCTTTCATGCAAAATCTTATGGTCCTAGGTCATGTCATAGCCACCAAAGCCGACTAAAAAGTGAATAATCGACAACTAAAACTTGAATTGTACTACTCCTTACTGGCTATTACTTCAACTTAGAAGCTTCTTCTGGGTTCTACTATGGTGCTTTTAGTGTTTTGGCATACCGTAGCACGCGACATAGCTTTGCAGACGATAAATGTAACCGTCTCAGAGAGAAAAGCGGCCAATGTGACGATCTGGCTTGAAGTCGATTCGATAACAAATGACGAAAAGGGACGGATTTCTCAGGTTTTTCCAACATATGTACAGTTTCCACATTCTCCCGTGCAACGCGGCTGCTCGTCCTCCCTTCATGCAAAATCTTATGGTCCTAGGTCATGTCATAGCCACCAAAGTCGGCTTAAAAGTGAATAATCGACAACTAAAACTTGAATTGTACTACTTCTTACTGGCTATTACTTCAACTTAGATTCTCCTTCTGTGTTGTACTATGGTGCTTTTAGTGTTTCCGCATATCGCAGCACGCGACATAGCTTTGCAGACGATAAGTGTAACCGTTTCAGAGAGAAGAGCGGCCAATGTGACGATCTGGCTTTAAGTCGATTCGATAACAAATGACGAAAACGGACTGATTTCTCAGGTTTTTACTACATATGAGCACTTTTCACATTCTCCCGTGCAACGCGGCTGCTAGTCGTCCTTTCATGCAAAATCTAAAGGTTCAACCTCATGTCCAAGCCACCAAAGCCGGCTAAAAAGTGAATAATCGACAACTAAAACTTGAATTGTACTACTTCTTACTGGCTATTACTTCAACTTAGAAGCTTCTTCTGTGTTCTACTATGGTACTTTTAGTGTTTTGGCATATCGCAGCACGCGACATAGCTTTGCAGACGATAAATGTAACCGTTTCAGAGAGAAGAGCGGCCAAAGTGACGATCTGGCATTAAGACGATTCGATAACAAATGGCGAAAACGGACGGTTTTCTCAGGTTTTTACTACATATGAACAATTTTCACATTCTCCCGTGCAACGCGGCTGCTAGTCCTCCTTTCATGCAAAATCTTAAGGTCCTAGGTCATGTCCAAGCGACCAAACCCGGCAAAAATGTGAATAATCGACAACTAAAACTTGAATTTTACTGCTTCTTACTGGCTATTACTTCAACTTAGAATCTTCTTCTGTGTTCTACTATGGTGCTTTTAGTGTCTCCGCATACCGCAGCACGCGACATAGCATTGCAGACGATAAGTGTAACCGTTTCAGAGAGAAAAGAGACCAATGTGACGATCTGGCTTTAAGTCGATTCGATAACAAATGACGAAAACGGACGGATTTCTCAGTTTTTTACTACATATGAACACTTTTCACATTCTCCCGTGCAACGCGGCTAAAAGTCCTCCTTTCATGGAAAATCGTAAGGTCGTAGGTCATGTCCAAGCCACCAAAGCCGGCTAAAAAGTGAATAATCGACAACTAAAACTTGAATTGTACTACTTCTTACTGGCTATTACTTCAACTTAGAAGCTTCTTCTGTGTTCTACTATGGAGCTTTTAGTGTCTCCGCATACCGCAGCACGCGTCATAGCTTTCCAGACGATAAGTGTAACCGTTTCAGAGAGAAAAGAGACCAATGTGACGATCTGCCTTTAATACGATTCGATAACTAATGACGAAAACGGACGGATTTCTCAGGTTTTTACTACATATGAACACTTTTCACATTCTCCCGTGCAACGCGGCTGCTAGTCCTCCTTTCATGCAAAATCTTATGGTCCTAGGTCATGACATAGCCACCAAAGTCGGCTTAAAAGTGAATAATCGACAACTAAAACTTGAATTGTACTACTCCTTACTGGCTACTACTTCAACTTAGAAGCTTCTTCTGGGTTCTACTATGGTGCTTTTAGTGTTTTGGCATACCGTAGCACGCGACATAGCTTTGCAGACGATAAATGTAACCGTTTGAGAGAGAAGAATGGCCAATATGACGATCTGGCTTTAAGTCGATTCGATAACAAATGAAGAAAACGGACGGATTTCTCAGGTTTTTACTGCATATGAACACTTTTCACATTCTACCGTCCAACGCGGCTGCTAGTCCTCCTTTCATGCAAAATCCTAAGGTCCTAGGCCATGTCCAAGCCACCAAAGCCGGCTAAAAAGTGAATAATCGACAACTAAAACTTGAATTGTACTACTTCTTACTGGCTATTACTTCAACTTAGAGGCTTCTTCTGTGTTGTACTATGGTGCTTTTAGTGTTTCCGCATATCGCAGCACGCGACATAGCTTTGCAGACGATAAGTGTAACCGTTTCAGAGAGAAGAGCGGACAATGTGACGATCTGGCTTTAAGTCGATTCGATAACAAATGACGAAAACGGACTGATTACTCAGGTTTTTACTACATATGAGCACTTTTCACATTCTCCCGTGCAACGCGGCTGCTAGTCCTCCTTTCATGCAAAATCTTAAGGTCCTAGGTCATGTCCAAGCGACCAAAGCCGGCAAAAATGTGAATAATCGACAACTAAAACTTGAATTGTATTACTTCTTACTGGCTATTACTTCAACTTAGAAGCTTCTTCTGTGTTCTACTATGGCGCTTTTAGTGTCTCCGCATACCGCAGCACGCGACATAGCTTTGCAGACGATAAATGTAACCGTCTCAGAGAGAAAAGCGGCCGATGTGACGATCTGGCTTTAAGTCGATTCGATAACAAATGACGAAAACGGACGCATTTCTCAGGTTTTTCCAACATATGAACACTTTTCACATTCTACCGTGCAACGCGGCTGCTGGTCCTCGTTTCATGCAAAATCTTAAGGTCCTAGGTCATGTCCAAGCCACCAAAGCCGGCTAAAAAGTGAATAATCGACAACTAAAACTTGAATTGTACTACTTCTTACTGGCTATTACTGCAACTTAGAATCTTCTTCTGTGTTCTACTATGGTGCTTTTAGTGTCTCCGCATACCGCAGCACGCGACATAGCTTTGCAGACGATAAATGTAACCGTCTCAGAGAGAAAAGGGGCCAATGAGACGATCTGGCTTTAAGTCGATTCGATAACAAATGACGAAAACGGACGGATTTCTCAGGTATTTACTACATATGAACACTTTTCACATTCTCCCGTGCAACGCGGCTGCTAGTCTTCCTTTCATGCAAAATCTTAAGGTTCCACCGCATGTCGAAGCCACCAAAGCAGGCTAAAAAGTGAATAATCGACAACTAAAACTTGAATTGTACTACTTCTTACTGGCTATTACTTCAACATAGAAGTTTCTTCTGTGTTCTACTATGGTGCTTTTAGTGTTTCCGCATACCGCAGCACGCGACATAGCTTTGCAGACGATAAATGTAACCGTTTCAGAGAGAAGAGCGGCCAATATGACGATCTGGCTTTAAGTCGATTCGATAACAAATGACGAAAACGGACGGATTTCTCAGGTTTTTACTGCATATGAACACATTTCACATTCGTTCGTGCAACGCGGCTGCTAGTTCTCCTTTCATGCAAAATCTTAAGGTTCAACCTCATGTCCAAGCCACCAAAACCGGCTAAAAGTGAATAATCGACAACTAAAACTTGAATTGTACTACTTCTTACTGGCTATTACTTGAACTTAGAAGCTTCTTCTGTGTTCTACAATGGAGCTTTTAGTGTCTCCGCATACCGCAGCACGCGACATAGCTTTGCAGACGATAAGTGTAACCGTTTCAGAGAGAAGAGCGGCCAATATGACGATCTGGCTTTAAGTCGATTAATAACAAATCACGAAAACGGACATATTTCTCAGGTTTTTACTACATATGAACACTTTTCACATTCTCCCATGCAACGCGGCTGCTAGTCCTCCTTTCATGCAAAATCTTATGGTCCTAGGTCATGTCATAGCCACCAAAGCCGACTAAAAAGTGAATAATCGACAACTAAAACTTGAATTGTACTACTCCTTACTGGCTATTACTTCAACTTAGAAGCTTCTTCTGGGTTCTACTATGGTGCTTTTAGTGTTTTGGCATACCGTAGCACGCGACATAGCTTTGCAGACGATAAATGTAACCGTCTCAGAGAGAAAAGCGGCCAATGTGACGATCTGGCTTGAAGTCGATTCGATAACAAATGACGAAAAGGGACGGATTTCTCAGGTTTTTCCAACATATGTACACTTTCCACATTCTCCCGTGCAACGCGGCAGCTCGTCCTCCCTTCATGCAAAATCTTATGGTCCTAGGTCATGTCATAGCCACCAAAGTCGGCTTAAAAGTGAATAATCGACAACTAAAACTTGAATTGTACTACTTCTTACTGGCTATTACTTCAACTTAGATTCTCCTTCTGTGTTGTACTATGGTGCTTTTAGTGTTTCCGCATATCGCAGCACGCGACATAGCTTTGCAGACGATAAGTGTAACCGTTTCAGAGAGAAGAGCGGCCAATGTGACGATCTGGCTTTAAGTCGATTCGATAACAAATGACATAAACGGACTGATTTCTCAGGTTTTTACTACATATGAGCACTTTTCACAATCTCCCGTGCAACGCGGCTGCTAGTCGTCCTTTCATGCAAAATCTAAAGGTTCAACCTCATGTCCAAGCCACCAAAGCCGGCTAAAAAGTGAATAATCGACAACTAAAACTTGAATTGTACTACTTCTTACTGGCTATTACTTCAACTTAGAAGCTTCTTCTGTGTTCTACTATTGTACTTTTAGTGTTTTGGCATATCGCAGCACGCGACATAGCTTTGCAGACGATAAATGTAACCGTTTCAGAGAGAAGAGCGGCCAAAGTGACGATCTGGCATTAAGACGATTCGATAACAAATGGCGAAAACGGACGGTTTTCTCAGGTTTTTACTACATATGAACAATTTTCACATTCTCCCGTGCAACGCGGCTGCTAGTCCTCCTTTCATGCAAAATCTTAAGGTCCTAGGTCATGTCCAAGCGACCAAACCCGGCAAAAATGTGAATAATCGACAACTAAAACTTGAATTTTACTACTTCTTACTGGCTATTACTTCAACTTAGAATCTTCTTCTGTGTTCTACTATGGTGCTTTTAGTGTCTCCGCATACCGCAGCACGCGACATAGCATTGCAGACGATAAGTGTAACCGTTTCAGAGAGAAAAGAGACCAATGTGACGATCTGGCTTTAAGTCGATTCGATAACAAATGACGAAAACGGACGGATTTCTCAGTTTTTTACTACATATGAACACTTTTCACATTCTCCCGTGCAACGCGGCTGCTAGTCTTCCTTTCATGCAAAATCTTAAGGTTCCACCGCATGTCCAAGCCACCAAAGCCGGCTAAAAAGTGAATAATCGACAACTAAAACTTGAATTGTACTACTTCTTACTGGCTATTACTTCAACATAGAAGCTTCTTCTGTGTTCTACTATGGTGCTTTTAGTGTTTCCGCATACCGCATCACGCGACATAGCTTTGCAGACGATAAATGTAACCGTTTCAGAGAGAAGAGCGGCCAATATGACGATCTGGCTTTAAGTCGATTCGATAACAAATAACGAAAACGGACGGATTTCTCAGGTTATTACTGCATATGAACACATTTCACATTCTTTCGTGCAACGCGGCTGCTAGTCCTCCTTTCATGCAAAATCTTAAGGTTCAACCTCATGTCCAAGCCACCAAAACCGGCTAAAAGTGAATAATCGACAACTAAAACTTGAATTCTACTACTTCTTACTGGCTATTACTTCAACTTAGAAGCTTCTTCTGTGTTCTACTATGGAGCTTTTAGTGTCTCCGCATTCCGCAGCACGCGACATAGCTTTGCAGACGATAAGTGTAACCGTTTCAGAGAGAAGAGCGGCCAATATGACGATCTGGCTTTAAGTCGATTAATAACAAATGACGAAAACGGACATATTTCTCAGGTTTTTACTACATATGAACACTTTTCACATTCTCCCGTGCAACGCGGCTGCTAGTCCTCCTTTCATGCAAAATCTTATGGTCCTAGGTCATGTCATAGCCACCAAAGCCGGCTAAAAAGTGAATAATCGACAACTAAAACTTGAATTGTACTACTCCTTACTGGCTATTACTTCAACTTAGAAGCTTCTTCTGGGTTCTATTATGGTGCTTTTAGTGTTTTGGCATACCGTAGCACGCGACATAGCTTTGCAGACGATAAATGTAACCGTCTCAGAGAGAAAAGCGGCCAATGTGACGCTCTGGCTTGAAGTCGATTCGATAACAAATGACGAAAAGGGACGGATTTCTCAGGTTTTTCCAACATATGTACACTTTTCACATTCTCCTGTGCAACGCGGCTGCTAGTCCTCCTTTCATGCAAAATCTTAAGGTCCTAGGTCATGTCCAAGCCACCAAAGCCGGATAAAAAGTGAATAATCGACAACTATAACTTGAATTGTACTACTTCTTACTGGCTATTACTTCAACTTAGAAGCTTCTTCTGTGTTCTACTATGGTGCTTTTAGTGTCTCCGCATACCGCAGCACGCGACATAGCTTTGCAGACGATAAATGTAACCGTCTCAGAGAGAAAAGTGGCCAATGAGACGATCTGGTTTTAAGTCGATTCCATAACAAATAACGAAAACGGACGGATTTCTCAGGTTTTTACTAATATGAACACTTTTCACATTCTTCCGTGCAACGCGGCTGCTAGTCTTCCTTTCATGCAAAATCTTAAGGTTCCACCGCTTGTCCAAGCCACCAAAGCCGGCTAAAAAGTGAATAATCGACAACTAAAACTTGAATTGTACTACTTCTTACTGGCTATTACTTCAACTTAGAAGCTCCTTCTTTGTTCTACTATGGTGCTTTTAGTGTTTCGGCATATCGCAGCACGCGACATAGCTTTGCAGACGATAAATGTAACCGTTTGAGAGAGAGGAATGGAAAATGTGACGATCTGGCTTGAAGTCAATTCGATAACAAATGACGAAAATGGACGGATTTCTCAGGTTTTTACTACATATGAACACTTTTCACATTCTACCGTGCAACGCGGCTGCTAGTCCTCCTTTCATGCAAAATCTTATGGTCCTAGGTCATGTCATAGGCACCAAAGTCGGCTTAAAAGTGAATAATCGACAACTAAAACTTGAATTGTACTACTCCTTACTGGCTATTACTTCAACTTAGAAGCTTCTTCTGGGTTCTACTATGGTGCTTTTAGTGTTTTGGCATACCGTAGCACGCGACATAGCTTTTGCAGGCGATAAATGTAACCGTTTGAGAGAGAAGAATGGGCAATATGACGATCTGGCTTTAAGTCGATTCGATAACAAATGAAGAAAACGGACGGATTTCTCAGGTTTTTACTGCATATGAACAGTTTTCACATTCTACCGTCCAACGCGGCTGCTAGTCCTCCTTTCATGCAAAATCCTAAGGTCCTAGGTCATGTCCAAGCCACCAAAGCCGGCTAAAAAGTGAATAATCGACAACTAAAACTTGAATTGTACTACTTCTTACTGGCTATTACTTCAACTTAGAAGCTTCTTCTGTGTTCTACTATGGTACTTTTAGTGTTTTGGCATATCGCAGCACGCGACATAGCTTTGCAGACGATAAATGTAACCGTTTCAGAGAGAAGAGCGGCCAAAGTGACGATCTGGCATTAAGACGATTCGATAACAAATGGCGAAAACGGACAGTTTTCTCAGGTTTTTACTACATATGAACAATTTTCACATTCTCCCGCGTAACGCGGCTGCTAGTCCTCCTTTCATGCAAAATCTTAAGGTCCTAGGTCACGTCCAAGCGACCAAACCCGGCAAAAATGTGAATAATCGACAACTAAAACTTGAATTTTACTACTTCTTACTGGCTATTACTTCAACTTAGAATCTTCTTCTGTGTTCTACTATGGTGCTTTTAGTGTCTCCACATACCGCAGCACGCGACATAGCTTTGCAGACGATAAATGTAACCGTCTCAGAGAGTAAAGGGGCCAATGAGACGATCTGGCTTTAAGTCGATTCGATAACAAATGACGAAAACGGACGGATTTCTCAGGTTTTTACTACATATGAACACTTTTCACATACTCCCGTGCAACGCGGCTGCTAGTCTTCCTTTCATGCAAAATCTTAAGGTTCAACCTCATGTCCAAGCCACCAAAACCGGCTAAAAGTGAATAATCGACAACTAAAACTTGAATTCTACTACTTCTTACTGGCTATTACTTCAACTTAGAAGCTTCTTCTGTGTTCTACTATGGAGCTTTTAGTGTCTCCGCATTCCGCAGCACGCGACATAGCTTTGCAGACGATAAGTGTACCCGTTTCAGAGAGAAGAGCGGCCAATATGACGATCTGGCTTTAAGTCGATTAATAACAAATGACGAAAACGGACATATTTCTCAGGTTTTTACTACATATGAACACTTTTCACATTCTCCCGTGCAACGCGGCTGCTAGTCCTCTTTTCATGCAAAATCTTATGGTCCTAGGTCATGTCATAGCCACCAAAGCCGGCTAAAAAGTGAATAATCGACAACTAAAACGTGAATTGTACTACTCCTTACTGGCTATTACTTCAACTTAGAAGCTTCTTCTGGGTTCTATTATGGTGCTTTTAGTGTTTTGGCATACCGTAGCACGCGACATAGCTTTGCAGACGATAAATGTAACCGTCTCAGAGAGAAAAGCGGCCAATGTGACGCTCTGGCTTGAAGTCGATTCGATAACAAATGACGAAAAGGGACGGATTTCTCAGGTTTTTCAAACATATGTACACTTTTCACATTCTCCTGTGCAACGCGGCTGCTAGTCCTCCTTTCATGCAAAATCTTAAGGTCCTAGGTCATGTCCAAGCCACCAAAGCCGGATAAAAAGTGAATAATCGACAACTAAAACTTGAATTGTACTACTTCTTACTGGCTATTACTTCAACTTAGAAGCTTCTTCTGTGTTCTACTATGGTGCTTTTAGTGTCTCCGCATACCGCAGCACGCGACATAGCTTTGCAGACGATAAATGTAACCGTCTCAGAGAGAAAAGTGGCCAATGAGACGATCTGGTTTTAAGTCGATTCCATAACAAATAACGAAAACGGACGGATTTCTCAGGTTTTTACTAATATGAACACTTTTCACATTCTCCCGTGCAACGCGGCTGCTAGTCTTCCTTTCATGCAAAATCTTAAGGTTCCACCGCTTGTCCAAGCCACCAAAGCCGGCTAAAAAGTGAATAATCGACAACTAAAACTTGAATTGTACTACTTCTTACTGGCTATTACTTCAACTTAGAAGCTCCTTCTTTGTTCTACTATGGTGCTTTTAGTGTTTCGGCATATCGCAGCACGCGACATAGCTTTGCAGACGATAAATGTAACCGTTTGAGAGAGAGGAATGGAAAATGTGACGATCTGGCTTGAAGTCAATTCGATAACAAATGACGAAAATGGACGGATTTCTCAGGTTTTTACTACATATGAACACTTTTCACATTCTACCGTGCAACGCGGCTGCTAGTCCTCCTTTCATGCAAAATCTTATGGTCCTAGGTCATGTCATAGCCGCCAAAGTCGGCTTAAAAGTGAATAATCGACAACTAAAACTTGAATTGTACTACTCCTTACTGGCTATTACTTCAACTTAGAAGCTTCTTCTGGGTTCTACTATGGTGCTTTTAGTGTTTTGGCATACCGTAGCACGCGACATAGCTTTTGCAGGCGATAAATGTAACCGTTTGAGAGAGAAGAATGGGCAATATGACGATCTGGCTTTAAGTCGATTCGATAACAAATGAAGAAAACGGACGGATTTCTCAGGTTTTTACTGCATATGAACAGTTTTCACATTCTACCGTCCAACGCGGCTGCTAGTCCTCCTTTCATGCAAAATCCTAAGGTCCTAGGTCATGTCCAAGCCACCAAAGCCGGCTAAAAAGTGAATAATCGACAACTAAAACTTGAATTGTACTACTTCTTACTGGCTATTACTTCAACTTAGACTCTTCTTCTGTGTTGTACTATGGTGCATTTAGTGTTTCCACATATCGCAGCACGCGACATAGCTTTGCAGACGATAAGTGTAACCGTTTCAGAGAGAAGAGCGGCCAATGTGACGATCTGGCTTTAAGTCGATTCGATAACAAATGACGAAAACGGACTGATTTCTCAGGTTTTTACTACATATGAGCACTTTTCACATTCTCCCGTGCAACGCGGCTGCTAGTCGTCCTTTCATGCAAAATCTAAAGGTTCAACCTCATGACCAAGCCACCAAAGCCGGCTAAAAAGTGAATAATCGACAACTAAAACTTGAATTGTACTACTTCTTACTGGCTATTACTTCAACTTAGAAGCTTCTTCTGTGTTCTACTATGGTACTTTTAGTGTTTTGGCATATCGCAGCACGCGACATAGCTTTGCAGACGATAAATGTAACCGTTTCAGAGAGAAGAGCGGCCAAAGTGACGATCTGGCATTAAGACGATTCGATAACAAATGGCGAAAACGGACAGTTTTCTCAGGTTTTTACTACATATGAACAATTTTCACATTCTCCCGCGTAACGCGGCTGCTAGTCCTCCTTTCATGCAAAATCTTAAGGTCCTAAGTCATGTCCAAGCGACCAAACCCGGCAAAAATGGGAATAATCGACAACTAAAACTTGAATTTTACTACTTCTTACTGGCTATTACTTCAACTTAGAATCTTCTTCTGTGTTCTACTATGGTGCTTTTAGTGTCTCCACATACCGCAGCACGCGACATAGCTTTGCAGACGATAAATGTAACCGTCTCAGAGAGTAAAGGGGCCAATGAGACGATCTGGCTTTAAGTCGATTCGATAACAAATGACGAAAACGGACGGATTTCTCAGGTTTTTACTACATATGAACACTTTTCACATTCTCCCGTGCAACGCGGCTGCTAGTCTTCCTTTCATGCAAAATCTTAAGGTTCCACCGCATGTCCAAGCCACCAAAGCCGGCTAAAAAGTGAATAATCGACAACTAAAACTTGAATTGTACTACTTCTTACTGGCTATTACTTCAACTTAGAAACTCCTTCTGTGTTCTACTATGGTGCTTTTAGTGTTTCGGCATATCGCAGCACGCGACATAGCTTTGCAGACGATAAATGTAACCGTTTGAGAGAGAAGAATGGCCAATGTGACGATCTGGCTTGAAGTCAATTCGATAACAAATGACGAAAATGGACGGATTTCTCAGGTTTTTACTACTTATGAACACTTTTCACATTCTCCCATGCAACGCAACTGCTAGTCCTCCTTTCATGCAAAATCTTAAGGTCCTAGGTCATGTCCAAGCCACCAAAGCCGGCAAAAAAGTGAATAACCGACAACTAAAACTTCAATTGTACTACTTCTTACTGGCTATTACTTCAACATAGAAGCTTCTTCTGTGTTCTACTATGGAGCTTTTAGTGTCTCCGCATACCGCAGCACGCGACATAGCTTTGCAGACGATAAGCGTAACCGTTTTAGAGAGAAAAGAGAAAAATGTGACGATCTGACTTTAAGGCGATTCGATAACAAATGACGAAAACGGACGGATTTCTCAGTTTTTTACTACATATGAACACTTTTCACATTCTCCCGTGCAACGCGGCTGCTAGTCCTCCTTTCATACAAAATCTTATTGTCCTAGGTCATGTCATAGCCAAAAAAGCCGGCTAAAAAGTGAATAATCGACAACTAAAACTTGAATTGTACTACTTCTTACTGGCTATTACTTCAACTTAGAAGCTTCTTCTGTGTTATACTGTGGTGCTTTTAGTGTTTCCGCATATCGCAGCACGCGACATAGCTTTGCAGACGATAAGTGTAACCGTTTCAGAGAGAAGAGCGACCAATGTGACGATCTGGCTTTAAGTCGATTCGATAACAAATGACCAAAACGGACATATTTCTCAGGTTTTTACTACATATGAACACTTTTCACATTCTCCCGTGCAACGCGGCTGCTAGTCGTCCTTTCATGCAAAATCTTAAGGTTGAACCTCATGTCCAAGCCACCAAAGCCGGCTAAAAAGTGAATAATCGACAACTAAAGCTTGAATTGTACTACTTCTTACTGGCTATTACTTCAACTAAGAAGCTTCTTCTGTGTTCTACTATGGTGCTTTTAGTGTTTCGGCATATCGCAGCACGCGACATAGCTTTGCAGACGATAAATGTAACCGTTTCAGAGAGAAGAGCCTCCAATGTGACGATCTGGCATTAAGACGATTCGATAACAAATGGCGAAAACGGACGGTTTTCTCAGGTTTTTACTACATGTGAACACTTTTCCCATTCTCCCGTGCAACGCGTCTGCTAGTCCTCCTTTTATGCAAAATCTTAAGGTCCTAGGTCATGTCCAAGCGACCAAAGCCGGCAAAAATGTGAATAATCGACAACTAAAACTTGAATTGTATTACTTCTTACTGGCTATTACTTTAACTTAGAAGCTTCTTCTGTGTTCTACTATGGTGCATTTAGTGTCTCCGCATACCGCAGCGCGCGACATAGCTTTGCAGACGATAAATGTAACCGTCTCAGAGAGTAAAGGGGCCAATGAGACGATTTGGCTTTAAGTCGATTCGATAACAAATGACGAAAACGGACGGATTTCTCAGGTTTTTACTACATATGAACACTTTTCACATTCTCCCGTGCAACGCGGCTGCTAGTCTTCCTTTCATGCAAAATCTTAAGGTTCAACCTCATGTCCAAGCCACCAAAACCGGCTAAAAGTGAATAATCGACAACTAAAACTTGAATTCTACTACTTCTTACTGGCTATTACTTCAACTTAGAAGCTTCTTCTGTGTTCTACTATGGAGCTTTTAGTGTCTCCGCATTCCGCAGCACGCGACATAGCTTTGCAGACGATAAGTGTAACCGTTTCAGAGAGAAGAGCGGCCAATATGACGATCTGGCTTTAAGTCGATTAATAACAAATGACGAAAACGGACATATTTCTCAGGTTTTTACTACATATGAAAACTTTTCACATTCTCCCGTGCAACGCGGCTGCTAGTCCTCCTTTCATGCAAAATCTTATGGTCCTAGGTCATGTCATAGCCACCAAAGCCGGCTAAAAAGTGAATAATCGGCAACTAAAACTTGAATTGTACTACTCCTTACTGGCTATTACTTCAACTTAGAAGCTTCTTCTGGGTTCTATTATGGTGCTTTTAGTGTTTTGGCATACCGTAGCACGCGACATAGCTTTGCAGACGATAAATGTAACCGTCTCAGAGAGAAAAACGGCCAATGTGACGCTCTGGCTTGAAGTCGATTCGATAACAAATGACGAAAAGGGACGGATTTCTCAGGTTTTTCCAACATATGTACACTTTTCACATTCTCCTGTGCAACGCGGCTGCTAGTCCTCCTTTCATGCAAAATCTTAAGGTCCTAGGTCATGTCCAAGCCACCAAAGCCGGATAAAAAGTGAATAATCGACAACTAAAACTTGAATTGTACTACTTCTTACTGGCTATTACTTCAACTTAGAAGCTTCTTCTGTGTTCTACTATGGTGCTTTTAGTGTCTCCGCATACCGCAGCACGCGACATAGCTTTGCAGACGATAAATGTAACCGTCTCAGAGAGAAAAGTGGCCAATGAGACGATCTGGTTTTAAGTCGATTCCATAACAAATAACGAAAACGGACGGATTTCTCAGGTTTTTACTAATATGAACACTTTTCACATTCTCCCGTGCAACGCGGCTGCTAGTCTTCCTTTCATGCAAAATCTTAAGGTTCCACAGCTTGTCCAAGCCACCAAAGCCGGCTAAAAAGTAAATAATCGACAACTAAAACTTGAATTGTACTACTTCTTACTGGCTATTACTTCAACTTAGAAGCTCCTTCTTTGTTCTACTATGGTGCTTTTAGTGTTTCGGCATATCGCAGCACGCGACATAGCTTTGCAGACGATAAATGTAACCGTTTGAGAGAGAGGAATGGAAAATGTGACGATCTGGCTTGAAGTCAATTCGATAACAAATGACGAAAATGGACGGATTTCTCAGGATTTTACTACATATGAACACTTTTCACATTCTACCGTGCAACGCGGCTGCTAGTCCTCCTTTCATGCAAAATCTTATGGTCCTAGGTCATGTCATAGCCACCAAAGTCGGCTTAAAAGTGAATAATCGACAACTAAAACTTGAATTGTACTACTCCTTACTGGCTATTACTTCAACTTAGAAGCTTCTTCTGGGTTCTACTATGGTGCTTTTAGTGTTTTGGCATACCGTAGCACGCGACATAGCTTTTGCAGGCGATAAATGTAACCGTTTGAGAGAGAAGAATGGGCAATATGACGATCTGGCTTTAAGTCGATTCGATAACAAATGAAGAAAACGGACGGATTTCTCAGGTTTTTACTGCATATGAACAGTTTTCACATTCTACCGTCCAACGCGGCTGCTAGTCCTCCTTTCATGCAAAATCCTAAGGTCCTAGGTCATGTCCAAGCCACCAAAGCCGGCTAAAAAGTGAATAATCGACAACTAAAACTTGAATTGTACTACTTCTTACTGGCTATTACTTCAACTTAGATTCTTCTTCTGTGTTGTACTATGGTGCATTTAGTGTTTCCACATATCGCAGCACGCGACATAGCTTTGCAGACGATAAGTGTAACCGTTTCAGAGAGAAGAGCGGCCAATGTGACGATCTGGCTTTAAGTCGATTCGATAACAAATGACGAAAACGGACTGATTTCTCAGGTTTTTACTACATATGAGCACTTTTCACATTCTCCCTTGCAACGCGGCTGCTAGTCGTCCTTTCATGCAAAATCTAAAGGTTCAACCTCATGACCAAGCCACCAAAGCCGGCTAAAAAGTGAATAATCGACAACTAAAACTTGAATTGTACTACTTCTTACTGGCTATTACTTCAACTTAGAAGCTTCTTCTGTGTTCTACTATGGTACTTTTAGTGTTTTGGCATATCGCAGCACGCGACATAGCTTTGCAGACGATAAATGTAACCGTTTCAGAGAGAAGAGCGGCCAAAGTGACGATCTGGCATTAAGACGATTCGATAACAAATGGCGAAAACGGACAGTTTTCTCAGGTTTTTACTACATATGAACAATTTTCACATTCTCCCGCGTAACGCGGCTGCTAGTCCTCCTTTCATGCAAAATCTTAAGGTCCTAGGTCATGTCCAAGCGACCAAACCCGGCAAAAATGTGAATAATCGACAACTAAAACTTGAATTTTACTACTTCTTACTGGCTATTACTTCAACTTAGAATCTTCTTCTGTGTTCTACTATGGTGCTTTTAGTGTCTCCACATACCGCAGCACGCGACATAGCTTTGCAGACGATAAATGTAACCGTCTCAGAGACTAAAGGGGCCAATGAGACGATCTGGCTTTAAGTCGATTCGATAACAAATGACGAAAACGGACGGATTTCTCAGGTTTTTACTACATATGAACACTTTTCACATTCTCCCGTGCAACGCGGCTGCTAGTCTTCCTTTCATGCAAAATCTTAAGGTTCCACCGCATGTCCAAGCCACCAAAGCCGGCTAAAAAGTGAATAATCGACAACTAAAACTTGAATTGTACTACTTCTTACTGGCTATTACTTCAACTTAGAAACTCCTTCTGTGTTCTACTATGGTGCTTTTAGTGTTTCGGCATATCGCAGCACGCGACATAGCTTTGCAGACGATAAATGTAACCGTTTGAGAGAGAAGAATGGCCAATGTGACGATCTGGCTTGAAGTCAATTCGATAACAAATGACGAAAATGGACGGATTTCCCAGGTTTTTACTACTTATGAACACTTTTCACATTCTCCCATGCAACGCAACTGCTAGTAATCCTTTCATGCAAAATCTTAAGGTCCTAGGTCATGTCCAAGCCACCAAAGCCGGCAAAAAAGTGAATAACCGACAACTAAAACTTCAATTGTACTACTTCTTACTGGCTATTACTTCAACATAGAAGCTTCTTCTGTGTTCTACTATGGAGCTTTTAGTGTCTCCGCATACCGCAGCACGCGACATAGCTTTGCAGACGATAAGCGTAACCGTTTTAGAGAGAAAAGAGAAAAATGTGACGATCTGACTTTAAGTCGATTCGATAACAAATGACGAAAACGGACGGATTTCTCAGTTTTTTACTACATATGAACACTTTTCACATTCTCCCGTGCAACGCGGCTGCTAGTCCTCCTTTCATACAAAATCTTATTGTCCTAGGTCATGTCATAGCCAAAAAAGCCGGCTAAAAAGTGAATAATCGACAACTAAAACTTGAATTGTACTACTTCTTACTGGCTATTACTTCAACTTAGAAGCTTCTTCTGTGTTATACTGTGGTGCTTTTAGTGTTTCCGCATATCGCAGCACGCGACATAGCTTTGCAGACGATAAGTGTAACCGTTTCAGAGAGAAGAGCGACCAATGTGACGATCTGGCTTTAAGTCGATTCGATAACAAATGACCAAAACGGACATATTTCTCAGGTTTTTACTACATATGAACACTTTTCACATTCTCCCGTGCAACGCGGCTGCTAGTCGTCCTTTCATGCAAAATCTTAAGGTTCAACCTCATGTCCAAGCCACCAAAGCCGGCTAAAAAGTGAATAATCGACAACTAAAGCTTGAATTGTACTACTTCTTACTGGCTATTACTTCAACTAAGAAGCTTCTTCTGTGTTCTACTATGGTGCTTTTAGTGTTTCGGCATATCGCAGCACGCGACATAGCTTTGCAGACGATAAATGTAACCGTTTCAGAGAGAACAGCCTCCAATGTGACGATCTGGCATTAAGACGATTCGATAACAAATGGCGAAAACGGACGGTTTTCTCAGGTTTTTACTACATGTGAACACTTTTCCCATTCTCCCGTGCAACGCGTCTGCTAGTCATCCTTTTATGCAAAATCTTAAGGTCCTAGGTCATGTCCAAGCGACCAAAGCCGGCAAAAATGTGAATAATCGACAACTAAAACTTGAATTGTATTACTTCTTACTGGCTATTACTTTAACTTAGAAGCTTCTTTTGTGTTCTACTATGGTGCATTTAGTGTCTCCGCATACCGCAGCGCGCGACATAGCTTTGCAGACGATAAATGTAACCGTCTCAGAGAGAAAAGCGGCAAATGTGACGATCTGGCTTTAAGTCGATTCGATAACAAATGACGAAAACGGACGGATTTCTCAGGTTTTTCCAACATATGAACACTTTTCACTTTCTCCCGTGCAACGCGGCTGCTAGTCCTCCTTTCATGCAAAATCTTAAGGTCCTAGGTCATGTCCAAGCCACCAAAGCCGGCTAAAAAGTGAATAATCGACAACTAAAACTTGAATTGTAGTACTTCTTACTGGCTATTACTTCAACATAGAAGCTTCTTCTGTGTTGTACTATGGTGCTTTTAGTGTCTCCGCATTCCGCAGCACGCGACATAGCTTTGCAGACGATAAATGTAACCGTCTCAGAGAGAAAAGCGGCCAATGAGACGATCTGGCTTTAAGTCGAATCGATAACAAATGACGAAAACGGACGGATTTCTCAGTTTTTTACTACATATGAACACTTATCACATTCTCCCGTGCAACGCGGCTGCTAGTCCTCCTTTCATGCAAAATCTTATGGTCCTAGGTCATGTCATAGTCACCAAAGCCGGCTAAAAAGTGAATAATCGACAACTAAAACTTGAATTGTACTACTTCTTACTGGCTATTACTTCAACTTAGAAGCTTCTTCTGGGTTGTACTATGGTGCTTTTAGTGTTTCGGCATACCGTAGCACGCGACATAGCTTTGCAGACGATAAATGTAACCGTTTGAGAGAGAAGAATGGCCAATGTGACGATCTGGCTTTAAGTCGATTCGATAACAAATGACGAAAACGGACGGATTTCTAAGGATTTTACTACTTATGAACACTTATTACATTCTACCGTGCAACGCGGCTGCTAGTCCTCCTTTCATGCAAAATCCTAAGGTCCTAGGTCATGTCCAAGCCAAAAAAGCCGGCTAAAAAGTGAATAATCGACAACTAAAACTTGAATTGTACTACTTCTTACTGGCTATTACTTCAACTTAGAAGCTTCTTCTGTGTTCTACTATGGAGCTTTTAGTGTCTCCGCATACCGCAGCACGCGACATAGCTTTGCAGACGATAAGTGTAACCGTTTTAGAGAGAAAAGAGAAAAATGTGACGATCTGACTTTAAGTCGATTCGATAACAAATGACGAAAACGGACGGATTTCTCAGTTTTTTACTACATATGAACACTTTTCACATTCTCCCGTGCAACGCGGCTGCTAGTCCTCCTTTAATGCAACATCTTAAGGTCCTAGGTCATGTCCAAGCGACAAAAGCCGGCAAAAATGTGAATAATCGACAACTAAAACTTGAATTGTATTACTTCTTACTGGCTATTACTTCAACTTAGAAGCTTCTTCTGTGTTCTACTATGGTGCTTTTAGTGTCTCCGCATACCGCAGCACGCGACATAGCTTTGCAGACGATAAATGTAACCGTCTCAGAGAGAAAAGCGGCATATGTGGCGATCTGGCTTTAAGTCGATTCGATAACAAATGACGAAAACGGACGGATTTATCAGGTTTTTCCAACATATGAACACTTTTTACATTCTCCCGTGCAACGTGGCTGCTAGTCCTCCTTTCATGCAAAATCTTAAGGTCCTAGGTCATGTCCAAGCCACCAAAGCCGGCTAAAAAGTGAATAATCGACAACTAAAACTTGAATTGTACTACTTCTTACTGGCTATTACTTCAACTTCGAAGCTTCTTCTGTGTTCTACTATGGTGCTTTTAGTGTCTCCGCAGACCGCAGCACGCGACATAGCTTTGCAGACGATAAATGTAACCGTCTCAGAGAGAAAAGCGGCAAATGTGACGAACTGGCTTTAAGTCGATTCGATAACAAATGACGAAAACGGACGGATTTCTCAGGTTTTTACTACATACGAACATTTTCACATTCTCCCGTGCAACGCGGCTGCTAGTCCTCCTTTCATGCAAAATCTTAAGGTCCTAGGTCATGTCCAAGCCACCAAAGCCGGCTAAAAAGTGAATAATCGACAACTAAAACTTGAATTGTACTACTTCTTACTGGCTATTACTTCAACATAGAAGCTTCTTCTGTGTTGTACTATGGTGCTTTTAGTGTCTCCGCATACCGCAGCACGCGACATAGCTTTGCAGACGATAAATGTAACCGTCTCAGAGAGAAAAGCGGCCAATGAGACGATCTGGCTTTAAGTCGAATCGATAACAAATGACGAAAGCGGACGGATTTCTCAGTTTTTTACTACATATGAACACTTTTCACATTCTCCCGTGCAACGCGGCTGCTAGTCCTCCTTTCATGCAAATTCTTATTGTCCTAGGTCATGTCATAGCCAAAAAAGCCGGCTAAAAAGTGAATAATCGACAACTAAAACTTGAATTGTACTACTTCTTACTGGCTATTACTTCAACTTAGAAGCTTCTTCTGTGTTGTACTGTGGTGCTTTTAGTGTTTCCGCATATCGCAGCACGCGACATAGCTTTGCAAACGATAAGTGTAACCGTTTCAGAGAGCAGAACGGCCAATGTGACGATCTGGCTTTAAATCGATTCGATAACAAATGACGAAAACGGACGGATTTCTCAGGTTTTTACTACTTATGAACACTTATTACATTGTACCGTGCAACGCGGCTGCTAGTCCTCCTTTCATGCAAAATCCTAAGGTCCTAGGTCATGTCCAAGCCAAAAAAGCCGGCTAAAAAGTGAATAATCGACAACAAAAACTTGAATTGTACTACTTCTTACTGGCTATTACTTCAACTTAGAAGCTTCTTCTGTGTTGTACTGTGGTGCTTTTAGTGTTTCCGCATATCGCAGCACGCGACATAGCTTTGCAGACGATAAGTGTAACCGTTTCAGAGAGAAGAGCGGCCAATGTGACGATCTGGCTTTAAGTCGATTCGATAACAAACGACGAAAACGGACGGATTTCTCAGGTTTTTTCAACATATGAACACTTTTCACATTCTCCCGTGCAACGCGGCTGCTAGTCCTCCTTTCATGCAAAATCTTAAGGTCCTAGGGCATGTCCAAGCCACCAAAGCCGGCTAAAAAGTGAATAATCGACAACTAAAACTTTAATTGTACTACTTCTTACTGGCTATTACTTCAACTTAGAAGCTTCTTCTGTGTTCTACTATGGAGCTTTTAGTGTCTCCGCATGCCGCAGCACGCGACATAGCTTTGCAGACGATAAGTGTAACCGTTTCAGAGAGAAAAGAGAAAAATGTGACGATCTGACTTTAAGTCGATTCGATAACAAATGACGAAAACGTACGGATTTCTCAGTTTTTTACTACATATGAACACTTTTCACATTCTCCCGTGCAACGCGGCTGCTAGTCCTCGTTTCATGCAAAATCTTATTGTCCTAGGTCATGTAATAGCCACCAAAGCCGGCTAAAAAGTGAATAATCGACAACTAATACTTGAATTGTACTACTTCTTACTGGCTATTACTTCAACTTAGAAGCTTCTTCTGTGTTGTACTGTGGTGCTTTTAGTGTTTCCGCAGTTCGCAGCACGCGACATAGCTTTGCAGACGATAAGTGTAACCGTTTCAGAGAGAAGAGCGGCCAATGTGACGATCTGGCTTTAAGTCGATTCGATAACAAATGACGAAAACGGACATATTTCTCAGGGTTTTAGTACATATGAACACTTTTCACATTCTCATGTGCAACGCGGCTGCTAGTCGTCCTTTCATGCAAAATCTTAAGGTTCAACCTCATGTCCAAGCCAAAAAAAGCCGGCTAAAAAGTGAATAATCGACAATTAAAACTTGAATTGTACTACTTCTTACTGGCTATTACTTCAACTTAGAAGCTTCTTCTGTGTTCTACTATGGTGCTTTTAGTGTTTCGGCATATCGCAGCACGCGACATAGCTTTGCAGACGATAAATGTAACCGTTTCAGAGAGAAGAGCCTCCAATGTGACGATCTGGCATTAAGACGATTCGATAACAAATGGCGAAAACGGTCGGATTTCTCAGGTTTTTACTACATGTGAACACTTTTCACATTCTCCCGTGCAACGCGTCTGCTAGTCCTCCTTTTATGCAAAATCTTAAAGTCCTAGGTCATGTCCAAGCGACAAAAGCCGGCAAAATGTGAATAATCGACAACTAAAACTTGTATTGTATTACGTCTTACTGGATATTACTTCAACTTAGAAGCTTCTTCTGTGTTCTACTAAGGTGCTTTTAGTGTCTCCGCATACCGCAGCACGCGACATAGCTTTGCAGACGATAAATGTAACCGTCTCAGAGAGAAAAGCGGCAAATGTGACGATCTGGCTTTAAGTCGATTCGATAACAAATGACGAAAACGGACGGATTTCTCAGGTTTTTCCAACATATGAACACTTTTCACATTCTCCCATGCAACGCGGATGCTAGTCCTCCTTTCATGCAAAATCTTAAGGTCCTAGGTCATGTCCAAGCCACCAACGCCGGCTAAAAAGTGAATAATCGACAACTAAAACTTGAATTGTACTACTTCTTACTGGCTATTACTTCAACTTAGAAGCTTCTTCTGTGTTGTACTGTGGTGCTTTTAGTGTATCCGCATATCGCAGCACGCGACATAGCTTTGCAGACGATAAGTGTAACCGTTTCAGAGAGAAGAGCAGCCAATGTGACGATCTGGCTTTAAGTCGATTCGATAACAAATGACGAAAACGGACGGATTTCTCAGGTTTTTCCAACATATGAACACTTTTCACATTCTCCCGTGCAACGCGTCAGCTAGTCCTCCTTTCATGCAAAATCTTAAGGTCCTAGGTCATGTCCAAGCCACCAAAGCCGGCTAAAAAGTGAATAATGGACAACTAAAACTTGAATTGTACTACTTCTTACTGGCTATTACTTCAACTTAGAAGCTTCTTCTGTGTTCTACTATGGTGCTTCTAGTGTCTCCGCACACCGCATCACGCGACATAGCTTTGCAGACGATAAATGTAACCGTTTGAGAGAGAAGAATTGCCAATGTGACGATCTGGCTTTAAGTCGATTCGATAACAAATGACGAAAACGGACGGATTTCACAGGTTTTTACTACTTATGAACACTTATTACATTCTACTGTGCAACGCGGCTGCTAGTCCTCCTTTCATGCAAATTCCTAAGGTCCTAGATCATGTCCAAGCCAAAAAAGCCGGGTAAAAAGTGAATAATCGTCAACTAAAACTTGAATTGTACTACTTCTTACTGGCTATTACTTCAACTTAGAAGCTTCTTCTGTGTTGTACTGTGGTGCTTTTAGTGTTTCCGCATATCGCAGCACGCGACATAGCTTTGCAGACGATAAGTGTAACCGTTTCAGAGAGAAGAGGGGCGAATGTGACGATCTGGCTTTAAGTCGATTCGATAACAAATGACGAAAACGGACGGATTTCTCAGGTTTTTACTACATATGAACACATTTCCCATTCTCCCGTGCAACGCGGCTGCTAGTCCTCCTTTCATGCAAAATCTTATGGTCCTAGGTCATGTCATAGCCACCAAAGCCGGCTAAAAAGTGAATAGTCGACAACTAATACTTGAATTGTACTACTTCTTACTGGCTATTACTTCAACTTAGAAGCTTCTTCTGGGTTGTACTATGGTGCTTTTAGTGTTTTGGCATACCGTAGCACGCGACATAGCTTTGCAGACGATAAATGTAACCGATTGAGAGAGAAGAATGGCCAATGTGACGATCTGGCTTTAAGTCGATTCGATAACAAATGACGAAAACGGACGGATTTCACAGGTTTTTACTACTTATGAACACTTATTACATTCTACCGTGCAACGCGGCTGCTAGTCCTCCTTTCATGCAAATTCCTAAGGTCCTAGATCATGTCCAAGCCAAAAAAGCCGGCTAAAAAGTGAATAATCGACAACTAAAACTTGAATTGTACTACTTCTTACTGGCTATTACTTCAACTTAGAAGCTTCTTCTGTGTTGTACTGTGGTGCTTTTAGTGTTTCCGCATATCGCAGCACGCGACATAGCTTTGCAGACGATAAGTGTAACCGTTTCAGAGAGAAGAGGGGCCAATGTGACGATCTGGCTTTAAGTCGATTCGATAACAAATGACGAAAACGGACGGATTTCTCGGGTTTTTACTACATATGAACACTTTTCACATTCTCCCGTGCAACGCGGCTGCTAGTCCTCGTTTCATGCAAAATCTTATGGACCTAGGTAATGTCATAGCCACCAAAGCCGGCTAAAAAGTGAATAGTCGACAACTAATACTTGAATTGTACTACTTCTTACTGGCTATTACTTCAACTTAGAAGCTTCTTCTGTGTTCTACTATGGTGCTTTTAGTGTTTCGGCATATCGCAGCACGCGACATAGCTTTGCAGACGATGAATGTAACCGTTTCAGAGAGAAGAGCCTCCAATGTGACGATCTGGCATTAAGACGATTCGATAACAAATGGCGAAAACGGACAGATTTCTCAGGTTTTTACTACATGTGAACACTTTTCACATTCTCCCGTGCAAAGCGTCTGCTAGTCCTCCTTTTATGCAAAATATTAAGGTCCTAGGTCATGTCCAAGCGACCAAAGCCGGCAAAAATGTGAATAATCGACAACTAAAACTTGAATTTTATTACTTCTTACTGGCTATTACTTCAACTTAGAAGCTTCTTCTGTGTTCTACTATGGTGCTTTTAGTGTCTCCGCATACCGCAGCACGCGACATAGCTTTGCAGACGATAAATGTAACCGTCTCAGAGAGAAAAGCAGCAAATGTGACGATCTGGCTTTAAGTCGATTCGATAACAAATGACGAAAACGGACGGATTTCTCAGGTTTTTACTACATATGAACACTTTTTACATTCTCCCGTGCAACGCGGCTGCTAGTCCTCCTTTCATGCAAAATCTTAAGGTCCTAGGTCATGTCCAAGCCACCAAAGCCGGCTCAAAAGTGAATAATCGACAACTAAAACTTGAATTGTACTACTTCTTACTGGCTATTACTTCAACTTAGAAGCTTCTTCTGTGTTCTACTATGGTGCTTTTAGTGTCTCCGCATACCGCAGCACGCGACATAGCTTTGCAGACGATAAATGTAACCGTCTCAGAGAGAAAAGGGGCCAATGAGACGATCTGGCTTTAAGTCGATTCGATAACAAATGAAGAAAACGGACAGATTTCTCAGGTTTTTACTACATATGAACACTTTTCACATTCTCCCGTCCAACGCGGCTGCTAGTCTCCCTTTCATGCAAAATCTTAAGGTTCCACCGCATGTCCAAGCCACCAAAACCGGCTAAAAAGTGAATAATCGACAACTAAAACTTGAATTTTACTACTTCTTACTGGCTATTACTTCAACTCAGAAGCTCCTTCTGTGTTCTGCTATGGTGCTTTTAGTGTTTCGGCATATCGCAGCACGCGACATAGCTTTGCAGACGATAAATGTAACCGTTTGAGAGAGAAGAATGGCCAATGTGACGATCTGGCTTGAAGTCAATTCGATAACAAATGACGAAAATGGACGGATTTCTCAGGTTTTTACTACTTATGAACACTTTTCACATTCTCCCATGCAACGCGGCTGCTAGTCCTCCTTTCATGCAAAATCTTAAGGTCCTAGGTCATGTCCAAGAAACCAAAGCCGGCAAAAAAGTGAATAATCGACAACTAAAACTTCAATTGTACTACTTCTTCCTGGCTATTACTTCAACATAGAAGCTTCTTCTGTGTTCTACTATGGTGCTTTTAGTGTTTCCGCATACCGCAGCACGCGACATAGCTTTGTAGACGATAAAAGTAACCGTCTCAGAGAGAAGAGCGGCCAATGTGACGATCTGGCTTTAAGTCGATTCGATAACAAATGACGAAAACGGACGGATTTCTCAGGTTTTACTACATATGAACACTTTTCACATTCTCCCGTGCAACGCGGCTGCTAGTCCTCCTTTCATGCAAAATCTTAATGTCCTAGGTCATGTCCAAGCGACCAAAGCCGGCAAAAATGTGAATAATCGACAACTAAAACTTGAATTGTATTTCTTCTTACTGGCTATTACTTCAACTTAGAAGCTTCTTCTGTGTTCTACTATGGTGCTTTTAGTGTCTCCGCATACCGCAGCACGCGACATAGCTTTGCAGACGATAAATGAAACCGTCTCAGAGAGAAAAGCGGCCAATGTGACGATCTGGCTTTAAGTCGATTCGATAACAAATGACGAAAATGGACGGATTTCTCAGGTTTTTCCAACATATGAACACTTTTCACATTCTCCCGTGCAACGCGGCTGCTAGTCCTTCTTTCATGCAAAATCTTAAGGTCCTAGGTCATGTCCAAGCCACCAAAGCCGGCTAAAAAGTGAATAATCGACAACTAAAACTTGAATTGTACTACTTCTTACTGGCTATTACTTCAACTTAGAAGCTTCTTCTGTGTTCTACTATGGTGCTTTTAGTGTCTCCGCATTCCGCAGCACGCGACATAGCTTTGCAGACGATAAATGTAACCGTCTCAGAGAGAAAAGCGGCCAATGAGACGATCTGGCTTTAAGTCGATTCGATAGCAAATGACGAAAACGGACGGATTTCTCAGGTTTTTACTACATATGAACACTTTTCACATTCTCCCGTGCAACGCGGCTGCTAGTCTTCCTTTCATGCAAAATCTTAAGGTTCCACCGCATGTCCAAGCCACCAAAGCCGGCTAAAAAGCGAATAATCGACAACTAAAACTTGAATTGTACTACTTCTAACTGGCTATTACTTCAACTTAGAAGATTCTTCTGTGTTCTACTGTGGTGCTTTTAGTGTCTCCGCATACCGCAGCACGCGACATAGCTTTGCAGACAATAAATGTAACCGTCTCAGAGAGAAAAGCGACCAATGTGACGATCTGGCTTTAAGTCCATTCGATAACAAATGACGAAAATGGACGGATTACTCAGGTTTTTACTACATATGAACACTTTTCACATTCTCCCATGCAACGCGGCTGCTAGTCCTCCTTTCATGCAAAATCATAAGGTCCTAGGTCGTGTCCAAGCCACCATAGCCGGCTAAAAAGTGAATAATCGACAACTAAAACTTGAATTGTACTACTTCTTACTGGCTATTACGTCAACTTAGAAGCTTCTTCTGTGTTCTACTATGGTGCTTTTATTGTTTCGGCATACCGCAGCACGTTACATAGCTTTGCAGACGATAACTGTAACCGTTTCAGAGAGAAGAGCGGCCAATGTGACGATCTGGCTTTAAGTCGATTCGATAACAAATGACGAAAACGGACGGATTTCTCAGGTTTTCACTACATATGAACACTTTTCACATTCTCCCATGCAACGCGGCTGTTAGACCTCCTTTCATGCAAAATCTTAAGGTCCTAGGTCATGTCCAAGCCACCAAAGCCGCCTAAAAAGTGAATAATCGATAACTAAAACTTGAATTGTACTAATTCTTACTGGCTATTACTTCAACTTAGAAGCTTCTTCTGTGTTCTACTATGGTGTTTTTAGGGTTTCCGCATACTGCAGCACGCGACTTAGCTTTGCAGACGATAAATGTATCCGTTTCAGAGAGAAAAGCGGCCAATGTGACGATCTGGCTTTAAGTCGATTCGATAACAAATGGCGAAAACAGACGGATTTCTCACGTTTTTACTACATATGAACACTTTTCACATTCTCCCATGCAACGCGCCTGCAAGTACTCCTTTCATGCAAAATCTTAAGGTTCCACCGCATGTCCAAGCCACCAAAGCCGGCTAAAAAGTGAATAATCGACAACTAAAACTTGAATTGTACTACTTCTTACTGGCTATTACTTCAACTTAGAAGCTCCTTCTGTGTTCTACTATGGTGCTTTTAGTGTTTCGGCATATCGCAGCACGCGACATAGCTTTGCAGACGATAAATGTAACCGTTTGAGAGAGAAGAATGGCCAATGTGACGATCTGGCTTGAAGTCAATTCGATAACAAATGACGAAAATGGACGGATTTCTCAGATTTTTACTACATATGAACACTTTTCACATTCTCCCATGCAACGCGGCTGTTAGACCTCCTTTCATGCAAAATCTTAAGGTCCTAGGTCATGTCCAAGCCACCAAAGCCGCCTAAAAAGTGAATAATCGATAGCTAAAACTTGAATTGTACTACTTCTTACTGGCTATTACTTCAACTTAGAAGCTTCTTCTGTGTTCTACTATGGTGCTTTTAGTGTCTCCGCATACCGCAGCACGCGACATAGCTTTGCAGACGATAAATGTAACCGTCTCAGAGAGAAAAGCGGCAAATGTGACGATCTGGCTTTAAGTCGATTCCATAACAAATGACGAAAACGGACGGATTTCTCAGGTTTTTCCAACATATGAACACTTTTCACATTCTCCCGTGCAACGCGGCTGCTAGTCCTCCTTTCATGCAAAATCATAAGGTCCTAGGTCATGTCCAAGCCACCAAAGCCGGCTAAAAAGTGAATAATCGACAACTAAAACTTGAATTGTACTACTTCTTACTGGCTATTACTTCAACTTAGAAGCTTTTTCTGTGTTCTACTATGGTGCTTTTAGTGTCTCCGCATACCGCAGCACGCGACATAGCTTGGCAGACGATAAATGTAACCGTCTCAGACAGAAAAGGTGCCAATGAGACGATCTGGCTTTAAGTCGATTCGATAACAAATGACGAAAACGGACGGATTTCTCAGGTTTTTACTACATATGAACACTTTTCACATTCTCCCGTGCAACGCGGCTGCTAGTCTTCCTTTCATGCAAAATCTTAAGGTTCCACCGCATGTCCAAGCCACCAAAGCCGGCTAAAAAGTGAATAATCGACAACTAAAACTTGAATTGTACTACTTCTTACTGGCTATTACTTCAACATAGAAGCTCCTTCTGTGTTCTACTATGGTGCTTTTAGTGTTTCGGCATATCGCAGCACGCGACATAGCTTTGCAGACGATAAATGTAACCGTTTGAGAGAGAAGAATGGCCAATGTGACGATCTGGCTTGAAGTCAATTCGATAACAAATGACGAAAATGGACGGATTTCTCAGGTTTTTACTACTTATGAACATTTTTCACATTCTCCCATGCAACGCGGCTGCTAGTCCTCCTTTCATGCAAAATCTTAAGGTCCTAGGTCATGTCCAAGAAACCAAAGCCGGCTAAAAAGTGAATAATCGACAACTAAAACTTCAATTGTACTACTTCTTACTGGCTATTACTTCAACATAGAAGCTTCTTCTGTGTTCTACTATGGTGCTTTTAGTGTTTCCGCATACCGCAGCACGCGACATAGCTTTGTAGACGATAAATGTAACCGTTTCAGAGAGAAGAGCGGCCAATGTGACGATCTGGCTTTAAGACGATTCGATAACAAATGGCGAAAACGGACGGATTTCTCAGGTTTTTACTACATATGAACACTTTTCACATTCTCCCGTGCAACGCGGCTGCTAGTCCTCCTTTCATGGAAAATCTTAAGGTACTAGGTCATGTCCAAGCCACCAAAGCCGGCTAAAAAGTGAATAATCGACAACTAAAACTTGAATTGTACTACTTCTTACTGGCTATTACTTCAACTTAGAAGCTTCTTCTGTGTTCTACTATGGAGCTTTTAGTGTCTCCGCATACCGCAGCACGCGACATAGCTTTGCAGACGATAAGTGTAACCGTTTCAGAGAGAAAAGAGACCAATGTGACGATCTGGCTTTAAGTCGAATCGATAACAAATGACGAAAACGGACGGATTTCTCAGGTTTTTACTACATATGAACACTTTTCACATTCTCCCGTGCAACGCGGCTGCTAGTCTTCCTTTCATGCAAAATCTTAAGGTCCTAAGTCATGTCCAAGCCACCAAAGCCGGCTAAAAAGTGATTAATCGACAACTAAAACTTAAATAGTACTACTTCTTACTGGCTATTACTTCAATTTAGAAGCTTCTTCTGTGTTCTAATATGGTGCTTCTAGAGTCTCCGCATACCGCAGCACGCGACATAGCTTTGCTGACGATAAATGTAACCGTCTCAGAGAGAAAAGCGGCCAATGTGACGATCTGGCTTTAAGTCGTTTCGATAACAAATGACGAAAACGGACGGATTTCTCAGGTTTTTACTGCATATGAACACTTTTTACATTCTACCGTGCAACGCGGCTGCTAGTCCTCCTTTCATGCAAAATCCTAAGGTCCTAGGTCATGTCCAATCCACCAAAGCCGGCTAAAAAGTGAATAATCGACAACTAAAACTTGAATTGTACTACTTCTTACTGGCTATTACTTCAACTTAGAAGATTCTTCTGTGTTCTACTGTGGTGCTTTTAGTGTCTCCGCATACCGCAGCACGCGACATAGCTTTGCAGACAATAAATGTAACCGTCTCAGAGAGAAAGCGGCCAATGTGACGATCTGGCTTTAAGTCCATTCGATAACAAATGACGAAAATGGACGGATTTCTCAGGTTTTTACTACATATGAACACTTTGCACATTCTCCCATGCAACGCGGCTGCTAGTCCTGCTTTAATGCAAAATCTTAAGGTCCTAGGTCATGTCCAAGCCACCAAAGCCGGCTAAAAAGTGAATAATCGACAACTAAAACTTGAATTGTACTACTTCTTACTGGCTATTACTTCAACATAGAAGCTCCTTCTGTGTTCTACTATGGTGCTTATAGTGTTTCGGCATATCGCAGCACGCGACATAGCTTTGCAGACGATAAATGTAACCGTTTGAGAGAGAAGAATGGCCAATGTGACGATCTGGCTTGAAGTCAATTCGATAACAAATGACGAAAATGGACGGATTTCTCAGGTTTTTACTACTTATGAACATTTTTCACATTCTCCCATGCAACGCGGCTGCTAGTCCTCCTTTCATGCAAAATCTTAAGGTACTAGGTCATGTCCAAGAAACCAAAGCCGGCTAATAAGTGAATAATCGACAACTAAAACTTCAATAGTACTACTTCTTACTGGCTATTACGTCAACTTAGAAGCTTCTTCTGTGTTCTACTATGGTGCTTTTATTGTTTCGGCATATCGCAGCACGTTACATAGCTTTGCAGACGATAACTGTAACCGTTTCAGAGAGAAGAGCGGCCAACGTGACGATCTGGCTTTAAGTCGATTCGATAACAAATGACGAAAACGGACGGATTTTTCAGGTTTTCACTACATATGAACACTTTTCACATTCTCCCATGCAACGCGGCTGTTAGACCTCCTTTCATGCAAAATCTTAAGGTCCTAGGTCATGTCCAAGCCACCAAAGCCGCCTAAAAAGTGAATAATCGATAACTAAAACTTGAATTGTACTAATTCTTACTGGCTATTACTTCAACTTAGAAGCTTCTTCTGTGTTCTACTGTGGTGCTTTTAGTGTCTCCGCATACCGCAGCACGCGACATAGCTTTGCAGACAATAAATGTAACCGTCTCAGAGAGAAAGCGGCCAATGTGACGATCTGGCTTTAAGTCCATTCGATAACAAATGACGAAAATGGACGGATTTCTCAGGTTTTTACTACATATGAACACTTTGCACATTCTCCCATGCAACGCGGCTGCTAGTCCTGCTTTAATGCAAAATCTTAAGGTCCTAGGTCATGTCCAAGCCACCAAAGCCGGCTAAAAAGTGAATAATCGACAACTAAAACTTGAATTGTACTACTTCTTACTGGCTATTACTTCAACATAGAAGCTCCTTCTGTGTTCTACTATGGTGCTTTTAGTGTTTCGGCATATCGCAGCACGCGACATAGCTTTGCAGACGATAAATGTAACCGTTTGAGAGAGAAGAATGGCCAATGTGACGATCTGGCTTGAAGTCAATTCGATAACAAATGACGAAAATGGACGGATTTCTCAGATTTTTACTACATATGAACACTTTTCACATTCTCCCATGCAACGCGGCTGTTAGACCTCCTTTCATGCAAAATCTTAAGGTCCTAGGTCATGTCCAAGCCACCAAAGCCGCCTAAAAAGTGAATAATCGATAGCTAAAACTTGAATTGTACTACTTCTTACTGGCTATTACTTCAACTTAGAAGCTTCTTCTGTGTTCTACTATGGTGCTTTTAGTGTCTCCGCATACCGCAGCACGCGATATAGCTTTGCAGACGATAAATGTAACCGTCTCAGAGAGAAAAGCGGCAAATGTGACGATCTGGCTTTAAGTCGATTCCATAACAAATGACGAAAACGGAAGGATTTCTCAGGTTTTTCCAACATATGAACACTTTTCACATTCTCCCGTGCAACGCGGCTGCTAGTCCTCCTTTCATGCAAAATCATAAGGTCCTAGGTCATGTCCAAGCCACCAAAGCCGGCTAAAAAGTGAATAATCGACAACTAAAACTTGAATTGTACTACTTCTTACTGGCTATTACTTCAACTTAGAAGCTTTTTCTGTGTTCTGCTATGCTGCTTTTAGTGTCTCCGCATACCGCAGCACGCGACATAGCTTGGCAGACGATAAATGTAACCGTCTCAGAGAGAAAAGGGGCCAATGAGACGATCTGGCTTTAAGTCGGTTCGATAACAAATGACGAAAACGGACGGATTTCTCAGGTTTTTACTACATATGAACACTTTTCACATTCTCCCGTGCAACGCGGCTGCTAGTCTTCCTTTCATGCAAAATCTTAAGGTTCCACCGCATGTCCAAGCCACCAAAGCCGGCTAAAAAGTGAATAATCGACAACTAAAACTTGAATTGTACTACTTCTTACTGGCTATTACTTCAACATAGAAGCTCCTTCTGTGTTCTACTATGGTGCTTTTAGTGTTTCGGCATATCGCAGCACGCGACATAGCTTTGCAGACGATAAATGTAACCGTTTGAGAGAGAAGAATGGCCAATGTGACGATCTGGCTTGAAGTCAATTCGATAACAAATGACGAAAATGGACGGATTTCTCAGGTTTTTACTACTTATGAACATTTTTCACATTCTGCCATGCAACGCGGCTGCTAGTCCTCCTCTCATGCAAAATCTTAAGGTCCTAGGTCATGTCCAAGAAACCAAAGCCGGCTAAAAAGTGAATAATCGACAACTAAAACTTCAATTGTACTACTTCTTACTGGCTATTACTTCAACATAGAAGCTTCTTCTGTGTTCTACTATGGTGCTTTTAGTGTTTCCGCATACCGCAGCACGCGACATAGCTTTGTAGACGATAAATGTAACCGTTTCAGAGAGAAGAGCGGCCAATGTGACGATCTGGCTTTAAGACGATTCGATAACAAATGGCGAAAACGGACGGATTTCTCAGGTTTTTACTACATATGAACACTTTTCACATTCTCCCGTGCAACGCGGCTGCTAGTCCTCCTTTCATGGAAAATCTTAAGGTACTAGGTCATGTCCAAGCCACCAAAGCCGGCTAAAAAGTGAATAATCGACAACTAAAACTTGAATTGTACTACTTCTTACTGGCTATTACTTCAACTTAGAAGCTTCTTCTGTTTTCTACTATGGAGCTTTTAGTGTCTCCGCATACCGCAGCACGCGACATAGCTTTGCAGACGATAAGTGTAACCGTTTCAGAGAGAAAAGAGACCAATTTGACGATCTGGCTTTAAGTCGATTCGATAACAAATGACGAAAACGGACGGATTTCTCAGGTTTTTACTACATATGAACACTTTTCACATTCTCCCGTGCAACGCGGCTGCTAGTCTTCCTTTGATGCAAAATCTTAAGGTCCTAAGTCATGTCCAAGCCACCAAAGCCGGCTAAAAAGTGATTAATCGACAACTAAAACTTAAATAGTACTACTTCTTACTGGCTATTACTTGAATTTAGAAGCTTCTTCTGTGTTCTAATATGGTGCATCTAGTGTCTCCGCATACCGCAGAACGCGACATAGCTTTGCTGACGATAAATGTAACCGTCTCAGAGAGAAAAGCGGCCAATGTGACGATCTGGCTTTAAGTCGTTTCGATAACAAATGACGAAAACGGACGGATTTCTCAGGTTTTTACTGCATATGAACACTTTTTACATTCTACCGTGCAACGCGGCTGCTAGTCCTCCTTTCATGCAAAATCCTAAGGTCCTAGGTCATGTCCAATCCACCAAAGCCGGCTAAAAAGTGAATAATCGACAACTAAAACTTGAATTGTATTACTTCTTACTGGCTATTACTTCAACTTAGAAGCTTCTTCTGTGTTCTACTATGGTGCTTTTAGTGTCTCCGCATACCGCAGCACGCGTCATAGCTTTGCAGACGATAAATGAAACCGTCTCAGAGAGAAAAGCGGCCAATGTGACGATCTGGCTTTAAGTCGATTCGATAACAAATGACGTAAACGGACGGATTTCTCAGGTTTTTCCAACATATGAACACTTTTCACATTCTCCCGTGCAACGCGGCTCCTAGTCCTCCTTTCATGCAAAATCTTAAGGTCCTAGGTCATGTCCAAGCCACCAAAGCCGGCTAAAAAGTGAATAATCGACAACGAAAACATGAATTGTACTACTTCTTACTGGCTATTACTTCAACTTAGAAGTTTCTTCTGTGTTCTACTATGGTGCTTTTAGTGTCTCCGCACACCGCAGCACGCGACATAGCTTTGCAAACGATAAATGTAACCGTCTCAGAGAGAAAAGCGGCCAATGAGACGATCTGGCTTTAAGTCGATTCGATAGCAAATGACGAAAACGGACGGATTTCTCAGGATTTTACTACATATGAACACTTTTCACAATTCTCCCATGCAACGCGGCTGCTAGTCTTCCTTTCATGCAAAGTCTTAAGGTTCCACCGCATGTCCAAGCCACCAAAGTCGGCTAAAAAGCGAATAATCGACAACTAAAACTTGAATTGTACTGCTTCTTACTGGCTATTACTTCAACTTAGAAGCTCCTTCTGTGTTCTACTATGGTGCTTTTAGTGTTTCGGCATATCGCAGCACGCGTCATAGTTTTGCAGACGATAAATGTAACCGTTTGAGAGAGAAGAATGGCCAATGTGTCGATCTGGCTTGAAGTCAATTCGATAAGAAATGACGAAAATGGACGGATTTCTCAGGTTTTTACTACATATGAACACTTTTCAAATTCTCCCATGCAACTCGGCTGTTAGACCTCCTTTCATGCAAAACCTTGAGGTCCTAGGTCATGTCAAAGCCACCAAAGCCGGCTAAAAAGTGAATAATCGACAACTAAAACTTGAATTGTACTACTTCTTACTGGCTATTACTTCAACTTAGAAGATTCTTCTGTGTTCTACTGTGGTGCTTTTAGTGTCTCCGCATACCGCAGCACGCGACATAGCTTTGCAGACAATAAATGTAACCGTCTCAGAGAGAAAGCGGCCAATGTGACAATCTGGCTTTAAGTCCATTCGATAACAAATGACGAAAATGGACGGATTTCTCAGGTTTTTACTACATATGAACACTTTTCACATTCTCCCATGCAACGCGGCTGCTAGTCCTCCTTTCATGCAAAATCTTAAGGTCCTAGGTCATGTCCAAGCCACCAAAGCCGGCTAAAAAGTGAATAATCGACAACTAAAACTTGAATTGTACTACTTCTTACTGGCTATTACTTCAACTTAGAAGCTCCTTCTGTGTTCTACTATGGTGCTTTTAGTGTTTCGGCATATCGCAGCACGCGACATAGCTTTGCAGACGATAAATGTAACCGTTTGAGAGAGAAGAATGGCCAATGTGACGATCTGGCTTGAAGTCAATTCGATAACAAATGACGAAAATGGACGGATTTCTCAGGTTTTTACTACTTATGAACATTTTTCACATTTTCCCATGCAACGCGGCTGCTAGTCCTCCTTTCATGCAAAATCTTAAGGTCCTAGGTCATGTCCAAGAAACCAAAGCCGGCTAATAAGTGAATAATCGACAACTAAAACTTCAATTGTACTACTTCTTACTGGCTATTACTTCAACATAGAAGCTTCTTCTGTGTTCTACTATGGTGCTTTTAGTGTTTCCGCATACCGCAGCACGCGACATAGCTTTGTAGACGATAAATGTAACCGTTTCAGAGAGAAGAGCGGCCAATGTGACGATCTGGCTTTAAGACGATTCGATAACAAATGGCGAAAACGGACGGATTTCTCAGGTTTTTACTACATATGAACACTTTTCTCATTCTCCCGTGCAGCGCGGCTGCTAGTCCTCCTTTCATGGAAATTCTTAAGGTACTAGGTCATGTCCAAGCCACCAAAGCCGGCTAAAAAGTGAATAATCGACAACTAAAACTTGAATTGTACTACTTCTTACTGGCTATTACTTCAACTTAGAAGCTTCTTCTGTGTTCTACTATGGAGCTTTTAGTGTCTCCGCATACCGCAGCACGCGACATAGCTCTGCAGACGATAAGTGTAACCGTTTCAGAGAGAAAAGAGACCAATGTGACGATCTGGCTTTAAGTCGATTCGATAACAAATGACGAAAACGGACGGATTTCTCAGGTTTTTACTACATATGAACACTTTTCACATTCTCCCGTGCAACGCGGCTGCTAGTCTTCCTTTCATGCAAAATCTTAAGGTCCTAAGTCATGTCCAAGCCACCAAAGCCGGCTAAAAAGTGATTAATCGACAACTAAAACTTAAATAGTACTACTTCTTACTGGCTATTACTTCAATTTAGAAGCTTCTTCTGTGTTCTAATATGGTGCTTCTAGTGTCTCCGCATACCGCAGCACGCGACATAGCTTTGCTGACGACAAATGTAACCGTCTCAGAGAGAAAAGCGGCCAATGTGACGATCTGGCTTTAAGTCGTTTCGATAACAAATGACGAAAACGGACGGATTTCTCAGGTTTTTACTGCATATGAACACTTTTTACATTCTACCGTGCAACGCGGCTGCTAGTCCTCCTTTCATGCAAAATCCTAAGGTCCTAGGTCATGTCCAATCCACCAAAGCCGGCTAAAAAGTGAATAATCGACAACTAAAACTTGAATTGTATTACTTCTTACTGGCTATTACTTCAACTTAGAAGCTTCTTCTGTGTTCTACTATGGTGCTTTTAGTGTCTCCGCATACCGCAGCACGCGTCATAGCTTTGCAGACGATAAATGAAACCGTCTCAGAGAGAAAAGCGGCCAATGTGACGATCTGGCTTTAAGTCGATTCGATAACAAATGACGAAAACGGACGGATTTCTCAGGTTTTTCCAACATATGAACACTTTTCACATTCTCCCGTGCAACGCGGCTCCTAGTCCTCCTTTCATGCAAAATCTTAAGGTCCTAGGTCATGTCCAAGCCACCAAAGCCGGCTAAAAAGTGAATAATCGACAACTAAAACATGAATTGTACTAATTCTTACTGGCTATTACTTCAACGTAGAAGCTTCTTCTGTGTTCTACTATGGTGCTTTTAGTGTCTCCGCACACCGCAGCACGCGACATAGCTTTGCAAACGATAAATGTAACCGTCTCAGAGAGAAAAGCGGCCAATGAGACGATCTGGCTTTAAGTCGATTCGATAGCAAATGACGAAAACGGACGGATTTCTCAGGTTTTTACTACATATGAACACTTTTCACAATTCTCCCATGCAACGCGGCTGCTAGTCTTCCTTTCATGCAAAGTCTTAAGGTTCCACCGCATGTCCAAGCCACCAAAGTCGGCTAAAAAGCGAATAATCGACAACTAAAACTTGAATTGTACTGCTTCTTACTGGCTATTACTTCAACTTAGAAGCTCCTTCTGTGTTCTACTATGGTGCTTTTAGTGTTTCGGCATATCGCAGCACGCGTCATAGCTTTGCAGACGATAAATGTAACCGTTTGAGAGAGAAGAATGGCCAATGTGTCGATCTGGCTTGAAGTCAATTCGGTAACAAATGACGAAAATGGACGGATTTCTCAGGTTTTTACTACATATGAACACTTTTCAAATTCTCCCATGCAACTCGGCTGTTAGACCTCCTTTCATGCAAAATCTTAAGGTCCTAGGTTATGTCCAAGACACCAAAGCCGGCTAAAATGTGAATAATCGACTACTAAAACTTGAATTGTACTACTTCTTACTGGCTATTACTTCGACTTAGAAGCTTCTTCTGTGTTCTACTGTGGTGCTTTTAGTGTCTCCGCATACCGCAGCACGCGACATAGCTTTGCAGACAATAAATGTAACCGTCTCAGAGAGAAAGCGGCCAATGTGACGATCTGGCTTTAAGTCCATTCGATAACAAATGACGAAAATGGACGGATTTCTCAGGTTTTTACTACATATGAACACTTTTCACATTCTCCCATGCAACGCGGCTGCTAGTCCTCCTTTCATGCAAAATCATAAGGTCCTAGGTCATGTCCAAGCCACCATAGCCGGCTAAAAAGTGAATAATCGACAACTAAAACTTGAATTGTACTACTTCTTACTGGCTATTACGTCAACTTAGAAGCTTCTTCTGTGTTCTACTATGGTGCTTTTATTGTTTCGGCATACCGCAGCACGTTACCTAGCTTTGCAGACGATAAGTGTAACCGTTTCAGAGAGAAGAGCGGCCAATGTGACGATCTGGCTTTAAGTCGATTCGATAACAAATGACGAAAACGGACGGATTTCTCAGGTTTTTACTACATATGAACACTTTTCACATTCTCCCATGCAACGCGGCTGTTAGACCTCCTTTCATGCAAAATCTAAAGGTCCTAGGTCATGTCCAAGCCCCCAAAGCCGCCTAAAAAGTGAATAATCGATAACTAAAACTTGAATTGTACTACTTCTTACTGGCTATTACTTCAACTTAGAAGCTTCTTCTGTGTTCTACTATGGTGCTTTTAGTGTTTGCGCATACTGCAGCACGCGACATAGCTTTGCAGACGATAAATGTAACCGTTTCAGAGAGAAAAGCGGCCAATGTGACGATCTGGCTTTAAGTCGATTCGATAACAAATGGCGAAAACAGACGGATTTCTCACGTTTTTACTACATATGAACACTTTTCACATTCTCCCGTGAACGCGCCTGCAAGTACTCCTTTCATGCAAAATCTTAAGGTCCTAGGTCATGTCCAAGCCACCAAAGCCGGCTAAAAAGTGAATAATCGACTACTAAAACTTGAATTGTACTACTTCTTACTGGCTATTACTTCAACTTAGAAGCTTATTCTGTGTTCTACTGTGTTGCTTTTAGTGTCTCCGCATACCGCAGCACGCGACATAGCTTTGCAGACAGTAAATGTAACCTTCTCAAAGAGAAAAGTGGCCAATGTGACGATCTGGCTTTAAGTCGATTCGATAACAAATGACGAAAACGGACGGATTTCTCAGGTTTTTACTACATATGAACACTTTTCACATTCTCCCGTGCAACGCGGCTGGTAGTCCTCCTTTCATGCACAATCTTAAGGTCCTAGGTCATGTCCAAGCCACCAAAGCCGGCTAAAAAGTGAATAATCGACAACTAAAACTTGAAATGTACTACTTCTTACTGGCTATTACGTCAACTGAGAAGCTTCTTCTGTGTTCTACTATGGTGCTTTTATTGTTTCGGCATACCGCAGCACGTTACATAGCTTTGCAGACGATAAGTGTAACCGTTTCAGAGAGAAGAGCGGCCAATGTGACGATCTGGCTTTAAGTCGATTCGATAACAAATGACGAAAACGGACGGATTTCTCAGGTTTTTACTACATATGAACACTTTTCACATTCTCCCATGCAACGCGGCTGTTAGACCTCCTTTCATGCAAAATCGTAAGGTCCTAGGTCATGTCCCAGCCACCAAAGCCGGCTAAAAAGTGAATAATCGACAACTAAAACTTGAATTGTACTACTTCTTACTGGCTATTACGTCAACTGAGAAGCTTCTTCTGTGTTCTACTATGGTGCTTTTATTGTTTCGGCATACCGCAGCACGTTACATAGCTTTGCAGACGATAAATGTAACCGTTTCAGAGAGAAAAGCGGCCAATGTGACGATATGGCTTTAAGTCGATTCGATAACAAACGACGAAAACAGACGGATTTCTCACGTTTTTACTACATATGAACACTTTTCACATTCTCCCATGCAACGCGCCTGCAAGTACTCCTTTCATGCAAAATCTTAAGGTCCTAGGTCATGTCCAAGACACCAAAGCCGGCTAAAAAGTGAATAATCGACTACTAAAACTTGAATTGTACTACTTCTTACTGGCTATTACTTCGACTTAGAAGCTTGTTCTGTGTTCTACTGTGGTGCTTTTAGTGTCTCCGCATACCGCAGCACGCGACATAGCTTTGCAGACAGTAAATGTAACCTTCTCAGAGAGAAAAGTGGCCAATGTGACGATCTGGCTTTAAGTCGATTCGATAACAAATGACGAAAACGGACGGATTTCTCAGGTTTTTACTACATATGAACACTTTTCACATTCTGCCGTGCAACGCGGCTGCTAGTCCTCCTTTCATGCACAATCTTAAGGTCCTAGGTCATGTCCAACCACCAAAGCCGGCTAAAAAGTGAGTAATCGATAACTAAAACTTGAATTGTACTACTTCTTACTGGCTATTACTTCAACTTAGAAGCTTCTTCTGTGTTCTACTGTGCGCTTTTAGTGTCTCCGCATACCACAGCACGCGACATAGCTTTGCAGACGATAAATGTAACCATCTCAGAGAGAAAAGTGGCCAATGTGACGATCTGGCTTTAAGTCGATTCGATAACAAATGACGAAAAAGGACGGATTTCTCAGGTTTTTACTACATATGAACCCTTTTCACATTCTCCCGTGCAAAGCGGCTGCTAGTCCTCCTTTCATGCAAAATCTTAAGGTCCAAAGCCGGCTAAAAAGTGAATAATCGACAACTAAAACTTGAATTGTACTACTTCTTACTGGCTATTACTTCAACTTAGAAGCTTCTTCTGTGTTCTACTATGGTGCTTCGAGTGTCTCCGCACACCGCAGCACGCGACATAGCTTTGCAGACGATAAATGTAACCTTCTCAGAGAGAAAATCGGCCAATGTGACGATCTGGCTTTAAGTCGATTCGATAACAAATGACGAAAACGGACGGATTTCTCAGGTATTTAGTACATATGAACACTTTTCACATTTTCCCATGCAACGCGGCTGTTAGACCTCCTTTCACGCAAAATCGTAAGGTCCTAGGTCATGTCCAAGCCACCAAAGCCGGTTAAAATGTGAATAATCGATAACTAAAACTTGAATTGTACTGCTTCTTACTGGCTATTACTTCAACTTAGAAGCTCCTTCTGTGTTCTACTGTGGTGCTTTTAGTGTTTCGGCATATCGCAGCACGCGTTATAGCTTTGCAGGCGATAAATGTAACCCTTTGAGAGAGAAGAATGGCCAATGTGTCGATCTGGCTTGAAGTCAATTCGATAACAAATGACGAAAATGGACGGATTTCTCAGGTTTTTACTACATATGAACACTTTTCAAATTCTCCCATGCTACTCGGCTGTTAGACCTCCTTTCAAGCAAAATCTTAAGGTCCTAGGTCATGTCCAAGCCACCAAAGCCGGCTAAAAAGTGAATAATCGACAACTAAAACTTGAATTGTACTACTTCTTACTGGCTATTACTTCAATATAGAAGATTCTTCTGTGTTCTACTGTGGTGCTTTTAGTGTCTCCGCATACCGCAGCACGCGACATAGCTTTGCAGACAATAATTGTAACCGTCTCAGAGAGAAAGCGGCCAATGTGACGATCTGGCTTTAAGTCCATTCGATAACAAATGACGAAAATGGACGGATTTCTCAGGTTTTTACTACATATGAACACTTTTCACATTCTCCCATGCAACGCGGCTGCTAGTCCTCCTGTCATGCAAAATCATAAGTTCCTAGGTCATGTCCAAGCCACCATAGCCGGCTAAAAAGTGAATAATCGACAACTAAAACTTGAATTGTACTACTTCTTACTGGCTATTACGTCAACTGAGAAGCTTCTTCTGTGTTCTACTATGGTGCTTTTATTGTTTCGGCATACCGCAGCACGTTACATAGCATTGCAGACGATAAGTGTAACCGTTTCAGAGAGAAGAGCGGCCAATGTGACGATCTGGCTTTAAGTCGATTCGATAACAAATGACGAAAACGGACGGATTTCTCAGGTTTTTACTACATATGAACACTTTTCACATTCTCCCATGCAACGCGGCTGTTAGACGTCCTTTCATGCAAAATCTTAAGGTCCTAGGTCATGTCCAAGCCACCAAAGCCGCCTAAAAAGTGAATAATCGATAACTAAAACTTGAATTGTACTACTTCTTACTGGCTATTACTTCAACTTAGAAGCTTCTTCTGTGTTCTACTATGGTGCTTTTAGTGTATCCGCATACTGCAGCACGCGACATAGCTTTGCAGACGATAAATGTAACCGTTTCAGAGAGAAAAGCGGCCAATGTGACGATCTGGCTTTAAGTCGATTCGATAACAAATGGCGAAAACAGACGGATTTCTCACGTTTTTACTACATATGAACACTTTTCACATTCTCCCGTGCAACGCGCCTGCAAGTACTCCTATCATGCAAAATCTTAAGGTCCTAGGTCATGTCCAAGCCACCAAAGCCGGCTCAAAAGTGAATAATCGACAACTAAAACTTGAATTGTACTACTTCTTACTGGCTATTACTTCAACTTAGAAGCTTCTTCTGTGTTCTACTATGGTGCTTTTAGTGTCTCCGCATACCGCAGCACGCGACATAGCTTTGCAGACGATAAATGTAACCGTCTCAGAGAGAAAAGGGGCCAATGAGACGATCTGGCTTTAAGTCGATTCGATAACAAATGAAGAAAACGGACAGATTTCTCAGGTTTTTACTACATATGACCACTTTTCACATTCTCCCGTGTAACGCGGCTGCAAGTCTTCCTTTCATGCAAAATCTTAAGGTTCCACCGCATGTCCAAGCCACCAAAGTCGGCTAAAAAGTGAATAATCGACAACTAAAACTTGAATTGTACTACTTCTTACTGGCTATTACTTCAACTTAGAAGCTTCTTCTGTGTTCTACTATGGTGCTTTTAGTGTCTCCGCATACCGCAGCACGCGACATAGCTTTGCAGACGATAAATGAAACCGTCTCAGAGAGAAAAGCGGCCAATGTGACGATCTGGCTTTAAGTCGATTCGATAACAAATGACGAAAACGGACGGATTTCTCAGGTTTTTCCAACATATGAACACTTTTCACATTCTCCCGTGCAACGCGGCTGCTAGTCCTCCTTTCATGCAAAATCTTAAGGTTCTAGGTCATGTCCAAGCCACCAAAGCCGGCTAAAAAGTGAATAATCGACAACTAAAACTTGAATTGTACTACTTCTTACTGGCTATTACTTCAACTTAGAAGCTTCTTCTGTGTTCTACTATGGTGCTTTTAGTGTCTCCGCATACCGCAGCACGCGACATAGCTTTGCAGACGATAAATGTAACCGTCTCAGAGAGAAAAGCGGCCAAAGAGACGATCTGGCTTTAAGTCGATTCGATAGCAAATGACGAAAACGGACGGATTTCTCAGGTTTTTACTACATATGAACACTTTTCACATTCTCCCGTGCAACGCGGCTGCTAGTCTTCCTTTCATGCAAAATCTTAAGGTTCCACCGCATGTCCAAGCCACCAAAGCCGGCTAAAAAGCGAATAATCGACAACTAAAACTTGAATTGTACTACTTCTTACTGGCTATTACTTCAACTTAGAAGATTCTTCTGTGTTCTACTGTGGTGCTTTTAGTGTCTCCGCATACCGCAGCACGCGACATAGCTTTGCAGACAATAAATGTAACCGTCTCAGAGAGAAAAGCGACCAATGTGATGATCTGGCTTTAAGTCCATTCGATAACAAATGACGAAAATGGACGGATTTCTCAGGTTTTTACTACATATGAACACTTTTCACATTCTCCCATGCAACGCGGCTGCTAGTCCTCCTTTCATGCAAAATCATAAGGTCCTAGGTCGTGTCCAAGCCACCATAGCCGGCTAAAAAGTGAATAATTGACAACTAAAACTTGAATTGTACTACTTCTTACTGGCTATTACGTCAACTTAGAAGCTTCTTCTGTGTTCTACTATGGTGCTTTTATTGTTTCGGCATACCGCAGCACGTTACATAGCTTTGCAGACGATAAGTGTAACCGTTTCAGAGAGAAGAGCGGCCAATGTGACGATCTGGCTTTAAGTCGATTCGATAACAAATGACGAAAACGGACGGATTTCTCAGGTTTTCACTACATATGAACACTTTTCACATTCTCCCATGCAACGCGGCTGTTAGACCTCCTTTCATGCAAAATCTTAAGGTTCCAACGCATGTCCAAGCCACCAAAGCCGGCTAAAAAGTGAATAATCGACAACTAAAACTTGAATTGTACTACTTCTTACTGGCTATTACTTCAACTTAGAAGCTCCTTCTGTGTTCTACTATGGTGCTTTTAGTGTTTCGGCATATCGCAGCACGCGACATAGCTTTGCAGACGATAAATGTAACCGTTTGAGAGAGAAGAATGGCCAATGTGACGATCTGGCTTGAAGTCAATTCGATAACAAATGACGAAAATGGACGGATTTCTCAGGTTTTTACTACTTATGAACACTTTTCACATTCTCCCATGCAACGCGGCTGCTAGTCCTCCTTTCATGCAAAATCTTAAGGTCCTAGGTCATGTCCAAGAAACCAAAGCCGGCAAAAAAGTGAATAATCGACAACTAAAACTTGAATTGTACTACTTCTTACTGGCTATTACTTCAACATAGAAGCTTCTTCTGTGTTCTACTATGGTGCTTTTAGTGTTTCCGCATACCGCAGCACGCGACATAGCTTTGTAGACTATAAATGTAACCGTTTCAGAGAGAAGAGCGGCCAATGTGACGATCTGGCTTTAAGACGATTCGATAACAAATGGCAAAAACGGACGGATTGCTCAGGTTTTTACTACATATGAGCACCTTTCACATTCTCTCGTGCAACGCGGCTGCTAGTCTTCCTTTCATGGAAAATCTTAAGGTACTAGGTCATGTCCAAGCCACCAAAGCCGGCTAAAAAGTGAATAATCGACAACTAAAACTTGAATTGTACTACTTCTTACTGGCTATTACTTCAACTTAGAAGTTTCTTCTGTGTTCTACTATGGAGCTTTTAGTGTCTCCGCATACCGCAGCACGCGACATAGCTTTGCAGACGATAAGTGTAACCGTTTCAGAGAGAAAAGAGACCAATGTGACGATCAGGCTTTAAGTCGATTCGATAACAAATTACGAAAATGGACGGATTTCTCAGGTTTTTACTACATATGAACACTTTTCACATTCTCCCGTGCAACGCGGCTGCTAGTCCTCCTTTCATGCAAAATCCTAAGGTCCTAGGTCATGTCCAATCCACCAAAGCCGGCTAAAAAGTGAATAATCGACAACTAAAACTTGAATTGTACTACTTCTTACTGGCTATTACTTCAACTTAGAAGCTCCTTCTGTGTTCTACTATGGTGCTTTTAGTGTTTCGGCATATCGCAGCACGCGACATAGCTTTGCAGACGATAAATGTAACCGTTTGAGAGAGAAGAATGGCCAATGTGACGATCTGGCTTTAAGTCGATTCGATAACAAATGACGAAAACGGACGGATTTCTCAGGTTTTACTACGTATGAACACTTTTCACATTCTCCCGTGCAACGCGGCTGCTAGTCCTCCTTTCATGCAAAATCTTAATGTCCTAGGTCATGTCCAAGCGACCAAAGCCGGCAAAAATGTGAATAATCGACAACTAAAACTTGAATTGTATTTCTTCTTACTGGCTATTACTTCAACTTAGAAGCTTCTTCTGTGTTCTACTATGGTGCTTTTAGTGTCTCCGCATACCGCAGCACGCGACATAGCTTTGCAGACGATAAATGAAACCGTCTCAGAGAGAAAAGCGGCCAATGTGACGATCTGGCTTTAAGTCGATTCGATAACAAATGACGAAAACGGACGGATTTCTCAGGTTTTTCCAACATATGAACACTTTTCACATTCTCCCGTGCAACGCGGCTGCTAGTCCTCCTTTCATGCAAAATCTTAAGGTTCTAGGTCATGTCCAAGCCACCAAAGCCGGCTAAAAAGTGAATAATCGACAACTAAAACTTGAATTGTACTACTTCTTACTGGCTATTACTTCAACTTAGAAGCTTCTTCTGTGTTCTACTATGGTGCTTTTAGTGTCTGCGCATACCGCAGCACGCGACATAGCTTTGCAGACGATAAATGTAACCGTCTCAGAGAGAAAAGCGGCCAATGAGACGATCTGGCTTTAAGTCGATTCGATAGCAAATGACGAAAACGGACGGATTTCTCAGGTTTTTACTACATATGAACACTTTTCACATTCTCCCGTGCAACGCGGCTGCTAGTCTTCCTTTCATGCAAAATCTTAAGGTTCCACCGCATGTCCAAGCCACCAAAGCCGGCTAAAAAGCGAATAATCGACAACTAAAACTTGAATTGTACTACTTCTTACTGGCTATTACTTCAACTTAGAAGATTCTTCTGTGTTCTACTGTGGTGCTTTTAGTGTCTCCGCATACCGCAGCACGCGACATAGCTTTGCAGACAATAAATGTAACCGTCTCAGAGAGAAAAGCGACCAATGTGATGATCTGGCTTTAAGTCCATTCGATAACAAATGACGAAAATGGACGGATTTCTCAGGTTTTTACTACATATGAACACTTTTCACATTCTCCCATGCAACGCGGCTGCTAGTCCTCCTTTCATGCAAAATCATAAGGTCCTAGGTCGTGTCCAAGCCACCATAGCCGGCTAAAAAGTGAATAATTGACAACTAAAACTTGAATTGTACTACTTCTTACTGGCTATTACGTCAACTTAGAAGCTTCTTCTGTGTTCTACTATGGTGCTTTTATTGTTTCGGCATACCGCAGCACGTTACATAGCTTTGCAGACGATAAGTGTAACCGTTTCAGAGAGAAGAGCGGCCAATGTGACGATCTGGCTTTAAGTCGATTCGATAACAAATGACGAAAACGGACGGATTTCTCAGGTTTTCACTACATATGAACACTTTTCACATTCTCCCATGCAACGCGGCTGTTAGACCTCCTTTCATGCAAAATCTTAAGGTTCCAACGCATGTCCAAGCCACCAAAGCCGGCTAAAAAGTGAATAATCGACAACTAAAACTTGAATTGTACTACTTCTTACTGGCTATTACTTCAACTTAGAAGCTCCTTCTGTGTTCTACTATGGTGCTTTTAGTGTTTCGGCATATCGCAGCACGCGACATAGCTTTGCAGACGATAAATGTAACCGTTTGAGAGAGAAGAATGGCCAATGTGACGATCTGGCTTGAAGTCAATTCGATAACAAATGACGAAAATGGACGGATTTCTCAGGTTTTTACTACTTATGAACACTTTTCACATTCTCCCATGCAACGCGGCTGCTAGTCCTCCTTTCATGCAAAATCTTAAGGTCCTAGGTCATGTCCAAGAAACCAAAGCCGGCAAAAAAGTGAATAATCGACAACTAAAACTTGAATTGTACTACTTCTTACTGGCTATTACTTCAACATAGAAGCTTCTTCTGTGTTCTACTATGGTGCTTTTAGTGTTTCCGCATACCGCAGCACGCGACATAGCTTTGTAGACTATAAATGTAACCGTTTCAGAGAGAAGAGCGGCCAATGTGACGATCTGGCTTTAAGACGATTCGATAACAAATGGCAAAAACGGACGGATTGCTCAGGTTTTTACTACATATGAGCACCTTTCACATTCTCTCGTGCAACGCGGCTGCTAGTCTTCCTTTCATGGAAAATCTTAAGGTACTAGGTCATGTCCAAGCCACCAAAGCCGGCTAAAAAGTGAATAATCGACAACTAAAACTTGAATTGTACTACTTCTTACTGGCTATTACTTCAACTTAGAAGTTTCTTCTGTGTTCTACTATGGAGCTTTTAGTGTCTCCGCATACCGCAGCACGCGACATAGCTTTGCAGACGATAAGTGTAACCGTTTCAGAGAGAAAAGAGACCAATGTGACGATCAGGCTTTAAGTCGATTCGATAACAAATTACGAAAATGGACGGATTTCTCAGGTTTTTACTACATATGAACACTTTTCACATTCTCCCGTGCAACGCGGCTGCTAGTCCTCCTTTCATGCAAAATCCTAAGGTCCTAGGTCATGTCCAATCCACCAAAGCCGGCTAAAAAGTGAATAATCGACAACTAAAACTTGAATTGTACTACTTCTTACTGGCTATTACTTCAACTTAGAAGCTCCTTCTGTGTTCTACTATGGTGCTTTTAGTGTTTCGGCATATCGCAGCACGCGACATAGCTTTGCAGACGATAAATGTAACCGTTTGAGAGAGAAGAATGGCCAATGTGACGATCTGGCTTTAAGTCGATTCGATAACAAATGACGAAAACGGACGGATTTCTCAGGTTTTACTACGTATGAACACTTTTCACATTCTCCCGTGCAACGCGGCTGCTAGTCCTCCTTTCATGCAAAATCTTAATGTCCTAGGTCATGTCCAAGCGACCAAAGCCGGCAAAAATGTGAATAATCGACAACTAAAACTTGAATTGTATTTCTTCTTACTGGCTATTACTTCAACTTAGAAGCTTCTTCTGTGTTCTACTATGGTGCTTTTAGTGTCTCCGCATACCGCAGCACGCGACATAGCTTTGCAGACGATAAATGAAACCGTCTCAGAGAGAAAAGCGGCCAATGTGACGATCTGGCTTTAAGTCGATTCGATAACAAATGACGAAAACGGACGGATTTCTCAGGTTTTTCCAACATATGAACACTTTTCACATTCTCCCGTGCAACGCGGCTGCTAGTCCTCCTTTCATGCAAAATCTTAAGGTTCTAGGTCATGTCCAAGCCACCAAAGCCGGCTAAAAAGTGAATAATCGACAACTAAAACTTGAATTGTACTACTTCTTACTGGCTATTACTTCAACTTAGAAGCTTCTTCTGTGTTCTACTATGGTGCTTTTAGTGTCTGCGCATACCGCAGCACGCGACATAGCTTTGCAGACGATAAATGTAACCGTCTCAGAGAGAAAAGCGGCCAATGAGACGATCTGGCTTTAAGTCGATTCGATAGCAAATGACGAAAACGGACGGATTTCTCAGGTTTTTACTACATATGAACACTTTTCACATTCTCCCGTGCAACGCGGCTGCTAGTCTTCCTTTCATGCAAAATCTTAAGGTTCCACCGCATGTCCAAGCCACCAAAGCCGGCTAAAAAGCGAATAATCGACAACTAAAACTTGAATTGTACTACTTCTTACTGGCTATTACTTCAACTTAGAAGATTCTTCTGTGTTCTACTGTGGTGCTTTTAGTGTCTCCGCATACCGCAGCACGCGACATAGCTTTGCAGACAATAAATGTAACCGTCTCAGAGAGAAAAGCGACCAATGTGATGATCTGGCTTTAAGTCCATTCGATAACAAATGACGAAAATGGACGGATTTCTCAGGTTTTTACTACATATGAACACTTTTCACATTCTCCCATGCAACGCGGCTGCTAGTCCTCCTTTCATGCAAAATCATAAGGTCCTAGGTCGTGTCCAAGCCACCATAGCCGGCTAAAAAGTGAATAATTGACAACTAAAACTTGAATTGTACTACTTCTTACTGGCTATTACGTCAACTTAGAAGCTTCTTCTGTGTTCTACTATGGTGCTTTTATTGTTTCGGCATACCGCAGCACGTTACATAGCTTTGCAGACGATAAGTGTAACCGTTTCAGAGAGAAGAGCGGCCAATGTGACGATCTGGCTTTAAGTCGATTCGATAACAAATGACGAAAACGGACGGATTTCTCAGGTTTTCACTACATATGAACACTTTTCACATTCTCCCATGCAACGCGGCTGTTAGACCTCCTTTCATGCAAAATCTTAAGGTCCTAGGTCATGTCCAAGCCACCAAAGCCGCCTAAAAAGTGAATAATGGATAACTAAAACTTGAATTGTACTACTTCTTACTGGCTATTACTTCAACTTAGAAGCTTCTTCTGTGTTCTACTATGGTGCTTTTAGTGTTTCCGCATACTGCAGCACGCGACTTAGCTTTGCAGACGATAAATGTAACCGTTTCAGAGAGAAAAGCGGCCAATGTGACGATCTGGCATTAAGTCGATTCGATAACAAATGGCGAAAACAGACGGATTTCTCACGTTTTTACTAAATATGAACACTTTTCACATTCTCCCATGCAACGCGCCTGCAAGTACTCCTTTCATGCAAAATCTTAAGGTTCCACCGCATGTCCAAGCCAAAAAAGCCGGCTAAAAAGTGAATAATCGACAACTAAAACTTGAATTGTACTACTTCTTACTGGCTATTACTTCAACTTAGAAGCTCCTTCTGTGTTCTACTATGGTGCTTTTAGTGTTTCGGCATATCGCAGCACGCGACATAGCTTTGCAGACGATAAATGTAACCGTTTGAGAGAGAAGAATGGCCAATGTGACGATCTGGCTTGAAGTCGATTCGATAACAAATGACGAAAATGGACGGATTTCTCAGGTTTTTACTACATATGAACACTTTTCACATTCTCCCGTGCAACGCGGCTGCTAGTCTTCCTTTCATGCAAAATCTTAAGGTTCCACCGCATGTCCAAGCCACCAAAGCCGGCTAAAAAGTGAATAATCGACAACTAAAACTTGAATTGTACTACTTCTTACTGGCTATTACTTCAACTTAGAAGCTCCTTCTGTGTTCTACTATGGTGCTTTTAGTGTTTCGGCATATCGCAGCACGCGACATAGCTTTGCAGACGATAAATGGAACCGTTTGAGAGAGAAGAATGGCCAATGTGACGATCTGGCTTGAAGTCAATTCGATAACAAATGACGAAAATGGACGGATTTCTCAGGTTTTTACTACTTATGAACACTTTTCACATTCTCCCATGCAACGCGGCTGCTAGTCCTCCTTTCATGCAAAATCTTAAGGTCCTAGGTCATGTCCAAGAAACCAAAGCCGGCAAAAAAGTGAATAATCGACAACTAAAACTTGAATTGTACTACTTCTTACTGGCTATTACTTCAACATAGAAGCTTCTTCTGTGTTCTACTATGGTGCTTTTAGTGTTTCCGCATACCGCAGCACGCGACATAGCTTTGTAGACGATAAATGTAACCGTTTCAGAGAGAAGAGCGGCCAATGTGACGATCTGGCTTTAAGACGATTCGATAACAAATGGCAAAAACGGACGGATTTCTCAGGTTTTTACTACATATGAGCACCTTTCACATTCTCCCGTGCAACGCGGCTGCTAGTCCTCCTTTCATGGAAAATCTTAAGGTACTAGGTCATGTCCAAGCCACCAAAGCCGGCTAAAAAGTGAATAATCGACAACTAAAACTTGAATTGTACTACTTCTTACTGGCTATTACTTCAACTTAGAAGTTTCTTCTGTGTTCTACTATGGAGCTTTTAGTGTCTCCGCATACTGCAGCACGCGACATAGCTTTGCAGACGATAAGTGTAACCGTTTCAGAGAGAAAAGAGACCAATGTGACGATCAGGCTTTAAGTCGATTCGATAACAAATGACGAAAACGGACGGATTTCTCAGGTTTTTACTACATATGAACACTTTTCACATTCTCCCGTGCAACGCGGCTGCTAGTCCTCCTTTCATGCAAAATCTTATGGTCCTAGGTCATGTCATAGCCACCAAAGCCGGCTAAAAAGTGAATAATCGACAACTAATACTTGAATTGTACTACTTCTTACTGGCTATTACTTCAACTTAGAACCTTCTTCTGGGTTCTACTATGGTGCTTTTAGTGTTTTGGCATACCGTAGCACGCGACATAGCTTTGCAGACGATAAATGTAACCGTTTGAGAGAGAAGAATGGCCAATGTGACGATCTGGCTTTAAGTCGATTCGATAACAAATGACGAAAACGGACGGATTTCTCAGGTTTTTACTGCATATGAACACTTTTTACATTCTACCGTACAACGCGGCTGCTAGTCCTCCTTTCATGCAAAATCCTAAGGTCCTAGGTCATGTCCAAGCGACTAAAGCCGGCAAAAATGTGAATAATCGACAACTAAAACTTGAATTGTATTTCTTCTTACTGGCTATTACTTCAACTTAGAAGCTTCTTCTGTGTTCTACTATGGTGCTTTTAGTGTCTCCGCATACCGCAGCACGCGACATAGCTTTGCAGACGATAAATGAAACCGTCTCAGAGAGAAAAGCGGCCAATGTGACGATCTGGCTTTAAGTCGATTCGATAACAAATGACGAAAACGGACGGATTTCTCAGGTTTTTCCAACATATGAACACTTTTCACATTCTCCCGTGCAACGCGGCTGCTAGTCCTCCTTTCATGCAAAATCTTAAGGTTCTAGGTCATGTCCAAGCCACCAAAGCCGGCTAAAAAGTGAATAATCGACAACTAAAACTTGAATTGTACTACTTCTTACTGGCTGTTACTTCAACTTAGATGCTTCTTCTGTGTTCTACTATGGTGCTTTTAGTGTCTCCGCATACCGCAGCACGCGACATAGCTTTGCAGACGATAAATGTAACCGTCTCAGAGAGAAAAGCGGCATATGTGGCGATCTGGCTTTAAGTCGATTCGATAACAAATGACGAAAACGGACGGATTTATCAGGTTTTTCCAACATATGAACACTTTTTACATTCTCCCGTGCAACGTGGCTGCTAGTCCTCCTTTCATGCAAAATCTTAAGGTCCTAGGTCATGTCCAAGCCACCAAAGCCGGCTAAAAAGTGAATAATCGACAACTAAAACTTGAATTGTACTACTTCTTACTGGCTATTACTTCAACTTCGAAGCTTCTTCTGTGTTCTACTATGGTGCTTTTAGTGTCTCCGCAGACCGCAGCACGCGACATAGCTTTGCAGACGATAAATGTAACCGTTTCAGAGAGAAGAGCGGCCAATGTGACGATCTGGCTTTAAGTCGATTCGATAACAAATGACGAAAACGGACGGATTTCTCAGGTTTTCACTACATATGAACACTTTTCACATTCTCCCATGCAACGCGGCTGTTAGACCTCCTTTCATGCAAAATCTTAAGGTCCTAGGTCATGTCCAAGCCATCAAAGCCGCCTAAAAAGTGAATAATCGATAACTAAAACTTGAATTGTACTACTTCTTACTGGCTATTACTTCAACTTAGAAGCTTCTTCTGTGTTCTACTATGGTGCTTTTAGTGTTTCCGCATACTGCAGCACGCGACTTAGCTTTGCAGACGATAAATGTAACCGTTTCAGAGAGAAAAGCGGCCAATGTGACGATCTGGCTTTAAGTCGATTCGATAACAAATGGCGAAAACAGACGGATTTCTCACGTTTTTACTACATATGAACACTTTTCACATTCTCCCATGCAACGCGCCTGCAAGTACTCCTTTCATGCAAAATCTTAAGGTTCCACCGCATGTCCAAGCCACCAAAGCCGGCTAAAAAGTGAATAATCGACAACTAAAACTTGAATTGTACTACTTCTTACTGGCTGTTACTTCAACTTAGAAGCTCCTTCTGTGTTCTACTATGGTGCTTTTAGTGTTTCGGCATATCGCAGCACGCGACATAGCTTTACAGACGATAAATGTAACCGTTTGAGAGAGAAGAATGGCCAATGTGACGAACTGGCTTGAAGTCAATTCGATAACAAATGACGAAAATGGACGGATTTCTCAGGTTTTTACTACATATGAACACTTTTCACATTCTCCCATGCAACGCGGCTGTTAGACCTCCTTTCATGCAAAATCTTACGGTCCTAGGTCATGTCCAAGCCACCAAAGCCGCCTAAAAAGTGAATAATCGATAACTAAAACTTGAATTGTACTACTTCTTACTGGCTATTACTTCAACTTAGAAGCTTCTTCTGTGTTCTACTATGGTGCTTTTAGTGTCTCCGCATACCGCAGCACGCGACATAGCTTTGCAGACGATAAATGTAACCGTCTCAGAGAGAAAAGCGGCAAATGTGACGATCTGGCTTTAAGTCGATTCCATAACAAATGAAGAAAACGGACGGATTTCTCAGGTTTTTCCAACATATGAACTCTTTTCACATTCTCCCGTGCAACGCGGCTGCTAGTCCTCCTTTCATGCAAAATCTTAAGGTCCTAGGTCATGTCCAAGCCACCAAAGCCGGCTCAAAAGTGAATAATCGACAACTAAAACTTGAATTGTACTACTTCTTACTGGCTATTACTTCAACTTAGAAGCTTCTTCTGTGTTCTACTATGGTGCTTTTAGTGTCTCCGCATACCGCAGCACGCGACATAGCTTTGCAGACGATAAATGTAACCGTCTCAGAGAGAAAAGGGGCCAATGAGACGATCTGGCTTTAAGTCGATTCGATAACAAATGAAGAAAACGGACAGATTTCTCAGGTTTTTACTACATATGACCACTTTTCACATTCTCCCGTGCAACGCGGCTGCTAGTCTTCCTTTCATGCAAAATCTTAAGGTTCCACCGCATGTCAAAGCCACCAAAGTCGGCTAAAAAGTGAATAATCGACAACTAAAACTTGAATTGTACTACTTCTTACTGGCTATTACTTCAACTTAGAAGCTCCTTCTGTGTTCTACTATGGTGCTTTTAGTGTTTCGGCATATCGCAGCACGCGACATAGCTTTGCAGACGATAAATGTAACCGTTTGAGAGAGAAGAATGGCCAATGTGACGATCTGGCTTGAAGTCAATTCGATAACAAATGACGAAAATGGACGGATTTCTCAGGTTTTCACTACTTATGAACACTTTCCACATTCTCCCATGCAACGCGGCTGCTAGTCCTCCTTTCATGCAAAATCCTAAGGTCCTAGGTCATGTCCAATCCACCAAAGCCGGCTAAAAAGTGAATAATCGACAACTAAAACTTGAATTGTACTACTTCTTACTGGCTATTACTTCAACTTAGAAGCTTCTTCTGTGTTCTACTATGGTGCTTTTAATGTTTCCGTATATCGCAGCACGCGACATAGCTTTGCAGACGATAAGTGTAACCGTTTCAGAGAGAAGAGCGGCCAATGTGACGATCTGGCTTTAAGTCGATTCGATAACAAATGACGAAAACGGACGGATTTCTCAGGTTTTACTACATATGAACACTTTTCACATTCTCCCGTGCAACGCGGCTGCTAGTCCTCCTTTCATGCAAAATCTTAATGTCCTAGGTCATGTCCAAGCGACCAAAGCCGGCAAAAATGTGAATAATCGACAACTAAAACTTGAATTGTATTTCTTCTTACTGGCTATTACTTCAACTTAGAAGCTTCTTCTGTGTTCTACTATGGTGCTTTTAGTGTCTCCGCATACCGCAGCACGCGACATAGCTTTGCAGACGATAAATGAAACCGTCTCAGAGAGAAAAGCGGCCAATGTGACGATCTGGCTTTAAGTCGATTCGATAACAAATGACGATAACGGACGGATTTCTCAGGTTTTTCCAACATATGAACACTTTTCACATTCTCCCGTGCAACGCGGCTGCTAGTCCTCATTTCATGCAAAATCTTAAGGTTCTAGGTCATGTCCAAACCACCAAAGCCGGCTAAAAAGTGAATAATCGACAACTAAAACTTGAATTGTACTACTTCTTACTGGCTATTACTTCAACTTAGAAGCTTCTTCTGTGTTCTACTATGGTGCTTTTAGTGTCTCCGCATACCGCAGCACGCGACATAGCTTTGCAGACGATAAATGTAACCGTCTCAGAGAGAAAAGCGGCCAATGAGACGATCTGGCTTTAAGTCGATTCGATAGCAAATGACGAAAACGGACGGATTTCTCAGGTTTTTCCTACATATGAACACTTTTCACATTCTCCCGTGCAACGCGGCTGCTAGTCTTCCTTTCATGCAAAATCTTAAGGTTCCACCGCATGTCCAAGCCACCAAAGCCGGCTAAAAAGCGAATAATCGACAACTAAAACTTGAATTGTACTACTTCTTACTGGCTATTACTTCAACTTAGAAGATTCTTCTGTGTTCTACTGTGGTGCTTTTAGTGTCTCCGCATACCGCAGCACGCGACATAGCTTTGCAGACAATAAATGTAACCGTCTCAGAGAGAAAAGCGACCAATGTGATGATCTGGCTTTAAGTCCATTCGATAACAAATGACGAAAATGGACGGATTTCTCAGGTTTTTACTACATATGAACACTTTTCACATTCTCCCATGCAACGCGGCTGCTAGTCCTCCTTTCATGCAAAATCATAAGGTCCTAGGTCGTGTCCAAGCCACCATAGCCGGCTAAAAAGTGAATAATTGACAACTAAAACTTGAATTGTACTACTTCTTACTGGCTATTACGTCAACTTAGAAGCTTCTTCTGTGTTCTACTATGGTGCTTTTATTGTTTCGGCATACCGCAGCACGTTACATAGCTTTGCAGACGATAAGTGTAACCGTTTCAGAGAGAAGAGCGGCCAATGTGACGATCTGGCTTTAAGTCGATTCGATAACAAAAGACGAAAACGGACGGATTTCACAGGTTTTCACTACATATGAACACTTTTCACATTCTCCCATGCAACGCGGCTGTTAGACCTCCTTTCATGCAAAATCTTAAGGTCCTAGGTCATGTCCAAGCCACCAAAGCCGCCTAAAAAGTGAATAATCGATAACTAAAACTTGAATTGTACTACTTCTTACTGGCTATTACTTCAACTTAGAAGCTTCTTCTGTGATCTACTATGGTGCTTTTAGTGTTTCCGCATACTGCAGCACGCGACTTAGCTTTGCAGACGATAAATGTAACCGTTTCAGAGAGAAAAGCGGCCAATGTGACGATCTGGCTTTAAGTCGATTCGATAACAAATGGCGAAAACAGACGGATTTCTCACGTTTTTACTACATATGAACACTTTTCACATTCTCCCATGCAACGCGCCTGCAAGTACTCCTTTCATGCAAAATCTTAAGGTTCCACCGCATGTCCAAGCCAAAAAAGCCGGCTAAAAAGTGAATAATCGACAACTAAAACTTGAATTGTACTACTTCTTACTGGCTATTCAACTTAGAAGCTCCTTCTGTGTTCTACTATGGTGCTTTTAGTGTTTCGGCATATCGCAGCACGCGACATAGCTTTGCAGACGATAAATGTAACCGTTTGAGAGAGAAGAATGGCCGATGTGACGATCTGGCTTGAAGTCAATTCGATAACAAATGACGAAAATGGACGGATTTATCAGGATTTTACTACATATGAACACTTTTCACATTCTCCCGTGCAACGCGGCTGCTAGTCTTCCTTTCATGCAAAATCTTAAGGTTCCACCGCATGTCCAAGCCACCAAAGCCGGCTAAAAAGTGAATAATCGACAACTAAAACTTGAATTGTACTACTTCTTACTGGCTATTACTTCAACTTAGAAGCTCCTTCTGTGTTCTACTATGGTGCTTTTAGTGTTTCGGCATATCGCAGCACGCGACATAGCTTTGCAGACGATAAATGTAACCGTTTGAGAGAGAAGAATGGCCAATGTGACGATCTGGCTTGAAGTCAATTCGATAACAAATGACGAAAATGGACGGATTTCTCAGGTTTTTACTACTTATGAACACTTTTCACATTCTCCCATGCAACGCGGCTGCTAGTCCTCCTTTCATGCAAAATCTTAAGGTCCTAGGTCATGTCCAAGAAACCAAAGCCGGCAAAAAAGTGAATAATCGACAACTAAAACTTGAATTGTACTACTTCTTACTGGCTATTACTTCAACATAGAAGCTTCTTCTGTGTTCTACTATGGTGCTTTTAGTGTTTCCGCATACCGCAGCACGCGACATAGCTTTGTAGACGATAAATGTAACCGTTTCAGAGAGAAGAGCGGCCAATGTGACGATCTGGCTTTAAGACGATTCAATAACAAATGAAGAAAACGGACGGATTTCTCAGGTTTTTACTACATATGAGCACCTTTCACATTCTCCCGTGCAACGCGGCTGCTAGTCCTCCTTTCATGGAAAATCTTAAGGTACTAGGTCATGTCCAAGCCACCAAAGCCGGCTAAAAAGTGAATAATCGACAACTAAAACTTGAATTGTACTACTTCTTACTGGCTATTACTTCAACTTAGAAGTTTCTTCTGTGTTCTACTATGGAGCTTTTAGTGTCTCCGCATACCGCAGCACGCGACATAGCTTTGCAGACGATAAGTGTAACCGTTTCAGAGAGAAAAGAGACCAATGTGACGATCAGGCTTTAAGTCGATTCGATAACAAATGACGAAAACGGACGGATTTCTCAGGTTTTTACTACATATGAACACTTTTCACATTCTCCCGTGCAACGCGGCTGCTAGTCCTCCTTTCATGCAAAATCTTATGGTCCTAGGTCATGTCATAGCCACCAAAGCCGGCTAAAAAGTGAATAATCGACAACTAATACTTGATTTGTACTACTTCTTACTGGCTATTACTTCAACTTAGAACCTTCTTCTGGGTTCTACTATGGTGCTTTTAGTGTTTTGGCATACCGTAGCACGCGACATAGCTTTGCAGACGATAAATGTAACCGTTTGAGAGAGAAGAATGGCCAATGTGACGATCTGGCTTTAAGTCGATTCGATAACAAATGACGAAAACGGACGGATTTCTCAGGTTTTTACTGCATATGAACACTTTTTACATTCTACCGTGCAACGCGGCTGCTAGTCCTCCTTTCATGCAAAATCCTAAGGTCCTAGGTCATGTCCAATCCACCAAAGCCGGCTAAAAAGTGAATAATCGACAACTAAAACTTGAATTGTACTACTTCTTACTGGCTATTACTTCAACTTAGAAGCTCCTTCTGTGTTCTACTATGGTGCTTTTAGTGTTTCGGCATATCGCAGCACGCGACATAGCTTTGCAGACGATAAATGTAACCGTTTGAGAGAGAAGAATGGCCAATGTGACGATCTGGCTTTAAGTCGATTCGATAACAAATGACGAAAACGGACGGATTTCTCAGGTTTTACTACGTATGAACACTTTTCACATTCTCCCGTGCAACGCGGCTGCTAGTCCTCCTTTCATGCAAAATCTTAATGTCCTAGGTCATGTCCAAGCGACCAAAGCCGGCAAAAATGTGAATAATCGACAACTAAAACTTGAATTGTATTTCTTCTTACTGGCTATTACTTCAACTTAGAAGCTTCTTCTGTGTTCTACTATGGTGCTTTTAGTGTCTCCGCATACCGCAGCACGCGACATAGCTTTGCAGACGATAAATGAAACCGTCTCAGAGAGAAAAGCGGCCAATGTGACGATCTGGCTTTAAGTCGATTCGATAACAAATGACGAAAACGGACGGATTTCTCAGGTTTTTCCAACATATGAACACTTTTCACATTCTCCCGTGCAACGCGGCTGCTAGTCCTCCTTTCATGCAAAATCTTAAGGTTCTAGGTCATGTCCAAGCCACCAAAGCCGGCTAAAAAGTGAATAATCGACAACTAAAACTTGAATTGTACTACTTCTTACTGGCTATTACTTCAACTTAGAAGCTTCTTCTGTGTTCTACTATGGTGCTTTTAGTGTCTCCGCATACCGCAGCACGCGACATAGCTTTGCAGACGATAAATGTAACCGTCTCAGAGAGAAAAGCGGCCAATGAGACGATCTGGCTTTAAGTCGATTCGATAGCAAATGACGAAAACGGACGGATTTCTCAGGTTTTTACTACATATGAACACTTTTCACATTCTCCCGTGCAACGCGGCTGCTAGTCTTCCTTTCATGCAAAATCTTAAGGTTCCACCGCATGTCCAAGCCACCAAAGCCGGCTAAAAAGCGAATAATCGACAACTAAAACTTGAATTGTACTACTTCTTACTGGCTATTACTTCAACTTAGAAGATTCTTCTGTGTTCTACTGTGGTGCTTTTAGTGTCTCCGCATACCGCAGCACGCGACATAGCTTTGCAGACAATAAATGTAACCGTCTCAGAGAGAAAAGCGACCAATGTGATGATCTGGCTTTAAGTCCATTCGATAACAAATGACGAAAATGGACGGATTTCTCAGGTTTTTACTACATATGAACACTTTTCACATTCTCCCATGCAACGCGGCTGCTAGTCCTCCTTTCATGCAAAATCATAAGGTCCTAGGTCGTGTCCAAGCCACCATAGCCGGCTAAAAAGTGAATAATTGACAACTAAAACTTGAATTGTACTACTTCTTACTGGCTATTACGTCAACTTAGAAGCTTCTTCTGTGTTCTACTATGGTGCTTTTATTGTTTCGGCATACCGCAGCACGTTACATAGCTTTGCAGACGATAAGTGTAACCGTTTCAGAGAGAAGAGCGGCCAATGTGACGATCTGGCTTTAAGTCGATTCGATAACAAATGACGAAAACGGACGGATTTCTCAGGTTTTCACTACATATGAACACTTTTCACATTCTCCCATGCAACGCGGCTGTTAGACCTCCTTTCATGCAAAATCTTAAGGTCCTAGGTCATGTCCAAGCCACCAAAGCCGCCTAAAAAGTGAATAATCGATAACTAAAACTTGAATTGTACTACTTCTTACTGGCTATTACTTCAACTTAAAAGCTTCTTCTGTGTTCTACTATGGTGCTTTTAGTGTTTCCGCATACTGCAGCACGCGACTTAGCTTTGCAGACGATAAATGTAACCGTTTCAGAGAGAAAAGCGGCCAATGTGACGATCTGGCTTTAAGTCGATTCGATAACAAATGGCGAAAACAGACGGATTTCTCACGTTTTTACTACATATGAACACTTTTCACATTCTCCCATGCAACGCGCCTGCAAGTACTCCTTTCATGCAAAATCTTAAGGTTCCACCGCATGTCCAAGCCACCAAAGCCGGCTAAAAAGTGAATAATCGACAACTAAAACTTGAATTGTACTACTTCTTACTGGCTATTACTTCAGCTTAGAAGCTCCTTCTGTGTTCTACTATGGTGCTTTTAGTGTTTCGGCATATCGCAGCACGCGACATAGCTTTGCAGACGATAAATGTAACCGTTTGAGAGAGAAGAATGGCCAATGTGACGATCTGGCTTGAAGTCAATTCGATAACAAATGACGAAAATGGACGGATTTCTCACGTTTTTACTACATATGAACACTTTTCACATTCTCCCATGCAACGCGCCTGCAAGTACTCCTTTCATGCAAAATCTTAAGGTTCCACCGCATGTCCAAGCCACCAAAGCCGGCTAAAAAGTGAATAATCGACAACTAAAACTTGAATTGTACTACTTCTTACTGGCTATTACTTCAACATAGAAGCTTCTTCTGTGTTCTACTATGGTGCTTTTAGTGTTTCCGCATACCGCAGCACGCGACATAGCTTTGTAGACTATAAATGTAACCGTTTCAGAGAGAAGATCGGCCAATGTGACGATCTGGCTTTAAGACGATTCGATAACAAATGGCAAAAACGGACGGATTTCTCAGGTTTTTACTACATATGAGCACCTTTCACATTCTCCCGTGCAACGCGGCTGCTAGTCTTCCTTTCATGGAAAATCTTAAGGTACTAGGTCATGTCCAAGCCACCAAAGCCGGCTAAAAAGTGAATAATCGACAACTAAAACTTGAATTGTACTACTTCTTACTGGCTATTACTTCAACTTAGAAGTTTCTTCTGTGTTCTACTATGGAGCTTTTAGTGTCTCCGCATACCGCAGCACGCGACATAGCTTTGCAGACGATAAGTGTAACCGTTTCAGAGAGAAAAGAGACCAATGTGACGATCAGGCTTTAAGTCGATTCGATAACAAATTACGAAAATGGACGGATTTCTCAGGTTTTTACTACATATGAACACTTTTCACATTCTCCCGTGCAACGCGGCTGCTAGTCCTCCTTTCATGCAAAATCCTAAGGTCCTAGGTCATGTCCAATCCACCAAAGCCGGCTAAAAAGTGAATAATCGACAACTAAAACTTGAATTGTACTACTTCTTACTGGCTATTACTTCAACTTAGAAGCTCCTTCTGTGTTCTACTATGGTGCTTTTAGTGTTTCGGCATATCGCAGCACGCGACATAGCTTTGCAGACGATAAATGTAACCGTTTGAGAGAGAAGAATGGCCAATGTGACGATCTGGCTTTAAGTCGATTCGATAACAAATGACGAAAACGGACGGATTTCTCAGGTTTTACTACGTATGAACACTTTTCACATTCTCCCGTGCAACGCGGCTGCTAGTCCTCCTTTCATGCAAAATCTTAATGTCCTAGGTCATGTCCAAGCGACCAAAGCCGGCAAAAATGTGAATAATCGACAACTAAAACTTGAATTGTATTTCTTCTTACTGGCTATTACTTCAACTTAGAAGCATCTTCTGTGTTCTACTATGGTGCTTTTAGTGTCTCCGCATACCGCAGCACGCGACATAGCTTTGCAGACGATAAATGAAACCGTCTCAGAGAGAAAAGCGGCCAATGTGACGATCTGGCTTTAAGTCGATTCGATAACAAATGACGAAAACGGACGGATTTCTCAGGTTTTTCCAACATATGAACACTTTTCACATTCTCCCGTGCAACGCGGCTGCTAGTCCTCCTTTCATGCAAAATCTTAAGGTTCTAGGTCATGTCCAAGCCACCAAAGCCGGCTAAAAAGTGAATAATCGACAACTAAAACTTGAATTGTACTACTTCTTACTGGCTATTACTTCAACTTAGAAGCTTCTTCTGTGTTCTACTATGGTGCTTTTAGTGTCTCCGCATACCGCAGCACGCGACATAGCTTTGCAGACGATAAATGTAACCGTCTCAGAGAGAAAAGCGGCCAATGAGACGATCTGGCTTTAAGTCGATTCGATAGCAAATGACGAAAACGGACGGATTTCTCAGGTTTTTACTACATATGAACACTTTTCACATTCTCCCGTGCAACGCGGCTGCTAGTCTTCCTTTCATGCAAAATCTTAAGGTTCCACCGCATGTCCAAGCCACCAAAGCCGGCTAAAAAGCGAATAATCGACAACTAAAACTTGAATTGTACTACTTCTTACTGGCTATTACTTCAACTTAGAAGATTCTTCTGTGTTCTACTGTGGTGCTTTTAGTGTCTCCGCATACCGCAGCACGCGACATAGCTTTGCAGACAATAAATGTAACCGTCTCAGAGAGAAAAGCGACCAATGTGATGATCTGGCTTTAAGTCCATTCGATAACAAATGACGAAAATGGACGGATTTCTCAGGTTTTTACTACATATGAACACTTTTCACATTCTCCCATGCAACGCGGCTGCTAGTCCTCCTTTCATGCAAAATCATAAGGTCCTAGGTCGTGTCCAAGCCACCATAGCCGGCTAAAAAGTGAATAATTGACAACTAAAACTTGAATTGTACTACTTCTTACTGGCTATTACGTCAACTTAGAAGCTTCTTCTGTGTTCTGCTATGGTGCTTTTATTGTTTCGGCATACCGCAGCACGTTACATAGCTTTGCAGACGATAAGTGTAACCGTTTCAGAGAGAAGAGCGGCCAATGTGACGATCTGGCTTTAAGTCGATTCGATAACAAATGACGAAAACGGACGGATTTCTCAGGTTTTCACTACATATGAACACTTTTCACATTCTCCCATGCAACGCGGCTGTTAGACCTCCTTTCATGCAAAATCTTAAGGTCCTAGGTCATGTCCAAGCCACCAAAGCCGCCTAAAAAGTGAATAATCGATAACTAAAACTTGAATTGTACTACTTCTTACTGGCTATTACTTCAACTTAGAAGCTTCTTCTGTGTTCTACTATGGTGCTTTTAGTGTTTCCGCATACTGCAGCACGCGACTTAGCTTTGCAGACGATAAATGTAACCGTTTCAGAGAGAAAAGCGGCCAATGTGACGATCTGGCTTTAAGTCGATTCGATAACAAATGGCGAAAACAGACGGATTTCTCACGTTTTTACTACATATGAACACTTTTCACATTCTCCCATGCAACGCGCCTGCAAGTACTCCTTTCATGCAAAATCTTAAGGTTCCACCGCATGTCCAAGCCAAAAAAGCCGGCTAAAAAGTGAATAATCGACAACTAAAACTTGAATTGTACTACTTCTTACTGGCTATTACTTCAACTTAGAAGCTCCTTCTGTGTTCTACTATGGTGCTTTTAGTGTTTCGGCATATCGCAGCACGCGACATAGCTTTGCAGACGATAAATGTAACCGTTTGAGAGAGAAGAATGGCCAATGTGACGATCTGGCTTGAAGTCGATTCGATAACAAATGACGAAAATGGACGGATTTCTCAGGTTTTTACTACATATGAACACTTTTCACATTCTCCCGTGCAACGCGGCTGCTAGTCCTCCTTTCATGCAAAATCTTAAGGTTCCACCGCATGTCCAAGCCACCAAAGCCGGCTAAAAAGTGAATAATCGACAACTAAAACTTGAATTGTACTACTTCTTACTGGCTATTACTTCAACATAGAAGCTTCTTCTGTGTTCTACTATGGTGCTTTTAGTGTTTCCGCATACCGCAGCACGCGACATAGCTTTGTAGACGATAAATGTAACCGTTTCAGAGAGAAAAGCGGCCAATGTGACGATCTGGCTTTAAGTCGATTCGATAACAAATGACGAAAACGGACGGATTTCTCAGGTTTTTACTACATATGAACACTTTTCACATTCTCCCGTGCAACGCGGCTGCTAGTCCTCCTTTCATGCAAAATCTTATGGTCCTAGGTCATGTCATAGCCACCAAAGCCGGCTAAAAAGTGAATAATCGACAACTAATACTTGAATTGTACTACTTCTTACTGGCTATTACTTCAACTTAGAACCTTCTTCTGGGTTCTACTATCGTGCTTTTAGTGTTTTGGCATACCGTAGCACGCGACATAGCTTTGCAGACGATAAATGTAACCGTTTGAGAGAGAAGAATGGCCAATGTGACGATCTGGCTTTAAGTCGATTCGATAACAAATGACGAAAACGGACGGATTTCTCAGGTTTTTACTGCATATGAACACTTTTTACATTCTACCGTGCAACGCGGCTGCTAGTCCTCCTTTCATGCAAAATCCTAAGGTCCTAGGTCATGTCCAAGCGACTAAAGCCGGCAAAAATGTGAATAATCGACAACTAAAACTTGAATTGTATTTCTTCTTACTGGCTATTACTTCAACTTAGAAGCTTCTTCTGTGTTCTACTATGGTGCTTTTAGTGTCTCCGCATACCGCAGCACGCGACATAGCTTTGCAGACGATAAATGAAACCGTCTCAGAGAGAAAAGCGGCCAATGTGACGATCTGGCTTTAAGTCGATTCGATAACAAATGACGAAAACGGACGGATTTCTCAGGTTTTTCCAACATATGAACACTTTTCACATTCTCCCGTGCAACGCGGCTGCTAGTCCTCCTTTCATGCAAAATCTTAAGGTTCTAGGTCATGTCCAAGCCACCAAAGCCGGCTAAAAAGTGAATAATCGACAACTAAAACTTGAATTGTACTACTTCTTACTGGCTGTTACTTCAACTTAGAAGCTTCTTCTGTGTTCTACTATGGTGCTTTTAGTGTCTCCGCATACCGCAGCACGCGACATAGCTTTGCAGACGATAAATGTAACCGTCTCAGAGAGAAAAGCGGCATATGTGGCGATCTGGCTTTAAGTCGATTCGATAACAAATGACGAAAACGGACGGATTTATCAGGTTTTTCCAACATATGAACACTTTTTACATTCTCCCATGCAACGCGCCTGCAAGTACTCCTTTCATGCAAAATCTTAAGGTTCCACCGCATGTCCAAGCCACCAAAGCCGGCTAAAAAGTGAATAATCGACAACTAAAACTTGAATTGTACTACTTCTTACTGGCTATTACTTCAACTTAGAAGCTCCTTCTGTGTTCTACTATGGTGCTTTTAGTGTTTCGGCATATCGCAGCACGCGACATAGCTTTGCAGACGATAAATGTAACCGTTTGAGAGAGAAGAATGGCCAATGTGACGATCTGGCTTGAAGTCAATTCGATAACAAATGACGAAAATGGACGGATTTCTCACGTTTTTACTACATATGAACACTTTTCACATTCTCCCATGCAACGCGCCTGCAAGTACTCCTTTCATGCAAAATCTTAAGGTTCCACCGCATGTCCAAGCCACCAAAGCCGGCTAAAAAGTGAATAATCGACAACTAAAACTTGAATTGTACTACTTCTTACTGGCTATTACTTCAACATAGAAGCTTCTTCTGTGTTCTACTATGGTGCTTTTAGTGTTTCCGCATACCGCAGCACGCGACATAGCTTTGTAGACTATAAATGTAACCGTTTCAGAGAGAAGAGCGGCCAATGTGACGATCTGGCTTTAAGACGATTCGATAACAAATGGCAAAAACGGACGGATTTCTCAGGTTTTTACTACATATGAGCACCTTTCACATTCTCCCGTGCAACGCGGCTGCTAGTCTTCCTTTCATGGAAAATCTTAAGGTACTAGGTCATGTCCAAGCCACCAAAGCCGGCTAAAAAGTGAATAATCGACAACTAAAACTTGAATTGTACTACTTCTTACTGGCTATTACTTCAACTTAGAAGTTTCTTCTGTGTTCTACTATGGAGCTTTTAGTGTCTCCGCATACCGCAGCACGCGACATAGCTTTGCAGACGATAAGTGTAACCGTTTCAGAGAGAAAAGAGACCAATGTGACGATCAGGCTTTAAGTCGATTCGATAACAAATGACGAAAACGGACGGATTTCTCAGGTTTTTACTACATATGAACACTTTTCACATTCTCCCGTGCAACGCGGCTGCTAGTCCTCCTTTCATGCAAAATCCTAAGGTCCTAGGTCATGTCCAATCCACCAAAGCCGGCTAAAAAGTGAATAATCGACAACTAAAACTTGAATTGTACTACTTCTTACTGGCTATTACTTCAACTTAGAAGCTCCTTCTGTGTTCTACTATGGTGCTTTTAGTGTTTCGGCATATCGCAGCACGCGACATAGCTTTGCAGACGATAAATGTAACCGTTTGAGAGAGAAGAATGGCCAATGTGACGATCTGGCTTTAAGTCGATTCGATAACAAATGACGAAAACGGACGGATTTCTCAGGTTTTACTACGTATGAACACTTTTCACATTCTCCCGTGCAACGCGGCTGCTAGTCCTCCTTTCATGCAAAATCTTAATGTCCTAGGTCATGTCCAAGCGACCAAAGCCGGCAAAAATGTGAATAATCGACAACTAAAACTTGAATTGTATTTCTTCTTACTGGCTATTACTTCAACTTAGAAGCATCTTCTGTGTTCTACTATGGTGCTTTTAGTGTCTCCGCATACCGCAGCACGCGACATAGCTTTGCAGACGATAAATGAAACCGTCTCAGAGAGAAAAGCGGCCAATGTGACGATCTGGCTTTAAGTCGATTCGATAACAAATGACGAAAACGGACGGATTTCTCAGGTTTTTCCAACATATGAACACTTTTCACATTCTCCCGTGCAACGCGGCTGCTAGTCCTCCTTTCATGCAAAATCTTAAGGTTCTAGGTCATGTCCAAGCCACCAAAGCCGGCTAAAAAGTGAATAATCGACAACTAAAACTTGAATTGTACTACTTCTTACTGGCTATTACTTCAACTTAGAAGCTTCTTCTGTGTTCTACTATGGTGCTTTTAGTGTCTCCGCATACCGCAGCACGCGACATAGCTTTGCAGACGATAAATGTAACCGTCTCAGAGAGAAAAGCGGCCAATGAGACGATCTGGCTTTAAGTCGATTCGATAGCAAATGACGAAAACGGACGGATTTCTCAGGTTTTTACTACATATGAACACTTTTCACATTCTCCCGTGCAACGCGGCTGCTAGTCTTCCTTTCATGCAAAATCTTAAGGTTCCACCGCATGTCCAAGCCACCAAAGCCGGCTAAAAAGCGAATAATCGACAACTAAAACTTGAATTGTACTACTTCTTACTGGCTATTACTTCAACTTAGAAGATTCTTCTGTGTTCTACTGTGGTGCTTTTAGTGTCTCCGCATACCGCAGCACGCGACATAGCTTTGCAGACAATAAATGTAACCGTCTCAGAGAGAAAAGCGGCCTATGTGATGATCTGGCTTTAAGTCCATTCGATAACAAATGACGAAAATGGACGGATTTCTCAGGTTTTTACTACATATGAACACTTTTCACATTCTCCCATGCAACGCGGCTGCTAGTCCTCCTTTCATGCAAAATCATAAGGTCCTAGGTCGTGTCCAAGCCACCATAGCCGGCTAAAAAGTGAATAATTGACAACTAAAACTTGAATTGTACTACTTCTTACTGGCTATTACGTCAACTTAGAAGCTTCTTCTGTGTTCTGCTATGGTGCTTTTATTGTTTCGGCATACCGCAGCACGTTACATAGCTTTGCAGACGATAAGTGTAACCGTTTCAGAGAGAAGAGCGGCCAATGTGACGATCTGGCTTTAAGTCGATTCGATAACAAATGACGAAAACGGACGGATTTCTCAGGTTTTCACTACATATGAACACTTTTCACATTCTCCCATGCAACGCGGCTGTTAGACCTCCTTTCATGCAAAATCTTAAGGTCCTAGGTCATGTCCAAGCCACCAAAGCCGCCTAAAAAGTGAATAATCGATAACTAAAACTTGAATTGTACTACTTCTTACTGGCTATTACTTCAACTTAGAAGCTTCTTCTGTGTTCTACTATGGTGCTTTTAGTGTTTCCGCATACTGCAGCACGCGACTTAGCTTTGCAGACGATAAATGTAACCGTTTCAGAGAGAAAAGCGGCCAATGTGACGATCTGGCTTTAAGTCGATTCGATAACAAATGGCGAAAACAGACGGATTTCTCACGTTTTTACTACATATGAACACTTTTCACATTCTCCCATGCAACGCGCCTGCAAGTACTCCTTTCATGCAAAATCTTAAGGTTCCACCGCATGTCCAAGCCAAAAAAGCCGGCTAAAAAGTGAATAATCGACAACTAAAACTTGAATTGTACTACTTCTTACTGGCTATTACTTCAACTTAGAAGCTCCTTCTGTGTTCTACTATGGTGCTTTTAGTGTTTCGGCATATCGCAGCACGCGACATAGCTTTGCAGACGATAAATGTAACCGTTTGAGAGAGAAGAATGGCCAATGTGACGATCTGGCTTGAAGTCGATTCGATAACAAATGACGAAAATGGACGGATTTCTCAGGTTTTTACTACATATGAACACTTTTCACATTCTCCCGTGCAACGCGGCTGCTAGTCCTCCTTTCATGCAAAATCTTAAGGTTCCACCGCATGTCCAAGCCACCAAAGCCGGCTAAAAAGTGAATAATCGACAACTAAAACTTGAATTGTACTACTTCTTACTGGCTATTACTTCAACTTAGAAGCTCCTTCTGTGTTCTACTATGGTGCTTTTAGTGTTTCGGCATATCGCAGCACGCGACATAGCTTTGCAGACGATAAATGGAACCGTTTGAGAGAGAAGAATGGCCAATGTGACGATCTGGCTTGAAGTCAATTCGATAACAAATGACGAAAATGGACGGATTTCTCAGGTTTTTACTACTTATGAACACTTTTCACATTCTCCCATGCAACGCGGCTGCTAGTCCTCCTTTCATGCAAAATCTTAAGGTCCTAGGTCATGTCCAAGAAACCAAAGCCGGCAAAAAAGTGAATAATCGACAACTAAAACTTGAATTGTACTACTTCTTACTGGCTATTACTTCAACATAGAAGCTTCTTCTGTGTTCTACTATGGTGCTTTTAGTGTTTCCGCATACCGCAGCACGCGACATAGCTTTGTAGACGATAAATGTAACCGTTTCAGAGAGAAAAGCGGCCAATGTGACGATCTGGCTTTAAGTCGATTCGATAACAAATGACGAAAACGGACGGATTTCTCAGGTTTTTACTACATATGAACACTTTTCACATTCTCCCGTGCAACGCGGCTGCTAGTCCTCCTTTCATGCAAAATCTTATGGTCCTAGGTCATGTCATAGCCACCAAAGCCGGCTAAAAAGTGAATAATCGACAACTAATACTTGAATTGTACTACTTCTTACTGGCTATTACTTCAACTTAGAACCTTCTTCTGGGTTCTACTATGGTGCTTTTAGTGTTTTGGCATACCGTAGCACGCGACATAGCTTTGCAGACGATAAATGTAACCGTTTGAGAGAGAAGAATGGCCAATGTGACGATCTGGCTTTAAGTCGATTCGATAACAAATGACGAAAACGGACGGATTTCTCAGGTTTTTACTGCATATGAACACTTTTTACATTCTACCGTGCAACGCGGCTGCTAGTCCTCCTTTCATGCAAAATCCTAAGGTCCTAGGTCATGTCCAAGCGACTAAAGCCGGCAAAAATGTGAATAATCGACAACTAAAACTTGAATTGTATTTCTTCTTACTGGCTATTACTTCAACTTAGAAGCTTCTTCTGTGTTCTACTATGGTGCTTTTAGTGTCTCCGCATACCGCCGCACGCGACATAGCTTTGCAGACGATAAATGAAACCGTCTCAGAGAGAAAAGCGGCCAATGTGACGATCTGGCTTTAAGTCGATTCGATAACAAATGACGAAAACGGACGGATTTCTCAGGTTTTTCCAACATATGAACACTTTTCACATTCTCCCGTGCAACGCGGCTGCTAGTCCTCCTTTCATGCAAAATCTTAAGGTTCTAGGTCATGTCCAAGCCACCAAAGCCGGCTAAAAAGTGAATAATCGACAACTAAAACTTGAATTGTACTACTTCTTACTGGCTGTTACTTCAACTTAGAAGCTTCTTCTGTGTTCTACTATGGTGCTTTTAGTGTCTCCGCATACCGCAGCACGCGACATAGCTTTGCAGACGATAAATGTAACCGTCTCAGAGAGAAAAGCGGCATATGTGGCGATCTGGCTTTAAGTCGATTCGATAACAAATGACGAAAACGGACGGATTTATCAGGTTTTTCCAACATATGAACACTTTTTACATTCTCCCGTGCAACGTGGCTGCTAGTCCTCCTTTCATGCAAAATCTTAAGGTCCTAGGTCATGTCCAAGCTACCAAAGCCGGCTAAAAAGTGAATAATCGACAACTAAAACTTGAATTGTACTACTTCTTACTGGCTATTACTTCAACTTCGAAGCTTCTTCTGTGTTCTACTATGGTGCTTTTAGTGTCTCCGCAGACCGCAGCACGCGACATAGCTTTGCAGACGATAAATGTAACCGTTTCAGAGAGAAGAGCGGCCAATGTGACGATCTGGCTTTAAGTCGATTCGATAACAAATGACGAAAACGGACGGATTTCTCAGGTTTTCACTACATATGAACACTTTTCACATTCTCCCATGCAACGCGGCTGTTAGACCTCCTTTCATGCAAAATCTTAAGGTCCTAGGTCATGTCCAAGCCATCAAAGCCGCCTAAAAAGTGAATAATCGATAACTAAAACTTGAATTGTACTACTTCTTACTGGCTATTACTTCAACTTAGAAGCTTCTTCTGTGTTCTACTATGGTGCTTTTAGTGTTTCCGCATACTGCAGCACGCGACTTAGCTTTGCAGACGATAAATGTAACCGTTTCAGAGAGAAAAGCGGCCAATGTGACGATCTGGCTTTAAGTCGATTCGATAACAAATGGCGAAAACAGACGGATTTCTCACGTTTTTACTACATATGAACACTTTTCACATTCTCCCATGCAACGCGCCTGCAAGTACTCCTTTCATGCAAAATTTTAAGGTTCCACCGCATGTCCAAGCCACCAAAGCCGGCTAAAAAGTGAATAATCGACAACTAAAACTTGAATTGTACTACTTCTTACTGGCTATTACTTCAACTTAGAAGCTCCTTCTGTGTTCTACTATGGTGCTTTTAGTGTTTCGGCATATCGCAGCACGCGACATAGCTTTACAGACGATAAATGTAACCGTTTGAGAGAGAAGAATGGCCAATGTGACGAACTGGCTTGAAGTCAATTCGATAACAAATGACGAAAATGGACGGATTTCTCAGGTTTTTACTACTTATGAACACTTTTCACATTCTCCCATGCAACGCGGCTGTTAGACCTCCTTTCATGCAAAATCTTACGGTCCTAGGTCATGTCCAAGCCACCAAAGCCGCCTAAAAAGTGAATAATCGATAACTAAAACTTGAATTGTACTACTTCTTACTGGCTATTACTTCAACTTAGAAGCTTCTTCTGTGTTCTACTATGGTGCTTTTAGTGTCTCCGCATACCGCAGCACGCGACATAGCTTTGCAGACGATAAATGTAACCGTCTCAGAGAGAAAAGCGGCAAATGTGACGATCTGGCTTTAAGTCGATTCCATAACAAATGAAGAAAACGGACGGATTTCTCAGGTTTTTCCAACATATGAACTCTTTTCACATTCTCCCGTGCAACGCGGCTGCTAGTCCTCCTTTCATGCAAAATCTTAAGGTCCTAGGTCATGTCCAAGCCACCAAAGCCGGCTAAAAAGTGAATAATCGACAACTAAAACTTGAATTGTACTACTTCTTACTGGCTATTACTTCAACTTAGAAGCTTTTTCTGTGTTCTACTATGGTGCTTTTAGTGTCTCCGCATACCGCAGCACGCGACATAGCTTTGCAGACGATAAATGTAACCGTCTCAGAGAGAAAAGCGGCAAATGTGACGATATGGCTTTAAGTCGATTCGATAACAAATGACGAAAACGGACGGATTTCTCAGGTTTTTACTACATATGAACACTTTTCACATTCTCCCGTGCAACGCGGCTGCTAGTCTTCCTTTCATGCAAAATCTTAAGGTTCCACCGCATGTCCAAGCCACCAAAGCCGGCTAAAAAGTGAATAATCGACAACTAAAACTTGAATTGTACTACTTCTTACTGGCTATTACTTCAACATAGAAGCTCCTTCTGTGTTCTACTATGGTGCTTTTAGTGTTTCGGCATATCGCAGCACGCGACATAGCTTTGCAGACGATAAATGTAACCGTTTGAGAGAGAAGAATGGCCAATGTGACGATCTGGCTTGAAGTCAATTCGATAACAAATGACGAAAATGGACGGATTTCTCAGGTTTTTACTACTTATGAACTTTTTTCACATTCTCCCATGCAACGCGGCTGCTAGTCCTCCTTTCATGCAAAATCTTAAGGTCCTAGGTCATGTCCAAGAAACCAAAGCCGGCTAAAAAGTGAATAATCGACAACTAAAACTTCAATTGTACTACTTATAACTGGCTATTACTTCAACATAGAAGCTTCTTCTGTGTTCTACTATGGTGCTTTTAGTGTTTCCGCATACCGCAGCACGCGACATAGCTTTGTAGACGATAAATGTAACCGTTTCAGAGAGAAGAGCGGCCAATGTGACGATCTGGCTTTAAGACGATTCGATAACAAATGGCGAAAACGGACTGATTTCTCAGGTTTTTACTACATATGAACACCTTTCACATTCTCCCGTGCAACGCGGCTGCTAGTCCTCCTTTCATGGTAAATCTTAAGGTACTAGGTCATGTCCAAGCCACCAAAGCCGGCTAAAAAGTGAATAATCGACAACTAAAACTTGAATTGTACTACTTCTTACTGGCTATTACTTCAACTTAGAAGCTTCTTCTGTGTTCTACTATGGAGCTTTTAGTGTCTCCGCATACCGCAGCACGCGACATAGCTTTGCAGACGATAAGTGTAACCGTTTCAGAGAGAAAAGAGACCAATGTGACGATCTGGCTTTAAGTCGATTCGATAACAAATGACGAAAACGGACGGATTTCTCAGGTTTTTACTACATATGAACACTTTTCACATTCTCCCGTGCAACGCGGCTGCTAGTCTTCGTTTCATGCAAAATCTTATGGTCCTAGGTCATGTCATAGCCACCAAAGCCGGCTAAAAAGTGAATAATCGACAATTAATACTTGAATTGTACTACTTCTTACTGGCTATAACTTCAACTTAGAAGCTTCTTCTAGGTTCTACTATGGTGCTTTTTGTGTTTTGGCATACCGTAGCACGCGACATAGCTTTGCAGACGATAAATGTAACCGTTTGAGAGAGAAGAAGGGCCAATGTGACGATCTGGCTTTAAGACGATTCGATAACAAATGGCAAAAACGGACGGATTTCTCAGGTTTTTACTACATATGAGCACCTTTCACATTCTCCCGTGCAACGCGGCTGCTAGTCCTCCTTTCATGGAAAATCTTAAGGTACTAGGTCATGTCCAAGCCACCAAAGCCGGCTAAAAAGTGAATAATCGACAACTAAAACTTGAATTTTACTACTTCTTACTGGCTATTACTTCAACTTAGAAGTTTCTTCTGTGTTCTACTATGGAGCTTTTAGTGTCTCCGCATACCGCAGCACGCGACATAGCTTTGCAGACGATAAGTGTAACCGTTTCAGAGAGAAAAGAGACCAATGTGACGATCAGGCTTTAAGTCGATTCGATAACAAATGACGAAAACGGACGGATTTCTCAGGTTTTTACTACATATGAACACTTTTCACATTCTCCCGTGCAACGCGGCTGCTAGTCCTCCTTTCATGCAAAATCTTAAGGTTCCACCGCATGTCCAAGCCACCAAAGCCGGCTAAAAAGTGAATAATCGACAACTAAAACTTGAATTGTACTACTTCTTACTGGCTATTACTTCAACTTAGAAGCTCCTTCTGTGTTCTACTATGGTGCTTTTAGTGTTTCGGCATATCGCAGCACGCGACATAGCTTTGCAGACGATAAATGGAACCGTTTGAGAGAGAAGAATGGCCAATGTGACGATCTGGCTTGAAGTCAATTCGATAACAAATGACGAAAATGGACGGATTTCTCAGGTTTTTACTACTTATGAACACTTTTCACATTCTCCCATGCAACGCGGCTGCTAGTCCTCCTTTCATGCAAAATCTTAAGGTCCTAGGTCATGTCCAAGAAACCAAAGCCGGCAAAAAAGTGAATAATCGACAACTAAAACTTGAATTGTACTACTTCTTACTGGCTATTACTTCAACATAGAAGCTTCTTCTGTGTTCTACTATGGTGCTTTTAGTGTTTCCGCATACCGCAGCACGCGACATAGCTTTGTAGACGATAAATGTAACCGTTTCAGAGAGAAGAGCGGCCAATGTGACGATCTGGCTTTAAGACGATTCGATAACAAATGGCAAAAACGGACGGATTTCTCAGGTTTTTACTACATATGAGCACCTTTCACATTCTCCCGTGCAACGCGGCTGCTAGTCCTCCTTTCATGGAAAATCTTAAGGTACTAGGTCATGTCCAAGCCACCAAAGCCGGCTAAAAAGTGAATAATCGACAACTAAAACTTGAATTTTACTACTTCTTACTGGCTATTACTTCAACTTAGAAGTTTCTTCTGTGTTCTAGTATGGAGCTTTTAGTGTCTCCGCATACCGCAGCACGCGACATAGCTTTGCAGACGATAAGTGTAACCGTTTCAGAGAGAAAAGAGACCAATGTGACGATCAGGCTTTAAGTCGATTCGATAACAAATGACGAAAACGGACGGATTTCTCAGGTTTTTACTACATATGAACACTTTTCACATTCTCCCGTGCAACGCGGCTGCTAGTCCTCCTTTCATGCAAAATCTTATGGTCCTAGGTCATGTCATAGCCACCAAAGCCGGCTAAAAAGTGAATAATCGACAACTAATACTTGAATTGTACTACTTCTTACTGGCTATTACTTCAACTTAGAACCTTCTTCTGGGTTCTACTATGGTGCTTTTAGTGTTTTGGCATACCGTAGCACGCGACATAGCTTTGCAGACGATAAATGTAACCGTTTGAGAGAGAAGAATGGCCAATGTGACGATCTGGCTTTAAGTCGATTCGATAACAAATGACGAAAACGGACGGATTTCTCAGGTTTTTACTGCATATGAACACTTTTTACATTCTACCGTGCAACGCGGCTGCTAGTCCTCCTTTCATGCAAAATCCTAAGGTCCTAGGTCATGTCCAAGCGACTAAAGCCGGCAAAAATGTGAATAATCGACAACTAAAACTTGAATTGTATTTCTTCTTACTGGCTATTACTTCAACTTAGAAGCTTCTTCTGTGTTCTACTATGGTGCTTTTAGTGTCTCCGCATACCGCAGCACGCGACATAGCTTTGCAGACGATAAATGAAACCGTCTCAGAGAGAAAAGCGGCCAATGTGACGATCTGGCTTTAAGTCGATTCGATAACAAATGACGAAAACGGACGGATTTCTCAGGTTTTTCCAACATATGAACACTTTTCACATTCTCCCGTGCAACGCGGCTGCTAGTCCTCCTTTCATGCAAAATCTTAAGGTTCTAGGTCATGTCCAAGCCACCAAAGCCGGCTAAAAAGTGAATAATCGACAACTAAAACTTGAATTGTACTACTTCTTACTGGCTGTTACTTCAACTTAGAAGCTTCTTCTGTGTTCTACTATGGTGCTTTTAGTGTCTCCGCATACCGCAGCACGCGACATAGCTTTGCAGACGATAAATGTAACCGTCTCAGAGAGAAAAGCGGCATATGTGGCGATCTGGCTTTAAGTCGATTCGATAACAAATGACGAAAACGGACGGATTTATCAGGTTTTTCCAACATATGAACACTTTTTACATTCTCCCGTGCAACGTGGCTGCTAGTCCTCCTTTCATGCAAAATCTTAAGGTCCTAGGTCATGTCCAAGCCACCAAAGCCGGCTAAAAAGTGAATAATCGACAACTAAAACTTGAATTGTACTACTTCTTACTGGCTATTACTTCAACTTCGAAGCTTCTTCTGTGTTCTACTATGGTGCTTTTAGTGTCTCCGCAGACCGCAGCACGCGACATAGCTTTGCAGACGATAAATGTAACCGTTTCAGAGAGAAGAGCGGCCAATGTGACGATCTGGCTTTAAGTCGATTCGATAACAAATGACGAAAACGGACGGATTTCTCAGGTTTTCACTACATATGAACACTTTTCACATTCTCCCATGCAACGCGGCTGTTAGACCTCCTTTCATGCAAAATCTTAAGGTCCTAGGTCATGTCCAAGCCATCAAAGCCGCCTAAAAAGTGAATAATCGATAACTAAAACTTGAATTGTACTACTTCTTACTGGCTATTACTTCAACTTAGAAGCTTCTTCTGTGTTCTACTATGGTGCTTTTAGTGTTTCCGCATACTGCAGCACGCGACTTAGCTTTGCAGACGATAAATGTAACCGTTTCAGAGAGAAAAGCGGCCAATGTGACGATCTGGCTTTAAGTCGATTCGATAACAAATGGCGAAAACAGACGGATTTCTCACGTTTTTACTACATATGAACACTTTTCACATTCTCCCATGCAACGCGCCTGCAAGTACTCCTTTCATGCAAAATCTTAAGGTTCCACCGCATGTCCAAGCCACCAAAGCCGGCTAAAAGGTGAATAATCGACAACTAAAACTTGAATTGTACTACTTCTTACTGGCTATTACTTCAACTTAGAAGCTCCTTCTGTGTTCTACTATGGTGCTTTTAGTGTTTCGGCATATCGCAGCACGCGACATAGCTTTACAGACGATAAATGTAACCGTTTGAGAGAGAAGAATGGCCAATGTGACGAACTGGCTTGAAGTCAATTCGATAACAAATGACGAAAATGGACGGATTTCTCAGGTTTTTACTACTTATGAACACTTTTCACATTCTCCCATGCAACGCGGCTGTTAGACCTCCTTTCATGCAAAATCTTACGGTCCTAGGTCATGTCCAAGCCACCAAAGCCGCCTAAAAAGTGAATAATCGATAACTAAAACTTGAATTGTACTACTTCTTACTGGCTATTACTTCAACTTAGAAGCTTCTTCTGTGTTCTACTATGGTGCTTTTAGTGTCTCCGCATACCGCAGCACGCGACATAGCTTTGCAGACGATAAATGTAACCGTCTCAGAGAGAAAAGCGGCAAATGTGACGATCTGGCTTTAAGTCGATTCCATAACAAATGAAGAAAACGGACGGATTTCTCAGGTTTTTCCAACATATGAACTCTTTTCACATTCTCCCGTGCAACGCGGCTGCTAGTCCTCCTTTCATGCAAAATCTTAAGGTCCTAGGTCATGTCCAAGCCACCAAAGCCGGCTAAAAAGTGAATAATCGACAACTAAAACTTGAATTGTACTACTTCTTACTGGCTATTACTTCAACTTAGAAGCTTTTTCTGTGTTCTACTATGGTGCTTTTAGTGTCTCCGCATACCGCAGCACGCGACATAGCTTTGCAGACGATAAATGTAACCGTGTCAGAGAGAAAACCGGCCAATGAGACGATATGGCTTTAAGTCGATTCGATAACAAATGACGAAAACGGACGGATTTCTCAGGTTTTTACTACATATGAACACTTTTCACATTCTCCCGTGCAACGCGGCTGCTAGTCTTCCTTTCATGCAAAATCTTAAGGTTCCACCGCATGTCCAAGCCACCAAAGCCGGCTAAAAAGTGAATAATCGACAACTAAAACTTGAATTGTACTACTTCTTACTGGCTATTACTTCAACATAGAAGCTCCTTCTGTGTTCTACTATGGTGCTTTTAGTGTTTCGGCATATCGCAGCACGCGACATAGCTTTGCAGACGATAAATGTAACCGTTTCAGAGAGAAGAGCGGCCAATGTGACGATCTGGCTTTAAGACGATTCGATAACAAATGGCGAAAACGGACTGATTTCTCAGGTTTTTACTACATATGAACACCTTTCACATTCTCCCGTGCAACGCGGCTGCTAGTCCTCCTTTCATGGTAAATCTTAAGGTACTAGGTCATGTCCAAGCCACCAAAGCCGGCTAAAAAGTGAATAATCGACAACTAAAACTTGAATTGTACTACTTCTTACTGGCTATTACTTCAACTTAGAAGCTTCTTCTGTGTTCTACTATGGAGCTTTTAGTGTCTCCGCATACCGCAGCACGCGACATAGCTTTGCAGACGATAAGTGTAACCGTTTCAGAGAGAAAAGAGACCAATGTGACGATCTGGCTTTAAGTCGATTCGATAACAAATGACGAAAACGGACGGATTTCTCAGGTTTTTACTACATATGAACACTTTTCACATTCTCCCGTGCAACGCGGCTGCTAGTCTTCGTTTCATGCAAAATCTTATGGTCCTAGGTCATGTCATAGCCACCAAAGCCGGCTAAAAAGTGAATAATCGACAATTAATACTTGAATTGTACTACTTCTTACTGGCTATTACTTCAACTTAGAAGCTTCTTCTAGGTTCTACTATGGTGCTTTTTGTGTTTTGGCATACCGTAGCACGCGACATAGCTTTGCAGACGATAAATGTAACCGTTTGAGAGAGAAGAAGGGCCAATGTGACGATCTGGGTTTAAGTCGATTCGATAACAAATGACGAAAACGGACGGATTTCTCAGGTTTTTCCAACATATGAACTCTTTTCACATTCTCCCGTGCAACGCGGCTCCTAGTCCTCCTTTCATGCAAAATCTTAAGGTCCTAGGTCATGTCCAAGCCACTAAAGCCGGCTAAAAAGTGAATAATCGACAACTAAAACATGAATTGTACTACTTCTTACTGGCTATTACTTCAACTTAGAAGCTTCTTCTGTGTTCTACTATGGTGCTTTTAGTGTCTCCGCACACCGCAGCACGCGACATAGCTTTGCAAACGATAAATGTAACCGTCTCAGAGAGAAAAGCGGCCAATGAGACGATCTGGCTTTACGTCGATCCGATAGCAAATGACGAAAACGGACGGATTTCTCAGGTTTTTACTACATATGAACACTTTTCACAATTCTCCCATGCAACGAGGCTGCTCGTCTTCCTTTCATGCAAAGTCTTAAGGTTCCACCGCATGTCCAAGCCACCAAAGCCGGCTAAAAAGCGAATAATCGACAACTAAAACTTGAATTGTACTGCTTCTTACTGGCTATTACTTCAACTTAGAAGCTCCTTCTGTGTTCTACTATGGTGCTTTTAGTGTTTCGGCATATCGCAGCACGCGTCATAGCTTTGCAGACGATAAATGTAACCGTTTGAGAGAGAAGAATGGCCAATGTGTCGATCTGGCTTGAAGTCAATTCGATAACAAATGACGAAAATGGACGGATTTCTCAGGTTTTTACTACATATGAACACTTTTCAAATTCTCCCATGCAACTCGGCTGTTAGACCTCCTTTCATGCAAAATCTTGAGGTCCTAGGTCATGTCCAAGCCACCAAAGCCGGCTAAAAAGTGAATAATCGACAACTAAAACTTGAATTGTACTACTTCTTACTGGCTATTACTTCAACTTAGAAGATTCTTCTGTGTTCTACTGTGGTGCTTTTAGTGTCTCCGCATACCGCAGCACGCGACATAGCTTTGCAGACAATAAATGTAACCGTCTCATTGAGGAAAGCAGCCAATGTGACGATCTGGCTTTAAGTCGATTCGATAACAAGTGACGAAAACGGACGGATTTCTCAGGTTTTTACTACATACGAACATTTTCACATTCTCCCGTGCAACGCGGCTGCTAGTCCTCCTTTCATGCAAAATCTTATGGTCATAGTTCATGTCCAAGCCACCAAAGCCGTCTAAAAAGTGAATAATCGACAACTAAAACTTTAATTGTACTACTTCTTGCTGGCTATTGCTTCAACTTAGAAGCTTCTTCTGTGTTCTACTATGGTTCTTTTAGTGTCTCCGCATCCCGCAGCCCGCGACATAGCTTTGCAGACGATAAATGTAACCGTCTCAGAGAGAAAAGCGGCCAATGTGACGATCTGGCTTTAAGTCGATTCGATAACAAAAGACGAAAACGGACGGATTTCTCAGGTTTTTACTACATATGAACACTTTTCACATTCTCCCGTGCAACGCAGCTGCTAGTCCTCCTTTCATGCAAAGTCTTAAGGTCCTACGTCATGTCCAAGCCACCAAAGCCGGCTAAAAAGTGAATAATCGACAACTAAAACTTGAATTGTACTACTTCTTACTGCCTATTACTTCAACTTAGAAGCTTCTTCTGTGTTGTACTATGGTGCTTTTAGTGTCTCTGCATACCGCAGAACGCAACATAGCTTTGCAGAGGATAAATGTAACCGTCTCAGAGAGAAAAGCGGCCAATGTGACGATCTGGCTTTAAGTCGATTCGATAACAAATTACGAAAATGGACGGATTTCTTAGGTTTTTACTACATATGAACACTTTTCACATTCTCCCGTGCAACGCGGCTGCAAGTCCTCCTTTCATGCAAAATCTTAAGGTCCTAGGTCATGTCCAAGCCACCAAAGCCGGCTAAAATGTGAATAATCGACAACTAAAACTTGAATTGTACTACTTCTTACTGGCTATTACTTCAACTTAGAAGCTTATTCTGTGTTCTACTATGGTGCTTTTAGTGTTTCCGCATACCGCAGCACGCGACATAGCTTTGCAGACGATAAATGTAACCGTTTCAGAGAGAAGAGCGGCCAATGTGACGATCTGGCTTTAAGTCGATTCGGTAACAAATGACGAAAACGGACGGATTTCTCAGGTTTTTCCTACATATGAACACTTTTCACATTATCCCGTGCAACGCGGCTGCAAGTCCTCCTTTCATGCAAAATTTTAAGGTCCTAAGTCATGTCCAAGCCACCAAAGCCGGCTAAAAAGTGAATAATCGACAACTACAACTTGAATTGTACTACTTCTTACTGGCTATTACTTCAACTTAGAAGCTTAATCTGTGTTCTACTATGGTTCTTTTAGTGCCTCCGCATACCGCAGCACGTGACATAGCTTTGCAGACGATAAATGTAACCGTGTCAGAGAGAAAACCGGCCAATGTGACGATATGGCTTTAAGTCGATTCGGTAACAAATGACGAAAACGGACGGATTTCTCAGGTTTTTCCTACATATGAACACTTTTCACATTATCCCGTGCAACGCGGCTGCAAGTCCTCCTTTCATGCAAAATTTTAACGTCCTAGGTGATGTCCAAGCCACCAAAGCCGTCTAAAAAGTGAATAATCGACAACTAAAACTTGAATTGTACTACTTCTTACTGGCTATTGCTTCAACTTAGAAGCTTCTTCTGTGTTCTACTATGGTTCTTTTAGTGTCTCCGCATGCCGCAGCACGCGACATAGCTTTGCAGACGATTAATGTAACCGTCTCAGAGAGAAAAGCGGCCAATGTGACGATCTGGCTTTAAGTCGATTCGATAACAAAAGACGAAAACGGACGGATTTCTAAGGTTTTTAGTACATATGAACACATTTCACATTCTCCCATGCAACGCGGCTGCTAGTCCTCCTTTCATGCAAAATGTTAAGGTCCTAGCTCATGGCGAAGGCACCAATGCCAGCTAAAATGTCAATAATCGATAACTAAAACTTGAATTGTACTACTTCTTACTAGCTATTACGTCAACTTAGAAGCTTCTTCTGTGTTCTACTATGGTGCTTTTAGTGTCTCCGCACACCGCTGCACGCGACATAGCTTTGCAGACGATAAGTGTAACCGTTTCAGAGAGAAGAGCGGCCAATGTGACGATCTGGCTTTAAGTCGATTCGGTAACAAATGACGAAAACGGACGGATTTCGCAGGTTTTTACTACATATGAACACTTTTCACATTCTCCCGTGCAACGCGGCTGCTAGTCCTCCTTTCATGCAAAATCTTATGGTCCTAGGTCATGTCCAAGCCGCCAAAGCCGGCTAAAAAGTGAATAATCGACAACTAATATCTGAATTGTACTACTTCTTACTGGCTATTACTTCAACTTTGAAGCTTCATCTGTGTTCTACTATGGTGCTTTTAGTGTCTCCGCATACCGCAGCACGCGACATAGCTTTGCAGACGATAAATGTAACCGTGTCAGAGATAAAAGCGGCCAATGTGACGATCTGGCTTTAAGTCGATTCGATAACAAATGACGAAAACGGACGGATTTCTCACGTTTTTACTACATATGAACAGTTTTCACATTCTCCCGTGCAACGCGGCTGCTAGTCCTCCTTTCAAGCAAAATCTTAAGGTCCTAGGTCATGTCCAAGCCACCAAAGCCGGCTAAAAAGTGAATAATCGACAACTACAACTTGAATTGTACTACTTCTTGCTGGCTATTGCTTCAACTTAGAAGCTTCTTCTGTGTTCTACTATGGTTCTTTTAGTGTCTCCGCATCCCGCAGCACGCGACATAGCTTTGCAAACGATAAGTAAAACCGTCTAAGAGAGAAAAGCGGCCAATGTGACGATATAACTTTAAGTCGATTCGATAACAAATGACGAAAACGGACGGATTTCTCAGGTTTTTACTACATATGAACACTTTTCACATTCTCCCGTGCAACGCGGCTGCTAGTCCTCCTTTCATGCAAAATCTTATGGTCCTAGGTCATGTCATAGCCACCAAAGCCGACTAAAAAGTGAATAATCGACAACTAAAACTTGAATTGTACTACTTCTTACTGGCTATCACTTCAACTTAGAAGCTTCTTCTGTGTTCTACTATGGTGCTTTTAGTGTTTCCGCATACTGCAGCACGCGACATAGCTTTGCAGACGATAAATGTAACCGATTCAGAGAGAAGAGCGGCCAAGGTGACGATCTGTCTTTAAGTAGATTCGATAACAAATGACGAAAACGGGCGGATTTCTCAGGTTTTTGCTACATATGAACACATTTCACATTTCCCGTGCAACGCGGCTGCAAGTACTCTTTTCATGCAAAATCTTAAGGTCCTAGGTCATGTCCAAGCCACCAAAGCCGGCTAAAAAGTGAATAATCGAAAACTAAAACTTGAATTGTACTACTTCTTACTGGCTATTACTTCAACTTACAAGTTTCTTCTGTGTTCCACTATGGTGCTTTTAGTGTCTCCGCATACCGCAGCACGCGACATAGCATTGCAGACAATAAATGAAACCTTCTCAGAGAGAAAAGTGGCCAATGTGGCGATCTAGCTTTAAGTCGATTCGATAACAAAAGACGAAAACGGACGGATTTCTCAGGTTTTTCCTACATATGAACACTTTTCACATTCTCCCATGCAACGCGGCTGCTAGTCCTCCTTTCATGCAAAATCTTAAGGTTCCACCTCATGTCCAGGGCACCAAAGCCGGCTAAAAATCAATAATCGATAACCAAAACCTGAATTGTACTGCTTCTTACTGGCTATTGCTTCAACTTAGAAGCTTCTTCTGTGTTCTACTATGGTGCTTTTAGTGTCTCCGCATACCGCAGCACGCGACATAGCTTTGCAGACGATAAATGTAACCGTCTCAGAGAGAAAAGCGGCCAATATGACGATCTGGCTTTAAGTCGATTCGATAACAAATGACGAAAACGGACGGATTTCTCAGGTTTTTACTACATATGAACACTTTTCACATTCTCCCGTGCAAAGCGGCTGCTAGTCCTCCTTTCATGCAAAATCTTAAGGTCATAGGCCATGTCCAAGCCACCAAAGCCGGCTAAAAAGTGAATAATCGACAACTAATATCTGAATTGTACTACTTCTTACTGGCTATTACTTCAACTTTGAAGCTTCATCTGTGTTCTACTATGGTGCTTTTAGTGTCTCCGCATACCGCAGCACGCGACATAGCTTTGCAGACGATAAAAGTAACCGTGTCAGAGATAAAAGCGGCCAATGTGACGATCTGGCTTTAAGTCGATTCGATAACAAATGACGAAAACGGACGGATTTCTCACGTTTTTACTACATATGAACACTTTTCACATTCTCCCGTGCAACGCGGCTGCTAGTCCTCCTTTCAAGCAAAATCTTAAAGGTCCTAGGTCATGTCCAAGCCACCAAAGCCGGCTAAAAAGTGAATAATCGACAACTACAACTTGAATTGTACTACTTCTTACTGGCTATTACTTCTACTTAGAAGCTTATTCTGTGTTCTACTATGGTTCTTTTAGTGCCTCCGCATACCGCAGCACGCGACATAGCTTTGCAGACGATAAATGTAGCCGTGTCAGAGAGAAAAGCGGCCAATGTGACGATCTGGCTTTAAGTCGATTCGATAACAAATGGCGAAAACGGACGGATTTCTCAGGTTTTTCCTACATATGAACACTTTTCACATTATCCCGTGCAACGCGGCTGCAAGTCCTCCTTTCATGCAAAATCTTAAGGTCCTAGGTCATGTCCAAGCCACCAAAGCCGGCTAAAAAGTGAATAATCGACAACTAAAATTTGAATTGTACTACTTCTTACTGGCTATTACTTCAACTTAGAAGCTTCTTCTGTGTTCTGTGGTGCTCTGAGTGTCTCCGCATATTGCAGCACGCGAAATAGCTTTGCAGACGATATGTGTAACCGTCTCAGAGAGAAAAGCGGCCAATGTGACGATCTGGCTTTAAGTCGATTCGATAACAAATGACGAAAACGGACGGATTTCTCATGTTTTTACTTCATATGAACACTTTTCACATTCTCCCGTGCAACGCGGCTGCAAGTCCTCCTTTCAAGCAAAATCTTAAGGTCCTAGGTCATGTCCAAGCCACCAAATCCGGCTAAAAAGTGAATAATCGATACCTATAACTTGACTTGTACTACTTCTTACTTTCTATTACATCAACTTAGAAGTTTCATCTGTGTTCTACTACTGAACTTTTAGTGTCTCCGCATACCGCAGCACGCGACATAGCTTTGCAAACGATAAGTACAACCGTCTAAGAGAGAAGAGCGGCCAATGTGACGATCTAATTTTAAGTCGATTCGATAACAAATGACGAAAACGGACGGATTTTTTACGGTTTTTACTACATATGAACACTTTTCACATTCTCCCGTGCAACGCGGCTGCTAGTCCTCCTTTCATACAAAATCGTATGGTCCTAGGTCATGTCATAGCCACCAAAGCCGGCTAAAAAGTGAACAATCGACAACTAAAACTTGAATTGTACTACTTCTTACTGGCTATTACATCAACTTAGAAGTTTCTTCTGTGTTCCACTATGGTGCTTTTAGTGTCTCCGCATACCGCAGCGCGCGACATAGCTTTGCAGACGATAAATGTAACCGTTTCAGACAGAAGATCGGCCAATGTGACGATCTGGCTTTAAGTCGATTCGATAACAAATGACGAAAACGGACGGATTTCTCAGCTTTTTACTACATATGAACACTTTTCACACTCTCCCGTGCATCGCGGCTGCTAGTCCTCCTTTCATGCAAAATCTTAAGGTCCTAGTTTATGTCCAAGCCACGAAAGCCGGCTAAAAAGTGAATAATCGACAACTAAAACTTGAATTGTACTACTTCTTACTGGCTATTACTGCATCTTAGAAGCTTCTTCTGTATTCTACTATGGTGCTTTTAGTGTTTCCGCATACCGCAGCACGCGACATAGCTTTTGCAGACGATAAATATAACCGTTTCAGAGAGAAGAGCGGCCAATGTGACGATCTGGCTTTAAGTCGATTCGATAACAAATGACGAAAACGGACGGATTTCTCAGGTTTTTACTACATATGAACACTTTTCACATTCTCCCGTGCAACGCGGCTGCTAGTCCTCCTTTCAAGCAAAATCGTAAGGTCCTAGGTCCTGTCCAAGCCACCAAAGCCGGCTAAAAAGTGAATAATCGACAACTACAACTTGAATTGTACTACTTCTTACTGGCTATTACTTCAACTTAGAAGCTTCTTCTGTGTTCTATGGTGCTCTTAGTGTCTCCGCATATTGCAGCACGCGACATAGCTTTGCAGACGATAAATGTAACCGTCTCAGAGAGAAAAGCGGCCAATGTGACGATCTGGCTTTAAGTCGATGCGATAACAAATGACGAAAACGGAGGGATTTCTCATGTTTTTACTACATATGAACACTTTTCACATTCTCCCGTGCAACGCGGCTGCAAGTCCTCCTTTCATGCAAAATCTTATGGTCCTAGGTCATGTCCAAGCCACCAATGCGGGCTAAAAAGTGAATAATCGACAACTAAAACTTGAATTGTACTACTTCTTACTGGCTATTACTTAAACTTAGAAGTTTCTTCTGTGTTATACTATGGTGCTTTTAGTGTTTCGGCTTACCGCAGCACGCGACATATCTTTGCAGACGATAAATGTATCCGTTTTAGAGAGAAGAATGGCCAATGTGACGATCTTCCTTCAAGTCGATTCGATAACAAATGACGAAAACGGACGAATTTCTCATGTTTTTACTACATATGAACACTTTTCACATTCTCCCGTGCAACGCGGCTGCAAGTCCTCCTTTCATACAAAATCTTATGGTCCTAGGTCATGTCCAAGCCACCAATGCCGGCTAAAAAGTGAATAATCGACAACTAAAACTTGAATTGTACTACTGCTTACTGGCTATTACTTCAACTTAGAAGCTTCTTCTGTGTTCTACTACGGTGCTTTTAGTGTCTCCGCATACCGCAGCACGCGACATAGCTTTGCAAACGATAAGTACAACCGTCTAAGAGAGAAGAGCGGCCAATGTGACGATCTAATTTTAAGTCGATTCGATAACAAATGACGAAAACGGACGGATTTCTCAGGTTTTTACTACATATGAACACTTTTCACATTCTCCCTTGCAACGCGGCTGCTAGTGCTCCTTTCATGCAAAATGTTAAGGTCCTAGCTCATGGCCAAGGCACCAAAGCCAGCTAAAATGTCAATAATCGATAACTAAAACTTGAATTGTACTACTTCTTACTGGCTATTACGTCAACTTAGAAGCCTCTTCTGTGTTCTACTATGGTGCTTTTAGTGTCTCCACATACCGCAGCACGCGACATAGCTTTGCAGACTATAAATGTAACCGTCTCAGAGAGAAAAGCGGCCAATGTGACGATCTGGCTTTAAGTCGATTCGATAACAAATTACGAAAACGGACGGATTTCTTAGGTTTTTAGTACATATGAACACTTTTCACATTCTCCCGTGCAACGCGGCTGCAAGTCCTCCTTTCATGCAAAATCTTAAGGTCCTAGGTCATGTCCAAGCCACCAAAGCCGGCTAAAATGTGAATAATCGACAACTAAAACTTGAATTGTACTACTTCTTACTGGCTATTACTTCAACTTAGAAGCTTCTTCTGTGTTCTACTATGGTGCTTTTAGTGTCTCCGCATACCGCAGCAGGCGACATAGATTTGCAGACGATAAATGTAACCGTCTCAGAGAGAAAAGCAGCCAATGTGACGATCTGGCTTTAAGTCGATTCGGTAACAAATGACGATAACGGAAGGATTTCTCAGGTTTTTACTACATATGATCACTTTTCACATTCTCCCTTGCAACGCGGCTGCTAGTCCTCCTTTCAAGCAAAATCTTAAGGTCCTAGGTCATGTCCAAGCCACCAAAGCCGGCTAAAAAGTGAATGATCGACAACTACAACTTGAATTGTACTACTTCTTACTGGCTATTACTTCAACTTAGAAGCTTATTCTGTGTTCTACTATGGTTCTTTTAGTGTCTCCGCATACCGCAGCACGCGACATAGCTTTGCAGACGATAAATGTAACCGTCTCTGAGAGAAAAGCGGCCAATGTGACGATCTGGCTTTAAGTCGATTCGATAACAAATGACGAAAACGGACGGATTTCTCAGGTTTTTCCTACATATGAACACTTTTCACATTATCCCGTGCAACGCGGCTGCAAGTCCTCCTTTCATGCAAAATCTTAAGGTCCTAGGTCATGTCCAAGCCACCAAAGCCGGCTAAAAAGTGAATAATCGACAACTAAAATTTGAATTGTACTACTTCTTACTGGCTATTACTTCAACTTAGAAGCTTCTTCTGTGTTCTGTGGTGCTCTTAGTGTCTCCGCATATTGCAGCACGCGACATAGCTTTGCAGACGATACGTGTAACCGTCTCAGAGAGAAAAGCGGCCAATGTGACGATCTGGCTTTAAGTCGATTCGATAACAAATGACGAAAACGGACGGATTTCTCATGTTTTTACTTCATATGAACACTTTTCACATTCTCCCGTGCAACGCGGCTGCAAGTCCTCCTTTCAAGCAAAATCTTAAGGTCCTAAGTCATGTCCAAGCCACCAAATCCGGCTAAAAAGTGAATAATCGATACCTATAACTTGACTTGTACTACTTCTTACTTTCTATTACATCAACTTAGAAGTTTCATCTGTGTTCTACTACTGAACTTTTAGTGTCTCCGCATACAGCAGCACGCGACATAGCTTTGCAAACGATAAGTACAACCGTCTAAGAGAGAAGAGCGGCCAATGTGACGATCTAATTTTAAGTCGATTCGATAACAAATGACGAAAACGGACGGATTTCTACGGTTTTTACTACATATGAACACTTTTCACATTCTCCCGTGCAACGCGGCTGCTAGTCCTCCTTTCATACAAAATCGTATGGTCCTAGGTCATGTCATAGCCACCAAAGCCGGCTAAAAAGTGAACAATCGACAACTAAAACTTGAATTGCACTACTTCTTACTGGCTATTACTTCAACTTAGAAGTTTCTTCTGTGTTCTACTATGGTGCTTTTAGTGTCTCCGCATACCGCAGCGCGCGACATAGCTTTGCAGACGATAAATGTAACCGTTTCAGACAGAAGAGCGGCCAATGTGACGATCTGGCTTTAAGTCGATTCGATAACAAATTACGAAAACGGACGGATTTCTCAGCTTTTTACTACATATGAACACTTTTCACACTCTCCCGTGCAACGCGGCTGCTAGTCCTCCTTTCATGCAAAATCTTAAGGTCCTAGTTTATGTCCAAGCCACGAAAGCCGGCTAAAAAGTGAATAATCGACAACTAAAACTTGAATTGTACTACTTCTTACTGGCTATTACTGCAACTTAGAAGCTTCTTCTGTATTCTACTATGGTGCTTTTAGTGTTTCCGCATACCGCAGCACGCGACATAGCTTTTGCAGACGATAAATATAACTGTTTCAGAGAGAAGAGCGGCCAATGTGACGATCTGGCTTTAAGTCTATTCGATAACAAATGACGAAAACGGACGGATTTCTCAGGTTTTTACTACATATGAACACTTTTCACATTCTCCCGTGCAACGCGGCTGCTAGTCCTCCTTTCAAGCAAAATCGTAAGGTCCTAGGTCATGTCCAAGCCACCAAAGCCGGCTAAAAAGTGAATAATCGACAACTACAACTTGAATTGTACTACTTCTTACTGGCTATTACTTCAACTTAGAAGCTTATTCTGTGTTCTACTATGGTTCTTTTAGTGTCTCCGCATACCGCAGCACGCGACATATCTTTGCAGACGATAAATGTAACCGTTTTAGAGAGAAGAATGGCCAATGTGACGATCTTCCTTCAAGTCGATTCGATAACAAATGACGAAAACGGACGGATTTCTCATGTTTTTACTACATATGAACACTTTTCACATTCTCCCGTGCAACGCAGCTGCAAGTCCTCCTTTCATACAAAATCTTATGGTCCTAGGTCATGTCCAAGCCACCAATGCCGGCTAAAAAGTGAATAATCGACAACTAAAACTTGAATTGTACTTCTGCTTACTGGCTATTACTTCAACTTAGAAGCATCTTCTGTGTTCTACTACGGTGCTTTTAGTGTCTCCGCATACCGCAGCACGCGACATAGCTTTGCAAACGATAAGTAAAACCGTCTAAGGGAGAAGAGCGGCCAATGTGACGATCTAATTTTAAGTCGATTCGATAACAAATGAAGAAAACGGACGGATTTCTCAGGTTTTTACTACATATGAACACTTTTCACATTCTCCCTTGCAACGCGGCTGCTAGTGCTCCTTTCATGCAAAATGTTAAGGTCCTAGCTCATGGCCAAGGCACCAAAGCCAGCTAAAATGTCAATAATCGATAACTAAAACTTGAATTGTACTACTTCTTACTGGCTATTACGTCAACTTAGAAGCCTCTTCTGTGTTCTACTATGGTGCTTTTAGTGTCTCACACGATCTAGTGTCGCGACATAGCTTTGCAGACTATAAATGTAACCGTCTCAGAGAGAAAAGCGGCAATAGTGACGAATTGGCTTTAAGTCGATTCGATAACAAATGACGAAAACGGACGGATTTCTCAGGTTTTTACTACATATGAACACTTTTCACATTCTCCGTGCACCGCGGCTGCTAGTCCTCCTTTCATGCAAAATATTAAGGTCCTAGGTCATATCCAAGCCACCAAAGCCGGCTAAAATGTGAATAATCGACAACTAAAACCTGAATTGTACTACTTCTTACTGGCCATTGCTTCAACTTGGAAGCTTCATCTGTGTTCTACTATGGTGCTTTTAGTGTCTCCGCATACCGCAGCACGCGACATAGCTTTGCAGAAGATAAATGTAACCGTTTCAGACAGAAGAGCGGCCAATGTGACGATCTGGCTTTAAGTCGATTCGATAACAAATGACGAAAACGGACGGATTTCTCAGCTTTTTACTGCATATGAACACTTTTCATATTCTCCCGTGCAACGCGGCTGCTAGTCCTCCTTTCATGCAAAATCTTAAGGTCCTAGTTTATGTCCAAGCCACGAAAGCCGGATAAAAAGTGAATAATCGACAACTAAAACTTGAAATGTACTACTTCTTACTGGCTACTGCTTCAACTTAGAAGCTTCTTCTGTGTTCTACTATGGTGCTTTTAGTGTCTTCGCATACCGCAGCACACGACATAGCTTTGCAGACGATAAATGTAACCTTTTCAGCAGAAGAGCGGCCAATGTGACGATCTGGCTTTAAGTCGATTCAGTAACAAATGACGAAAACGGACGGATTTTTCAGGTTTTTACTACATATGAACACTTTTCACATTCTCCCGTGCAACGCGGCTGCAAGTCCTCCTTTCATGCAAAATCTTAAGGTCCTAGGTCCTGTCCAAGCCACCAAAGCCGGCTAAAAAGTGAATAATCGACAACTAAAACTTGAATTGCACTACTTCTTTCTGGCTATTGCTTCAACTTAGAAACTTCTCCTATGTTCTACTATGGTGCTTTTAGCATCTCCGCATACCGCAGCACGCGACATAGCTTTGCAGACGATAAATGTAACCGTTTCAGACAGAAGAGCGGCCAATGTGACGATCTGGCTTTAAGTCGATTCGATAACAAATGACGAAAACGGACGGATTTCTCAGCTTTTTACTACATATGAACACTTTTCATATTCTCCCGTGCAACGCGGCTGCTAGTCCTCCTTTCATGCAAAATCTTAAGGTCCTAGTTTATGTCCAAGCCACGAAAGCCGGCAAAAAAGTGAATAATCGACAACTAAAAATTGAAATGTACTACTTCTTACTGGCTACTGCTTCAACTTAGAAGCTTCTTCTGTGTTCTACTATGGTGCTTTTAGTGTCTTCGCATACCGCAGCACGCGACATAGCTTTGCAGACGATAAATGTAACCTTTTCAGCAGAAGAGCGGCCAATGTGACGATCTGGCTTTAAGTCGATTCAGTAACAAATGACGAAAACGGACGGATTTCTCAGGTTTTTACTACATATGAACCCTTTTCACATTCTCAGATGCAACGCAGCTGCTAGTCCACCTTTCATGCAAAATCTTAAGGTTCCACCTCCAGTCCAAGGCACCAAAGCCGGCTAAAAATCAATAATCGATAACCAAAACTTGAATTGTACTACTTCTTACTGGCCATTGCTTCAACTTAGAAGCTTATTCTGTGTTCTACTATGGTGCTTTTAAGGTCTCCGCATACCGCAGCACGCGACATAGCTTTGCAGACGATAGATGTAACCGTCTCAGAGAGAAAAGCGGCCAATATGACTATCTGGCTTTAAGTCGATTCGATAACAAATTACGAAAACGGACGGATTTCTCAGGTTTTTACTACATATGAATACTTTTCACAATCTCCCGTGCACCGCGGCTGCTAGTCCTCCTTTCATGCAAAATCTTAAGGTTCCACCTCATATCCAAGGCACCAAAGCCGGCTAAAAATCAATAATCGATAACCAAAACTTGAACTGTACTGCTTCTTATGGCTATTGCTTCAACTTAGATGCTTCTTGTGTGTTCTACTGTGGTGCTTTCAGTGTCTCCGCATACCGCAGCACGCGACATTGCTTTGCAGACGATAAATGTAACCGTCTCAGAGAGAAAAGCGGCCAATGTGACGATCTGGCTTTAAGTCGATTCGATAACAAAAGACGAAAACGGACGGATTTCTCAGGTTTTTACTACATATGAACACCTTTCACATTCTCCCGTGCAACGCGGCTACCAGTCCTCTTTTCATGCAAAATCTTAAGGTCCTAGGTCATGTCCAAGCCACCAAAACTGGCTAAAAAGTGAATAATCGACAACTAATACTTGAATTGTACTACTTCTTACTGGCTATTACTTCAACTTAGAAGCTTCTTCTGTGTTCTACTATGGTGCTCTCAGTGTCTCCGCATACCGCAGCAGGCGACATAGCAGACGATGAATGTAACCGATTCAGAGAGAAGAGCGGCCAATGTGACGATCTGGCTTTAAGAAGATTAGATAACAAATGACGAAAACGGGCGGATTTCTCAGGTTTTTACTACATATGAACCCTTTTCACATTCTCCCGTGCAACGCAGCTGCTAGACCTCCTTTCATGCAAAATCTTAAGGTTCCACCTCATGTCCAAGGCACCAAAGCCGCTAAAAACAATAATCGATAACCAAAACTTGAATTGTACTGCTTCTTATGGCTATTGCTTCCACTTAGAAGCTTCTTCTGTGTTCTACTATGGTGCTTTTAGTGTCTCCGCATACCGCAGCACGCGACATTGCTTTGCAGACGATAAATGTAACCGTCTCAGAGAGAAAAGCGGCCAATGTGACGATCTGGCTTTAAGTCGATTCGATAACAAATGACGAAAACGGACGGATTTCTCAGGTTTTTACTACATATGAACACCTTTCACATTCTCCCGTGCAACGCGGCTACCAGTCCTCCTATCATGCAAAATCTTAAGGTCCTAGGTCATGTCCAAACCACCAAAACTTTCTAAAAAGTGAATAATCGACGCCTAAAACTTGAATTGTACTACTTCTTACTGGCTATTACTTCAACCTAGAAGCTTCTTCTGTGTTCTACTATGGTGCTTTTAGTGTCTCCGCATACCGCAGCACGCGACATAGCTTTGCAGACGATAAATGTAACCGTCTCAGAGAGAAAAGCGTCAATGTGATGATCTGGCTTTAAGTCGATTCGATAACAAATGACGAAAACGGACGGATTTCTTAGGTTTTTACTACATATGAACACTTTTAACATTCTCCCGTGGAACGCGGCTGCTAGTCCTCCTTTCATGCAAAATCGTAAGGTACTAGGTCATGTCCAAGCCAATAAAGCCGCCTAAAAAGTGAATAATCGACAACTAATATTGAATTGTACTACTTGTTACTTTTTATTGCTTCAACTTAGAAGCTTCTTCTGTGTTCTACTATGGTGCTTTTAGTGTCTCCGCATACCGCAGCACGCGACATAGCTTTGCAGACGATAAATGTAACCGATCCAGAGAGAAGAGTGGACAATGTGACGATCTGGCTTTAAGTAGATTAGATAACAAATGACGAAAACGGACGGATTTCTCAGGTTTTTAGTACATATGAACACTTTTTCACATTCTCCCGTGCAACGCGACTGCTAGTCCTCCTTTCATGCAAAATCTTAAGGTCCTAGGTCATGTCCAAGCCACCAAAGCCGGCTAAAAAGTGTATAATCGACGCCTAAAACTTGAATTGTACTACTTCTTACTGGCTATTACTACAACTTAGAAGCTTCTTCTGTGTTCTACTATGGTGCTTTTAGTGTCTCCGCATACCGCAGCACGTGACATAGCTTTGTAGACGATAAACGTAACCGTTTCAGAGAGAAAAGCGGCCATAGTGACGATCTGGCTTTAAGTCGATTCGATAACAAATGACGAAAACGGACGGATTTCTGAGGTTTTTACTACATGCGAACCCTTTTCACATTCTCCCGTGCAACGCGGCTGCTAGTCCTCCTTTCAAGCAAAATCTTAAGATTCCACCTCATGTCCAAGGCACCAAAGCCGGCTAAAAATCAATAATAGATAACCAAAACATTGAATTGTACTACTTCTTCCTGACCATTGCTTCAACTTAGAAGCTTATTCTGTGTTCTACTATGGTGCTTTTAAGGTCTCCGCATACCGCAGCACGCGACATAGCTTTGAGGACAATAAATGTAACCGTCTCAGAGAGAAAAGCGGCCAATGTGACGATCTGGCTTTAAGTCGATTTGATAACAAAAGACGAAAACGAACGGATTTCTCAGGTTTTTACTACATATGAACACTTTTCACATTCTCCCCGTGCACCGCGGCTGCTAGTCCTCCTTTCATGCAAAATCTTAAGGTCCTAGGTCATGTCCAAGCCACCACAGCCGGCTAAAATGTGGATAATCGACAACTAACACTTGAATTGTACTACTTCTTACTGGCTATTGCTTTAACTTAGAAGCTTCTTCTGTGTTCTACTATGGTGCTTTTAGTGTCTCCGCATACCGCAGCACGCGACACAGCTTTGCAGACGATAAATGTAATCGTCTCAGAGAGAAAAGCGGCCAATGTGGCGATCTCGCTTTAAGTCGATTCGATAACAAATGCCGAAAACGGACGGATTTCTCAGGTTTTTACTACATATGAACACTTTTCACATTCTCCCGTGCAACGCGGCTGCTAGTCCTCCTTTCATGCAAAATCTTAAGGTACTAGGTCATGTCCAAGCCAATAAAGCCGGCTAAAAAGTGAATAATCGACAACTAATACTTGATTTGTACTACTCGTTACTTTTTATTGCTTCAACTTAGAAGCCTCTTCTGTGTTCTACTATGGTGCTTTTAGTGTCTCCGCATACCGCAGCACGAGACATAGCCTTGCAGACGATAAACGTAACCATTTCAGAGAGAAAAGCGGCCAAAGTGACGATCTGGCTTTAAGTCGATTCGATAACAAATGACGAAAACGGACGGATTTCTCAGGTTTTTAGTACATATGAACACTTTTCACATACTCCCGTGCAACGCGGCTGCTAGTCCTCCTTTCATCCAAAATCTTAGGGTACTGGGTCATGTCCAAGCCAATAAAGCCATCTAAAAAGTAAATAATCGACAACTAATACTTGAATTGTACTACTTGTTACTTTTTATTGCTTCAACTTAGAAGCTTCTTCTGTGTTCTACTATGGTGCTTTTAGTGTCTCCGCATACCGCAGCACATGACATAGTTTTGCAGACGATAAACGTAACCGTCTCAGAGAGAAAAGCGGCAATAGTGACGAATGGGCTTTAAGTCGATTCGATAACAAATGACGAAAACGGACGGATTTCTCAGGTTTTTACTACATATGAACACTTTTCACATTCTCCCGTGCACCGCGGCTGCTAGTCCTCCTTTCATGCAAAATATTAAGGTCCTAGGTCATATCCAAGCCACCAAAGCCGGCTAAAATGTGAATAATCGACAACTAAAACCTGAATTGTACTACTTCTTACTGGCCATTGCTTCAACTTGGAAGCTTCATCTGTGTTCTACTATGGTGCTTTTAGTGTCTCCGCATACCGCAGCACGCGACATAGCTTTGCAGAAGATAAATGTAACCGTCTCAGAGAGAAAAGAGGCCAATGTGACGATCTGGCTTTAAGTCGATACGATAACAAATTACGAAAACGGACGGATTTCTCAGGTTTTTACTACATATGAACCCTTTACACATTCTCCCGTGCAACGCAGCTGCTAGTCCTCTTTTCATGCAAAATGTTAAGGTTCCACCTCTTGTCCAAGTCACCAAAGCCGCTAAAAATCAATAATCGATAACCAAAACTTGAATTGTACTGCTTCTTATGGCTATTGCTTCAACTTAGAAGCTTTTTCTGTGTTCTACTATGGTGCTTTTAGTGTCTCCGCATACCGCAGCACGCGACGTAGCTTTGCAGACGATAAATGTAACCGTCTCAGAGAGAAAAGCGGCCAATGTGACGATCTGGCTTTAAGTCGATTCGATCACAAATGACGAAAACGGACGGATTTCTCAGGTTTTTATTACATATGAACACCTTTCACATTCTCCCGTGCAACGCGGCTACCAGTCCTCCTTTCATGCAAAATCTTAAGGGCCTAGGTCATGTCCAAGCCAAGAAAAATGGCTAAAAAGTGAATAACCGACGCCTAAAACTTGAATTTTACTACTTCTTACTGGCTATTACTTCAACTTAGAAGCTTCTTCTGTGTTCTACTATGGTGCTCTTAGTGTCTCCGCATACCGTAGCACGCGACTTAGCTTTGCAGACGATAAATGTAACCGTCTCAGAGAGAAAAGCGGCCAATGTGACGATCTGGCTTTAAGTCGATTCGATAACAAATGACGAAAACGGACGGATTTATCAGGTTTTTAGTACATATGAACACTTTTCACAGTCTCCCGTGCAACGCGGCTGCTAGTCCTCCTTTCATGCAAAATCTTAAGGTACTAGGTCATGTCCAAGCCAATAAAGCCGGCTAAAAAGTCAATAATCGACAATTAATACTTGAATTGTACTACTTGTTACTTTATATTGCTTCAACTTAGAAGCTTCTTCTGTGTTCTACTATGGTGATTTTAGTGTCTCCGCATACCGCAGCACGTGACATAGCTTTGCAGACGATAAACGTAACCGTTTCAGAGAGAAAATCGTCCATAGTGACGATCTGGCTTTAAGTCGATTCGATAACAAATGACGAAAACGAACGGATTTCTCAGGTTTTTACTACATATGAACACTTTTCACATTCTCCCGTGCACCGCGACTGCTAGTCCTCCTTTCATGCAAAATATTAAGGTCCTAGGTCATGTCCAAGCCACCAAAGCCGGCTAAAATGTGAATAATAGATAGCCAAAACTTGAATTGTACTACTTCTTACTGGCTATTGCTTCAACTTAGAAGCTTCTTCTGTGTTCTAATATGGTGCTTTTAGTGCCTCCGCATACCGCAGCACGCGACATAGCTTTGCAGACGATAAATGTAACCGATTCAGAGAGAAGAGCGGCTAATGTGACGATCTGGCTTTAAGTAGATTCGGTAACAAATGACGAAAACGGGCGGATTTCTTAGGTTTTTGCGACATATGAACCCTTTTCACATTCTCCCGTGCAACGCAGCTGCGAGTCCTTCTTTCATGCAAAATCTTAAGGTTCCACCTCATGTGCAAGGCACCAAAGCCGGCTAAAAATCAATAATAGGTAACCAAAACTTGAATTGTACTGCTTCTTATGGCTATTGCTTCAACTTAGAAGCTTCTTCTGTGTTCTACAATGGTGCTTTTAGTGTCTCCGCATACTGCAGCACGCGACATTGCTTTGCAGACGATAAATGTAACCGTCTCAGAGAGAAAAGCGGCCAATGTGACGATCTGGCTTTAAGTCGATTCGATAACAAATGACGAAAACGGACGGATTTCTCAGGTTTTTACTACATATGAACACCTTTCACATTCTCCCGTGCAACGCAGCTACAAGTCCTCCTATCACGCAAAATCTTAAGGTCCTAGGTCATGTCCAAGCCACCAAAACTTTCTAAAAAGTGAATAATCGACGCCTAAAACTTGAATTGTACTACTTCTTACTGGCTATTACTTCAACCTAGAAGCTTCTTCTGTGTTCTACTATGGTGCTTTTAGTGTCTCCGCATACCGCAGCACGCGACATAGCTTTGCAGACGATAAATGTAACCGTCTCAGAGAGAAAAGCGTCAATGTGACGATCTGGCTTTAAGTCGATTCGATAACAAATGACGAAAACGGACGGATTTCTCAGGTTTTTACTACATATGAACACTTTTAACATTCTCCCGTGGAACGCGGCTGCTAGTCCTCCTTTCATGCAAAATCGTCCAAGCCAATAAAGCCGCCTAAAAAGTGAATAATCGACAACTAATATTGAATTGTACTACTTGTTACTTTTTATTGCTTCAACTTAGAAGCTTCTTCTGTGTTCTACTATGGTGCTTTTAGTGTCTCCGCATACCGCAGCACGCGACATAGCTTTGCAGACGATAAATGTAACCGTCTCAGAGAGAAAAGCGGCCAATGTGGCCATCTGGCTTTAAGTCGATTCGATAACAAATGACGAAAACGGATGGATTTCTCAGGTTTTTAGTACATATGAACACTTTTTCACATTCTCCCGTGCAACGCGACTGCTAGTCCTCCTTTCATGCAAAATCTTAAGGTCCTACGTCATGTCCAAGCCACCAAAGCCGGCTAAAAAGTGAATAATCGACGCTTAAAACTTGAATTGTACTACTTCTTACTGGCTATTACTTCAACTTAGAAGCTTCTTCTGTGTTCTACTATGGTGCTTTTAGTGTCTCCGCATACCGCAGCACGTGACATATTTTGTAGACGATAAACGTAACCGTTTCAGAGAGAAAAGCGGCCATAGTGACGATCTGGCTTTAAGTCGATTCGATAACAAATGACGAAAACGTACGGATTTCTGAGGTTTTTACTACATACGAACCCTTTTCACATTCTCCCGTGCAACGCGGCTGCTAGTCCTCCTTTCAAGCAAAATCTTAAGGTTCCACCTCATGTCCAAGGCACCAAAGCCGGCTAAAAATCAATAATAGATAGCCAAAACTTGAATTGTACTACTTCTTACTGGCCATTGCTTCAACTTAGAAGCTTATTCTGTGTTCTGCTATGGTGCTATTAGTGTCTTCGCATACCGCTGCTCGCGACATAGCTTTGAGGACGATAAATGTAACCGTCTCAGAGAGAAAAGCGGCCAATGTGACGATCTGGCTTTAAGTCGATTTGATAACAGAAGACGAAAACGTACGGATTTCTCAGGTTTTTACTACATATGAACACTTTTCACATTCTCCCGTGCACCGCGGCTGCTAGTCCTCCTTTCATGCAAAATCTTAAGGTCCTAGGTCATGTCCAAGCCACCAAAGCCGGCTAAAATGTGGATAATCGACAACTAACACTTGAATTGTACTACTTCTTACTGGCTATTGCTTCAACTTAGAAGCTTCTTCTGTGTTCTACTATGGTGCTTTTAGTGTCTCCGCATACCGCAGCACGCGACATAGCTTTGCAGACGATAAATGTAACCGATTCAGAGAGAAGAGCGGCCAATGTGACGATCTGGCTTTAAGTAGTTTAGATAACAAATGACGAAAACGGGCGGATTTCTCAGGTTTTTACTACATATGAACCCTTTTCACATTCTCCCGTGCAACACAGCTGCTAGTCCTCCTTTCATGCAAAATCTTAAGGTTCCACCTCTTGTCCAAGGCACCAAAGCCTCTAAAAAACAATAATCGATAACCAAAACTTGAATTGTACTGCTTCTTATGGCTATTGCTTCAACTTAGAATCTTCTTCTGTGTTCTGCTATGGTGCTTTTAGTGTCTCCGCATACCGCAGCACGTGACATAGTTTTGCAGACGATAAACGTAACCGTCTCAGAGAGAAAAGCGGCAATAGTGACGATCTGGCTTTAAGTCGATTCGATAACAAATGACGAAAATGGTCGGATTTCTCAGGTTTTTACTACATATGAACACTTTTCACATTCTCCCGTGCACCGCGGCTGCTTGTCCTCCTTTCATGCAAAATATTAAGGTCCTAGGTCATGTCCAAGCCACCAAAGCCGGCTAAAATGTGAATAATCGACAACTAAAACTTGAATTGTACTACTTCTTACTGGCTATTGCTTCAACTTAGAAGCTTATTCTGTGTTCTACTATGGTGCTTTTAGTATCTCCGCATACCGCAGCACGCGACATAGCTTTGCAGACGATAAATGTAATCGATTCAGAGAGAAGAGCGGCCAATGTGACGATCTGGCTTTAAGTAGATTCGATAACAATTGACGAAAACGGGCGGATTTCTCAGGTTTTTACTACATATGAACGCTTTTCACATTTTCCCGTGCAACGCGGCTGCTAGTCCTCCTTTCATGCAAAATCATAAGGTTCCACCTCTTGTCCAAGGCACCAAAGCCGCCTAAAAAGTGAATAATCGATAACCAAAACTTGAATTGTACTGCTTCTTATGGCTATTGCTTCAGCTTAGAAGCTTCTTCTGTGTAATACTATGGTGCTTTTAGTGTCTCCGCATACCGCAGCACGCGACATAGCTTTGCAGACGATAAATGTAACCGTCTCAGAGAGAAAAGCGGCCAATGTGACGATCTGGCTTTAAGTCGATTCGATAACAAAAGACGAAAACGGACGGATTTCTCAGGTTTTTACTACATATGAACACTTTTCACATTCTCCCATGCAACGCGGCTGCTAGTCCTCCTTTCATGCAAGATCTGAAGGTCCTAGGTCATGTCCAAGCCACCAAAACTGGCTAAAAAGTGAATAATCGACGCGTAAAACTTGAATTGTACTACGTCTTACCGGCTATTACTTCAACTTAGAAGCTTCTTCTGTGTTCTACTATGGTGCTTTTAGTGTCTCCGCATACCGCAGCACGTGAGATAGCTTTGCAGACGATAAACGTAACCGTTTCAGAGAGAAGAGCGGCCAATGTGACGATCTGGCTTTAAGTAGATTCGATAACAATTGACGAAAACGGGCGGATTTCTCAGGTTTTTACTACATATGAACGCTTTTCACATTTTCCCGTGCAACGCAGCTGCTAGTCCTCCTTTCATGCAAAATCTTAAGGTTCGACCTCATGTCCAAGGCACCAAAGCCGGCTAAAAATCAATAATCGATAACCAAAACATAAATTGTACTACTTCTTACTGACCATTGCTTCAACTTAGAAGCTTATTCTGTGTTCTACTATGGTGCTTTTAAGGTCTCCGCATACCGCGGCACGCGACATAGCTTTGCAGACGATAAATGTAACCGTCTCAGAGAGAAAAGCGGCGAATGTGACGATCTGGCTTTAAGTCGATTCGACAACAAATGACGAAAACGGAAGGATTTCTCAGGTTTTTACTACATATGAACACTTTTCACATTCTCCCGTGCAACGCGGCTGCTAGTCCTCCTTTCATGCAAAATCTTAAGGTCCTAGGTCATGTCCAAGCCACCAAAGACGGCTAAAAAGTGAATAATCGACGCCTAAAACTTGAATTGTACTACTTCTTACTGGCTATTACTACAACATAGAAGCTTCTTCTGTGTTCTACTATGGTGCTTTTAGTGTCACCGCATACCGCAGCACGCGACGTAGCTTTGCAGACGATAAATGTAACCGTCTCAGAGAGAAAAGCGGCCAATGTGACGATCTGGCTTTAAGTCGATTCGATAACAAATGACGAAAACGGACGGATTTCTCAGGTTTTTACTACATATGAACACCTCTCACATTCTCCCGTGCAACGCTTCTACTAGTCCTCCTTTCATGCAAAATCTTAAGGTCCTAGGTCATGTCCAAGCCACCAAACTGGCTAAAAAGTGAATAATCGACGCCTAAAACTTGAATTGTACTAATTCTTACTGGCTATTACTTCAACTTAGAAGCTTCTTCTGTGTTCTACTATGGTGCTTTTAGTGTCTCCGCATACCGCAGCACGCGACATAGCTTTGCAGACGATAAATGTAACCGTCTCAGAGAGAAAAGCGGCCAATGTGACGATCTGGCTTTAAGTCGATTCGATAACAAAAGACGAAAACGGACGGATTTCTCAGGTTTTTACTAGATATGAACACTTTTCACATTCTCCCGTGCAACGCGGCTGCTAGTCCTCCATTCATGCAAAATCTTAAGGTCCTAGGTCATGTCCAAGCCACCAAAACTGGCTAAAAAGTGAATAATCGACGCCTAAAACTTGAATTGTACTACTTCTTACCGGCTATTACTTCAACTTAGAAGCTTCTTCTGTGTTCTACTATGGTGCTTTTAGTGTCTCCGCATACCGCAGCACGCGACGTAGCTTTGCAGACGATAAATGTAACCGTCTCAGAGAGAAAAGCGGCCTATGTGACGATCTGGCTTTAAGTCGATTCGATAACAAATGACGAAAACGGACGGATTTCTCAGGTTTTTAGTACATATGAACACTTTTCACATTCTCCCGTGCAACGCGGCTGCAAGTCCTCCTTTCATGCAAAATCTTAAGGTCCTAGGTCATGTCCAAGCCACCAAAGCCGGCTAAAAAGTGAATAATCGACGCCTAAAACTTGAATTGTACTACTTCTTATGGCTATTACTTCAACATAGAAGCTTCTTCTGTGTTCTACTATGGTGCTTTTAGTGTCTCTGCATACCGCAGCACGCGACATAGCTTTGCAAACGATAAATGTAACCGTCTCAGAGAGAAAAGCGGCCAATGTGACGATCTGGCTTTAAGTCGATTCGATAACAATTGACGAAAACGGGCGGATTTCTCAGGTTTTTACTACATATGAACGCTTTTCACATTTTCCCGTGCAACGCAGCTGCTAGTCCTCCTTTCATGCAAAATCTTAAGGTTCGACCTCATGTCCAAGGCACCAAAGCCGGCTAAAAATCAATAATCGATAACCAAAACATAAATTGTACTACTTCTTACTGACCATTGCTTCAACTTAGAAGCTTATTCTGTCTTCTACTATGGTGCTTTTAAGGTCTCCGCATACCGCGGCACGCGACATAGCTTTGCAGACGATAAATGTAACCGTCTCAGAGAGAAAAGCGGCGAATGTGACGATCTGGCTTTAAGTCGATTCTATAACAAATGACGAAAACGGAAGGATTTCTCAGGTTTTTACTACATATGAACACTTTTCACATTCTCCCGTGCAACGCGGCTGCTAGTCCTCCTTTCATGCAAAATCTTAAGGTCCTAGGTCATGTCCAAGCCACCAAAGACGGCTAAAAAGTGAATAATCGACGCCTAAAACTTGAATTGTACTACTTCTTACTGGCTATTACTACAACATAGAAGCTTCTTCTGTGTTCTACTATGGTGCTTTTAGTGTCACCGCATACCGCAGCACGCGACGTAGCTTTGCAGACGATAAATGTAACCGTCTCAGAGAGAAAAGCGGCCAATGTGACGATCTGGCTTTAAGTCGATTCGATAACAAATGACGAAAACGGACGGATTTCTCAGGTTTTTACTACATATGAACACCTCTCACATTCTCCCGTGCAACGCTTCTACTAGTCCTCCTTTCATGCAAAATCTTAAGGTCCTAGGTCATGTCCAAGCCACCAAACTGGCTAAAAAGTGAATAATCGACGCCTAAAACTTGAATTGTACTAATTCTTACTGGCTATTACTTCAACTTAGAAGCTTCTTCTGTGTTCTACTATGGTGCTTTTAGTGTCTCCGCATACCGCAGCACGCGACATAGCTTTGCAGACGATAAATGTAACCGTCTCAGAGAGAAAAGCGGCCAATGTGACGATCTGGCTTTAAGTCGATTCGATAACAAAAGACGAAAACGGACGGATTTCTCAGGTTTTTACTAGATATGAACACTTTTCACATTCTCCCGTGCAACGCGGCTGCTAGTCCTCCATTCATGCAAAATCTTAAGGTCCTAGGTCATGTCCAAGCCACCAAAACTGGCTAAAAAGTGAATAATCGACGCCTAAAACTTGAATTGTACTACTTCTTACCGGCTATTACTTCAACTTAGAAGCTTCTTCTGTGTTCTACTATGGTGCTTTTAGTGTCTCCGCATACCGCAGCACGCGACGTAGCTTTGCAGACGATAAATGTAACCGTCTCAGAGAGAAAAGCGGCCTATGTGACGATCTGGCTTTAAGTCGATTCGATAACAAATGACGAAAACGGACGGATTTCTCAGGTTTTTACTACATATGAACACTTTTCACATTCTCCCGTGCACCGCGGCTGCTAGTCCTCATTTCATGCAAAATATTAAGGTCCCAGGTCATGTCCAAGCCACAAAAGCCGGCTAAAATGTGAATAATCGACAACTAAAACTTGAATTGTACTACTTCTTACTGGCTATTGCTTCAACTTAGAAGCTTATTCTGTGTTCTACTATGGTGCTTTTAGTATCTCCGCATACCGCAGCACGCGACATAGCTTTGAAGACGATAAATGTAACCGATTCAGAGAGAAGAGCGGCCAATGTGACGATCTGGCTTTAAGTAGATTCGATAACAATTGACGAAAACGGGCGGATTTCTCAGGTTTTTACTACATATGAACGCTTTTCACATTTTCCCGTGCAACGCGGCTGCTAGTCCTCCTTTCATGCAAAATCATATGGTTCCACCCATTGTCCAAGGCATCAAAGCCGCCTAAAAAGTGATTAATCGATAACCAAAACTTGAATTGTACTGCTTCTTATGGCTATTGCTTCAGCTTAGAAGCTTCTTCTGTGTAATACTATGGTGCTTTTAGTGTCTCCGCATACCGCAGCACGCGACATAGCTTTGCAGACGATAAATGTAACCGTCTCAGAGAGAAAAGCGGCCAATGTGACGATCTGGCTTTAAGTCGATTCGATAACAAATGACGAAAACGGACGGATTTCTCAGGTTTTTACTACATATGAACCCTTTTCACAATCTCCCGTGCAACGCAGCTGCTAGTCCTCCTTTCATGCAAAATCTTAAGGTTCGACCTCATGTCCAAGGCACCAAAGCCGGCTAAAAATCAATAATCGATAACCAAAACATGAATTGTACTACTTCTTACTGACCATTGCTTCAACTTAGAAGCTTATTCTGTGTTCTACTATGGTGCTTTTAAGGTCTCCGCATACCGCAGCACGTGACATAGCTTTGCAGACGATAAATGTAACCGTCTCATAGAGAAAAGCGGCGAATGTGACGATCTGGCTTTAAGTCGATTCTATAACAAATGACGAAAACGGAAGGATTTCTCAGGTTTTTACTACATATGAACACTTTTCACATTCTCCCGTGCAACGCGGCTGCTAGTCCTCCTTTCATGCAAAATCGTAAGGTCCTAGGTCATGTCCAAGCCACCAAAGACGGCTAAAAAGTGAATAATCGACGCCTAAAACTTGAATTGTACTACTTCTTACTGGCTATTACTACAACATAGAAGCTTCTTCTGTGTTCTACTATGGTGCTTTTAGTGTCACCGCATACCGCAGCACGCGACATAGCTTTGCAGACGATAAATGTAACCGTCTCAGAGAGAAAAGCGGCCAATGTGACGATCTGGCTTTAAGTCGATTCGATAACAAATGACGAAAACGGACGGATTTCTCAGGTTTTTACTACATATGAACACCTCTCACATTCTCCCGTGCAACGCTTCTACTAGTCCTCCTTTCATGCAAAATCTTAAGGTCGTAGGTCATGTCCAAGCCACCAAACTGGCTAAAAAGTGAATAATTGACGCCTAAAACTTGAATTGTACTAATTCTTACTGGCTGTTACTTCAACTTAGAAGCTTCTTCTGTGTTCTACTATGCTGCTTTTAGTGTCTCCGCATACCGCAGCACGTTACATAGCTTTGCAGACGATAAATGTAACCGTCTCAGAGAGAAAAACGGCCAATGTGACGATCTGGCTTTAAGTCGATTCGATAACAAAAGACGAAAACGGACGGATTTCTCAGGTTTTTACTACATATGAACACTTTTCACATTCTCCCGTGCAACGCGGCTGCTAGTCCTCCATTCATGCAAAATCTTAAGGTCCTAGGTCATGCCCAAGCCACCAAAACTGGCTAAAAAGTGAATAATCGACGCCTAAAACTTGAATTGTACTACTTCTTACCGGCTATTACTTCAACTTAGAAGCTTCTTCTGTGTTCTACTATGGTGCTTTTAGTGTCTCCGCATACCGCAGCACGCGACGTAGCTTTGCAGACGATAAATGTAACCGTCTCAGAGAGAAAAGCGGCCTATGTGACGATCTGGCTTTAAGTCGATTCGATAACAAATGACGAAAACGGACGGATTTCTCAGGTTTTTAGTACATATGAACACTTTTCACATTCTCCCGTGGAACGCGGCTGCAAGTCCTCCTTTCATGCAAAATCTTAAGGTCGTAGGTCATGTCCAAGCCACCAAAGCCGGCTAAAAAGTGAATAATCGACGCCTAAAACTTGAATTGTACTACATCTTATGGCTATTACTTCAACATAGAAGCTTCTTCTGTGTTCTACTATGGTGCTTTTAGTGTCTCTGCATACCGCAGCACGCGACATAGCTTTGCAAACGCTAAATTTAACCGTCTCAGAGAGAAAAGCGGCCAATGTGACGATCTGGCTTTAAGTCGATTCGATAACAAATGACGAAAACGGACGGATTTCTCAGGTATTTACTACATATGAACACTTTTCACATTCTTCCGTGCAACGCAGCTGCTAGTCCACCTTTCATGCAAAATCTTAAGGTTCCACCTCTTGTCCAAGGCACCAAAGCCGCTAAAAAACAATAATCGATAACCAAAACTTGAATTGTACTGCTTCTTATGGCTATTGCTTCAACTTAGAAGCTTCTTCTGTGTTCTACTATGGTGCTTTTAGTGTCTCCGCATACCGCAGCACGTGACATAGTTTTGCAGACGATAAACGTAACCGTCTCAGAGAGAAAAGCGGCCAATGTGACGATCTGGCTTTAAGTCGATTCGATAACAAATGACGAAAACGGACGGATTTCTCAGGTTTTTACTACATATGAACACTTTTCACATTCTCCCGTGCACCGCGGCTGCTAGTCCTCCTTTCATGCAAAATATTAAGGTCCCAGGTCATGTCCAAGCCACCAAAGCCGGCTAAAATGTGAATAATCGACAACTAAAACTTGAATTGTACTACTTCTTACTGGCTATTGCTTCAACTTAGAAGCTTATTCTGTGTTCTACTATGGTGCTTTTAGTATCTCCGCATACCGCAGCACGCGACATAGCTTTGAAGACGATAAATGTAACCGATTCAGAGAGAAGAGCGGCCAATGTGACGATCTGGCTTTAAGTAGATTCGATAACAATTGACGAAAACGGGCGGATTTCTCAGGTTTTTACTACATATGAACGCTTTTCACATTTTCCCGTGCAACGCGGCTGCTAGTCCTCCTTTCATGCAAAATCATATGGTTCCACCCATTGTCCAAAGCACCAAAGCCGCCTAAAAAGTGAATAATCGATAACCAAAACTTGAATTGTACTGCTTCTTATGGCTATTGCTTCAGCTTAGAAGCTTCTTCTGTGTAATACTATGGTGCTTTTAAGGTCTCCACATACCGCAGCACGCGACATAGCTTTGCAGACGATAAATGTAACCGTCTCAGAGAGAAAAGCGGCGAATGTGACGATCTGGCTTTAAGTCGATTCTATAACAAATGACGAAAACGGAAGGATTTCTCAGGTTTTTACTACATATGAACACCTCTCAGATTCTCCCGTGCAACGCTTCTACTAGTCCTCCTTTCATGCAAAATCTTAAGGTCCTAGGTCATGTCCAAGCCACCAAACTGGCTAAAAAGTGAATAATCGACGCCTAAAACTTGAATTGTACTAATTCTTACTGGCTATTACTTCAACTTAGAAGCTTCTTCTGTGTTCTACTATGCTGCTTTTAGTGTCTCCGCATACCGCAGCACGCGACATAGCTTTGCAGACGATAAATGTAACCGTCTCAGAGAGAAAAACGGCCAATGTGACGATCTGGCTTTAAGTCGATTCGATAACAAAAGACGAAAACGGACGGATTTCTCAGGTTTTTACTACATATGAACACTTTTCACATTCTCCCGTGCAACGCTTCTACTAGTCCTCCTTTCATGCAAAATCTTAAGGTCCTAGGTCATGTCCAAGCCACCAAACTGGCTAAAAGTGAATAATCGACGCCTAAAACTTGAATTGTACTAATTCTTACTGGCTATTACTTCAACTTAGAAGCTTCTTCTGTGTTCTACTATGCTGCTTTTAGTGTCTCCGCATACCGCAGCACGCGACATAGCTTTGCAGGCGATAAATGTAACCGTATCAGAGAGAAAAACGGCCAATGTGACGATCTGGCTTTAAGTCGATTCGATAACAAAAGACGAAAACGGACGGATTTCTCAGGTTTTTACTACATATGAACACTTTTCACATTCTCCCGTGCATCTCGGCTGCTAGTCCTCCTTTCATGCAAAATTTTAAGGTCCTAGGTCATGTCCAAGCCACCAAAACTGGCTAAAAAGTGAATAATCGACGCCTAAAACTTGAATTGTACTACTTCTTACCTGCTATTACTTCAACTTAGAAGCTTCTTCTGTGTTCTACTATGCTGCTTTTAGTGTCTCCGCATACCGCAGCACGCGACGTAGCTTTGCAGACGATAAATGTAACCGTCTCAGAGAGAAAAGCGGCCTATGTGACGATCTGGCTTTAAGTCGATTCGATAACAAATGACGAAAACAGACGGATTTCTCAGGTTTTTGCTACATATGAACACTTTTCACATTCTCCCGTGCAACGCAGCTGCAAGTCCTCCTTTCATGCAAAATCTTTAGGTACTAGGTCATGTCCAAGCCAATAAAGCCGGCTAAAAAGTGAATAATCGACAACTAATACTTGAATTGTACTACTTGTTACTTTTTATTGCTTCAACTTAGAAGCTTCTTCTGTGTTCTACTATGGTGCTTTTAGTGTCTCCGCATACCGCAGCACGTGACATAGCTTTGCAGACGTTAAACGTAACCATTTCAGAGAGAAAAGCGGCCATAGTGACGATCTGGCGTTAAGTCGATTCGATAACAAATGACGAAAACGGACGGATTTCTCAGGTTTTTACTACATATGAACCCTTTTCACATACTCCCGTGCAACGCAGCTACTAGTCCTTCTTTCAAGCAAAATATTGAGGTTCGACCTCATGTCCAAGGCACCAAAGCCGGCTAAAGATCAATAATCGAGAGCCAAAACTTGAATTGGACTACTTCTTACTGGCCATTGCTTCAACTTAGAAGCTTATTCTGTGTTCCACTATGGTGCTTTTAGTGTCTCCGCATACCGCAGCACGCGACATAGCTTTGCAGACGATAAATGTAACCGTCTCAGAGAGAAAAGCGGCCAATGTGACGATCTGGCTTTAAGTCGATTCGATATCAAATGACGAAAACGGACGGATTTCTCAGCTTTTTACTACATATGAACACCTTTCACATTCTCCCGTGCAACGCGGCTGCTAGTCCTACTTTCATGCAAAATCTTAAGGTCCTAGGTCATGTCCAAGCCACCAAAGCCGGCTAAAGAGTGAATAATCGACGCTTAAAACTTGAATTGTACTACTTCTTACTGGCTATTACTTCATTTTAGAAGCTTCTTCTGTGTTCTACTATGCTGCTTTTAGTGTCTCCGCATACCGCAGCACGCGACATAGCCTTACAGACGATAAACGTATCCATTTCAGAGAGAAAAGCGGCCATAGTGACTATCTGGCTTTAAGTCGATTCGATAACAAATGACGAAAACGGACGGATTTCTCAAGTTTTTACTACATATGAACCCTTTTGACATTCTCCCGTGCAACGCAGCTGCTAGTCCTCCTTTCAAGCAAAATCTTAAGGTTCGACCTCATGTCCAAGGCACCAAAGCCGGCTAAAGATCAATAATCGATAGCCAAGACTTGAATTGTACTACTTGTTACTGGCCATTGTTTCAACTTAGAAGCTTATTCTGTGTTCCACTATGGTGCTTTTAGTGTCTCCGCATACCGCAGCACGCGACATAGCTTTGCAGACGATAAATGTAACCGTCTCAGAGAGAAAAGCGGCCAATGTGACGATCTGGCTTTAAGTCGATTCGATAACAAATGACGAAAACGGACGGATTTCTCAGGTTTTTACTACATATGAACACTTTTCACATTCTCCCGTGCAACGCGGCTGCTAGTCCTCCTTTCAAGCAAAATCTTAAGGTACTAGGTCATGTCCAAGCCAATAAAGCCGGCTAAAAAGTGAATAATCGACAACTAATACTTGAATTGTTCTACTTCGTACTGGTTATTGCTTCAACTTAGAAGCTTCTTCTGTGTTCTACTATGGTGCTTTTAGTGTCTCCGCATACCGCAGCACGCGACATAGCTTTGCAGACGATAAATGTAACCGTCTCAGAGATAAAAGCGGCCAATGTGGCGATCTGGCTTTAAGTCGAATCGATAACAAATGACGAAAACGGACGGATTTCTCAGGTTTTTAGTACATATGAACACTTTTCACATTCTCCCGTGCAACGCGGCTGCTAATCCTCCTTTCATGCAAAATCTTAAGGTACTAGGTCATGTCCAAACCAATAAAGCCGGCTTAAAAGTGAATAATCGACAACTAATACTTGAATTATACTACTCGTTACTTTTTATTGCTTCAACTTAGAAGCTTCTTCTGTGTTCTACTATGGTGCTTTTAGTGTCTCCGCATACCGCAGCACGTGACATAGCCTTGCAGACGATAAACGTAACCATTTCAGAGAGAAAAGCGGCCAATGTGACGATCTGGCTTTAAGTCGATTCGATAACAAATGACGAAAACGGACGGATTTCTCAGGTTTTTACTACATATGAACACCTTTCACATTCTCCCGTGCAACGCGGCTACCAGTCCTCCTTTCATGCAAAATCTTAAGGTCCTAGGTCATGTCCAAGCCACCAAAACTGGCTAAAAAGTGAATAATCGACGCCTAAAACTTGAATTGTACTACTTCTTACTGGCTATTACTTCAACTTAGAAGCTTCTTCTGTGTTCTACTATGGTGCTTTTAGTGTCTCCGCATACCGCAGCACGCGACATAGCTTTGCAGACGATAAATGTAACCGGCTCAGAGAGAAAAGCGGCCAATGTGACGATCTGGCTTTAAGTCGAATCGATAACAAATGACGAAAACGGACGGATTTCTCAGGTTTTTAGTACATATGAACACTTTTCACATTCTCCCGTGCAACGCGGCTGCTAATCCTCCTTTCATGCAAAATCTTAAGGTACTAGGTCATGTCCAAGCCAATAAAGCCGCCTAAAAAGTGAATAATCGATAACCAAAACTTGAATTGTACTGCTTCTTATGGCTATTGCTTCAGCTTAGAAGCTTCTTCTGTGTAATACTATGGTGCTTTTAGTGTCTCCGCATACCGCAGCACGCGACATAGCTTTGCAGACGATAAATGTAACCGTCTCAGAGAGAAAAGCGGCCAATGTGACGATCTGGCTTTAAGTCGATTCGATAACAAATGACGAAAACGGACGGATTTCTCAGGTTTTTACTACATATGAACCCTTTTCACAATCTCCCGTGCAACGCAGCTGCTAGTCCTCCTTTCATGCAAAATCTTAAGGTTCGACCTCATGTCCAAGGCACCAAAGCCGGCTAAAAATCAATAATCGATAACCAAAACATGAATTGTACTACTTCTTACTGACCATTGCTTCAACTTAGAAGCTTATTCTGTGTTCTACTATGGTGCTTTTAAGGTCTCCGCATACCGCAGCACGCGACATAGCTTTGCAGACGATAAATGTAACCGTCTCAGAGAGAAAAGCGGCGAATGTGACGATCTGGCTTTAAGTCGATTCGATAACAAATGACGAAAACGGACGGATTTCTCAGGTTTTTACTACATATGAACACCTCTCACATTCTCCCGTGCAACGCTTCTACTAGTCCTCCTTTCATGCAAAATCTTAAGGTCCTAGGTCATGTCCAAGCCACCAAACTGGCTAAAAAGTGAATAATCGACGCCTAAAACTTGAATTGTACTAATTCTTACTGGCTATTACTTCAACTTAGAAGCTTCTTCTGTGTTGTACTATGCTGCTTTTAGTGTCTCCGCATACCGCAGCACGCGACGTAGCTTTGCAGACGATAAATGTAACCGTCTCAGAGAGAAAAGCGGCCTATGTGACGATCTGGCTTTAAGTCGATTCGATAACAAATGACGAAAACGGACGGATTTCTCAGGTTTTTACTACATATGAACACTTTTCACATTCTCCCGGGCAACGCGGCTGCAAGTCCTCCTTTCATGCAAAATCTTAAGGTCGTAGGTCATGTCCAAGCCACCAAAGCCGGCTAAAAAGTGAATAATCGACGCCTAAAACTTGAATTGTACTACTTCTTATGGCTATTACTTCAACATAGAAGCTTCTTCTGTGTTCTACTATGGTGCTTTTAGTGTCTCTGCATACCGCAGCACGCGACATAGCTTTGCAAACGATAAATGTAACCGTCTCAGAGAGAAAAGCGGCCAATGTGACGATCTGGCTTTAAGTCGATTCGATAACAAATGACGAAAACGGACGGATTTCTCAGGTTTTTACTACATATGAACACTTTTCACATTCTCCCGTGCAACGCAGCTGCTAGTCCACCTTTCATGCAAAATCTTAAGGTTCCACCTCTTGTCCAAGGCACCAAAGCCGCTAAAAAACAATAATCGATAACCAAAACTTGAATTGTACTGCTTCTTATGGCTATTGCTTCAACTTAGAAGCTCCTTCTGTGTTCTACTATGGTGCTTTTAGTGTCTCCGCATACCGCAGCACGTGACATAGTTTTGCAGACGATAAACGTAACCGTCTCAGAGAGAAAAGCGGCAATAGTGACGATCTGGCTTTAAGTCGATTCGATATCAAATGACGAAAACGGACGGATTTCTCAGCTTTTTACTACATATGAACACTTTTCACATTCTCCCGTGCAACGCGGCTGCTAGTCCTACTTTCATGCAAAATCTTAAAGTCCTAGGTCATGTCCAAGCCACCAAAGCCGGCTAAAGAGTGAATAATCGACGCTTAAAACTTGAATTGTACTACTTCTTACTGGCTATTACTTCATTTTAGAAGCTTCTTCTGTGTTCTACTATGCTGCTTTTAGTGTCTCCGCATACCGCAGCACGCGACATAGCCTTGCAGACGATAAACGTAACCATTTCAGAGAGAAAAGCGGCCATAGTGACGATCTGGCTTTAAGTCGATTCGATAACAAATGACGAAAACGGACGGATTTCTCAAGTTTTTACTACATATGAACCCTTTTGACATTCTCCCGTGCAACGCAGCTGCTAGTCCTCCTTTCAAGCAAAATCTTAAGGTTCGACCTCATGTCCAAGGCACCAAAGCCGGCTAAAGATCAATAATCGATAGCCAAGACTTGAATTGTACTACTTCTTACTGGCCATTGCTTCAACTTAGAAGCTTATTCTGTGTTCCACTATGGTGCTTTTAGTGTCTCCGCATACCGCAGCACGCGACATAGCTTTGCAGACGATAAATGTAACCGTCTCAGAGAGAAAAGCGGCCAATGTGTCGATCTGGCTTTAAGTCGATTCGATAACAAATGACGAAAACGGACGGATTTCTCAGGTTTTTACTACATATGAACACTTTTCACATTCTCCCGTGCAACACGGCTGCTAGTCCTCCTTTCAAGCAAAATCTTAAGGTACTAGGTCATGTCCAAGCCAATAAAGCCGGCTAAAAAGTGAATAATCGACAACTAATACTTGAATTGTTCTACTTCGTACTGGTTATTGCTTCAACTTAGAAGCTTCTTCTGTGTTCTACTATGGTGCTTTTAGTGTCTCCGCATACCGCAGCACGCGACATAGCTTTGCAGACGATAAATGTAACCGTCTCAGAGATAAAAGCGGCCAATGTGGCGATCTGGCTTTAAGTCGAATCGATAACAAATGACGAAAACGGACGGATTTCTCAGGTTTTTAGTACATATGAATACTTTTCACATTCTCCCGTGCAACGCGGCTGCTAATCCTCCTTTCATGCAAAATCTTAAGGTACTAGGTCATGTCCAAACCAATAAAGCCGGCTAAAAAGTGAATAATCGACAACTAATACTTGAATTATACTACTCGTTACTTTTTATTGCTTCAACTTAGAAGCTTCTTCTGTGTTCTACTATGGTGCTTTTAGTGTCTCCGCATACCGCAGCACGTGACATAGCCTTGCAGACGATAAACGTAACCATTTCAGAGAGAAAAGCGGCCAATGTGACGATCTGGCTTTAAGTCGATTCGATAACAAATGACGAAAACGGACGGATTTCTCAGGTTTTTACTACATATGAACACCTTTCACATTCTCCCGTGCAACGCGGCTACCAGTCCTCCTTTCATGCAAAATCTTAAGGTCCTAGGTCATGTCCAAGCCACCAAAACTGGCTAAAAAGTGAATAATCGACGCCTAAAACTTGAATTGTACTACTTCTTACTGGCTATTACTTCAACTTAGAAGCTTCTTCTGTGTTCTACTATGGTGCTTTTAGTGTCTCCGCATACCGCAGCACGCGACATAGCTTTGCAGACGATAAATGTAACCGGCTCAGAGAGAAAAGCGGCCAATGTGACGATCTGGCTTTAAGTCGAATCGATAACAAATGACGAAAACGGACGGATTTCTCAGGTTTTTAGTACATATGAACACTTTTCACATTCTCCCGTGCAACGCAGCTGCTAATCCTCCTTTCATGCAAAATCTTAAGCTACTAGGTCATGTCCAAGCCAATAAAGCCGCCTAAAAAGTGAATAATCGATAACCAAAACTTGAATTGTACTGCTTCTTATGGCTATTGCTTCAGCTTAGAAGCTTCTTCTGTGTAATACTATGGTGCTTTTAGTGTCTCCGCATACCGCAGCACGCGACATAGCTTTGCAGACGATAAATGTAACCGTCTCAGAGAGAAAAGCGGCCAATGTGACGATCTGGCTTTAAGTCGATTCGATAACAAATGACGAAAACGGACGGATTTCTCAGGTTTTTACTACATATGAACCCTTTTCACAATCTCCCGTGCAACGCAGCTGCTAGTCCTCCTTTCATGCAAAATCTTAAGGTTCGACCTCATGTCCAAGGCACCAAAGCCGGCTAAAAATCAATAATCGATAACCAAAACATGAATTGAACTACTTCTTACTGACCATTGCTTCAACTTAGAAGTTTATTCTGTGTTCTACTATGGTGCTTTTAAGGTCTCCGCATACCGCAGCACGCGACATAGCTTTGCAGACGATAAATGTAACCGTCTCAGAGAGAAAAGCGGCGAATGTGACGATCTGGCTTTAAGTCGATTCGATAACAAATGACGAAAACGGACGGATTTCTCAGGTTTTTACTACATATGAACACTTTTCACATTCTCCCGTGCAACGCGGCTGCAAGTCCTCCTTTCATGCAAAATCTTAAGGTCGTAGGTCATGTCCAAGCCACCAAAGCCGGCTACAAAGTGAATAATCGACGCCTAAAACTTGAATTGTACTACTTCTTATGGCTATTACTTCAACATAGAAGCTTCTTCTGTGTTCTACTATGGTGCTTTTAGTGTCTCTGCATACCGCAGCACGCGACATAGCTTTGCAAACGATCAATGTAACCGTCTCAGAGAGAAAAGCGGCCAATGTGACGATCTGGCTTTAAGTCGATTCGATAACAAATGACGAAAACGGACGGATTTCTCAGGTTTTTACTACATATGAACACTTTTCACATTCTCCCGTGCAACGCAGCTGCTAGTCCACCTTTCATGCAAAATCTTAAGGTTCCACCTCTTGTCCAAGGCACCAAAGCCGCTAAAAAACAATAATCGATAACCAAAACTTGAATTGTACTGCTTCTTATGGCTATTGCTTCAACTTAGAAGCTTCTTCTGTGTTCTACTATGGTGCTTTTAGTGTCTCCGCATACCGCAGCACGTGACATAGTTTTGCAGACGATAAACGTAACCGTCTCAGAGAGAAAAGCGGCAATAGTGACGATCTGGCTTTAAGTCGATTCGATAACAAATGACGAAAACGGACGGATTTCTCAGGTTTTTACTACATATGAACACTTTTCACATTCTCCCGTGCACCGCGGCTGCTAGTCCTCCTTTCATGCAAAATATTAAGGTCCCAGGTCATGTCCAAGCCACCAAAGCCGGCTAAAATGTGAATAATCGACAACTAAAACTTGAATTGTACTACTTCTTACTGGCTATTGCTTCAACTTAGAAGCTTATTCTGTGTTCTACTATGGTGCTTTTAGTATCTCCGCATACCGCAGCACGCGACATAGCTTTGAAGACGATAAATGTAACCGATTCAGAGAGAAGAGCGGCCAATGTGACGATATGGCTTTAAGTAGATTCGATAACAATTGACGAAAACGGGCGGATTTCTCAGGTTTTTACTACATATGAACGCTTCTCACATTTTCCCGTGCAACGCGGCTGCTAGTCCTCCTTTCATGCAAAATCATATGGTTCCACCCATTGTCCAAGGCACCAAAGCCGCCTAAAAAGTGAATAATCGATAACCAAAACTTGAATTGTACTGCTTCTTATGGCTATTGCTTCAGCTTAGAAGCTTCTTCTGTGTAATACTATGGTGCTTTTAAGGTCTCCGCATACCGCAGCACGCGACGTAGCTTTGCAGACGATAAATGTAACCGTCTCAGAGAGAAAAGCGGCCAATGTGACGATCTGGCTTTAAGTCGATTCGATAACAAATGACGAAAACGGACGGATTTCTCAGGTTTTTACTACATATGAACACCTCTCAGATTCTCCCGTGCAACGCTTCTACTAGTCCTCCTTTCATGCAAAATCTTAAGGTCCTAGGTCATGTCCAAGCCACCAAACTGGCTAAAAAGTGAATAATCGACGCCTAAAACTTGAATTGTACTAATTCTTACTGGCTATTACTTCAACTTAGAAGCTTCTTCTGTGTTCTACTATGCTGCTTTTAGTGTCTCCGCATACCGCAGCACGCGACATAGCTTTGCAGACGATAAATGTAACCGTCTCAGAGAGAAAAACGGCCAATGTGACGATCTGGCTTTAAGTCGATTCGATAACAAAAGACGAAAACGGACGGATTTCTCAGGTTTTTAGTACATATGAACACTTTTCACATTCTCCCGTGCAACGCGGCTGCTAGTCCTCCTTTCAAGCAAAATCTTAAGGTACTAGGTCATGTCCAAGCCAATAAAGCCGGCTAAAAAGTGAATAATCGACAACTAATACTTGAATTGTTCTACTTCGTACTGGTTATTGCTTCAACTTAGAAGCTTCTTCTGTGTTCTACTATGGTGCTTTTAGTGTCTCCGCATACCGCAGCACGCGACATAGCTTTGCAGAAGATAAATGTAACCGTCTCAGAGATAAAAGCGGCCAATGTGGCGATCTGGCTTTAAGTCGAATCGATAACAAATGACGAAAACGGACGGATTTCTCAGGTTTTTAGTACATATGAACACTTTTCACATTCTCCCGTGCAACGCGGCTGCTAATCCTCCTTTCATGCAAAATCTTAAGGTACTAGGTCATGTCCAAGCCAATAAAGCCGGCTAAAAAGTGAATAATCGACAACTAATACTTGAATTATACTACTCGTTACTTTTTATTGCTTCAACTTAGAAGCTTCTTCTGTGTTCTACTATGGTGCTTTTAGTGTCTCCGCATACCGCAGCACGTGACATAGCCTTGCAGACGATAAACGTAACCATTTCAGAGAGAAAAGCGGCCAATGTGACGATCTGGCTTTAAGTCGATTCGATAACAAATGACGAAAACGGACGGATTTCTCAGGTTTTTACTACATATGAACACCTTTCACATTCTTCCGTGCAACGCGGCTACCAGTCCTCCTTTCATGCAAAATCTTAAGGTCCTAGGTCATGTCCAAGCCACTAAAACTGGCTAAAAAGTGAATAATCGACGCCTAAAACTTGAATTGTACTACTTCTTACTGGCTATTACTTCAACTTAGAAGCTTCTTCTGTGTTCTACTATGGTGCTTTTAGTGTCTCCGCATACCGCAGCACGCGACATAGCTTTGCAGACGATAAATGTAACCGGCTCAGAGAGAAAAGCGGCCAATGTGACGATCTGGCTTTAAGTCGAATCGATAACAAATGACGAAAATGGACGGATTTCTCAGGTTTTTAGTACATATGAACACTTTTCACATTCTCCCGTGCAACGCGGCTGCTAATCCTCCTTTCATGCAAAATCTTAAGGTACTAGGTCATGTCCAAGCCAATAAAGCCGCCTAAAAAGTGAATAATCGATAACCAAAACTTGAATTGTACTGCTTCTTATGGCTATTGCTTCAGCTTAGAAGCTTCTTCTGTGTAATACTATGGTGCTTTTAGTGTCTCCGCATACCGCAGCACGCGACATAGCTTTGCAGACGATAAATGTAACCGTCTCAGAGAGAAAAGCGGCCAATGTGACGATCTGGCTTTAAGTCGATTCGATAACAAATGACGAAAACGGACGGATTTCTCAGGTTTTTACTACATATGAACCCTTTTCACAATCTCCCGTGCAACGCAGCTGCTAGTCCTCCTTTCATGCAAAATCTTAAGGTTCGACCTCATGTCCAAGGCACCAAAGCCGGCTAAAAATCAATAATCGATAACCAAAACATGAATTCTACTACTTCTTACTGACCATTGCTTCAACTTAGAAGCTTATTCTGTGTTCTACTATGGTGCTTTTAAGGTCTCCGCATACCGCAGCACGCGACATAGCTTTGCAGACGATAAATGTAACCGTCTCAGAGAGAAAAGCGGCGAATGTGACGATCTGGCTTTAAGTCGATTCGATAACAAATGACGAAAACGGACGGATTTCTCAGGTTTTTACTACATATGAACACCTCTCACATTCTCCCGTGCAACGCTTCTACTAGTCCTCCTTTCATGCAAAATCTTAAGGTCCTAGGTCATGTCCAAGCCACCAAACTGGCTAAAAAGTGAATAATCGACGCCTAAAACTTGAATTGTACTAATTCTTACTGGCTATTACTTCAACTTAGAAGCTTCTTCTGTGTTCTACTATGCTGCTTTTAGTGTCTCCGCATACCGCAGCACGCGACGTAGCTTTGCAGACGATAAATGTAACCGTCTCAGAGAGAAAAGCGGCCTATGTGACGATCTGGCTTTAAGTCGATTCGATAACAAATGACGAAAACGGACGGATTTCTCAGGTTTTTACTACATATGAACACTTTTCACATTCTCCCGTGCAACGCAGCTGCTAGTCCTCCTTTCATGCAAAATCTTAAGGTTCGACCTCATGTCCAAGGCACCAAAGCCGGCTAAAAATCAATAATCGATAACCAAAACATGAATTGTACTACTTCTTACTGACCATTGCTTCAACTTAGAAGCTTATTCTGTGTTCTACTATGGTGCTTTTAAGGTCTCCGCATACCGCAGCACGCGACATAGCTTTGCAGACGATAAATGTAACCGTCTCAGAGAGAAAAGCGGCGAATGTGACGATCTGGCTTTAAGTCGATTCTATAACAAATGACGAAAACGGAAGCATTTCTCAGGTATTTACTACATATGAACCCTTTTCACATTCTCCCGTGCAACGCGGCTGCTAGTCCTCCTTTCAAGCAAAATCTTAAGGTCCTAGGTCATGTCCAAGCCACCAAAGACGGCTAAAAAGTGAATAATCGACGCCTAAAACTTGAATTGTACTACTTCTTACTGGCTATTACTACAACATAGAAGCTTCTTCTGTGTTCTACTATGGTGCTTTTAGTGTCACCGCATACCGCAGCACGCGACATAGCTTTGCAGACGATAAATGTAACCGTCTCAGAGAGAAAAGCGGCCAATGTGACGATCTGGCTTTAAGTCGATTCGATAACAAATGACGAAAACGGACGGATTTCTCAGGTTTTTACTACATATGAACACCTCTCACATTCTCCCGTGCAACGCTTCTACTAGTCCTCCTTTCATGCAAAATCTTAAGGTCCTAGGTCATGTCCAAGCCACCAAACTGGCTAAAAAGTGAATAATCGGCGCCTAAAACTTGAATTGTACTAATTCTTACTGGCTATTACTTCAACTTAGAAGCTTCTTCTGTGTTCTACTATGCTGCTTTTAGTGTCTCCGCATACCGCAGAACGCGACGTAGCTTTGCAGACGATAAATGTAACCGTCTCAGAGAGAAAAGCGGCCTATGTGACGATCTGGCTTTAAGTCGATTCGATAACAAATGACGAAAACGGACGGATTTCTCAGGTGTTTAGTACATATGAACACTTTTCACATTCTCCCGTGCAACGCGGCTGCAGGTCCTCCTTTCATGCAAAATCTTAAGGTCGTAGGTCATGTCCAAGCCACCAAAGCCGGCTAAAAAGTGAATAATCGACGCCTAAAACTTGAATTGTACTACTTCTTATGGCTATTACTTCAACATAGAAGCTTCTTCTGTGTTCTACTATGGTGCTTTTAGTGTCTCTGCATACCGCAGCACGCGACATAGCTTTGCAGACGATAAATGTAACCGTCTCAGAGAGAAAAGCGGCCAATGTGACGATCTGGCTTTAAGTCGATTCGATAACAAATGACGAAAACGGACGGATTTCTCAGGTATTTACTACATATGAACACTTTTCACATTCTCCCGTGCAACGCGGCTGCTAGTCCTCCTTTCATGCATAATCTTAAGGTCCTAGGTCATGTCCAAGCCACCAAAGCCGGCTAAAATGTGAATAATCGACAACTAAAACTTGAATTGTACTACTTCTTACTGGCTATTGCTTCAACTTAGAAGCTTATTCTGTGTTCTACTATGGTGCTTTTAGTATCTCCGCATACCGCAGCACGCGACATAGCTTTGAAGACGATAAATGTAACCGATTCAGAGAGAAGAGCGGCCAATGTGACGATATGGCTTTAAGTAGATTCGATAACAATTGACGAAAACGGGCGGATTTCTCAGGTTTTTACTACATATGAACGCTTTTCACATTTTCCCGTGCAACGCGGCTGCTAGTCCTCCTTTCATGCAAAATCATATGGTTCCACCCATTGTCCAAGGCACCAAAGCCTAGCCTAAAAAGTGAATAATCGATAACCAAAACTTGAATTGTACTAATTCTTACAGGCTATTACTTCAACTTAGAAGCTTCTTCTGTGTTCTACTATGCTGCTTTTAGTGTCTCCGCATACCGCAGCACGCGACATAGCTTTGCAGACGATAAATGTAACCGTCTCAGAGAGAAAAACGGCCAATGTGACGATCTGGCTTTAAGTCGATTCGATAACAAAAGACGAAAACGGACGGATTTCTCAGGTTTTTACTACATATGAACAATTTTCACATTCTCCCGTGCATCTCGGCTGCTAGTCCTCCTTTCATGCAAAATCTTAAGGTCCTAGGTCATGTCCAAGCCACCAAAACTGGCTAAAAAGTGAATAATCGACGCCTAAAACTTGAATTGTACTACTTCTTACCGGCTATTACTTCAACTTAGAAGCTTCTTCTGTGTTCTACTATGGTGCTTTTAGTGTCTCCGCATACCGCAGCACGCGACGTAGCTTTGCAGACGATAAATGTAACCGTCTCAGAGAGAAAAGCGGCCAATGTGACGATATGGCTTTAAGTCGATTCGATAACAAATGACGAAAACGGACGGATTTCTCAGGTTTTTGCTACATATGAACACTTTTCACATTCTCCCGTGCAACGCAGCTGCAAGTCCTCCTTTCATGCAAAATCTTTAGGTACTAGGTCATGTCCAAGCCAATAAAGCCGGCTAAAAAGCGAATAATCGACAACTAATACTTGAATTGTACTACTTGTTACTTTTTATTGCTTCAACTTAGAAGCTTCTTCTGTGTTCTACTATGGTGCTTTTAGTGTCTCCGCATACCGCAGCACGTGACATAGCTTTGCAGACGATAAACGTAACCATTTCAGAGAGAAAAGCGGCCATAGTGACGATCTGGCTTTAAGTCGATTCGATAACAAATGACGAAAACGGACGGATTTCTCAGGTTTTTACTACATATGAACCCTTTTCACAAACTCCCGTGCAACGCAGCTACTAGTCCTTCTTTCAAGCAAAATCTTGAGGTTCGACCTCATGTCCAAGGCACCAAAGCCGGCTAAAGATCAATAATCGAGAACCAAAACTTGAATTGTACTACTTCTTACTGGCCATTGCTTCAACTTAGAAGCTTATTCTGTGTTCCACTATGGTGCTTTTAGTGTCTCCGCATACCGCAGCACGCGACATAGCTTTGCAGACGATAAATGTAACCGTCTCAGAGAGAAAAGCGGCCAATGTGACGATCTGGCTTTAAGTCGATTCGATAACAAATGACGAAAACGGACGGATTTCTCAGCTTTTTACTACATATGAACACTTTTCACATTCTCCCGTGCAACGCGGCTGCTAGTCCTACTTTCATGCAAAATCTTAAAGTCCTAGGTCATGTCCAAGCCACCAAAGCCGGCTAAAGAGTGAATAATCGACGCCTAAAACTTGAATTGTACTACTTCTTACTGGCTATTACTTCATTTTAGAAGCTTCTTCTGTGTTCTACTATGGTGCTTTTAGTGTCTCCGCATACCACAGCACGCGACATAGGTTTGCAGACGATAAATGTAACCGTCTCAGAGAGAAAAGCGGCCAATGTGACGATCTGGCTTTAAGTCGATTCGTTAACAATTGACGTAAACGGACGGATATCACAGGTTCTTACTACATATGAACACCTTTCACATTCTCCCGTGCAACGCGGCTACCAGTCCTCCTTTCATGCAAAATCTTAAGGTCCTAGGTCATGTCCAAGCCACCAAAACTGGCTAAAAAGTGAATAATCGACTCCTAAAACTTGAATTGTACTACTTCTTACTGGCTATTACTTCAACTTAGAAGCTTCTTCTGTGTTCTACTATGCTGCTTTTAGTGTCTCCGCATACCGCAGCACGCGACATAGCCTTGCAGGCGATAAACGTAACCATTTCAGAGAGAAAAGCGGCCATAGTGACGATCTGGCTTTAAGTCGATTCGATAACAAATGACGAAAACGGACGGATTTCTCAGATTTTTAGTACATATGAACACTTTTCACATTCTCCCGTGCAACGCGGCTGCTAGTCCTCCTTTCAAGCAAAATCTTAAGGTACTAGGTCATGTCCAAGCCAATAAAGCCAGCTAAAAAGTGAATAATCGACAACTAATACTTGAATTATACTACTCGTTACTTTTTATTGCTTCAACTTAGAAGCTTCTTCTGTGTTCTACTATGGTGCTTTTAGTGTCACCGCATACCGCAGCACGCGACATAGCTTTGCAGACGATAAATGTAACCGTCTCAGAGAGAAAAGCGGCCAATATGACGATCTGGCTTTAAGTCGATTCGATAACAAATGACGAAAACGGACGGATTTCTCAGGTTTTTACTACATATGAACACTTTTCACAATTCTCCCGTGCAACGCAGCTGCTAGTCCTCCTTTCATGCAAAATGTTAAGGTTCCACCTCTTGTCCAAGGCACCAAAGCCGCTAAAAAACAATAATCGATAACCAAAACTTGAATTGTACTGCTTCTTATGGCTATTGCTTCAACTTAGAAGCTTCTTCTGTGTTCTACTATGGTGCTATTAGTGTCTCCGCATACCGCAGCACGTGACATAGTTTTGCAGACGATAAACGTAACCGTCTCAGAGAGAAAAGCGGCAATAGTGACGATCTGACTTTAAGTCGATTCGATAACAAATGACGAAAACGGACGGATTTCTCAGGTTTTTACTACATATGAACACTTTTCACATTCTCCCGTGCACCGCGGCTGCTAGTCCTCCTTTCATGCAAAATATTAAGGTCCCAGGTCATGTCCAAGCCACCAAAGCCGGCTAAAATGTGAATAATCGACAATTAAAACTTGAATTGTACTACTTCTTACTGGATATTGCTTCAACTTAGAAGCTTATTCTGTGTTCTACTGTAGTGCTTTTAGTATCTCCGCATACCGCAGCACGCGACATAGCTTTGAAGACGATAAATGTAACCGATTCAGAGAGAAGAGCGGCCAATGTGACGATCTGGCTTTAAGTAGATTCGATAACAATTGACGAAAACGGGTGGATTTCTCAGGTTTTTACTACATATGAACGCTTTTCACATTTTCCCGTGCAACGCGGCTGCTAGTCCTCCTTTCATGCAAAATCATAAGGTTCCACCTCTTGTCCAAGGCACCAAAGCCGCCTAAAAAGTGAATAATCGATAACCAAAACTTGAATTGTACTGCTTCTTATGGCTATTGCTTCAGCTTAGAAGCTTCTTCTGTGTAATACTATGGTGCTTTTAGTGTCTCCGCATACCGCAGCACGCGACATAGCTTTGCAGACGATAAATGTAACCGTCTCAGAGAGAAAAGCGGCCAATGTGACGATCTGGCTTTAAGTCGTTTCGATAACAAATGACGAAAACGGACGGATTTCTCAGGTTTTTAGTACATATGAACACTTTTCACATTCTCCCATGCAACGCGGCTGCTACTCCTCCTTTCATGCAAGATCTTAAGGTCCTAGGTCATGTCCAAGCCACCAAAACTGGCTAAAAAGTGAATAATCGACGCCTAAAACTTGAATTGTACTACGTCTTACCGGCTATTACTTCAACTTAGAAGCTTCTTCTGTGTTCTACTATGGTGCTTTTAGAGTCTCCGCATACCGCAGCACGTGAGATAGCTTTGCAGACGATAAACGTAACCGTTTTAGAGAGAAAAGCGGCCAATGTGACGATCTGGCTTTAAGTAGATTCGATAACAAATGAAGAAAACGGACGGATTTCTCAGGTTTTTACTACATATGAACCCTTTTCACAATCTCCCGTGCAACGCAGCTGCTAGTCCTGCTTTCATGCAAAATCTTAAGGTTCGACCTCATGTCCAAGGCACCAAAGCCGGCTAAAAATCAATAATCGATAACCAAAACATGAATTGTACTACTTCTTACTGACCATTGCTTCAACTTAGAAGCTTATTCTGTGTTCTACTATGGTGCTTTTAAGGTCTCCGCATACCGCAGCACGCGACATAGCTTTGCAGACGATAAATGTAACCGTCTCAGAGAGAAAAGCGGCGAATGTGACGATCTGGCTTTAAGTCGATTCTATAACAAATGACGAAAACGGAAGGATTTCTCAGGTTTTTACTACATATGAACACTTTTCATATTTTCCCGTGTAACGCGGCTGCTAGTCCTCCTTTCATGCAAAATCTTAAGGTCCTAGGTCATGTCCAAGCCACCAAAGACGGCTAAAAAGTGAATAATCGACGCCTAAAACTAGAATTGTACTACGTCTTACTGGCTATTACTACAACATAGAAGCTTCTTCTGTGTTCTACTATGGTGCTTTTAGTGTCACCACATACCGCAGCACGCGACATAGCTTTGCAGACGATAAATGTAACCGTCTCAGAGAGAAAAGCGGCCAATGTGACGATCTGGCTTTAAGTCGATTCGATAACAAATGACGAAAACGGACGGATTTCTCAGGTTTTTACTACATATGAACACCTCTCACATTCTCCCGTGCAACGCTTCTACTAGTCCTCCTTTCATGCAAAATCTTAAGGTCCTAGGTCATGTCCAAGCCACCAAACTGGCTAAAAAGTGAATAATCGACGCCTAAAACTTGAATTGTACTAATTCTTACTGGCTATTACTTCAACTTAGAAGCTTCTTCTGTGTTCTACTATGCTGCTTTTAGTGTCTCCGCATACCGCAGCACGCGACATAGCTTTGCAGACGATAAATGTAACCGTCTCAGAGAGAAAAGCGGCCAATGTGACGATCTGGCTTTAAGTCGATTCGATAACAAAAGACGAAAACGGACGGATTTCTCAGGTTTTTACTACATATGAACACTTTTCACATTCTCCCGTGCACCGCGGCTGCTAGTCCTCCTTTCATGCAAAATATTAAGGTCCCAGGTCATGTCCAAGCCACCAAAGCCGGCTAAAATGTGAATAATCGACAATTAAAACTTGAATTGTACTACTTCTTACTGGCTATTGTTTCAACTTAGAAGCTTATTCTGTGTTCTACTATGGTGCTTTTAGTATCTCCGCATACCGCAGCACGCGACATAGCTTTGAAGACGATAAATGTAACCGATTCAGAGAGAAGAGCGGCCAATGTGGCGATCTGGCTTTAAGTCGATTCGATAACAAATGACGAAAACGGACGGATTTCTCAGGTTTTTACTACATATGAACACTTTTCACATTCTCCCATGCAACGCGGCGGCTAGTCCTCCTTTCATGCAAGATCTTAAGGTCCTAGGTCATGTCCAAGCCACCAAAACTGGCTAAAAAGTGAATAATCGACGCCTAAAACTTGAATTGTACTACGTCTTACCGGCTATTACTTCAACTTAGAAGCTTCTTCTGTGTTCTACTATGGTGCTTTTAGTGTCTCCGCATACCGCAGCACGTGAGATAGCTTTGCAGACGATAAACGTAACCGTTTCAGAGGGAAAAGCGGCCAATGTGACGATCTGGCTTTAAGTAGATTCGATAACAAATGAAGAAAACGGACGGATTTCTCAGGTTTTTACTACATATGAACCCTTTTCACAATCTCCCGTGCAACGCAGCTGCTAGTCCTCCTTTCATGCAAAATCTTAAGGTTCGACCTCATGTCCAAGGCACCAAAGCCGGCTAAAAATCAATAATCGATAACCAAAACATGAATTGTACTACTTCTTACTGACCATTGCTTCAACTTAGAAGCTTATTCTGTGTTCTACTATGGTGCTTTTAAGGTCTCCGCATACCGCAGCACGCGACATAGCTTTGCAGACGATAAATGTAACCGTCTCAGAGAGAAAAGCGGCGAATGTGACGATCTGGCTTTAAGTCGATTCTATAACAAATGACGAAAACGGATGGATTTCTCAGGTATTTACTACATATGAACACTTTTCACATTTTCCCGTGCAACGCGGCTGCTAGTCCTCCTTTCATGCAAAATCTTAAGGTTCTAGGTCATGTCCAAGCCACCAAAGACGGCTAAAAAGTGAATAATCGACGCCTAAAACTTGAATTGTACTACTTCTTACTGGCTATTACTACAACATAGAAGCTTCTTCTGTGTTCTACTATGGTGCTTTTAGTGTCACCACACACCGCTGCACGCGACATAGCTTTGCAGACGATAAATGTAACCGTCTCAGAGAGAAAAGCGGCCAATGTGACGATCTGGCTTTAAGTCGATTCGATAACAAATGACGAAAACGGACGGATTTCTCAGGTTCTTACTACATATGAACACCTCTCACATTCTCCCGTGCAACGCTTCTACTAGTCCTCCTTTCATGCAAAATCTTAAGGTCCTAGGTCATGTCCAAGCCACCAAACTGGCTAAAAAGTGAATAATCGACGCCTAAAACTTGAATTGTACTAATTCTTACTGGCTATTACTTCAACTTAGAAGCTTCTTCTGTGTTGTACTATGGTGCTTTTAGTGTCTCCGCATACCGCAGCACGCGACATAGCTTAGCAGACGATAAATGTAACCGTCTCAGAGAGAAAAGCGGCCAATGTGACGATCTGGCTTTAAGTCGATTCGATAACAAAAGACGAAAACGGACGGATTTCTCAGGTTTTTACTACATATGAACACTTTTCACATTCTCCCGTGCAACGCGGCTGCTAGTCTTCCTTTCATGCAAAATCTTAAGGTCCTAGGTCATGTCCAAGCCACCAAAACTGGCTAAAAAGTGAATAATCGACGCCTAAAACTTGAATTGTACTACTTCTTACCGGCTATTACTTCAACTTAGAAGCTTCTTCTGTGTTCTACTATGGTGCTTTTAGTGTCTCCGCATACCGCAGCATGCGACGTAGCTTTGCAGACGATAAATGTAACCGTCTCAGAGAGAAAAGCGGCCAATGTGACGATCTGGCTTTAAGTCGATTCGATAACAAATGACGAAAACGGACGGATTTCTCAGGTTTTTAGTACATATGAACACTTTTCACATTCTCCCGTGCAACGCGGCTGCAAGTCCTCCTTTCATGCAAAATCATAAGGTCCTAGGTCATGTCCAAGCCACCAAAGCCGGCTAAAAAGTGAATAATCGACGCCTAAAACTTGAATTGTACTACTTCTTATGGCTATTACTTCAACATAGAAGCTTCTTCTGTGTTCTACTATGGTGCTTTTAGTGTCACCACATACCGCAGCACGCGACATAGCTTTGCAGACGATAAATGTAACCGTCTCAGAGAGAAAAGCGGCCAATGTGACGATCTGGCTTTAAGTCGATTCGATAACAAATGACGAAAACGGACGGATTTCTCAGGTTCTTACTACATATGAACACTTTTCACATTCTCCCATGCAACGCGGCTGCTAGTCCTCCTTTCATGCAAGATCTTAAGGTCCTAGGTCATGTCCAAGCCACCAAAACTGGCTAAAAAGTGAATAATCGACACCTAAAACTTGAATTGTACTACATCTTACCGGCTATTACTTACACTTAGAAGCTTCTTCTGCGTTCTACTATGGTGCTTTTAGTGTCTCCGCATACCGCAGCACGTGAGATAGCTTTGCAGACGATAAACGTAACCGTTTCAGAGAGAAAAGCGGCCAATGTGACGATCTTGCTTTAAGTAGATTCGATAACAAATGAAGAAAACGGACGGATTTCTCAGGTTTTTACTACATATGAACCCTTTTCACAATCTCCCGTGCAACGCAGCTGCTAGTCCTCCTTTCATGCAAAATCTTAAGGTTCGACCTCATGTCCAAGGCACCAAAGCCGGCTAAAAATCAAAAATCGATAACCAAAACATGAATTGTACTACTTCTTACAGACCATTGCTTCAACTTAGAAGCTTATTCTGTGTTCTACTATGGTGCTTTTAAGGTCTCCGCATACCGCAGCACGCGACATAGTTTTGCAGACGATAAATGTAACCGTCTCAGAGAGAAAAGCGGCGAATGTGACGATCTGGCTTTAAGTCGATTCTATAACAAATGACGAAAACGGAAGGATTTCTCAGGTTTTTACTACATATGAACACTTTTCACATTTTCCCGTGCAACGCGGCCGCTAGTCCTCCTTTCATGCAAAATCTTAAGGTCCTAGGTCATGTCCAACCCACCAAAGACGGCTAAAAAGTGAATAATCGACGCCTAAAACTTGAATTGTACTACTTCTTACTGGCTATTACTACATCATAGAAGCTTCTTCTGTGTTCTACTATGGTGCTTTTAGTGTCACCACATACTGCAGCACGCGACATAGCTTTGCAGACGATAAATGTAACCGTCTCAGAGAGAAAAGCGGCCAATGTGACGATCTGGCTTTAAGTCGATTCGATAACAAATGACGAAAACGGACGGATTTCTCAGGTTTTTACTACATATGAACACCTCTCACATTCTCCCGTGCAACGCTACTACTAGTCCTCCTTTCATGCAAAATCTTAAGGTCCTAGGTCATGTCCAAGCCACCAAACTGGCTAAAAAGTGAATAATCGACGCCTAAAACTTGAATTGTACTAATTCTTACTGGCTATTACTTCAACTTAGAAGCTTCTTCTGTGTTCTACTATGCTGCTTTTAGTGTCTCCGCATACCGCAGCACGCGACATAGCTTTGCAGACGATAAATGTAACCGTCTCAGAGAGAAAAGCGGCCAATGTGACGATCTGGCTTTAAGTCGATTCGATAACAAAAGACGGAAACGGACGGATTTCTCAGGTTTTTACTACATATGAACACTTTTCACATTCTCCCGTGCAACGCGGCTGCAAGTCCTCCTTTCATGCAAAATCTTTAGGTACTAGGTCATGTCCAAGCCAATAAAGCCGGCTAAAAAGTGAATAATCGACAACTAATACTTGAATTGTACTACTTGTTACTTTTTATTGCTTCAACTTAGAAGCTTATTCTGTGTTCTACTATGGTGCTTTTAGTGTCTCCGCATACCGCAGCACGTGAGATAGCTTTGCAGACGATAAACGTAACCGTTTCAGAGAGAAAAGCGGCCAATGTGACGATCTTGCTTTAAGTAGATTCGATAACAAATGAAGAAAACGGACGGATTTCTCAGGTTTTTAGTACATATGAACACTTTTCACATTCTCCCGTGCAACGCGGCTGCTAGTCCTCCTTTCAAGCAAAATCTTAAGGTACTAGGACATGTCCAAGCCAATAAAGCCGGCTAAAAAGTGAATAATCGACAACTAAAACTTGAATTGTACTACTTCGTACTGGTTATTGCTTCAACTTAGAAGCTTCTTCTGTGTTCTACTATGGTGCTTTTAGTGTCTCCGCATACCGCAGCACGCGACATAGCTTTGCAGACGATAAATGTAACCGTCTCAGAGATAAAAGCGGTCAATGTGGCGATCTGGCTTTAAGTCGAATCGATAACAAATGACGAAAACGGACGGATTTCTCAGGTTTTTAGTACATATGAACACTTTTCACATTCTCCCGTGCAACGCGGCTGCTAATCCTCCTTTCATGCAAAATCTTAAGGTACTAGGTCATGTCCAAGCCAATAAAGCCGGCTAAAAAGTGAATAATCGACAACTAATACTTGAATTATACTACTCGTTACTTTTTATTGCTTCAACTTAGAAGCTTCTTCTGTGTTCTACTATGGTGCTTTTAGTGTCTCCGCATACCGCAGCACGTGACATAGCCTTGCAGACGATAAACGTAACCATTTCAGAGAGAAAAGCGGCCAATGTGACGATCTGGCTTTAAGTCGATTCGATAACAAATGACGAAAACGGACGAATTTCTCAGGTTTTTACTACATATGAACACCTTTCACATTCTCCCGTGCAACGCGCCTACCAGTCCTCCTTTCATGCAAAGTCTTAAGGTCCTAGGTCATGTCCAAGCCACCAAAACTGGCTAAAAAGTGAATAATCGACGCCTAAAACTTGAATTGTACTACTTCTTACTGGCTATTACTTCAACTTAGAAGCTTCTTCTGTGTTCTACTATGGTGCTTTTAGTGTCTCCGCATACCGCAGCACGCGACATAGCTTTGCAGACGATAAATGTAACTGGCTCAGAGAGAAAAACGGCCAGTGTGACGATCTGGCTTTAAGTCGATTCGATAACAAATGACGAAAACGGACGGATTTCTTAGGTTTTTAGTAGATATGAACACTTTTCACATTCTCCCGTGCAACGCGGCTGCAAGTCCTCCTTTCATGCAAAATCATTAGGTACTAGGTCATGTCCAAGCCAATAAAGCCGGTTAAAAAGTGAATAATCGACAACTAATACTTGAATTGTACTACTTGTTACTTTTTATTGCTTCAACTTAGAAGCTACTTCTGTTTTCTACTATGGTGTTTTTAGTGTCTCCGCATACCGCAGCACGTGACATAGCTTTGCAGACGATAAACGTAACCATTTCAGAGAGAAAAGCGGCCATAGGGACGATCTGGCTTTAAGTCGATTCGATAACAAATGACGAAAACGGACGGATTTCTCAGGTTTTTACAACATATGAACCCTTTTCACATACTCCCGTGCAACGCAGCTGCTAGTCCTTCTTTCAAGCAAAATCTTAAGGTTCGACCTCATGTCCAAGGCACCAAAGCCGGCTAAAGATCAATAATCGATAGCCAAACTTGAATTGTACTACTTCTTACTGGCCATTGCTTCAACTTAGAAGCTTATTCTGTGTTCCACTATGGTGCTTTTAGTGTCTCCGCATACCGCAGCACGCGACATAGCTTTGCAGACGATAAATGTAACCGTCTCAGAGAGAAAAGCGGCCAATGTGACGATCTGGCTTTAAGTCGAGTCGATAACAAATGACGAAAACGGACGGATTTCTCAGCTTTTTACTACATATGAACACTTTTCACATTCTCCCGTGCAACGCGGCTGCTAGTCCTACTTTCATGCAAAATCTTAAAGTCCTAGGTCATGTCCAAGCCACCAAAGCCGGCTAAAAAGTGAATAATCGACGCCCAAAACTTGAATTGTACTACTTCTTACTGGCTATTACTTCATTTTAGAAGCTTCTTCTGTGTTCTACTATGGTGCTTTTAGTGTCTCCGCATACCACAGCACGCGACATAGCTTTGCAGACGATAAATGTAACCGTCTCAGAGAGAAAAGCGGCCAATGTGACGATCTGGCTTTAAGTCGATTCGTTAACAAATGACGAAAACGGACGGATATCTCAGGTTTTTACTACATATGAACACATTTCACATTCTCCCGTGCAACGCGGCTACCAGTCCTCCTTTCATGCAAAATCTTAAGGTCCTAGGTCATGTCCAAGCCACCAAAACTGGCTAAAAAGTGAATAATCGACGCCTAAAACTTGAATTGTACTACTTCTTACTGGCTATTACTTCAACTTAGAAGCTTCTTCTGTGTTCTACTATGGTGCTTTTAGTGTCTCCGCATACCGCAGCACGCGACATAGCTTTGCAGACGATAAATGTAACGGTCTCAGAGAGAAAAGCGGCCAATGTGACGATCTGGCTTTAAGTCGATTCGATAACAAATGACGAAAACGGACGGATTTCTCAGGTTTTTAGTACATAGGAACACTTTTCACATTCTCCCGCGCAACGCTTCTGCAAGTCCTCCTTTCATGCAAAATCTTAAGGTAATAGGTCATGTCCAAGCCAATAAAGCCGGCTAAAAAGTGAATAATCGACAACTAATACTTGAATTGTACTACTCGTTACTTTTTATTGCTTCAACTTAGAAGCTTCTTCTGTGCTCTACTACGGTGCTTTTAGTGTCTCCGCATACCGCAGCACGTGACATAGCCTTGCAGACGATAAACGTAACCATTTCAGAGAGAAAAGCGGCCATAGTGACGATCTGGCTTTAAGTCGATTCGATAACAAATGACGAAAACGGACGGATTTCTCAGGTTTTTACTACATATGAACCCTTTTCACATACTCCCGTGCATCGCATCTGCTAGTCCTCCTTTCAAGCAAAATCTTAAGGTTCGACCTCATGTCCAAGGCACCAAAGCCGGCTAAAGATCAATAATCGATAGCCAAGACTTGAATTGTACTACTTCTTACTGGCCACTGTTTCAACTTAGAAGCTTATTCTGTGTTCGACTATGGTGCTTTTAGTGTCTCCGCATACCGCAGCACGCGACATAGGTTTGCAGACGATAAATGTAACCGTCTCAGAGAGAAAAGCGGCCAATGTGACGATCTGGCTTTAAGTCGGTTCGATAACAAATGACGAAAACGGACGGATTTCTCAGGTTTTTAGTACATATGAACACTTTTCACATTCTCCCGTGCAACGCGGCTGCTAATCCTCCTTTCATGCACAATCTTAAGGTACTAGGTCATGTCCAAGCCAATAAAGCCGGCTAAAAAGTGAATAATCGACAACTCTTACATGAATTGTACAACTTGTTACTTTTTATTGCTTCAACTTAGAAGCTTCTTCTGTGTTCTACTATGGTGCTTTTAGTGTCTCCGCATACCGCAGCACGTGACATTGCTTTGCAGACGATAAACGTAACCATTTCAGAGAGAAAAGCGGCCATAGTGACGATCTGGCTTTAAGTCGATTCGATAACAAATGACGAAAACGGACGGATTTCTCAGGTATTTACTACATATGAACCCTTTTCACATACTCCCGTGCAACGCAGCTGCTAGTCTTTCTTTCAAGCAAAATCTTAAGGTTCGACCTCATGTCCAAGGCACCAAAGCCGGCTAAAGATCAATAATCGATAGACAAAACTTGAATTGTACTACTTCTTACTGGCCATTGCTTCAACTTAGAAGCTTATTCTGTGTTCCACTATGGTGCTTTTAGTGTCTCCGCATACCGCAGCACGCGACATAGCTTTGCAGACGATAAATTTAACCGTCTCAGAGAGAAAAGCGGCCAATGTGACGATCTGGCTTTAAGTCGATTAATTAACAAATGACGAAAACGGACGGATATCTCAGGTTTTTACTACATATGAACACCTTTCACATTCTGCCGTGCAACGCGGCTACCAGTCATCCTTTCATGCAAAATCTTAAGGTCCTAGGTCATGTCCAAGCCACCAAAACTCGCTAAAAAGTGAATAATCGACGCCTAAAACTTGAATTGTACTACTTCTTACTGGCTATTACTTCAACTTAGAAGCTTCTTCTGTGTTCTACTATGCTGCTTTTAGTGTCTCCGCATACCGCAGCACGTGACATAGCTTTGCAGACGATAAACGTAACCGTTTGAGAGAGAAAAGCATCCAATGTGACGATCTGGCTTTAAGTCGATTCGATAACGAATGACGAAAACGGACGGATTTCTCAGGTTTTTACTACATATGAACCCTTTTCACATTCTCCCGTGCAACGCGGCTGCTAGTCCTCCTTTCAAGCAAAATCTTAAGGTACTAGGTCATGTCCAAGCCAATAAAGCCGGCTAAAAAGTGAATAATCGACAACTAAAACTTGATTTGTACTACTTCCTACTGGTTATTGCTTCAACTTAGAAGCTTCTTGTGTGTTGTACTATGGTGATTTTAGTGTCTCCGCATACCGCAGCACATGACATAGCCTTGCAGACGACAAACGTAACCGTTTCAGAGAGAAAATCGTCCATAGTGACGATCTGGCTTTAAGTCGATTCGATAACAAATGACGAAAGCGAACGGATTTCTCAGGTTTTTACTACATATGAACATTTTTCACATTCTCCCGTGCACCGCGGCTGCTAGTCCTCGTTTCATGCAAAATATTAAGGTCCTAGGTCATGTCCAAGCCACCAAAGCCGGCTAAAATGTGAATAATCGATAGCCAAAACTTGAATTGTACTACTTCTTACTGGCTATTGCTTCAACTTAGAAGCTTCTTCAGTGTTCTACTATGGTGCTTTTAGTGTCTCCGCATACCGCAGCACGCGACATAGCTTTGCAGACGATAAATGTAACCGATTCAGAGAGAAGAGCGGCCAATGTGACGATCTGGCTTTAAGTAGATTCGGTAACAAATGACGAAAACGGGCGGATTTCTCAGGTTTTTTCTACATATGAACCCTTTTCACATTCTCCCGTGCAACGCAGCTGCTAGTCCTCCTTTCAAGCAAAATCTTAAGGTTCCACCTCATGTCCAAGGCACCAAAGCCGGCTAAAAATCAATATTCGATAACCAAAACTTGAATTGTACTGCTTCTTATGGGTATTGCTTCAACTTAGAAGCTTCTTCTGTGTTCTACTATGGTGCTTTTAGTGCCTCCGCATACCGCAGCACGCGACGTAGCTTTGCAGACGATAAATGTAACCGTCTCAGAGAGAATGGCGGCCATAGTGACGATCTGGCTTTAAGTCGATTCGATAACAAATGACGAAAAGGGACGGATTTCTCAGGTTTTTACTACATATGAACACTTTTCACATTCTCCCGTGGAACGCGGCTGCTAGTCCTCCTTTCATGCAAAATCGTAAGGTCCTAGGTCATGTCCAAGCCACCAAAACTTTCTTAAAAAAGAAAATAATCGACGCCTAAAACTTGAATTGTACTACTTCTTACTGGCTATTACTTCAACCTAGAAGCTTCTTCTGTGTTCTACTATAGAGCTTTTAGTGTCTCCGCATACCGCAGCACGCGACATAGCTTTGCAGACGATAAATGTAACCGTCTCAGAGAGAAGAGCGTCAATGTGACGATCTGGCTTTAAGTCGATTCGATAACAAATGACGAAAAGGGACGGATTTCTCAGGTTTTTACTACATATGAACACTTTTCACATTCTCCCGTGGAACGCGGCTGCTAGTCCTCCTTTCATGCAAAATCGTAAGGTACTAGGTCATGTCCAAGCCAATGAAGCCGCCTAAAAAGTGAATAATCGACAACTAATATTGAATTGTACTACTTGTTACTTTTTATTGCTTCAACTTAGAAGCTTCTTCTGTGTTCAACTATGGTGCTTTTAGTGTCTCCGCATACCGCAGCACGTGACATAGCTTTGCAGACGATAAATGTAACCGATTCAGAGAAAAGAGCGGCCAATGTGACTATCTGGCTTTAAGTAGATTAGATAACAAATGACGAAAATGGGCGGATTTCTCAGGTTTTTACTACATATGAACCCTTTTTACATTCTCCCGTGCAACGCAGCTGCTAGTCCTCCTTTCATGCAAAATCTTAAGTTTCCACCTCTTGTCCAAGGCACCAAAGCCGCTAAAAAACAATAATCGATAACTAAAACTTGAATTGTACTGCTTCCTATGGCTATTGCTTCAACTTAGAAGCTTCTTCTGTGTTCTACTATGGTGCTTTTAGTGTCTCCGCATACCGCAGCACGCGACATAGCTTTGCAGACGATAAATGTAACCGTCTCAGAGAGAAAAGCGGCCAATGTGGCGATCTGGCTTTAAGTAGATTAGATAACAAATGACGAAAACGGACGGATTTCTCAGGTTTTTACTACATATGAACACTTTTCACATTCTCCCGTGCAACGCGGCTGCTAGTCCTCCTTTCATGCAAAATCTTAAAGTCCTAGGTCATGTCTAAGCCACCAAAGCCGGCTAAAAAGTGAATAATCGACGCCTAAAACTTGAATTGTACTACTTCTTACTGGCTATTACTTCAACTTAGAAGCTTCTTCTGTGTTCTACTATGCTGCTTTTAGTGTCTCCGCATACCGCAGCACGTGACATAGCTTTGTAGACGATAAACGTAACCGTTTCAGAGAGAAAAGCGGCCATAGTGACGATCTGGCTTTAAGTCGATTTGATAACAAATGACGAAAACGTACGGATTTCTGAGGTTTTTACTACATACGAACCCTTTTCACATTCTCCCGTGCAACGCGGCTGCTAGTCCTCCTTTCATGCAAAATCTTAAGGTTCCACCTCATGTCCAAGGCATCAAAGCCGGCTAAAAATCAATAATCGATAGCCAAAACTTGAATTGTACTACTTCTTACTGGCCATTGCTTAAAATTAGAAGCTTATTCTGTGTTCTACTATGGTGCTTTTAGTGTCTTCGCATACCGCTGCTCGCGATATAGCTTTGAGGACGATAAATATAACCGTCTCAGAGAGAAAAGCGGCCAATGTGACGATCTGGCTTTAAGTCGATTTGATAACAAAAGACGAAAACGAACGGATTTCTCAGGTTTTTACTACATACGAACACTTTTCACATTCTCCCGTGCACCGCGGCTGCTAGTCCTCCTTTCATGCAAAATCTTAAGGTTCCACCTCATGTCCAAGGCACCAAAGCCGGCTAAAAATCAATAATCGATAGCCAAAACTTGAATTGTACTACTTCTTACTGACCATTGCTTCAACTTAGAAGATTCTTCTGTGTTCTACTATGGTGCTTTTAGTGTCTCCGCATACCGCAGCACGTGACATAGCTTTGCAGACGATAAACGTAACCGTTTCAGAGAGAAAAGCATCCAATGTGACGATCTGGCTTTAAGTCGATTCGATAACGAATGACGAAAACGGACGGATTTCTCAGGTTTTTACTACATATGAACCCTTTTCACATTCTCCCGTGCAACGCGGCTGCTAGTCCTCCTTTCAAGCAAAATCTTAAGGTACTAGGTCATGTCCAAGCCAATAAAGCCGGCTAAAAAGTGAATAATCGGCAACTAAAACTTGATTTGTACTACTTCGTACTGGTTATTGCTTCAACTTAGAAGCTTCTTGTGTGTTCTACTATGGTGATTTTAGTGTCTCCGCATACCGCAGCACGTGACATAGCTTTGCAGACGATAAACGTAACCATTTCAGAGAGAAAAGCGGCCATAGTGACGATCTGGCTTTAAGTCGATTCGATAACAAATGACGAAAGCGAACGGATTTCTCAGGTTTTTTCTACATATGAACACTTTTCACATTCTCCCGTGCACCGCGGCTGCTAGTCCTCCTTTCATGCAAAATATTAAGGTCCTAGGTCATGTCCAAGCCACCAAAGCCGGCTAAAATGTGAATAATCGATAGCCAAAACTTGAATTGTACTACTTCTTACTGCCTATTGCTTCAACTTAGAAGCTTCTTCTGTGTTCTACTATGGTGCTTTTAGTGTCTCCGCATACCGCAGCACGCGACATAGCTTTGAAGACGATAAATGTAACCGTCTCAGAGAGAAAAGCGGCCAATGTGACGATCTGGCTTTAAGTCGATTCGATAACAAATGACGAAAACGGACGGATTTCTCAGGTTTTTAGTACATATGAACACTTTTCACATTCACCCGTGCAACGCGGCTGCTAGTCCTCCTTTCATGCAAAATCTTAAGGTCCTAGGTCATGTCCAAGCCACCAAAGACGGCTAAAAAGTGAATAATCGACGCCTAAAACTTGAATTGTACTACTTCTTACTGGCTATTACTTCAACATAGAAGCTTCTTCTGTGTTCTACTATGGTGCTTTTAGTGTCTCCGCATACCGCAGCACGCGATATAGCGTTGCAGACGATAAATGTAACCGTCTCAGAGAGAAAAGCGGCCAATGTGACGATCTGGCTTTAAGTCGATTCGATAACAAATGACGAAAACGGACGGATTTCTCAGGTTTTTACTACATATGAACACCTCTCACATTCTCCCGTGCAACGCTTCTACTAGTCCTCCATTCATGCAAAATCTTAAGGTCCTAGGTCATGTCCAAGCCACCAAACTGGTTAAAAAGTGAATAATCGACGCCTAAAACTTGAATTGTACTAATTCTTACTGGCTATTACTTCAACTTAGAAGCTTCTTCTGTGTTCTACTATGGTGCTTTTAGTGTCTCCGCATACCGCAGCACGCGACATAGCTTTGCAGACGATAAATGTAACCGTCTCAGAGAGAAAAGCGGAAAATGTGACGATCTGGCTTTAAGTCGATTCGATAACAAATGACGAAAACGGACGTATTTCTCAGGTTTTTAGTACATATGAACACTTTTCACATTCTCCCGTGCACCGCGGCTGTTAGTCCTCCTTTCATGCAAAATATTAAGGTCCTAGGTCATGTCCAAGCAACCAAACTGGCTAAAAAGTGAATAATCGACGCCTAAAACTTGAATTGTACTAATTCTTACTGGCTATTACTTCAACTTAGAAGCTTCTTCTGTGTTCTACTATGGTGCTTTTAGTGTCTCCGCATACCGCAGCACGCGACATAGCTTTGCAGACGATAAACGTAACCGTCTCAGAGAGAAAAGCGGCCAATGTGACGATCTAGCTTTAAGTTGATTCGATAACAAATGACGAAAACGGGCGGATTTCTCAGGTTTTTACTACATATGAACCCTTTTCACATACTCCTGTGCAACGCGGCTGCTAGTCCTCGGTTCATGCAAAAACTTAAGGTTCCACCTCTTGTCCAAGGCACCAAAGCCGCTAAAAATCAATAATCGATAACCAAAACTTGAATTGTACTGCTTCTTATGGCTATTGCTTCAACTTAGAAGCTTCTTCTGTGTTCTACTATGGTGCTTTTAGTGTCTCCGCATACCGCAGCACGCGACATAGCTTTGCAGACGACAAATGTAACCGTCTCAGAGAAAAAAGCGGCCAATGTGACGATCTGGCTTTAAGTCGATTCGATAACAAATGACGAAAACGGACGGATTTCTCAGGTTTTTAGTACATATGAACACTTTTCACATTCTCCCGTGCAACGCGGCTGCAAGTCCTCCTTTCATGCAAAATCTTTAGGTACTAGGTCATGTCCAAGCCAATAAAGCCGGCTAAAAAGTGAATAATCGACAACTAATACTTGAATTGTACTACTTGTTACTTTTTATTGCTTCAACTTAGAAGCTTCTTCTGTGTTCTACTATGGTGCTTTTAGTGTCTCCGCATACCGCAGCACGTGACATAGCTTTGCAGACGATAAACGTAACCATTTCAGAGAGAAAAGCGGCCATAGTGACGATCTGGCTTTAAGTCGATTCGATAACAAATGACGAAAACGGACGGATTTTCAGGTTTTTACTACATATGAACCCTTTTCACATACTCCCGTGCAACGCAGCTGCTAGTCCTTCTTTCAAGCAAAATCTTAAGGTTCGACCTCATGTCCAAGGCACCAAAGCCGGCTAAAAATCAATAATCGATAACCAAAACTTGAATTGTACTGCTTCTTATGGCTATTGCTTCAACTTAGAAGCTTCTTCTGTGTTCTACTATGGTGCTTTTAGTGTCTCCGCATACCGCAGCACGCGACATAGCTTTGCAGACGATAAATGTAACCGTCTCAGAGAGAAAAGCGGCCAATGTGACGATCTGGCTTTAAGTCGATTCGATAACAAATGACGAAAACGGACGGATTTCTCAGGTTTTTAGTACCTATGAACACTTTTCACATTCTCCCGTGCAACGCGGCTGCTAGTCCTCCTTTCAAGCAAAATCTTAAGGTACTAGGTCATGTCCAAGTCAATAAAGCCGGCTAAAAAGTGAATAATCGACAACTAAAACTTGAATTGTACTACTTCGTACTGGTTATTGCTTCAACTTAGAAGCTTCTTCTGTGTTCTACTATGGTGCTTTTAGTGTCTTCGCATACCGCAGCACGCGACATAGCTTTGCAGACGATAAATGTAACCGTCTCAGAGAGAAAAGCGGCCAATGTGGCGATCTTTCTTTAAGTCGATTCGATAACAAATGACGAAAACGGACGGATTTCTCAGGTTTTTAGTACATATGAACACTTTTTACATTCTCCCGTGCAACGCGGCTGCTAATCCTCCTTTCATGCAAAATCTTAAGGTACTAGGTCATGTCCAAGCCAATAAAGCCGGCTAAAAAGTGAATAATCGGCAAGTAAAACTTGATTTGTACTACTTCGTACTGGTTATTGCTTCAACTTAGAAGCTTCTTGTGTGTTCTACTATGGTGATTTTAGTGTCTCCGCATACCGCAGCACGTGACATAGCTTTGCAGACGATAAACGTAACCGTTTCAGAGAAAAAATCGTCCATAGTGACGATCTGGCTTTAAGTCGATTCGATAACAAATGACGAAAGCGAACGGATTTCTCAGGTTTTTACTACATATGAACACTTTTCACATTCTCCCGTGCACCGCGGCTGCTAGTCCTCCTTTCATGCAAAATATTAAGGTCCTAGGTCATGTCCAAGCCACCAAAGCCGGCTAAAATGTGAATAATCGATAGCCAAAACTTGAATTGTACTACTTCTTACTGCCTATTGCTTCAACTTAGAAGCTTCTTCTGTGTTCTACTATGGTGCTTTTAGTGTCTCCGCATACCGCAGCACGCGACATAGCTTTGAAGACGATAAATGTAACCGTCTCAGAGAGAAAAGCGGCCAATGTGACGATCTGGCTTTAAGTCGATTCGATAACAAATGACGAAAACGGACGGATTTCTCAGCTTTTTAGTACATATGAACACTTTTCACATTCACCCGTGCAACGCGGCTGCTAGTCCTCCTTTCATGCAAAATCTTAAGGTCCTAGGTCATGTCCAAGCCACCAAAGACGGCTAAAAAGTGAATAATCGACGCCTAAAACTTGAATTGTACTACTTCTTACTGGCTATTACTTCAACATAGAAGCTTCTTCTGTGTTCTACTATGGTGCTTTTAGTGTCTCCGCATACCGCAGCACGCGACATAGCGTTGCAGACGATAAATGTAACCGTCTCAGAGAGAAAAGCGGCCAATGTGACGATCTGGCTTTAAGTCGATTCGATAACAAATGACGAAAACGGACTGATTTCTCAGGTTTTTACTACATATGAACACCTCACACATTCTCCCGTGCAACGCTTCTACTAGTCCTCCATTCATGCAAAATCTTAAGGTCCTAGGTCATGTCCAAGCCACCAAACTGTTTAAAAAGTGAATAATCGACGCCTAAATCTTGAATTGTACTAATTCTTACTGGCTATTACTTCAACTTAGAAGCTTCTTCTGTGTTCTACTATGGTGCTTAGAGTGTCTCCGCATACCGCAGCACGCGACATAGCTTTGCAGACGATAAATGTAACCGTCTCAGAGAGAAAAGCGGAAAATGTGACGATCTGGCTTTAAGTCGATTCGATAACAAATGACGAAAACGGACGGATTTCTCAGGTTTTTAGTACATATGAACTCTTTTCACATTCTACCGTGCAACGCGGCTGCTAGTCCTCCTTTCATGCAAAATCTTAGGGTACTGGGTCATGTCCAAGCCAATAAAGCCGGCTAAAAAGTAAATAATCGACAACTAATACTTGAATTGTACTACTTGTTACTTTTTATTGCTTCAACTTAGAAGCTTCTTCTGTGTTCTACTATGGTGCTTTTAGTGTCTCCGCATACCGCAGCACGTGACATAGCTTTGCAGACGAAAAACGTAACCGTTTCAGAGAGGAAAGCGGCAATAGTGACGATCTGGCTTTAAGTCGATTCGATAACAAATGACGAAAACGGACGTATTTCTCAGGTTTTTAGTACATATGAACACTTTTCACATTCTCCCGTGCACCGCGGCTGTTAGTCCTCCTTTCATGCAAAATATTAAGGTCCTAGGTCATGTCCAAGCAACCAAACTGGCTAAAAAGTGAATAATCGACGCCTAAAACTTGAATTGTACTAATTATTACTGGCTATTGCTTCAACTTAGAAGCTTATTCTGTGTTCCACTATGGTGCTTTTAGTGTCTCCGCATACGGCAGCACGCGACATAGCTTTGCAGACGATAAATGTAACCGTCTCAGAGAGAAAAGCGGCCAATGTGACGATCTGGCTTTAAGTTGATTCGATAACAAATGACGAAAACGGGCGGATTTCTCAGGTTTTTACTACATATGAACCCTTTTCACATACTCCCGTGCAACGCGGCTGCTAGTCCTCCGGTCATGCAAAAACTTAAGGTTCCACCTCTTGTCCAAGGCACCAAAGCCGCTAAAAATCAATAATCGATAACCAAAACTTGAATTGTACTGCTTCTTATGGCTATTGCTTCAACTTAGAAGCTTCTTCTGTGTTCTACTATGGTGCTTTTAGTGTCTCCGCATACCGCAGCACGCGACATAGCTTTGCAGACGATAAATGTAACCGTCTCAGAGAGAAAAGCGGCAATGTGACGATCTGGCTTTAAGTCGATTCGATAACAAATGACGAAAACGGACGGATTTCTCAGGTTTTTAGTACATATGAACACTTTTCACATTCTCCCGTGCAACGCTGCTGCAAGTCCTCCTTTCATGCAAAATCTTTAGGTACTAGGTCATGTCCAAGCCAATAAAGCCGGCTAAAAAGTGAATAATCGACAACTAATACTTGAATTGTACTACTTGTTACTTTTTATTGCTTCAACTTAGAAGCTTCTTCTGTGTTCTACTATGGTGCTTTTAGTGTCTCCGCATACCGCAGCACGTGACATAGCTTTGCAGACGATAAACGTAACCATTTCAGAGAGAAAAGCGGCCATAGTGACGATCTGGCTTTAAGTCGATTCGATAACAAATGACGAAAACGGACGGATTTCTCAGGTTTTTACTACATATGAACCCTTTTCACATACTCCCGTGCAACGCAGCTGCTAGTCCTTCTTTCAAGCAAAATCTTAAGGTTCGACCTCATGTCCAAGGCACCAAAGCCGGCTAAAGATCAATAATCGATAGCCAAAACTTGAATTGTACTACTTCTTACTGGCCATTGCTTCAACTTAGAAGCTTATTCATTGTTCCACTATGGTGCTTTTAGTGTCTCCGCATACCGTATACGCGACATAGCTTTGCAGACGATAAATGTAACCGTCTCAGAGAGAAAAGCGGCCAATGTGACGATCTGGCTTTAAGTCGATTCGATAACAAATGACGAAAACGGACGGATTTCTCAGGTTTTTAGTACCTATGAACACTTTTCACATTCTCCCGTGCAACGCGGCTGCTAGTCCTCTTTTCAAGCAAAATCTTAAGGTACTAGTTCATGTCCAAGTCAATAAAGCCGGCTAAAAAGTGAATAATCGACAACTAAAACTTGAATTGTACTACTTCGTACTGGTTATTGCTTCAACTTAGAAGCTTCTTCTGTGTTCTACTATGGTGCTTTTAGTGTCTTCGCATACCGCAGCACGCGACATAGCTTTGCAGACGATAAATGTAACCGTCTCAGAGAAAAAGCGGCCAATGTGGCGATCTGGCTTTAAGTCGATTCGATAACAAATGACGAAAACGGACGGATTTCTCAGGTTTTTAGTACATATGAACACTTTTCACATTCTCCCGTGCAACGCGGCTGCTAATCCTCCTTTCATGCAAAATCTTAAGGTACTAGGTCATGTCCAAGCCAATAAAGCCGGCTAAAAAGTGAATAATCGACAACTAATACTTGAATTGTACTACTCGTTACTTTTTATTGCTTCAACTTAGAAGCCTCTTCTGTGTTCTACTATGGTGCTTTTAGTGTCTCCGCATACCGCAGCACGTGACATAGCCTTGCAGACGATAAACGTAACCATTTCAGAGAGAAAAGCGGCCAAAGTGACGATCTGGCTTTTAGTCGATTCGAAAACAAATGACGAAAACGGACGGATTTCTCAGGTTTTTACTACATATGAACCCTTTTCACATTCTCCCGTGCAACGCAGCTTCTAGTCCTCCTTTCAAGCAAAATCTTAAGGATCGACCTCATGTCCAAGGCACCAAAGCCGGCTAAAGATCAATAATCGATAGCCAAGACTTGAATTGTACTACTTCTTACTGGCTATTGCTTCAACTTAGAAGCTTATTCTGTGTTCCACTATGGTGCTTTTAGTGTCTCCGCATACGGCAGCACGCGACATAGCTTTGCAGACGATAAATGTAACCGTCTCAGAGAGAAAAGCGGCCAATGTGACGATCTGGCTTTAAGTCGGTTCGATAACAAATGACGAAAAGGGACGGATTTCACAGGTTTTTAGTACATATGAACACTTTTCACATTCTCCCGTGCAACGCGGCTGTTAGTCCTCCTTTCATGCAAAATCTAAAGGTTCCAACTCTTGTCCAAGGCACCAAAGCCGCTAAAAATCAATAATCGATAACCAAAACTTGAATTGTACTGCTTCTTATGGCTATTGCTTCAACTTAGAAGCTTCTTCTGTGCTCTACTATGGTGCTTTTAGTGTCTCCGCATACCGCAGCACGCGACATAGCTTTGCAGACGATAAATGTAACCGTCTCAGAGAGAAAAGCGGCCAATGTGACGATCTGGCTTTAAGTCGATTCGATAACAAATGACAAAAACGGACGGATTTCTCAGGTTTTTAGTACATATGAACACTTTTCACATTTTCCCGTGCAACGCGGCTGCTAATCCTCCTTTCATGCAAAATCTTAAGGTGCTAGGTCATGTCCAAGCCAGTAAAGCCAGCTAAAAAGTGAATAATCGACAACTCTTACATGAATTGTACTACTTGTTACTTTTTATTGCTTCAACTTAGAAGCTTCTTCTGTGTTCTACTATGGTGCTTTTAGTGTCTCCGCATACCGCAGCACGTGACACAGCTTTGCAGACGATAAACGTAACCGTTTCAGAGAGAAAAGCGGCCATAGTGACGATCTGGCTTTAAGTCGATTCAATAACAAATGACGAAAGCGGACGGATATCTCAGGTTTTTACTACATATGAACACCTTTCACATTCTCCCGTGCAACGCGGCTACGAGTCCTCCTTTCATGCAAAATCTTAAGGTCCTAGGTCATGTCCAAGCCACCAAAACTGGCTAAAAAGTGAATAATCGACAACTAATACTTGAATTGTACTACTTGTTACTTTTTATTGCTTCAACTTAGAAGCTTCTTCTGTGTTCTACTATGGTGCTTTTAGTGTCTCCGCATACCGCAGCACGTGACATAGCTTTGCAGACGATAAACGTAACCATTTCAGAGAGAAAAGCGGCCATAGTGACGATCTGGCTTTAAGTCGATTCGATAACAAATGACGAAAACGGACGGATTTCTCAGGTTTTTACTACATATGAACCCTTTTCACATACTCCCGTGCAACGCAACTGCTAGTCCTTCTTTCAAGCAAAATCTTAAGGTTCGACCTCATGTCCAAGGCACCAAAGCCGGCTAAAGATCAATAATCGATAGCCAAAACTTGAATTGTACTACTTCTTACTGGCCATTGCTTCAACTTAGAAGCTTATTCATTGTTCCACTATGGTGCTTTTAGTGTCTCCGCATACCGCAGCACGCGACATACCTTTGCAGACGATAAATGTAACCGTCTCAGAGAGAAAAGCGGCCAATGTGACGATCTGGCTTTAAGTCGATTCGATAACAAATGACGAAAACGGACGGATTTCTCAGCTTTTTACTACATATGAACACTTTTCACATTCTCCCGTGCAACGCGGCTGCTAGTCCTACTTTCATGCAAAATCTTAAAGTCCTAGGTCATGTCAAAGCCACCAAAGCCGGCTACAAAGTGAATAATCGACGCCTAAAACTTGAATTGTACTACTTCGTACTGGTTATTGCTTCAACTTAGAAGCTTCTTCTGTGTTCTACTATGGTGCTTTTAGTGTCTCCGCATACCGCAGCACGCGACATAGCTTTGCAGACGATAAATGTAACCGTCTCAGAGAGAAAAGCGACCAATGTGGCGATCTGGCTTTAAGTCGATTCGATAACAAATGACGAAAACGGACGGATTTCTCAGGTTTTTAGTACATATGAACACTTTTCACATTCTCCCGTGCAACGCGGCTGCTAATCCTCCTTTCATGCAAAATCTTTAGGTACTAGGTCATGTCCAAGCCAATAAAGCCGGCTAAAAAGTGAATAATCGACAACTAATACTTGAATTGTACTACTTGTTACTTTTTATTGCTTCAACTTAGAATCTTCTTCTGTGTTCTACTATGGTGCTTTTAGTGTCTCCGCATACCGCAGCACGTTACATAGCTTTGCAGACGATAAACGTAACCATTTCAGAGAGAAAAGCGGCCATAGTGACGATCTGGCTCTAAGTCGATTCGATAACAAATGACGAAAACGGACGGATTTCTCAGGTTTTTACTACATATGAACCCTTTTCACATACTCCCGTGCAACGCAGCTGCTAGTCCTTCTTTCAAGCAAAATCTTAAGGATCGACCTCATGTCCAAGGCACCAAAGCCGGCTAAAGATCAATAATCGATAGTTAAATCTTGAATTGTACTACTTCTTACTGGCCATTGCTTCAACTTAGAAGCTTATTCATTGTTCCACTATGGTGCTTTTAGTGTCTCCGCATACCGCAGCACGCGACATAGCTTTGCAGACGATAAATGTAACCGTGTCAGAGAGAAAAGCGGCCAATGTGACGATCTGGCTTTAAGTCGATTCGATAACAAATGACGAAAACGGACGGATTTCTCAGCTTTTTACTACATATGAACACTTTTCACATTCTCCCGTGCAACGCGGCTGCTAGTCCTACTTTCATGCAAAATCTTAAAGTCCTAGGTCATGTCCAAGCCACGAAAGCCGGCTACAAAGTGAATAATCGACGCCTAAAACTTGAATTGTACTACTTCTTACTGGCTATTACTTCATTTTAGAAGCTTTTTCTGTGTTCTACTATGGTGCTTTTAGTGTCTCCGCATACCACAGCATGCGACATAGCTTTGCAGACGATAAATGTAACCGTCTCAGAGAGAAAAGCGGCCAATGTGACGATCTGGCTTTAAGTCGATTCGATAACAAATGACGAAAACGGACGGATATCTCAGGTTTTTACTACATATGAACACCTTTCACATTCTCCCGTGCAACGCGGCTACCAGTCCTCCTTTCATGCAAAATCTTAAGGTCCTAGGTCATGTGCAAGCCACCAAAACTGGCTAAAAAGTGAATAATCGACGCCTAAAACTTGAATTGTACTACTTCTTACTGGCTATTACTTCAACTTAGAAGCTTCTTCTGTGTTCTACTATGCTGCTTTTAGTGTCTCCGCATACCGCAGCACGCGACATAGCTTTGCAGACGATAAATGTAACCGTCTCAGAGAGAAAAGCGGCCAATGTGACGATCTGGCTTTAAGTCGATTCGATAACAAATGACGAAAACGGACGGATTTCTCAGGTTTTTAGTACATATGAACACTTTTCACATTCTCCCGTGCAACGCGGCTGCTAGTCCTCCTTTCAAGCAAAATCTTAAGGTACTAGGTCATGTCCAAGTCAATAAAGCCGGCTAAAAAGTGAATAATCGACAACTAAAACTTGAATTGTACTACTTCGTACTGGTTATTGCTTCAACTTAGAAGCTTCTTCTGTGTTCTACTATGGTGCTTTTAGTGTCTCCGCATACCGCAGCACGCGACATAGCTTTGCAGACGATAAATGTAACCGTCTCAGAGAGAAAAGCGGCCAATGTGGCGATCTGGCTTTAAGTCGATTCGATAACAAATGACGAAAACGGACGGATTTCTCAGGTTTTTACTACATATGAACCCTTTTCAAATTCTCCCGTGCAACGCAGCTTCTAGTCCTCCTTTCAAGCAAAATCTTAAGGATCGACCTCATGTCCAAGGCACCAAAGCCGGCTAAAGATCAATAATCGATAGCCAAGACTTGAATTGTACTACTTCTTACTGGCCATTGCTTCAACTTAGAAGCTTATTCTGTGTTCCACTATGGTGCTTTTAGTGTCTCCGCATACGGCAGCACGCGACATAGCTTTGCAGACGATAAATGTAACCGTCTCAGAGAGAAAAGCGGCCAATGTGACGATCTGGCTTTAAGTCGGTTCGATAACAAATGACGAAAACGGACGGATTTCTCAGGTTTTTAGTACACATGAACACTTTTCACATTCTCCCGTGCAACGCGGCTGTTAGTCCTCCTTTCATGCAAAATCTAAAGGTTCCAACTCTTGTCCAAGGCACCAAAGCCGCTAAAAATCAATAATCGATAACCAAAACTTGAATTGTACTGCTTCTTATGGCTATTGCTTCAACTTAGAAGCTTCTTCTGTGTTCTACTATGGTGCTTTTAGTGTCTCCGCATACCGCAGCACGCGACATAGCTTTGCAGACGATAAATGTAACCGTCTCAGAGAGAAAAGCGGCCAATGTGACGATCTGGCTTTAAGTCGATTCGATAACAAATGACGAAAACGGACGGATTTCTCAGGTTTTTAGTACATATGAACACTTTTCACATTCTCCCGTGCAACGCGGCTGCAAGTCCTCCTTTCATGCAAAATCTTTAGGTACTAGGTCATGTCCAAGCCAATAAAGCCGGCTAAAAAGTTCATAATCGACAACTAATACTTGAATTGTACTACTTGTTACTTTTTATTGCTTCAACTTAGAAGCTTCTTCTGTGTTCTACTATGGTGCTTTTAGTGTCTCCGCATACCGCAGCACGTGACATAGCTTTGCACACGATAAACGTAACCATTTCAGAGAGAAAAGCGGCCATAGTGACGATCTGGCTCTAAGTCGATTCGATAACAAATGACGAAGACGGACGGATTTCTCAGGTTTTTACTACATATGAACCCTTTTCACATACTCCCGTGCAACGCAGCTGCTAGTCCTTCTTTCAAGCAAAATCTTAAGGTTCGACCTCATGTCCAAGGCACCAAAGCCGGCTAAAGATCAATAATCTATAGCCAAAACTTGAATAGTACTACTTCTTAGTGGCCATTGCTTCAATTTAGAAGCTTATTCATTGTTCCACTATGGTGCTTTTAGTGTCTCCGCATACCGCAGCACGCGACATAGCTTTGCAGACGATAAATGTAACCGTCTCAGAGAGAAAAGCGGCCAATGTGACGATCTGGCTTTAAGTCGATTCGATAACAAATGACGAAAACGGACGGATATCTCAGGTTTTTACTACATATGAACACCTTTCACATTCTCCCGTGTAACGCGGCTACCAGTCCTCCTTTCATGCAAAATCTTAAGGTCCTAGGTCATGTCCAAGCCACCAAAACTGGCTAAAAAGTGAATAATCGACGCCTAAAACTTGAATTGTACTACTTCTTACTATCTATTACTTCAACTTAGAAGCTTCTTCTGTGTTCTACTATGGTGCTTTTAGTGTCTCCGCATACCGCAGCACGCGACATAGCTTTGCAGACGATAAATGTAACCGTCTCAGAGAGAAAAGCGGCTTATGTGACGATCTGGCTTTAAGTCGATTCGATAACAAATGACGAAAACGGACGGATTTCTCAGGTTTTTAGTACATATGAACACTTTTCACATTCTCCCGTGCAACGCAGCTTCTAGTCCTCCTTTCAAGCAAAATCTTAAGGATCGACCTCATGTCCAAGGCACCAAAGCCGGCTAAAGATCAATAATCGATAGCCAAGACTTGAATTGTACTACTTCTTACTGGCTATTGCTTCAACTTAGAAGCTTATTCTGTGTTCCACTATGGTGCTTTTAGTGTCTCCCCATACGGCAGCACGCGACATAGCTTTGCAGACGATAAATGTAACCGTCTCAGAGAGAAAAGCGGCCAATGTGACGATCTGGCTTTAAGTCGGTTCGATAACAAATGACGAAAACGGACGGATTTCTCAGGTTTTTAGTACATATGAACACTTTTCACATTCTCCCGTGCAACGCGGCTGCTAATCCTCCTTTCATGCAAAATCTTAAGGTACTAGGTCATGTCCAAGCCAATAAAGCCAGCTAAAAAGTGAATAATCGACAACTCTTACATGAATTGTACTACTTGTTACTTTTTATTGCTTCAACTTAGAAGCTTCTTCTGTGTTCTACTATGGTGCTTTTAGTGTCTCCGCATACCGCAGCACGTGACACAGCTTTGCAGACGATAAACGTAACCGTTTCAGAGAGAAAAGCGGCCATAGTGACGATCTGGCTTTAAGTCGATTCAATAACAAATGACGAAAACGGACGGATATCTCAGGTTTTTACTACATATGAACACCTTTCACATTCTCCCGTGCAACGCGGCTACCAGTCCTCCTTTCATGCAAAATCTTAAGGTCCTAGGTCATGTCCAAGCCACCAAAACTGGCTAAAAAGTGAATAATCGACAACTAATACTTGAATTGTACTACTTGTTACTTTTTATTGCTTCAACTTAGAAGCTTCTTCTGTGTTCTACTATGGTGCTTTTAGTGTCTCCGCATACCGCAGCACGTGACATAGCTTTGCAGACGATAAACGTAACCATTTCAGAGAGAAAAGCGGCCATAGTGACGATCTGGCTTTAAGTCGATTCGATAACAAATGACGAAAACGGACGGATTTCTCAGGTTTTTACTACATATGAACCCTTTTCACATACTCCCGTGCAACGCAGCTGCTAGTCCTTCTTTCAAGCAAAATCTTAAGGTTCGACCTCATGTCCAAGGCACCAAAGCCGGCTAAAGATCAATAATCGATAGCCAAAACTTGAATTGTACTACTTCTTACTGGCCATTGCTTCAACTTAGAAGCTTATTCATTGTTCCACTATGGTGCTTTTAGTGTCTCCGCATACCGCAGCACGCGACATACCTTTGCAGACGATAAATGTAACCGTCTCAGAGAGAAAAGCGGCCAATGTGACGATCTGGCTTTAAGTCGATTCGATAACAAATGACGAAAACGGACGGATTTCTCAGCTTTTTACTACATATGAACACTTTTCACATTCTCCCGTGCAATGCGGCTGCTAGTCCTACTTTCATGCAAAATCTTAAAGTCCTAGGTCATGTCCAAGCCACCAAAGCCGGCTACAAAGTGAATAATCGACGCCTAAAACTTGAATTGTACTACTTCGTACTGGTTATTGCTTCAACTTAGAAGCTTCTTCTGTGTTCTACTATGGTGCTTTTAGTGTCTCCGCATACCGCAGCACGCGACATAGCTTTGCAGACGGTAAATGTAACCGTCTCAGAGAGAAAAGCGACCAATGTGGCGATCTGGCTTTAAGTCGATTCGATAACAAATGACGAAAACGGACGGATTTCTCAGGTTTTTAGTACATATGAACACTTTTCACATTCTCCCGTGCAACGCGGCTGCTAATCCTCCTTTCATGCAAAATCTTAAGGTACTAGGTCATGTCCAAGCCAATAAAGCCGGCTAAAAAGTGAATAATCGACAACTAATACTTGAATTGTACTACTCGTTACTTTTTATTGCTTCAACTTAGAAGCCTCTTCTGTGTTCAACTATGGTGCTTTTAGTGTCTCCGTATACCGCAGCACGTGACATAGCCTTGCAGACGATAAACGTAACCATTTCAGAGAGAAAAGCGGCCAAAGTGACGATCTGGCTTTAAGTCGATTCGATAACAAATGACGAAAACGGACGGATTTCTCAGGTTTTTACTACATATGAACCCATTTCACATTCTCCCGTGCAACGCAGCTTCTAGTCCACCATTCAAGCAAAATCTTAAGGATCGACCTCATGTCCAAGGCACCAAAGCCGGCTAAAGATCAATAATCGATAGCCAAGACTTGAATTGTACTACTTCTTACTGGCCATTGCTTCAACTTAGAAGCTTATTCTGTGTTCCACTATGGTGCTTTTAGTGTCTCCGCATACGGCAGCACGCGACATAGCTTTGCAGACGATAAATGTAACCGTCTCAGAGAGAAAAGCGGCCAATGTGACGATCTGGCTTTAAGTCGGTTCGATAACAAATGACGAAAACGGACGGATTTCTCAGGTTTTTAGTACATATGAACACTGTTCACATTCTCCCGTGCAACGCGGCTGTTAGTCCTCCTTTCATGCAAAAGTCTAAAGGTTCCACCTCTTGTCCAAGGCACCAAAGCCGCTAAAAATCAATAATCGATAACCAAAACTTGAATTGTACTGCTTCTTATGGCTATTGCTTCAACTTAGAAGCTTCTTCTGTGTTCTACTACGGTGCTTTTAGTGTCTCCGCATACCGCAGCACGCGACATAGCTTTGCAGACGATAAATGTAACCGTCTCAGAGAGAAAAGCGGCCAATGTGACGATCTGGCTTTAAGTCGATTCGATAACAAATGACGAAAACGGACGGATTTCTCAGGTTTTTAGTACATATGAACACTTTTCACATTCTCCCGTGCAACGCGGCTGCAAGTCCTCCTCTCATGCAAAATCTTTAGGTACTAGGTCATGTCCAAGCCAATAAAGCCGGCTAAAAAGTGAATAATCGACAACTAATACTTGAATTGTACTACTTGTTACTTTTTATTGCTTCAACTTAGAATCTTCTTCTGTGTTCTACTATGGTGCTTTTAGTGTCTCCGCATACCGCAGCACGTGACATAGCTTTGCAGACGATAAACGTAACCATTTCAGAGAGAAAAGCGGCCATAGTGACGATCTGGCTCTAAGTCGATTCGATAACAAATGACGAAAACGGACGGATTTCTCAGGTTTTTACTACATATGAACCCTTTTCACATACTCCCGTGCAACGCAGCTGCTAGTCCTTCTTTCAAGCAAAATCTTAAGGTTCGACCTCATGTCCAAGGCACCAAAGCCGGCTAAAGATCAATAATCGATAGTTAAATCTTGAATAGTACTACTTCTTACTGGCCATTGCTTCAACTTAGAAGCTTATTCATTGTTCCACTATGGTGCTTTTAGTGTCTCCGCATACCGCAGCACGCGACATAGCTTTGCAGACGACAAATGTAACCGTCTCAGAGAGAAAAGCGGCCAATGTGACGATCTGGCTTTAAGTCGATTCGATAACAAATGACGAAAACGGACGGATTTCTCAGCTTTTTACTACATATGAACACTTTTCACATTCTCCCGTGCAACGCGGCTGCTAGTCCTACTTTCATGCAAAATCTTAAAGTCCTAGGTCATGTCCAAGCCACCAAAGCCGGCTACAAAGTGAATAATCGACGCCTAAAACTTGAATTGTACTACTTCTTACTGGCTATTACTTCATTTTAGAAGCTTTTTCTGTGTTCTACTATGGTGCTTTTAGTGTCTCCGCATACCACAGCACGCGACATAGCTTTGCAGACGATAAATGTAACCGTCTCAGAGAGAAAAGCGGCCAATGTGACGATCTGGCTTTAAGTCGATTCGATAACAAATGACGAAAACGGACGGATATCTCAGGTTTTTACTACATATGAACACCTTTCACATTCTCCCGTGCAACGCGGCTACCAGTCCTCCTTTCATGCAAAATCTTAAGGTCCTAGGTCATGTCCAAGCCACCAAAACTGGCTAAAAAGTGAATAATCGACGCCTAAAACTTGAATTGTACTACTTCTTACTGGCTATTACTTCAACTTAGAAGCTTCTTCTGTGTTCTACTATGCTGCTTTTAGTGTCTCCGCATACCGCAGCACGCGACATAGCTTTGCAGACGATAAATGTAACCGTCTCAGAGAGAAAAGCGGCCAATGTGACGATCTGGCTTTAAGTCGATTCGATAACAAATGACGAAAACGGACGGATTTCTCAGGTTTTTAGTACATATGAACACTTTTCACATTCTCCCGTGCAACGCGGCTGCTAGTCCTCCTTTCAAGCAAAATCTTAAGGTACTAGGTCATGTCCAAGTCAATAAAGCCGGCTAAAAAGTGAATAATCGACAACTAAAACTTGAATTGTACTACTTCGTACTGGTTATTGCTTCAACTTAGAAGCTTCTTCTGTGTTCTACTATGGTGCTTTTAGTGTCTCCGCATACCGCAGCACGCGACATAGCTTTGCAGACGATAAATGTAACCGTCTCAGAGAGAAAAGCGGCCAATGTGGCGATCTGGCTTTAAGTCGATTCGATAACAAATGACGAAAACGGACGGATTTCTCAGGTTTTTACTACATATGAACCCTTTTCAAATTCTCCCGTGCAACGCAGCTTCTAGTCCTCCTTTCAAGCAAAATCTTAAGGATCGACCTCATGTCCAAGGCACCAAAGCCGGCTAAAGATCAATAATCGATAGCCAAGACTTGAATTGTACTACTTCTTACTGGCCATTGCTTCAACTTAGAAGCTTATTCTGTGTTCCACTATGGTGCTTTTAGTGTCTCCGCATACGGCAGCACGCGACATAGCTTTGCAGACGATAAATGTAACCGTCTCAGAGAGAAAAGCGGCCAATGTGACGATCTGGCTTTAAGTCGGTTCGATAACAAATGACGAAAACGGACGGATTTCTCAGGTTTTTAGTACACATGAACACTTTTCACATTCTCCCGTGCAACGCGGCTGTTAGTCCTCCTTTCATGCAAAATCTAAAGGTTCCAACTCTTGTCCAAGGCACCAAAGCCGCTAAAAATCAATAATCGATAACCAAAACTTGAATTGTACTGCTTCTTATGGCTATTGCTTCAACTTAGAAGCTTCTTCTGTATTCTACTATGGTGCTTTTAGTGTCTCCGCGTACCGCAGCACGCGACATAGCTTTGCAGACGATAAATGTAACCGTCTCAGAGAGAAAAGCGGCCAATGTGACGATCTGGCTTTAAGTCGATTCGATAACAAATGACGAAAACGGACGGATTTCTCAGGTTTTGTAGTACATATGAACACTTTTCACATTCTCCCGTGCAACGCGGCTGCAAGTCCTCCTTTCATGCAAAATCTTTAGGTACTAGGTCATGTCCAAGCCAATAAAGAAGGCTAAAAAGTGCATAATCGACAACTAATACTTGAATTGTACTACTTGTTACTTTTTATTGCTTCAACTTAGAAGCTTCTTCTGTGTTCTACTATGGTGCTTTTAGTGTCTCCGCATACCGCAGCACGCGACATAGCTTTGCAGACGATAAATGTAACCGTCTCAGAGAGAAAAGCGGCCAATGTGGTGATCTGGCTTTAAGTCGATTCGATAACAAATGACGAAAACGGACGGATTTCTCAGGTTTTTAGTACATATGAACACTTTTCACATTCTCCCGTGCAACGCGGCTGCTAATGCTCCTTTCATGCAAAATCTTAAGGTACTAGGTCATGTCCAAGCCAATAAAGGCGGCTAAAAGTGAATAATCGACAACTAATACTTGAATTGTACTACTCGTTACTTTTTATTGCTTCAACTTAGAAGCCTCTTCTGTGTTCTACTATGGTGCTTTTAGTGTCTCCGCATACCGCAGCACGTGACATAGCCTTGCAGACGATAAACGTAACCATTTCAGAGAGAAAAGCGGCCAAAGTGACGATCTGGCTTTAAGTCGATTCGATAACAAATGACGAAAACGGACGGATTTCTCAGGTTTTTACTACATATGAACCCTTTTTACATTCTCCCGTGCAACGCAGCTTCTAGTCCTCCTTTCAAGCAAAATCTTAAGGATCGACCTCATGTCCAAGGCACCAAAGCCGGCTAAAGATCAATAATCGATAGCCAAGACTTGAATTGTACTACTTCTTACTGGCCATTGCTTCAACTTAGAAGCTTATTCTGTGTTCCACTATGGTGCTTTTAGTGTCTCCGCATACGGCAGCACGCGACATAGCTTTGCAGACGATAAATGTAACCGTCTCAGAGAGAAAAGCGGCCAATGTGACGATCTGGCTTTAAGTCGGTTCGATAACAAATGACAAAAACGGACGGATTTCTCAGGTTTTTAGTACATATGAACACTTTTCACATTCTCCCGTGCAACGCGGCTGTTAGTCCTCCTTTCATGCAAAATCTAAAGGTTCCACCTCTTGTCCAAGGCACCAAAGCCGCTAAAAATCAATAATCGATAACCAAAACTTGAATTGTACTGCTTCTTATGGCTATTGCTTCAACTTAGAAGCTTCTTCTGTGTTCTACTATGGTGCTTTTAGTGTCTCCGCATACCGCAGCACGCGACATAGCTTTGCAGACGATAAATGTAACCGTCTCAGAGAGAAAAGCGGCCAATGTGACGATCTGGCTTTAAGTCGATTCGATAACAAATGACGAAAACGGACGGATTTCTCAGGTTTTTACTACATATGAACCCTTTTTACATTCTCCCGTGCAACGCAGCTTCTAGTCCTCCTTTCAAGCAAAATCTTAAGGATCGACCTCATGTCCAAGGCACCAAAGCCGGCTAAAGATCAATAATCGATAGCCAAGACTTGAATTGTACTACTTCTTACTTTCCATTGCTTCAACTTAGAAGCTTATTCTGTGTTCCACTATGGTGCTTTTAGTGTCTCCGCATACGGCAGCACGCGACATAGCTTTGCAGACGATAAATGTAACCGTCTCAGAGAGAAAAGCGGCCAATGTGACGATCTGGCTTTAAGTCGGTTCGATAACAAATGACAAAAACGGACGGATTTCTCAGGTTTTTAGTACATATGAACACTTTTCACATTCTCCCGTGCAACGCGGCTGCTAATGCTCCTTTCATGCAAAATCTTAAGGTACTAGGTCATGTCCAAGCCAATAAAGGCGGCTAAAAAGTGAATAATCGACAACTAAAACTTGAATTGTACTACTTCGTACTGGTTATTGGTTCAACTTAGAAGCTTCTTCTGTGTTCTACTATGGTGCTTTTAGTGTCTCCGCATACCGCAGCACGCGACATAGCTTTGCAGACGATAAATGTAACCGATTCAGAGAGAAGAGCGGCCAATGTAACGATCTGGCTTTAAGTTGATTGGATAACAAATGACGAAAACGGGCGGATTTCTCAGGTTTTTGCTACATATGAACCCTTCTCACATTCTCCCGTGCAACGCAGCTGCTAGTCCTCCTTTCATGCAAAATGTTAAGGTTCCACCTCATGTCCAAGGCACCAAAGCCGGCTAAAAATCAATAATCGATAACCAAACCTTGAATTGTACTGCTTCTTATGGCTATTGCTTCAACTTAGAAGCTTCTTCTGTGTTCTACTATGGTGCTTTTAGTGTCTCCGCATACCGCAGCACGCGACATAGCTTTGCAGACGATAAATGTAACCGTCTCAGAGAGAAAAGCGGCCAATGTGACGATCTGGCTTTAAGGCGATTCGATAACAAATTACGAAAACGGACGGATTTCTCAGGTTTTTACTACATATGAACACTTTTCACATTCTCCCGTGTAACGCGGCTACTAGTCCTCCTTTCATGCAAAATCTTAAGGTCCGAGGTCATGACCAAGCTACCAAAACTGGCTAAAAAGTGAATAATCGACGCCTAAAACTTGAATTGTACTACTTCTTATTGGCTATTACTTCAACTTAGAAGCTTCTTCTGTGTTCTACTATGGTGCATTTAGTGTCTCCGCATACCGCAGCACGTGACATAGATTTGCAGACGATAAATGTAACCGTTTCAGGGAGAAAAGCGGCCAATGTGACGATCTGGCTTTAAGTCGATTCTATAACAAATGACGAAAACGAACGGATTTCTCAGGTTTGTACTACATATGAACACTTTTCACATTCTCCCGTGCAACGCAGCTGCTAGTCCTCCTTTCATGCAAAGTCTTAAGGTCCTAGGTCATGTCCAAGCCACCAAAGCCGGCTAAAAAGTGAATAATCGACAACTAAATCTTGAATTGTACTACATCTTACTCACTATTGCTTCAACTTAGAAGCTTCTTCTGTGTTCTACTTTGGTGCTTTTATTGTCTCCGCATACCGCAGCACGCGACATAGGTTTTCAGACGATAAATGTAACCGTCTCAGAGAGAAAAGCGGCCAATGTGACGATCTGGCTTTAAGTCGATTCGATATCAAATGACGAAAACGGACGGATTTCTCAGGTTTTTAGTACATATGAACACTTTTCACATTCTCCCGTGCAACGCGGCTGCTAATGCTCCTTTCAAGCAAAATCTTAAGGTACTAGGTCATGTGCAAGCCAATAAAGCCGGCTAAAAAGTGAATAATCGACAACTAAAACTTGAATTGTACTACTTCGTACTGGTTATTGGTTCAACTTAGAAGCTTCTTCTGTGTTCTACTATGGCGCTTTTAGTGTCTCCGCATACCGCAGCACGTGACATAGGTTTGCAGACAATAAACGTAACCGTTTCAGAGAGAAAAGCGGCCAATGTGACGATCTGGCTATAAGTCGATTCGATAACAAATGACGAAAACGGACGGATTTCTCAGGTTTTTACTACATATGAAACCTTTTCACATTCTCCCGTGCAACGCAGCTGCTAGTCCTCCTCTCATGCAAAATCTTAAGGTTCCACATCATGTCCAAGGCACCAAAGCCGGCTAAAAATCAATAATCGATAACCAAAACTTGAATTGTACTACTTCTTACTGGCCATTGCTTTAACTTAGAAGCTTCTTCTGTGTTTTACTATGGTGCTTTTAGTGTCTCCGCATACCGCAGCACGCGACATAGCTTTGCAGACGACAAATGTAACCGTTTCAGAAAGAAGAGTGGCCAAAGTGACGATCTGGCTTTAAGTCGATTCGATAACAAATGACGAAAACGGACGTATTTCTCAGGTTTTTACTACATATGAACCCTTTTCTCATTCTCCCGTGCAACGCGGCTGCTAGTCCTCCTTTCATGCAAAATCTTAAGGTTCCACCTCATGTCCAAGGCACCAAAGCCGGCTAAAAATCGATATTCGATAACCAAAACTTAAATTGTACTGATTCTTACTGGCTATTGCTTCAACTTAGAAGATTTTTCTGTGTTCTACTATGGTGCTTTTAGTGTCTCCGCATACCGCAGCACGCGACATAGCTATGCAGACGATAAATGTAACCGTCTCAGAGAGAAAAGCGGCCAATGTGACGATCTGGCTTTAAGTCGATTCGATAACAAATGACGAAAACGGACGGATTTCTCAGGTTTTTACTATATATGAACACATTTCACATTCTCCCGTGCAACGCGGCTGCTAGTCCTCCTTCCATGCAAAATCTTAAGGTCCTACGTCATGTCCAAACCACCAAAGCCGGCTAAAAAGTGAATAATCGACAACTAAATCTTGAATTGTACTACATTTTACTGACTATTGCTTCAACTTAGAAGCTTCTTCTGTGTTCTACTATGGTGCTTTTAGTGTTTCCGCATACCGCAGCACGCGACATAGCTTTGCAGACTATAAATGTAACCGTCTCAGAGAGAAAAGCGGCCAATGTGACGATCTGGCTTTAAGTCGATTCGATAACAAATGACGAAAACGGACGGATTTCTCAGGTTTTTACTACATATGAACCCTTTTCGCATTCTAACCTGCAACGCGGCTGCTAGTCCTTCTTTCATGCAAAATTTTAAGATACCACCTTATGTCCAAGACACCAAAGCCGGCAAAAAATTAATAATCGATAACCAAAACTTGAATTGTACTGCTTCTTACTGGCTATTGCTTCAACTTAGAAGCTTCTTCTGTATTCTACTATGGTGCTCTTAGTGTCTCCGCATACCGCAGCACGCGACATAGCTTTGCAGACGATAAATGTAACCGTCTCAGAGAGAAAAGCGGCCAAAGTGACAATCTGGCTTTAAGTCGATTCGATAACAAATGACGAAAACGGACGGATTTCTCAGGTTTTTACTACATATGAACCCTTTTCTCATTCTCCCGTGCAACGCGGCTGCTAGTCCTCCTTTCATGCAAAATCTTAATGTTCCACCTCATGTCCAAGGCACCAAAGCCGGCTAAAAATCGATAATGGATAACCAAAACTTAAATTGTAGTGCTTCTTACTGGCTATTGCTTCAACTTAGAAGATTTTTCTGTGTTCTACTATGGTGCTTTTAGTGTCTCCGCATACCGCAGCACGCGACATAGCTTTGCAGACGATAAATGTAACCGTCTCAGAGAGAAAAGCGGCCAATGTGACGATCTGGCTTTAAGTCGATTCGATAACAAATGACGAAAACGGACTGATTTCTCAGTTTTTTACTACATATGAACCCTTTTTACATTCTCCCGTGCAACGCGGCTGCTAGTCCTCCTTTCATGCAAAATCTTAAGATTCCACCTTATGTCCAAGACACCAAAGCCGGCAAAAAATTAATAATCGATTACCAAAACTTGAATTGTACTGCTTCTTACTGGCTATTGCTTCAACTTAGAAGATTCTTCTGTGTTCTACTATGGTGCATTTGGGGTCTCCGCATACCGCAGCACGCGACATAGCTTTGCAGACGAAAAATGTAACCGTCTCAGAGAGAAAAGCGGCCAATGTGACGATCTGGCTTTAAGTCGATTCGATAACAAATTACGAAAACGGACGGATTTCTCAGGTTTTTACTACATATGAACACTTTTCACATTCTCCCGTGCAACGCGGCTGCTAGTCCTCCTTTCATGCAATATCTTAATGTTCCACCTCATGTCCAAGGCACCAAAGCCGGCTACAAATCAATATTCGATAACCAAAACTTGAATTGTACTGCTTCTTACTGGCTATTGCTTCACTTTAGAAGCTTCTTCTGTGTTCTACTATGGTGCTTTTAGTGTTTCCGCATACCGCAGCACGCGACATAGCTTTGCAGACGATAAATGTAACCGTCTCAGAGAGAAAAGCGGCCAAAGTGACGATCTGGCTTTAAGTCGATTCGATAACAAATGACGAAAACGGACGGATTTCTGAGGTTTTTACTACATATGAACCCTTTTCTCATTCTCCCGTGCAACGCGGCTGCTAGTCCTCCTTTCATGCAAAATCTTAATGTTCCACCTCATGTCCAAGGCACCAAAGCCGGCTAAAAATCGATAATGGATAACCAAAACTTAAATTGTAGTGCTTCTTACTGGCTATTGCTTCAACTTAGAAGATTTTTCTGTGTTCTACTATGGTGCTTTTAGTGTCTCCGCATACCGCAGCACGCGACATAGCTTTGCAGACGATAAATGTAACCGTCTCAGAGAGAAAAGCGGCCAATGTGACGATCTGGCTTTAAGTCGATTCGATAACAAATGACGAAAACGGACTGATTTCTCAGGTTTTTACTACATATGAACCCTTTTTACATTCTCCCGTGCAACGCGGCTGCTAGTCCTCCTTTCATGCAAAATCTTAAGATTCCACCTTATGTCCAAGACACCAAAGCCGGCAAAAAATTAATAATCGATTACCAAAACTTGAATTGTACTGCTTTTTACTGGCTATTGCTTCAACTTAGAAGATTCTTCTGTGTTCTACTATGGTGCATTTGGGGTCTCCGCATACCGCAGCACGCGACATAGCTTTGCAGACGAAAAATGTAACCGTCTCAGAGAGAAAAGCGGCCAATGTGACGATCTGGCTTTAAGTCGATTCGATAACAAATGACGAAAACGGACGGATTTCTCAGGTTTTTACTACATATGAACCCTTTTCACATTCTAACCTGCAACGCGGCTGCTAGTCCTTCTTTCATGCAAAATCTTAAGATACCACCTTATGTCCAAGACACCAAAGCCGGCAAAAAATTAATAATCGATAACCAAAACTTGAATTGTACTGCTTCTTACTGGCTATTGCTTCAACTTAGAAGCTTCTTCTGTATTCTACTATGGTGCTCTTAGTGTCTCCGCATACCGCAGCACGCGACATAGCTTTGCAGACGATAAATGTAACCGTCTCAGAGAGAAAAGCGGCCAAAGTGACGATCTGGCTTTAAGTCGATTCGATAACAAATGACGAAAACGGACGGATTTCTCAGGTTTTTACCACATATGAACCCTTTTCTCATTCTCCCGTGCAACGCGGCTGCTAGTCCTCCTTTCATGCAAAATCTTAATGTTCCACCTCATGTCCAAGGCACCAAAGCCGGCTAAAAATAGATAATGGATAACCAAAACTTAAATTGTAGTGCTTCTTACTGGCTATTGCTTCAACTTAGAAGATTTTTCTGTGTTCTACTATGGTGCTTTTAGTGTCTCCGCATACCGCAGCACGCGACATAGCTTTGCAGACGATAAATGTAACCGTCTCAGAGAGAAAAGCGGCCAATGTGACGATCTGGCTTTAAGTCGATTCGATAACAAATGACGAAAACGGACTGATTTCTCAGGTTTTTACTACATATGAACCCTTTTTACATTCTCCCGTGCAACGCGGCTGCTAGTCCTCCTTTCATGCAAAATCTTAAGATTCCACCTTATGTCCAAGACACCAAAGCCGGCAAAAAATTAATAATCGATTACCAAAACTTGAATTGTACTGCTTCTTACTGGCTATTGCTTCAACTTAGAAGATTCTTCTGTGTTCTACTATGGTGCATTTGGGGTCTCCGCATACCGCAGCACGCGACATAGCTTTGCAGACGAAAAATGTAACCGTCTCAGAGAGAAAAGCGGCCAATGTGACGATCTGGCTTTAAGTCGATTCGATAACAAAAGACGAAAACGGACGGATTTCTCAGGTTTTTAGTACATATGAACACTTTTCACATTCTCCCGTGCAACGCGGCTGCTAGTCCTCCTTTCAAGCAAAATCTTAAGGTACTAGGTCATGTCCAAGCCAATAAAGCCGGCTAAAAAGTGAATAATCGACAACTAATACTTGAATTGTTCTACTTCGTACTGGTTATTGCTTCAACTTAGAAGCTTCTCCTGTGTTCTACTATGGTGCTTTTAGTGTCTCCGCATACCGCAGCACGCGACATAGCTTTGCAGACGATAAATGTAACCGTCTCAGAGAGAAAAGCGGCCAATGTGACGATCTGGCATTATGTCGATTCGATAACAAATGACGAAAACGGACTGATTTCTCAGGTTTTTACTATATATGAACCCTTTTCACATTCTCCCGTGAAACGCAGCTGCTAGTCCTCCTTTCATGCAAACTCTTAAGGTTCCACCTCATGTCCAAAGCACCAAGGCCGGCTAAAAATCAATAATCGACAACCAAAACTTGAATTGTACAGCTTCTTACTGGCTATTGCTTCAACTTAGAAGCTTCTTTTGTGTTCTACTATGGTGCATTAAGTGTCTCCGCATACCGCAGCACGCGACATAGCTTTGCAGACTATTAATGTAACCGTCTCAGAGAGAAAAGCGGCCAATGTGACGATCTGGCTTTAAGTCGATTCGATAACAAATGACGAAAACGGACGGATTTCTCAGGTTTTTACTACATATGAACCCTTTTCACATTCTCCCCTGCAACGCGGCTGCTAGTCCTCCTTTCATGCAAAATCTTAATGTTCCACCTCATGTCCAAGGCACCAAAGCCGCCTAAAATTAATAATCGATAACCAAAACTTGAATTGTACTGCTTCTTACTGGCTATTGCTTCAACTTAAAAACTTCATCTGTGTTCTAATATGGTGCTTTTAGTGTCTCCGCATACCGCAGCACGAGACATAGCTATGCAGACGATAAATGTAACCGTCTCAGAGAGAAAAGCGGCCAATGTGACGATCTGGCTTTAAGTCGATTCGATAACAAATGACGAAACCGGACGGATTTCTCAGCTTTTTACTACATATGAACACTTTTCACATTCTCCCGTGCAACGCGGCTGCTAGTCCTCCTTTTATGCAAAATCTTAAGATTCCACCTTATGTCCAAGACACCAAAGCCGGCAAAAAATTAATAATCGATAACCAAAACTTGAATTGTACTGCTTCTTACTGGCTATTGCTTCAACTTAGAAGCTTCTTCTGTGTTCTACTATGGTGCTCTTAGTGTCTCCGCATACCGCAGCACGCGACATAGCTTTGCAGACGATAAATGTAACCGTCTCAGAGAGAAAAGTGGCCAATGTGACGATCTGGCTTTAAGTCGATTCGATAACAAATGACGAAAACGGACGGATTTCTCAGGTTTTTACTACATATGAACACTTTTCACATTCTGCCGTGCAACGCGGCTGCTAGTCCTCCTTTCATGCAAAATCTTAATGTTCCACCTCATGTCCAAGGCACCAAAGTCGGCTATAAATCGATAATGGATACCCAAAACTTGAATTGTACTGCTTCTTACTGGCTATTGCTTCAACTTAGAAGATTCTTCTGTGTTCTACTATGGTGCATTTGGGGTCTCCGCATACCGCAGCACGCGACATAGCTTTGCAGACGAAAAATGTAACCGTCTCAGAGAGAAAAGCGGCCAATGTGAAGATCTGGCTTTAAGTCGATTCGATAACAAATGACGAAAACGGACGGATTTCTCAGGTTTTTACTACATATGAACCCTTTTCACATTCTAACCTGCAACGCGGCTGCTAGTCCTTCTTTCATGCAAAATCTTAAGATACCACCTTATGTCCAAGACACCAAAGCCGGCAAAAAATTAATAATCGATAACCAAAACTTGAATTGTACTGCTTCTTACTGGCTATTGCTTCAACTTAGAAGCTTCTTCTGTATTCTACTATGGTGCTCTTAGTGTCTCCGCATACCGCAGCACGCGACATAGCTTTGCAGACGATAAATGTAACCGTCTCAGAGAGAAAAGCGGCCAAAGTGACGATCTGGCTTTAAGTCGATTCGATAACAAATGACGAAAACGGACGGATTTCTCAGGTTTTTACCACATATGAACCCTTTTCTCATTCTCCCGTGCAACGCGGCTGCTAGTCCTCCTTTCATGCAAAATCTTAATGTTCCACCTCATGTCCAAGGCACCAAAGCCGGCTAAAAATAGATAATGGATAACCAAAACTTAAATTGTAGTGCTTCTTACTGGCTATTGCTTCAACTTAGAAGATTTTTCTGTGTTCTACTATGGTGCTTTTAGTGTCTCCGCATACCGCAGCACGCGACATAGCTTTGCAGACGATAAATGTAACCGTCTCAGAGAGAAAAGCGGCCAATGTGACGATCTGGCTTTAAGTCGATTCGATAACAAATGACGAAAACGGACTGATTTCTCAGGTTTTTACTACATTGGAACCCTTTTTACATTCTCCCGTGCAACGCGGCTGCTAGTCCTCCTTTCATGCAAAATCTTAAGATTCCACCTTATATCCAAGACACCAAAGCCGGCAAAAAATTAATAATGGATTACCAAAACTTGAATTGTACTGCTTCTTACTGGCTATTGCTTCAACTTAGAAGATTCTTCTGTGTTCTACTATGGTGCATTTGGGGTCTCCGCATACCGCAGCACGCGACATAGCTTTGCAGACGAAAAATGTAACCGTCTCAGAGAGAAAAGCGGCCAATGTGACGATCTGGCTTTAAGTCGATTCGATAACAAATTACGAAAACGGACGGATTTCTCAGGTTTTTACTACATATGAACACTTTTCACATTCTCCCGTGCAACGTGGCTGCTAGTCCTCCTTTCATGCAATATCTTAATGTTCCACCTCATGTCCAAGGCACCAAAGCCGGCTATTAATCAATATTCGATAACCAAAACTTGAATTGTACTGCTTCTTACTGGCTATTGCTTCACTTTAGAGGCTTCTTCTGTGTTCTACTATGGTGCTTTTAGTGTTTCCGCATACCGCAGCACGCGACATAGCTTTGCAGACGATAAATGTAACCGTCTCAGAGAGAAAAGCGGCCAATGTGACGATCTGGCATTAAGTCGATTCGATAACAAATGACGAAAACGGACGGATTTCTCAGGTTTTTACTACATATGAACCCTTTTCACATTCTCCCGTGAAACGCAGCTGCTAGTCCTACTTTCATGCAAACTCTTAAGGTTCCACCTCATGTCCAAAGCACCAAGGCCGGCTAAAAATCAATAATCGACAACCAAAACTTGAATTGTACAGCTTCTTACTGGCTATTGCTTCAACTTAGAAGCTTCTTTTGTGTTCTACTATGGTGCATTTAGTGTCTCCGCATACCGCAGCACGCGACATAGCTTTGCAGACTATAAATGTAACCGTCTCAGAGAGAAAAGCGGCCAATGTGACGATCTGGCTTTAAGTCGATTCGATAACAAATGACGAAAACGGACGGATTTCTCAGGTTTTTACTACATATGAACCCTTTTCACATTCTCCCCTGCAACGCGGCTGCTAGTCCTCCTTTCATGCAAAATCTTAATGTTCCACCTCATGTCCAAGGCACCAAAGCCGCCTAAAATTAATAATCGATAACCAAAACTTGAATTGTACTGCTTCTTACTGGCTATTGCTTCAACTTAAAAACTTCATCTGTGTTCTAATATGGTGCTTTTAGTGTCTCCGCATACCGCAGCACGAGACATAGCTATGCAGACGATAAATGTAACCGTCTCAGAGAGAAAAGCGGCCAATGTGACGATCTGGCTTTAAGTCGATTCGATAACAAATGACGAAACCGGACGGATTTCTCAGCTTTTTACTACATATGAACACTTTTCACATTCTCCCGTGCAACGCGGCTGCTAGTCCTCCTTTTATGCAAAATCTTAAGATTCCACCTTATGTCCAAGACACCAAAGCCGGCAAAAAATTAATAATCGATAACCAAAACTTGAATTGTACTGCTTCTTACTGGCTATTGCTTCAACTTAGAAGCTTCTTCTGTGTTCTACTATGGTGCTCTTAGTGTCTCCGCATACCGCAGCACGCGACATAGCTTTGCAGACGATAAATGTAACCGTCTCAGAGAGAAAAGTGGCCAATGTGACGATCTGGCTTTAAGTCGATTCGATAACAAATGACGAAAACGGACGGATTTCTCAGGTTTTTACTACATATGAACACTTTTCACATTCTGCCGTGCAACGCGGCTGCTAGTCCTCATTTCATGCAAAATCTTAATGTTCCACCTCATGTCCAAGGCACCAAAGTCGGCTATAAATCGATAATGGATAACCAAAACTTGAATTGTACTGCTTCTTACTGGCTATTGCTTCAACTTAGAAGATTCTTCTGTGTTCTACTATGGTGCATTTGGGGTCTCCGCATACCGCAGCACGCGACATAGCTTTGCAGACGAAAAATGTAACCGTCTCAGAGAGAAAAGCGGCCAATGTGACGATCTGGCTTTAAGTCGATTCGATAACAAATTACGAAAACAGACGGATTTCTCAGGTTTTTACTACATATGAACACTTTTCACATTCTCCCGTGCAACGCGGCTGCTAGTCCTCCTTTCATGCAAAATCTTAATGTTCCACCTCATGTCCAAGGCAACAAAGCCGCCTAAAATCAATTATCGATAACAAAAACTTGAATTGTACTGCTTCTTACTGGCTATTGCTTCAACTTAAAAGCTTCATCTGTGTTCTAATATGGTGCTTTTAGTGTCTCCGCATACCGCAGCACGAGACATAGCTATGCAGACGATAAATGTAACCGTCTCAGAGAGAAAAGCGGCCAATGTGACGATCTGGCTTTAAGTCGATTCGATAACAAATGACGAAAACGGACGGATTTCTCAGGTGTTTACTATATATGAACACTTTTCACATTCTCCCGTGCAACGCGGCTGCTAGTCCTCCTTTCATGCAAAATCTTATGTTCCTAGGTCATGTACAAGCCACCAAAGCCGGCTAAAAAGTGAATACTTGACAACTAAAACTTGAATTGTACTACTTCTTACTGGCTATTACTTCAACTTAGAAGCTTCTTCTGTGTTCTACTATGGTGCTTTTAGTGTTTCCGCATACTGCAGCACGCGACATAGATTTGCAGACGATAAATGTAACCGTCTCAGAGAGAAAAGCGGCCAATGTGACGATCTGGCTTTAAGTCGAGTCGATAACAAATGACGAAAACGGACGGATTTCTCAGGTTTTTACTACATCTGAACCCTTTTCACATTCTCCCGTGCAACGCGGCTGCTAGTCCTCCTTTCATGCAAAATCTTATGGTTCCACCTCATGCCCATGGCACCAAAGCCGGCTAAAAATCAATATTCGAAAACCAAAACTTGAATTGTACTGCTTCTTACTGGCTATTGCTTCAACTTAGAAGCTTCTTCTGTGTTCTACTATGGTGCTTTTAGGGTCTCCGCATACCGCAGCAGGCGACATAGCTTTGCAGACGATAAATGTAACCGTCTCAGAGAGAAAAGCGGCCAATGTGACGATCTGGCTTTAAGTCGATTCGATAACAAATGACGAAAACGGACTGATTTCTTAGGTTTTTACTTTTCACATTCTCCCGTGAAACGGGGCTGCTAGTCCTCCTTTCATGCAAAATCTTAAGGTTCCACCTCATGTCCAAAGCACCAAGGCCGGCTAAAAATCAATAATCGACAACCAAAACTTGAATTGTACAGCTTCTTACTGGCTATTGCTTCAACTTAGAAGCTTCTTTTGTGTTCTACTATGGTGCTTTTAGTGTCTCCGCATACCGCAGCACGCGACATAGCTTTGCAGACGATAAATGTAACCGTCTCAGAGAGAAAAGCGGCCAATGTGACGATCTGGCTTTAAGTCGATTCGATAACACATTACGAAAACGGACGGATTTCTCATTTTTTTTACTACATATGAACACTTTTCATATTCTCCCGTGCAACGCGGCTGCTAGTCCTCCTTTCATGCAAAATCTTAAGGTCCTAGGTCATGTCCAAGCCACCAAAGCCGGCTTAAAAGGGAATAATCGACATCTAAAACTTGAATTGTACTACTTCTTACTGCATATTACGTCAACTTAGAAGCTTCTTCTGTGTTCTACTATGGTGCTTGTAGTGTCTCCGCATACCGCAGCACGCGACATAGCTTTGCAGACGATAAATGTAACCGTCTCAGAGAGAAAAGCGGCCAATGTGACGATCTGGCTTTAAGGCGATTCGATAACAAATGACGAAAACGGACGGATTTCTCAGGTTTTTACTACATATGAACACTTTTCACATTCTCCCGTGCAACGCGGCTGCCAGTCCTCCTTTCATGCAAAATCTTAAGGTTCCACCTCATGTCCAATACACCAAAGCCGGCTAAAAATCAATTATCGATAAACTAAACAAGAATTTTACTGCTTCTTACTGACTATTGCTTCAACTTAGAAGTTTCTTCTGTGTTCTACTATGATGCTTTTATTGTTTCCGCGTACCGCAGCACGCGACATATCTTTGCAGACGATAAATGTAACCGTCTCAGAGAGAAAAGCGGCCAACGTGACGATCTGGCTTTAAGTCGATTCGATAACAAATGACGAAAATGGACGGATTTATCAGGTTCTTACTACATATGAACACTTTTTACATTCTCCCGTGCAACGGGGCTGCTAGTCCTCCTTTCATGCAAAATCTTAAGGTCCTAGGTCATGTCCAAGCCACCAAAGCCGGCTAAAAAAGTGAATAATTGACAACTAAAACTTCAATTGTACTACTTCTTACTGGCTATTGCTTCAACTTAGAAGCTTCTTCTGTGTTCTACTATGGTGCTTTTAGTGTCTCCGCATACCGCAGCACGCGACATAGCTTTGCAGACGATAAATGTAACCGATTCAGAAAGAAGAGTGGCCAATGTGACGATCTCACTTTAAATCGATTCGATAACAAATGACGAAAACGGACGGATTTCTCAGGTTTTTACTACATTTGAACCCTTTTCTCATTCTCCCGTGCAACGCGGCTGCTAGTCCTCCTTTCATGCAAAATCTTAAGTTCCTAGATCATGTCCAAGCCACCAAAGCCTGCTAAAAAGTGAATAATCGACAACTAAAACTTGAATTGTACTGCTTCTTACTGGCTATTACTTCAACTTAGAAGCTTCATCTGTGTTCTAATATGGTGCTTTTAGTGTCTCCGCATACCGCAGCACGAGACATAGCTATGCAGACGATAAATGTAACCGTCTCAGAGAGAAAAGCGGCCAATGTGACGATCTGGCTTTAAGTCGATTCGATAACAAATGACGAAAACGGACGGATTTCTCAGGTGTTTACTATATATGAACACTTTTCACATTCTCCCGTGCAACGCGGCTGCTAGTCCTCCTTCCATGCAAAATCTTATGCTCCTAGGTCATGTCCAAGCCACCAAAGCCGGCTAGAAAGTGAATACTTGACAACTAAAACTTCAATTGTACTACTTCTTACTGGCTATTACTTCAACTTAGAAGCTTCTTCTGTGTTCTACTATGGTGCTTTTAGAGTCTCCGCATACCGCAGCAGGCGACATAGCTTTGCAGACGATAAATGTAACCGTCTCAGAGAGAAAAGCGGCCAATGTGACGATCAGGCTTTAAGTCGATTCGATAACAAATGACGAAAACGGACTGATTTCTTAGGTTTTTACTTTTCACATTCTCCCGTGAAACGGGGCTGCTAGTCCTCCTTTCATGCAAACTCTTAAGGTTCCACCTCATGTCCAAAGCACCAAGGCCGGCTAAAAATCAATAATCGACAACCAAAACTTGAATTGTACAGCTTCTTACTGGCTATTGCTTCAACTTAGAAGCTTCTTTTGTGTTCTACTATGGTGCATTTAGTGTCTCCGCATACCGCAGCACGCGACATAGCTTTGCAGACTATTAATGTAACCGTCTCAGAGAGAAAAGCGGCCAATGTGACGATCTGGCTTTAAGTCGATTCGATAACAAATGACGAAAACGGACGGATTTCTCAGGTTTTTACTACATATGAACCCTTTTCACATTCTCCCCTGCAACGCGGCTGCTAGTCCTCCTTTCATGCAAAATCTTAATGTTCCACCTCATGTCCAAGACACCAAAGACGGCAAAAAATTAATAATCGATAACCAAAACTTGAATTGTACTGCTTCTTACTGGCTATTGCTTCAACTTAGAAGATTTTTCTGTGTTCTGCTATGGTGCTTTTAGTGTCTCCGCATACCGCAGCACGCGACATAGCTTGCATGCGATAAATGTAACCGTCTCAGAGAGAAAAGCGGCCAATGTGACGATCTGGCTTTAAGTCGATTCGATAACAAATGACGAAAACGGACGGATTTCTCAGGTTTTTACTACATATGAACCCTTTTTACATTCTCCCGTGCAACGCGGCTGCTAGTCCTCCTTTCATGCAAAATCTTAAGATTCCACCTTATGTCCAAGACACCAAAGCCGGCAAAAAATTAATAATCGATAACCAAAACTTGAATTGTACTGCTTCTTACTGGCTATTGCTTCAACTTAGAAGCTTCTTCTGTGTTCTACTATGGTGCTCTTAGTGTCTCCGCATATCGCAGCACGCGACATAGCTTTGCAGACGATAAATGTAACCGTCTCCGAGAGAAAAGCGGCCAATGTGAAGATCTGGCTTTAAGTCGAGTCGATAACAAATGACGAAAACGGACGGATTTCTCAGGTTTTTACTACATCTGAACCCTTTTCACATTCTCCCGTGCAACGCGGCTGCTAGTCCTCCTTTCATGCAAAATCTTATGGTTCCACCTCATGCCCATGGACCAAAGCCGGCTAAAAATCAATATCCGAAAACCAAAACTTGAATTGTACTGCTTCTTACTGGCTATTGCTTCAACTTAGAAGCTTCTTCTGTGTTCTACTATGGTGCTTTTAGAGTCTCCGAATACCGCAGCAGGCGACATAGCTTTGCAGACGATAAATGTAACCGTCTCAGAGAGGAAAGCGGCCAATGTGACGATCTGGCTTTAAGTCGATTCGATAACAAATGACGAAAACGGACTGATTTCTTAGGTTTTTACTTTTCACATTCTCCCGTGAAACGGGGCTGCTAGTCCTCCTTTCATGCAAACTCTTAAGGTTCCACCTCATGTCCAAAGCACCAAGGCCGGCTAAAAATCAATAATCGACAACCAAAACTTGAATTGTACTGCTTCTTACTGGCTATTGCTTCAACTTAGAAGCTTCTTTTGTGTTCTACTATGGTGCATTTAGTGTCTCCGCATACCGCAGCACGCGACATAGCTTTGCAGACTATAAATGTAACCGTCTCAGAGAGAAAAGCGGCCAATGTGACGATCTGGCTTTAAGTCGATTCGATAACAAATGACGAAAACGGACGGATTTCTCAGGTTTTTACTACATATGAACCCTTTTCACATTCTCCCCTGCAACGCGGCTGCTAGTCCTCCTTTCATGCAAAATCTTAATGTTCCACCTCATGTCCAAGACACCAAAGACGGCAAAAAATTAATAATCGATAACCAAAACTTGAATTGTACTGCTTCTTACTGGCTATTGCTTCAACTTAGAAGATTTTTCTGTGTTCTGCTATGGTGCTTTTAGTGTCTCCGCATACCGCAGCACGCGACATAGCTTGCAGACGATAAATGTAACCGTCTCAGAGAGAAAAGCGGCCAATGTGACGATCTGGCTTTAAGTCGATTCGATAACAAATGACGAAAACGGACGGATTTCTCAGGTTTTTACTACATATGAACCCTTTTTACATTCTCCCGTGCAACGCGGCTGCTAGTCCTCCTTTCATGCTAAATCTTAAGATTCCACCTTATGTCCAAGACACCAAAGCCGGCAAAAAATTAATAATCGATAACCAAAACTTGAATTGTACTGCTTCTTACTGGCTATTGCTTCAACTTAGAAGCTTCTTCTGTGTTCTACTATGGTGCTCTTAGTGTCTCCGCATACCGCAGCACGCGACATAGCTTTGCAGACGATAAATGTAACCGTCTCAGAGAGAAAAGTGGCCAATGTGACGATCTGGCTTTAAGTCGATTCGATAACAAACGACGAAAACGGACGGATTTCTCAGGTTTCTACTACATATGAACACTTTTCACATTCTGCCGTGCAACGCGGCTGCTAGTCCTCCTTTCATGCAAAATCTTATGTTCCTAGGTCATGTCCAAGCCACCAAAGCCGGCTAAAAAGTGAATACTTGACAACTAAAACTTGAATTGTACTACTTCTTACTGGCTATTACTTCAACTTAGAAGCTTCTTCTGTGTTCTACTATGGTGCTTTTAGTGTTTCCGCATACCGCAGCACGCGACATAGCTTTGCAGACGATAAATGTAACCGTCTCAGAGAGAAAAGCGGCCAATGTGAAGATCTGGCTTTAAGTCGAGTCGATAACAAATGACGAAAACGGACGGATTTCTCAGGTTTTTACTACATCTGAACCCTTTTCACATTCTCCCGTGCAACGCGGCTGCTAGTCCTCCTTTCATGCAAAATCTTATGGTTCCACCTCATGCCCATGGCACCAAAGCCGGCTAAAAATCAATATTCGAAAACCAAAACTTGAATTGTACTGCTTCTTACTGGCTATTGCTTCAACTTAGAAGATTCTGCTGTGTTCTACTATGGTGCTTTTAGAGTCTCCGAATACCGCAGCAGGCGACATAGCTTTGCAGACGATAAATGTAACCGTCTCAGAGAGAAAAGCGGCCAATGTGACGATCTGGCTTTAAGTCGATTCGATAACAAATGACGAAAACGGACTGATTTCTTAGGTTTTTACTTTTCACATTCTCCCGTGAAACGGGGCTGCTAGTCCTCCTTTCATGCAAAATCTTAAGGTTCCACCTCATGTCCAAAGCACCAAGGCCGGCTAAAAATCAAAAATCGACAACCAAAACTTGAATTGTACAGCTTCTTACTGGCTATTGCTTCAACTTAGAAGCTTCTTTTGTGTTCTACTAAGGTGCTTTTAGTGTCTCCGCGTACCGCAGCACGCGACATATCTTTGCAGACGATAAATGTAACCGTCTCAGAGAGAAAAGCGGCCAACGTGACGATCTGGCTTTAAGTCGATTCGATAACAAATGACGAAAATGTACGGATTTATCAGGTTTTTACTACATATGAACACTTTTTACATTCTCCCGTGCAACGGGGCTGCTAGTCCTCCTTTCATGCAAAATCTTAAGGTCCCAGGTCATGTCCAAGCCACCAAAGCCGGCTAAAAAAGTGAATAATTGACAACTAAAACTTCAATTGTACTACTTCTTACTGGCTATTGCTTCAACTTAGAAGCTTCTTCTGTGTTCTACTATGGTGATTTTAGTGTCTCCGCATACCGCAGCACGCGACATAGTTTTGCAGACCATAAATGAAACCGTCTCAGAGAGAAAAGCTGCCAATGTGACGATCTAGCTTTAAGTCGATTCGATAACAAATGACGAAAACGGACGGATTTCTCAGGTTTTTACTACATATGAACACTTTTCACATTCTCCCGTGCAACGCGGCTGCTATTCCTCCTTTCATGCAAAATCTTAAGGTTCCACCTAATGTCCAAAGCACCAAGGCCGGCTAAAAATCAATAATCGATAACCAAAACTTGAATTGTACTGCTTCTTACTGGCTATTGCTTAATCTTAGAAGCTTCTTATGTGTTCTACTATGGTGCATTTGGAGTTTCCGCATACCGCAGCACGTGACATATCTTTGCAGACTATAAATGTAACCGTCTCAGAGAGAAAAGCGGCCAATGTGACGATCTGGCTTTAAGTCGATTCGATAACAAATGACGAAAACGGACGGATTTCTCAGGTTTTTACTACATATGAACCCTTTTCACATTCTCCCCTGCAACGCGGCTGCTAGTCCTCCTTTCATGCAAAATCTTAAAGTTCCACCTCATGTCCATGGCACTAAAGCCCCCTAAAAATAAATATTCGATAACCAAAACTTGAATTGTGCTGCTTCTTACTGGCTATTGCTTCAACTTAGAAGCTTCTTCTGTGTTCTACTATGGTGCTTTTAGTGTCTCCGCATACCGCAGCACGAGACATAGCTTTGCAGACGACAAATGTAACCGACTCAGAGAGAAAAGCGGCCAATGTGACGATCTGGCCTTAAGTCGATTCGATAACAAATGACGAAAACGGACGGATTTCTCAGGTTTTTACTACATATCAACACTTTTCACATTCTCCCGTGCAACGCGGCTGCTAGTCCTCCTTTCATGCAAAATCTTAAGGTCCTACGTCATGTCCAAGCCACCAAACGCGGCTAAAAAGTGAATAATCGACAACTAAAACTTGAGTTGTACTACTTCTTACTGGCTATTACTTCAACTTAGAAACTTCTTCTGTGTTCTACTATGGTGCTTTTAGTGTCTCCCCATACCGCAGCACGCGACGTAGCTTTGCAGACGATAAATGTAACCGTCTCAGAGAGAAAAGCGGCCAATGAGACGATCTGGCTTTAAGTCGATTCGATAACAAATGACGAAAACGGACGGATTTTTCAGGTTTTTACTACATATGAACCCTTTTCACATTCTCCCGTGCAACGCGGCTGCTAGTCCTCCTTTCATGCAAAATCTTAATTTCCTAGGTCATGTCCAAGCACCCATGCCGGCTAAAAATCAATAATCGATAACCAAAACTTGAATTGTACTGCTTCTTACTGACGATTGCTTCAACTTAGAAGCTTCTTATGTGTTCTACTATGGTGCTTTTCGAGTTTACGCATACCGCAGCACGCGACATAGCTTTGCAAACTATAAATGTATCCGTCTCAGAGAGAAAAGCGGCCAATGTGACGATCTGGCTTTAAGTCGATTCGATAACAAATGACGAAAACGGACGGATTTTTCAGGTTTTTACTACATATGAAACCTTTTCTCATTCTCCCGTGCAACGCGGCTGCTAGTCCTCCTTTCATGCCAAATCTTAATTTTCCACCTCATGTCCAAGGCACCAAAGTCGGCTAAAAATCAATAATCGATAACCAAAACTTGAATTTTACTGCTTTTTACTGGCGATTCCTTCAACTTAGAAGCTTCTTCTGTGTTCTAATATGGTGCTTTTAGAGACTCCGCATACCGCAGCACGGGACATAGCTTTGCAGACGATAAATGTAACCGTCTCAGAGAGAAAAGCGGCCAATGTGACGATCTGGCTTTAAGTCGATTCGATAACATATGACGAAAACGGACTGATTTCTCAGGTTTTTACTTTTCACATTCTCCCGTGAAACGGGGCTGCTAGTCCTCCTTTCATGCAAAATCTTAAGGTTCCACCTCATGTCCAAAGCACCAAGGCCGGCTAAAAATCAATAATCGACAACCAAAACTTGAATTGTACAGCTTCTTACTGGCTATTGCTTCAACTTAGAAGCTTCTTTTGTGTTCTACTATGGTGCATTTAGTGTCTCCGCATACCGCAGCACGCGACATAGCTTTGCAGACTAATAATGTAACCGTCTCAGAGAGAAAAGCGGCCAATGTGACGATCTGGCTTTAAGTCGATTCGATAACAAATGACGAAAACGGACGGATTTCTCAGGTTTTTACTACATATGAACACTTTTCTCATTCTGCCGTGCAACGCGGCTGCCAGTCCTCCTTTCATGCAAAATCTTAATGTTCCACCTCATGTCCAAGGCACCAAAGTCGGCTAAAAATCGATAATGGATAACCAAATTTTAAATTGTACTGCTTCTTACTGGCTATTGCTCCAACTTAGAAGATTTTTCTGTGTTCTACTATGGTGCTTTTAGTGTCTCCGCATACCGCAGCATGCGACATAGCTTTGCAGACGATAAATGTAACCGTCTCAGAGAGAAAAGCGGCCAATGTGACGATCTGGCTTTAAGTCGATTCGATAACAAATGACGAAAACGGACTGATTTCTCAGGTTTTTACTACATATGAACCCTTTTTACATTCTCCCGTGCAACGTGGCTGCTAGTCCTCCTTTCATGCAAAATCTTAAGATTCCACCTTATGTCCAAGACACCAAAGCCGGCAAAAAATTAATAATCGATTACCAAAACTTGAATTGTACTGCTTCTTACTGGCTATTGCTTCAACTTAGAAGATTCTTCTGTGTTCTACTATGGTGCATTTGGCGTCTCCGCATACCGCAGCACGCGACATAGCTTTGCAGACGATAAATGTAACCGTCTCAGAGAGAAAAGCGGCCAATGTGACGATCTGGCTTTAAGTCGATTCGATAACAAATGACGAAAACGGACGGATTTCTTAGGTTTTTACTACATATGAACACTTTTCACATTCTCCCGTGCAACGCGGCTGCCAGTCCTCCTTTCATGCAAAATCTTAAGGTTCCACCTCATGTCCAAGGCAACAAAGCCGCCTAAAATCAATAATCGATAACAAAAACTTGAATTGTACTGCTTCTTACTGGCTATTGCTTCAACTTAAAAGCTTCATCTGTGTTCTAATATGGTGCTTTTAGTGTCTCCGCATACCGCAGTACGAGACATAGCTATGCAGACGATAAATGTAACCGTCTCAGAGAGAAAAGCGGCCAATGTGACGATCTGGCTTTAAGTCGATTCGATAACAAATGACGAAAACGGACGGATTTCTCAGGTGTTTACTATATATGAACACTTTTCACATTCTCCCGTGCAACGCGGCTGCTAGTCCTCCTTTCATGCAAAATCTTATGTTCCTAGGTCATGTCCAAGCCACCAAAGCCGGCTAAAAAGTGAATACTTGACAGCTAAAACTTGAATTGTACTACTTCTTACTGGCTATTACTTCAACTTAGAAGCTTCTTCTGTGTTCTACTATGGTGCTTTTAGTGTTTCCGCATACCGCAGCACGCGAAATAGCTTTGCAGACAATAAATGTAACCGTCTCAGAGAGAAAAGCGGCCAATGTGACGATCTGGCTTTAAGTCGAGTCGATAACAAATGACGAAAACGGACGGATTTCTCAGGTTTTTACTACATCTGAACCCTTTTCACATTCTCCCGTGCAACGCGGCTGCTAGTCCTCCTTTCATGCAAAATCTTATGGTTCCACCTCATGCCCATGGCACCAAAGCCGGCTAAAAATCAATATTCGAAAACCAATACTTGAATTGTACTGCTTCTTACTGGCTATTGCTTCAACTTAGAAGCTTCTTCTGTGTTCTACTATGGTGCTTTTAGAGTCTCCGCATACCGCAGCAGGCGACATAGCTTTGCAGACGATAAATGTAACCGTCTCAGAGAGAAAAGCGGCCAATGTGACGATCTGGCTTTAAGTCGATTCGATAACAAATGACGAAAACGGACTGATTTCTTAGGATTTACTTTTCACATTCTCCCGTGAAACGGGGCTGCTAGTCCTCCTTTCATGCAAAATCTTAAGGTTCCACCTCATGTCCAAAGCACCAAGGCCGGCTAAAAATCAATAATCGACAACCAAATCTTGAATTGTACAGCTTCTTACTGGCTATTGCTTCAACTTAGAAGCTTCTTTTGTGTTCTACTATGGTGCTTTTAGTGTCTCCGCATACCGCAGCACGCGACATAGCTTTGCAGACGATAAATGTAACCGTCCCAGAGAGAAAAGCGGCCAATGTGACGATCTGGCTTTAAGTCGATTCGATAACACATTACGAAAACGGACGGATTTCTCATTTTTTTACTACATACGAACACTTTTCATATTCTCCCGTGCAACGCGGCTGCTAGTCCTCCTTTCATGCAAAATCTTAAGGTCCTAGGTCATGTCCAAGCCACCAAAGCCGGCTTAAAAGGGAATAATCGACAACTAAAACTTGAATTGTACTACTTCTTACTGGCTATTACGTCAACTTAGAAGCTTCTTCTGCGTTCTACTATGGTGCTTGTAGTGTCTCCGCATACCGCAGCACGCGACATACCTTTGCAGACGATAAATGTAACCGTCTCAGAGAGAAAAGCGGCCAATGTGACGATCTGGCTTTAAGTCGATTCGATAACAAATGACGAAAACGGACGGATTTCTCAGGTTTTTACTACATATGAACACTTTTCACATTCTCCCGTGCAACGCGGCTGCCAGTCCTCCTTTCATTCAAAATCTTAAGGTTCCACCTCATGTCCAATACACCAAAGCCGGCTAAAAATCAATTATCGATAAACTAAACAAGAATTTTACTGCTTCTTACTGACTATTGCTTCAACTTAGAAGTTTCTTCTGTGTTCTACTATGATGCTTTTATTGTTTCCGCGTACCGCAGCACGCGACATATCTTTGCAGATAATAAATGTAACCGTCTCAGAGAGAAAAGCGGCCAACGTGACGATCTGGCTTTAAGTCGATTCGATAACAAATGACGAAAATGGACGGATTTATCAGGTTTTTACTACATATGAACACTTTTTACATTCTCCCGTGCAACGGGGCTGCTAGTCCTCCTTTCATGCAAAATCGTAAGGTCCTAGGTCATGTCCAAGCCACCAAAGCCGGCTAAAAAAGTGAATAATTGACAACTAAAACTTCAATTGTACTACTTCTTACTGGCTATTGCTTCAACTTAGAAGCTTCTTCTGTGTTCTACTATGGTGCTTTTAGTGTCTCCGCATACCGCAGCACGCGACATAGCTTTGCAGACCATAAATGAAACCGTCTCAGAGAGAAAAGCGGCCAATGTGACGATCTGGCTTTAAGTCGATTCGATAACAAATGACGAAAACGGACGGATTTCTCAGGTTTTTACTACATATGAACACTTTTCACATTTCCCCGTGCAACTCGGCTGCTAATCCTCTTTTCATGCAGAATCTTAATGTTCCACCTCATGTCCAAGGCACCAGAGCCTCCTAAAAATCAATAATCGATAACCAAAACTTGAATTGTACTGCTTATTACTGGTTATTGTTTCAACTTAGAAGCTTCTTCTGTGTTCTACTATGGTGCTTTTAGTGTCTCCGCATACCGCAGCACGCGACATAGCTTTGCAGACGATAAATGTAACCGATTCAGAAAGAAGAGTAGCCAATGTGACGATCTGGCTTTAAGTCGATTCGATAACAAATGACGAAAACGGACGGATTTCTTAGGTTTTTACTACATATGAACCCTTTTCTCATTCTCCCGTGCAACGCGGCTGCTAGTCCTCCTTTCATGCAAAATCTTAATGTTCCACCTCATGTCCAAGACACCAAAGCCGGCAAAAAATTAATAATCGATAACCAAAACTTGAATTGTACTGCTTCTTACTGGCTATTGCTTCAACTTAGAAGATTTTTCTGTGGTCTACTATGGTGCTTTTAGAGTCTCCGCATACCGCAGCAGGCGACATAGCTTTGGAGACGATAAATGTAACCGTCTCAGAGAGAAAAGCGGCCAATGTGACGATCAGGCTTCAAGTCGATTCGATAACAAATGACGAAAACGGACTGATTTCTTAGGTTTTTACTTTTCACATTCTCCCGTGAAACGGGGCTGCTAGTCCTCCTTTCATGCAAAATCTTAAGGTTCCACCTCATGTCCAAAGCACCAAGGCCGGCTAAAAATCAATAATCGACAACCAAAACTTGAATTGTACAGCTTCTTACTGGCTATTGCTTCAACTTAGAAGCTTCTTTTGTGTTCTACTATGGTGCATTTAGTGTCTCCGCATACCGCAGCACGCGACATAGCTTTGCAGACTAATAATGTAACCGTCTCAGAGAGAAAAGCGGCCAATGTGACGATCTGGCTTTAAGTCGATTCGATAACAAATGACGAAAACGGACGGATTTCTCAGGTTTTTACTACATATGAACACTTTTCACATTCTGCCGTGCAACGCGGCTGCTAGTCCTCCTTTCATGCAAAATCTTAATGTTCCACCTAATGTCCAAGGCACCAAAGTCGGCTAAAAATCGATAATGGATAACCAAATTTTAAATTGTACTGCTTCTTACTGGCTATTGCTTCAACTTAGAAGATTTTTCTGTGTTCTACTATGGTGCTTTTAGTGTCTCCGCATACCGCAGCATGCGACATAGCTTTGCAGACGATAAATGTAACCGTCTCAGAGAGAAAAGCGGCTAATGTGACGATCTGGCTTTAAGTCGATTCGATAACAAATGACGAAAACGGACTGATTTCTCAGGTTTTTACTACATATGAACCCTTTTTACATTCTCCCGTGCAACGTGGCTGCTAGTCCTCCTTTCATGCAAAATCTTAAGATTCCACCTTATGTCCAAGACACCAAAGCCGGCAAAAAATTAATAATCGATTACCAAAACTTGAATTGTACTGCTTCTTACTGGCTATTGCTTCAACTTAGAAGATTCTTCTGTGTTCTACTATGGTGCATTTGGCGTCTCCGCATACCGCAGCACGCGACATAGCTTTGCAGACGATAAATGTAACCGTCTCAGAGAGAAAAGCGGCCAATGTGACGATCTGGCTTTAAGTCGATTCGATAACAAATGACGAAAACGGACGGATTTCTTAGGTTTTTACTACATATGAACACTTTTCACATTCTCCCGTGCAACGCGGCTGCCAGTCCTCCTTTCATGCAAAATCTTAAGGTTCCACCTCATGTCCAAGGCAACAAAGCCGCCTAAAATCAATAATCGATAACAAAAACTTGAATTGTACTGCTTCTTACTGGCTATTGCTTCAACTTAAAAGCTTCATCTGTGTTCTAATATGGTGCTTTTAGTGTCTCCGCATACCGCAGTACGAGACATAGCTATGCAGACGATAAATGTAACCGTCTCAGAGAGAAAAGCGGCCAATGTGACGATCTGGCTTTTAGCCGATTCGATAACAAATGACGAAAACGGACGGATTTCTCAGGTGTTTACTATATATGAACACTTTTCACATTCTCCCGTGCAACGCGGCTGCTAGTCCTCCTTTCATGCAAAATCTTATGTTCCTAGGTCATGTCCAAGCCACCAAAGCCGGCTAAAAATGAATACTTGACAGCTAAAACTTGAATTGTACTACTTCTTACTGGCTATTACTTCAACTTAGAAGCTTCTTCTGTGTTCTACTATGGTGCTTTTAGTGTTTCCGCATACCGCAGCACGCGACATAGCTTTGCAGACAATAAATGTAACCGTCTCAGAGAGAAAAGCGGCCAATGTGACGATCTGGCTTTAAGTCGAGTCGATAACAAATGACGAAAACGGACGGATTTCTCAGGTTTTTACTACATCTGAACCCTTTTCACATTCTCCCGTGCAACGCGGCTGCTAGTCCTCCTTTCATGCAAAATCTTATGGTTCCACCTCATGCCCATGGCACCAAAGCCGGCTAAAAATCAATATTCGAAAACCAATACTTGAATTGTACTGCTTCTTACTGGCTATTGCTTCAACTTAGAAGCTTCTTCTGTGTTCTACTATGGTGCTTTTAGAGTCTCCGCATACCGCAGCAGGCGACATAGCTTTGCAGACGATAAATGTAACCGTCTCAGAGAGAAAAGCGGCCAATGTGACGATCTGGCTTTAAGTCGATTCGATAACAAATGACGAAAACGGACTGATTTCTTAGGATTTACTTTTCACATTCTCCCGTGAAACGGGGCTGCTAGTCCTCCTTTCATGCAAAATCTTAAGGTTCCACCTCATGTCCAAAGCACCAAGGCCGGCTAAAAATCAATAATCGACAACCAAAACTTCAATTGTACAGCTTCTTACTGGCTATTGCTTCAACTTAGAAGCTTCTTTTGTGTTCTACTATGGTGCTTTTAGTGGGTCCGCATACCGCAGCACGCGACATAGCTTTGCAGACGATAAATGTAACCGTCCCAGAGAGAAAAGCGGCCAATGTGACGATCTGGCTTTAAGTCGATTGGATAAAACATTACGAAAACGGACGGATTTCTCATTTTTTTACTACATACGAACACTTTTCATATTCTCCCGTGCAACGCGGCTGCTAGTCCTCCTTTCATGCAAAATCTTAAGGTCCTAGGTCATGTCCAAGCCACCAAAGCCGGCTTAAAAGGGAATAATCGACAACTAAAACTTGAATTGTACTACTTCTTACTGGCTATTACGTCAACTTAGAAGCTTCTTCTGCGTTCTACTATGGTGCTTGTAGTGTCTCCGCATACCGCAGCACGCGACATAGCTTTGCAGACGATAAATGTAACCGTCTCAGAGAGAAAAGCGGCCAATGTGACGATCTGGCTTTAAGTCGATTCGATAACAAATGACGAAAACGGACGGATTTCTCAGGTTTTTACTACATATGAACACTTTTCACATTCTCCCGTGCAACGCGGCTGACAGTCCTCCTTTCATGCAAAATCTTAAGGTTCCACCTCATGTCCAATACACCAAAGCCGGCTAAAAATCAATTATCGATAAACTAAACAAGAATTTTACTGCTTCTTACTGACTATTGCTTCAACTTAGAAGTTTCTTCTGTGTTCTACTATGATGCTTTTATTGTTTCCGCGTACCGCAGCACGCGACATATCTTTGCAGACAATAAATGTAACCGTCTCAGAGAGAAAAGCGGCCAACGTGACGATCTGGCTTTAAGTCGATTCGATAACAAATGACGAAAATGGACGGATTTATCAGGTTTTTACTACATATGAACACTTTTTACATTCTCCCGTGCAACGGGGCTGCTAGTCCTCCTTTCATGCAAAATCGTAAGGTCCTAGGTCATGTCCAAGCCACCAAAGCCGGCTAAAAAAGTGAATAATTGACAACTAAAACTTCAATTGTACTACTTCTTACTGGCTATTGCTTCAACTTAGAAGCTTCTTCTGTGTTCTACTATGGTGCTTTTAGTGTCTCCGCATACCGCAGCACGCGACATAGCTTTGCAGACCATAAATGAAACCGTCTCAGAGAGAAAAGCGGCCAATGTGACGATCTGGCTTTAAGTCGATTCGATAACAAATGACGAAAACGGACGGGTTTCTCAGGTTTTTACTACATATGAACACTTTTCACATTTCCCCGTGCAACTCGGCTGCTAATCCTCTTTTCATGCAGAATCTTAATGTTCCACCTCATGTCCAAGGCACCAGAGCCTCCTAAAAATCAATAATCGATAACCAAAACTTGAATTGTACTGCTTATTACTGGTTATTGTTTCAACTTAGAAGCTTCTTCTGTGTTCTACTATGGTGCTTTTAGTGTCTCCGCATACCGCAGCACGCGACATAGCTTTGCAGACGATAAATGTAACCGATTCAGAAAGAAGAGTAGCCAATGTGACGATCTGGCTTTAAGTCGATTCGATAACAAATGACGAAAACGGACGGATTTCTTAGGTTTTTACTACATATGAACCCTTTTCTCATTCTCCCGTGCAACGCGGCTAATAGTCCTCCTTTCATGCAAAATCTTAAGGTTCCACCTCATGTCCAAGGCACCAAAGCCGGCTAAAAATCAATAATCGATAACCAAAACTTGAATTGTACTGCTTCTTACTGACTATTGCTTCAACTTAGAAGATTCTTCTGTGTTCTACTATGGTGCTTTTATTGTTTCCGCATTCCGCAGCATGCGACATAGCTTTGCAGACGTTAAATGTAACCGTCTCAGAGAGAAAAGCGGCCAATGTGACTTTCTGGCTTTAAGTCGATTCGATAACAAATGACGAAAACGGACGGATTTCTCAGGTTTTTACTACATATGAACACTTTTCACATTCTCCCTTGCAACGCGGCTGCTAGTCCTCTTTTCAAGCAAAATCTTAAGGTCCTAGGTCATGTCCAAGCCACCAAAGCCGCCTAAAAAGTGAATAATCGACAACTAAAACTTCAATTGTACTACTTCTTACTGGCAATTGCTTCAACTTAGAAGCTTCTTCTGTGTTCTACTATGGTGCTTTTAGTGTCTCCGCATACCGCAGCACGCAACGTAGCTTTGCAGACGATAAATGTAACCGTCTCAGAGAGAAAAGCGGCCAATGTGACGATCTGGCTTTAAGTCGATTCGATAACAAATGACGAAAACGGACGGATTTCTCAGGTGTTTATTATATTTGAACACTTTTCACATTCTACCGTGGTACGCGGTTGCTAGTCCTCCTTTCATGCAAAATCTTAAGGTTCCACCTCATGTCCATGGCACTAAAGCCCCCTAAATATCAATATTCGATAACCAAAACTTGAATTGTGCTGCTTCTTACTGGCTATTGCTTCAACTTAGAAGCTTCTTCTGTGTTCTACTATGGTGCTTTTAGTGTCTCCGCATACCACACCACGCGACATAGCTTTGCAGACGATAAATGTAACCGTCTCAGAGAGAAAAGCGGCCAATGTGACGATCTGGCTTTAAGTCGATTCGGTAACAAATGACGAAAACGGACGGATTTCTCAGGTTTTTACTACATATGAACACTTTTCACATTCTCCCGTGCAACACGGCTGCAAGTCCTCCTTTCATGTAAAATCTTAAGGTCCTAGGTCATGTCCAAGCCACCAAAGCCGGCTAAAAAGTGAGTAATCGACCATTAAAACTTGAATTGTACTACTTCTTACTGGCTATTACTTCAACTTAGAAGCTTCTTCTGTGTTCTACTATGGTGCAATTAGTGTCTCTGCATACCGCAGCACGCGACATAGCTTTGCAGACGATAAATGTAACCGTCTCAGAGAGAAAAGCGGCCAATGTGACGATCTGGCTTTAAGTCGATTCGATAACAAATGACGATAACGGACGGAATTCTCAGGTTTTTACTACATATGAACCCTTTTCACATTCTCCCGTGCAACGCGGCTGCTAGTCCTCCTTTCATGCAAAATCTTAAGATTCCACCTTATGTCCAAGGCACCAAAGCCGGCCAAAAATCAATAATCGATAACCAAAACTTGAATTGTACTGCTTCTTACTGGCTATTGCTTCAACTTAGAAGCTTCTTCTGTGTTCTACTATAGTGCTTTTAGTGTCTCCGCATACCGCAGCACGCGACATAGCTTTGCAGATGATAAATGTAACCGTCTCAGAGAGAAAAGCGGCCAATGTGACGATCTGGCTTTAAGTCGATTCGATAACAAATGACGAAAACGGACGGATTTCTCAGGTTTTTACTAGATATGAACCCTTTTCACATTCTCCCGTGCAACGCGGCTGCTAGTCCTCCTTTCATGCATAATCTTAAGGTTCCACCTCATGTCCATGGCACCAAAGCCGGCTAAAAATCAATTTTCGATAACCAAAACTTGAATTGTACGGCTTCTTACTGGCTATTGCTTCAAATTAGAAGCTTCTTCTGTGTTCTGCTATGGTGCTTTTAGAATCTCCGCATACCGCAGCACGCGACATAGCTTTGCAGACTATAAATGTAACCGTCTCAGAGAGAAAAGCGGCCAATGTGACGATCTGGCTTTAAGTCGATTCGATAACAAATGACGAAAACGGACTGATTTCTCAGGTTTTTACTTTTCACATTCTCCCGTGCAACGGGGCTGCTAGTCCTCCTTTCATGCAAAATATTTACGTTCCACCTCATGTCCAAGGCACCAAAACCCCCTAAAAATCAATAATCGATAACCAAAACTTGAATTGTACTGCTTCTTACTGGCTATTGCTTCAACTTAGAAGCTTCTTCTGTGTTCTACTATGGTGCTTTTAGTGTCTCCGCATACCGCAGCACGCGACATAGCTTTGAAGACGAAAAATGTATCCGTCTCAGAGAGAAAAGCGGCCAATGTGACGATCTGGCTTTAAGTCGATTCGGTAACAAATGACGAAAACGGACGGATTTCTCAGGTTTTTACTACATATGAACACTTTTCACATTCTCCCGTGCAACACGGCTGCAAGTCCTCCTTTCATGTAAAATCTTAAGGTCCTAGGTCATGTCCAAGCCACCAAAGCCGGCTAAAAAGTGAGTAATCGACAACTAAAACTTGAATTGTACTACTTCTTACTGGCTATTACTTCAACTTAGAAGCTTCTTCTGTGTTCAACTATGGTGCTTTTAGAGTCTCCGCATACCGCAGCACGGGACATAGCTTTGCAGACGAAAAATGTAACCGTCTCAGAGAGAAGAGCGGCCAATGTGACGATCTGGCTTTAAGTCGATTCGATAACAAATGACGAAAACGGACTGATTTCTCTGGTTTTTACTTTTCACATTCTCCCGTTCCACGCGGCTGCTAGTCCTCCTTTCATGCAAAATCTTAACGTTCTACCTCATGTCCAAGGCACCAAAGCCCCCTAAAAATCAATAATCGATAACAGAAACTTGAATTGTACTGACTCTTACTGGCTATTGCTTCAACTTAGAAGATTCTTCTGTGTTCTACTATGGTGCTTTTAGTGTCTCCGCATACCGCAGCACGCGACATAGCTTTGCAGACGAAAAATGTAACCGTCTCAGAGAGAAAAGCGGCCAATGTGACGATCTGGCTTTAAGTCGATTCGATAACAAATGACGAAAACGGACTGATTTCTCAGGTTTTTACTTTTCACATTCTCCCGTGCAACGGGGCTGCTAGTCCCCCTTTCATGCAAAATCTTAACGTTCCACCTCATGTCCAAGGCACCAAAGCCCCCTAAAAATCAATAATCGATAACAGAAACTTGAATTGTACTGACTCTTACTGGCTATTGCTTCAACTTAGAAGATTCTTCTGTGTTCTACTATGGTGCTTTTAGTGTCTCCGCATACCGCAGCACGCGACATAGCTTTGCAGACGAAAAATGTAACCGTCTCAGAGAGAAAAGCGGCCAATGTGACGATCTGGCTTTAAGTCGATTCGATAACAAATGACGAAAACGGACGGATTTCTCAGGTTTTTACTACATATGAACCCTTTTCATATTCTCCCGTGCAACGCGGCTTCTAATCCTCCTTTCAGGCAAAATCTTAATGTCCTATGTCATGTCCAAGCCACCAAAGCCGGCTAAAAATCAATAATCGATAACCAAAACTTGATTTGTACTGCTTCTTACTGACTATTGCTTCAGCTTAGAAGCTTCTTATATGTTCTACTATGGTGCTTTTAGAGTTTCCGCATACCGCAGCACGCGACATAGCTTTGCAGACGAAAAATGTAACCGTCTCAGAGAGAAAAGCGGCCAATGTGACGATCTGGCTTTAAGTCGATTCGATAACAAATGACGAAAACGGACGGATTTCTCAGGTTTTTACTACACATGAAACCTTTTCTCATTCTCCCGTGCAACGCGGCTGCTAGTCCTCCTTTCATGCAAAATCTTAAGGATTCTACCTCATGTCCAAGGCACCAAAGTCGGCTAAAAATCAATAATCGATAACCAAAACTTGAATTGTACTGCTTCTTACTGGCGATTCCTTCAACGTAGAAGCTTCTTCTGTGTTCTACTATGATGCTTTTAGAGTCTCCGCATACCGCAGCACGGGACATAGCTTTGCAGACGATAAATGTAACCGTCTCAGAGAGAAAAGCGGCCAATGTGACGATCTGGCTTTAAGTCGATTCGATAACAAATGACGAAAATGGACTGATTTCTCAGGTTTTTACTTTTCACATTCTCCCGTGCAACGGGGCTGCTAGTCCTCCTTTCATGCAAAATCTTAAGGTCCTAGGTCATGTCCAAGCCACCAAAGCCGGCTAAAAAGTGAATAATCGACAACTAAAACTTGAATTGTACTACTGGCTATTGCTTCAACTTAGAAGCTTCTTCTGTGTTCTACTATGGTGCTTTTAGTGTCTCCGCATACCGCAGCACGCAACGTAGCTTTGCAGACGATAAATGTAACCGTCTCAGAGAGGAAAGCGGCCAATGTGACGATCTGGCTTTAAGTCGATTCGATAACAAATGACGAAAACGGACGGATTTCTCAGGTGTTTATTATATTTGAACACTTTTCACATTCTACCGTGGTACGCGGCTGCTAGTCCTCCTTTCATGCAAAATCTTAAGGTTCCACCTCATGTCCATGGCACTAAAGCCCCCTAAAAATCAATATTCGATAACCAAAACTTGAATTGTGCTGCTTCTTACTGGCTATTGCTTCAACTTAGAAGCTTCTTCTGTGTTCTACTATGGTGCTTTTAGTGTCTCCGCATACCGCAGCACGAGACATAGCTTTGCAGACGACAAATTTAACCGTCTCAGAGAGAAAAGCGGCCAATGTGACGATCTGGCTTTAAGTCGATTCGATAACAAATGACGAAAACGAACGGATTTCTCAGGTTTTTACTACATATCAACATCTTTCACATTCTCCCGTGCAACGCGGCTGCTAGTCCTCCTTTCATGCAAAATCTTAAGGTCCTAGGTCACGTCCAAGCCACCAAACCCGGCTAAAAAGTGAATAATCGACAACTAAAACTTGAGTTGTACTACTTCTTACTGGCTATTACTTCAACTTAGAAACTTCTTCTGTGTTCTACTATGGTGCTTTTAGTGTCTCCGCATACCGCAGCACGCGACGTAGCTTTGCAGACGATAAATGTAACCGTCTCAGAGAGAAAAGCGGCCAATGTGACGATCTGGCTTCAAGTCGATTCGATAACATATGACGAAAACGGACTGATTTGTCATGTTTTCACTTTTCACATTCTCCCGTGCAACGGGGCTACTAGTCCTCCTTTCATGCAAAATCTTAAGGTTCCACTTTATGTCCAAAGCACCAAGGCCGGCTAAAAATCAATAATCGATAAACAAAACTTGAATTGTACTGCTTCTTACTAGCTATTGCTTCAACTTAGAAGCTTCTTCTGTGATCTACTATGGTGCTTTTAGTGTCTCCGCATACCGCAGCACGCGACATAGCTTTGCAGACGAAAAATGTAACCGTCTCAGAGAGAAAAGCGGCCAATGTGACGATCTGGCTTTAAGTCGATTCGATAACAAAAGACGATAACGGACGAATTTCTCATGTTTTTACTACATATGAACCCTTTATCACATTCTCCCGTGCAACGCGGCTGCTAGTCATCCTTTAATGCAAAATCTTAAGGTCCTACGACATGTCCAAGCCACCAAAGCCGGCTAAAAAGTGAATAAACGACAACTAAAACTTGAATTGTACTACTTCTTACTGGCTATTGCTTCAACTTAGAAGCTTCTTCTGTGTTCTACTATGGTGCTTTAAGTGTCTCCGCATACCGCACCACGCGACATAGCTTTGCAGACGATAAATGTAACCGTCTCAGAGAGAAAAGCGGCCAATGTGACGATCTGGCTTTAAGTCGATTCGGTAACAAATGACGAAAACGGACGGATTTCTCAGGTTTTTACTACATATGAACCCTTTTCACATTCTCCCGTGCAACGCGGCTGCTAGTCCTCCTTTCATGCAAAATCTTAAGATTAAACCTTATGTCCAAGACACCAAAGCCGGCCAAAAATCAATAATCGATAACCAAAACTTGAATTGTACTGCTTCTTACTGGCTATTGCTTCAACTTAGAAGCTTCTTCTGTGTTCTACTATAGTGCTTTTAGTGTCTCCGCATACCGCAGCACGCGACATAGCTTTGCAGACGATAAATGTAACCGTCTCAGAGAGAAAAGCGGCCAATGTGACGATCTGGCTTTAAGTCGATTCGATAACAAATGACGAAAACGGACGGATTTCTCAGGTTTTTACTAGATATGAACCCTCTTCACATTCTCCCGTGCAACGCGGCTGCTAGTCCTCCTTTCATGCATAATCTTAAGGTTCCACCTCATGTCCATGGCACCAAAGCCGGCTAAAAATCAATTTTCGATAACCAAAACTTGAATTGTACGGCTTCTTACTGGCTATTGCTTCAAATTAGAAGCTTCTTCTGTGTTCTGCTATGGTGCTTTTAGAATCTCCGCATACCGCAGCACGCGACATAGCTTTGCAGACGATAAATGTAACCGTCTCAGAGAGAAAAGCGGCCAATGTGACGATCTGGCTTTAAGTCGATTCGATAACGAATGACGAAAACGGACTGATTTCTCAGGTTTTTACTTTTCACATTCTCCCGTGCAACGGGGCTGCTAGTCCTCCTTTCATGCAAAATCTTAAGGTTCCACCTTATGTCCATAGTAACAAGGCCGGCTAAAAATCAATAATCGATAACCAAAACTTGAATTGTACTGCTTCTTACTGGCTATTAATTCAACTTAGAAGATTCTTCTGTGTTCTACTATGGTGCTTTTAGTGTCTCCGCATACCGCAGCACGCGACATAGCTTTGAAGACGAAAAATGTATCCGTCTCAGAGAGAAAAGCGGCCAATGTGACGATCTGGCTTTAAGTCGATTCGATAACAAATGACGAAAACGGACTGATTTCTCTGGTTTTTACTTTTCACATTCTCCCGTTCCACGCGGCTGCTAGTCCTCCTTTCATGCAAAGTCTTAACGTTCTACCTCATGTCCAAGGCACCAAAGCCCCCTAAAAATCAATAATCGATAACAGAAACTTGAATTGTACTGACTCTTACTGGCTATTGCTTCAACTTAGAAGATTCTTCTGTGTTCTACTATGGTGCTTTTAGTGTCTCCGCATACCGCAGCACGCGACATAGCTTTGCAGACGAAAAATGTAACCGTCTCAGAGAGAAAAGCGGCCAATGTGACGATCTGGCTTTAAGTCGATTCGATAACAAATGACGAAAACGGACTGATTTCTCAGGTTTTTACTTTTCACATTCTCCCGTGCAACGGGGCTGCTAGTCCCCCTTTCATGCAAAATCTTAACGTTCCACCACATGTCCAAGGCACCAAAGCCCCCTAAAAATCAATAATCGATAACCAAAACTTGAATTGTACTGCTTCTTACTGGCTATTGCTTCAACTTAGAAGATTCTTCTGTGTTCTACTATAGTGCTTTTAGTGTCTCCGCATACCGCAGCACGCGACATAGCTTTGCAGACGAAAAATGTAACCGTCTCAGAGAGAAAAGCGGCCAATGTGACGATCTGGCTTTAAGTCGATTCGATAACAAATGACGAAAACGGACGGATTTCTCAGGTTTTTACTACACATGAAACCTTTTCTCGTTCTCCCGTGCAACGCGGCTGCTAGTCCTCCTTTCATGCAAAATCTTAAGGATTCTACCTCATGTCCAAGGCACCAAAGTCGGCTAAAAATCAATAATCGATAACCAAAACTTGAATTGTACTGCTTCTTACTGGCGATTCCTTCAACTTAGAAGCTTCTTCTGTGTTCTACTATGATGCTTTTAGAGTCTCCGCATACCGCAGCACGGGACATAGCTTTGCAGACGATAAATGTAACCGTCTCAGAGAGAAAAGCGGCCAATGTGACGATCTGGCTTTAAGTCGATTCGATAACAAATGACGAAAACGGACGGATTTCTCAGGTTTTTACTTTTCACATTCTCCCGTGCAACGGGGCTGCTAGTCCTCCTTTCATGCAAAATCTTAAGTTTCCACCTTATGTCCAAAGCACCAAGGCCGGCTACAAATCAATAATCGATATACAAAACTTGAATTGTACTGCTTCTTACTGGCTATTGCTTCAACTTAGAAGCTTCTTCTGTGTTCTACTATGGTGCTTTCAGTGTCTCCGCATACCGCAGCACGCGACATAGCTTTGCAGACGATAAATGTAACCGTCTCAGAGAAAAAAGCGGCCAATGTGACGATCTGGCTTTAAGTCGATTCGATAACAAAAGACGATAATGGACGGATTTCTCATGTTTTTACTACATATGAACCCTTTATCACATTCTCCCGTGCAACGCGGCTTCTAGTCATCCTTTCATGCAAAATCTTACGGTCCTAGGTCATGTCCAAGCCACCAAAGCCGTCTAAAAAGTGAATAATCGACAACTAAAACTTGAATTGTACTACTTCTTACTGGCTATTGCTTCAACTTAGAAGCTTATTCTGTGTTCTACTATGGTGCTATTAGTGTCTCCGTATACCGCAGCACGCGACATAGCTTTGCATACGATAAATGTAACCGATTCAGAGAGAAGAGCGGCCAATGTGACGATCTGGCTTTAAGTCGATTCCAAAACAAATGACGAAAACGGACGGATTTCTCAGATTTTTACTACATATGAACCCTTTTCACATTCTCCCGTGCAACGCGGCTGCTAGTCCTCTTTCATGCATAATCTTAAGGTTCCACCTCATGTCTATTTCACCAAAGCCGGCTAAAAATCAATTTTCGATAACCAAAACTTGAATTGTACGGCTTCTTACTGGCTATTGCTTCAAATTAGAAGCTTCTTCTGTGTTCTGCTATGGTGCTTTTAGAATCACCGCATACCGCAGCACGCGACATATCTTTGCAGACGATAAATGTAACCGTCTCAGAGAGAAAAGCGGCCAATGCGACGATCTGGCTTTAAGTCGATTCGATAACGAATGACGAAAACGGACTGATTTCTCAGGGTTTTTACTTTTCACATTCTCCCGTGCAACGGGGCTGCTAGTCCTCCTTTCATGCAAAATCTTAAGGTTCCACCTTATGTCCATAGTAACAAGGCCGGCTAAAAATCAATAATCGATAACCAAAACTTGAATTGTACTGCTTCTTACTGGCTATTGCTTCAACTTAGAAGCTTCTTCTGTGTTTTACTATGGTGCTTTTAGTGTCACCGCATACCGCAGCACGCGACATAGCTTTGCAGACGAAAAATGTATCCTTCTCAGAGAGAAAAGCGGCCAAAGTGACGATCTGGCTTTAAGTCGATTCGATAACAAATGACGAAAACGAACGGATTTCTCAGGTTTTTACTACATATCAACATCTTTCACATTCTCCCGTGCAACGCGGCTGCTAGTCCTCCTTTCATGCAAAATCTTAAGGTCCTAGGTCACGTCCAAGCCACCAAACCCGGCTAAAAAGTGAATAATCGACAACTAAAACTTGAGTTGTACTACTTCTTACTGGCTATTACTTCAACTTAGAAACTTCTTCTGTGTTCTACTATGGTGCTTTTAGTGTCTCCGCATACCGCAGCACGCGACGTAGCTTTGCAGACGATAAATGTAACCGTCTCAGAGAGAAAAGCGGCCAATGTGACGATCTGGCTTCAAGTCGATTCGATAACATATGACGAAAACGGACTGATTTGTCATGTTTTCACTTTTCACATTCTCCCGTGCAACGGGGCTACTAGTCCTCCTTTCATGCAAAATCTTAAGGTTCCACTTTATGTCCAAAGCACCAAGGCCGGCTAAAAATCAATAATCGATAAACAAAACTTGAATTGTACTGCTTCTTACTAGCTATTGCTTCAACTTAGAAGCTTCTTCTGTGATCTACTATGGTGCTTTTAGTGTCTCCGCATACCGCAGCACGCGACATAGCTTTGCAGACGAAAAATGTAACCGTCTCAGAGAGAAAAGCGGCCAATGTGACGATCTGGCTTTAAGTCGATTCGATAACAAAAGACGATAACGGACGAATTTCTCATGTTTTTACTACATATGAACCCTTTATCACATTCTCCCGTGCAACGCGGCTGCTAGTCATCCTTTAATGCAAAATCTTAAGGTCCTACGACATGTCCAAGCCACCAAAGCCGGCTAAAAAGTGAATAAACGACAACTAAAACTTGAATTGTACTACTTCTTACTGGCTATTGCTTCAACTTAGAAGCTTCTTCTGTGTTCTACTATGGTGCTTTAAGTGTCTCCGCATACCGCACCACGCGACATAGCTTTGCAGACGATAAATGTAACCGTCTCAGAGAGAAAAGCGGCCAATGTGACGATCTGGCTTTAAGTCGATTCGGTAACAAATGACGAAAACGGACGGATTTCTCAGGTTTTTACTACATATGAACCCTTTTCACATTCTCCCGTGCAACGCGGCTGCTAGTCCTCCTTTCATGCAAAATCTTAAGATTAAACCTTATGTCCAAGACACCAAAGCCGGCCAAAAATCAATAATCGATAACCAAAACTTGAATTGTACTGCTTCTTACTGGCTATTGCTTCAACTTAGAAGCTTCTTCTGTGTTCTACTATAGTGCTTTTAGTGTCTCCGCATACCGCAGCACGCGACATAGCTTTGCAGACGATAAATGTAACCGTCTCAGAGAGAAAAGCGGCCAATGTGACGATCTGGCTTTAAGTCGATTCGATAACAAATGACGAAAACGGACGGATTTCTCAGGTTTTTACTAGATATGAACCCTCTTCACATTCTCCCGTGCAACGCGGCTGCTAGTCCTCCTTTCATGCATAATCTTAAGGTTCCACCTCATGTCCATGGCACCAAAGCCGGCTAAAAATCAATTTTCGATAACCAAAACTTGAATTGTACGGCTTCTTACTGGCTATTGCTTCAAATTAGAAGCTTCTTCTGTGTTCTGCTATGGTGCTTTTAGAATCTCCGCATACCGCAGCACGCGACATAGCTTTGCAGACGATAAATGTAACCGTCTCAGAGAGAAAAGCGGCCAATGTGACGATCTGGCTTTAAGTCGATTCGATAACGAATGACGAAAACGGACTGATTTCTCAGGTTTTTACTTTTCACATTCTCCCGTGCAACGGGGCTGCTAGTCCTCCTTTCATGCAAAATCTTAAGGTTCCACCTTATGTCCATAGTAACAAGGCCGGCTAAAAATCAATAATCGATAACCAAAACTTGAATTGTACTGCTTCTTACTGGCTATTAATTCAACTTAGAAGATTCTTCTGTGTTCTACTATGGTGCTTTTAGTGTCTCCGCATACCGCAGCACGCGACATAGCTTTGAAGACGAAAAATGTATCCGTCTCAGAGAGAAAAGCGGCCAATGTGACGATCTGGCTTTAAGTCGATTCGATAACAAATGACGAAAACGGACTGATTTCTCTGGTTTTTACTTTTCACATTCTCCCGTTCCACGCGGCTGCTAGTCCTCCTTTCATGCAAAGTCTTAACGTTCTACCTCATGTCCAAGGCACCAAAGCCCCCTAAAAATCAATAATCGATAACAGAAACTTGAATTGTACTGACTCTTACTGGCTATTGCTTCAACTTAGAAGATTCTTCTGTGTTCTACTATGGTGCTTTTAGTGTCTCCGCATACCGCAGCACGCGACATAGCTTTGCAGACGAAAAATGTAACCGTCTCAGAGAGAAAAGCGGCCAATGTGACGATCTGGCTTTAAGTCGATTCGATAACAAATGACGAAAACGGACTGATTTCTCAGGTTTTTACTTTTCACATTCTCCCGTGCAACGGGGCTGCTAGTCCCCCTTTCATGCAAAATCTTAACGTTCCACCACATGTCCAAGGCACCAAAGCCCCCTAAAAATCAATAATCGATAACCAAAACTTGAATTGTACTGCTTCTTACTGGCTATTGCTTCAACTTAGAAGATTCTTCTGTGTTCTACTATAGTGCTTTTAGTGTCTCCGCATACCGCAGCACGCGACATAGCTTTGCAGACGAAAAATGTAACCGTCTCAGAGAGAAAAGCGGCCAATGTGACGATCTGGCTTTAAGTCGATTCGATAACAAATGACGAAAACGGACGGATTTCTCAGGTTTTTACTACACATGAAACCTTTTCTCGTTCTCCCGTGCAACGCGGCTGCTAGTCCTCCTTTCATGCAAAATCTTAAGGATTCTACCTCATGTCCAAGGCACCAAAGTCGGCTAAAAATCAATAATCGATAACCAAAACTTGAATTGTACTGCTTCTTACTGGCGATTCCTTCAACTTAGAAGCTTCTTCTGTGTTCTACTATGATGCTTTTAGAGTCTCCGCATACCGCAGCACGGGACATAGCTTTGCAGACGATAAATGTAACCGTCTCAGAGAGAAAAGCGGCCAATGTGACGATCTGGCTTTAAGTCGATTCGATAACAAATGACGAAAACGGACGGATTTCTCAGGTTTTTACTTTTCACATTCTCCCGTGCAACGGGGCTGCTAGTCCTCCTTTCATGCAAAATCTTAAGTTTCCACCTTATGTCCAAAGCACCAAGGCCGGCTACAAATCAATAATCGATATACAAAACTTGAATTGTACTGCTTCTTACTGGCTATTGCTTCAACTTAGAAGCTTCTTCTGTGTTCTACTATGGTGCTTTCAGTGTCTCCGCATACCGCAGCACGCGACATAGCTTTGCAGACGATAAATGTAACCGTCTCAGAGAAAAAAGCGGCCAATGTGACGATCTGGCTTTAAGTCGATTCGATAACAAAAGACGATAATGGACGGATTTCTCATGTTTTTACTACATATGAACCCTTTATCACATTCTCCCGTGCAACGCGGCTTCTAGTCATCCTTTCATGCAAAATCTTACGGTCCTAGGTCATGTCCAAGCCACCAAAGCCGTCTAAAAAGTGAATAATCGACAACTAAAACTTGAATTGTACTACTTCTTACTGGCTATTGCTTCAACTTAGAAGCTTATTCTGTGTTCTACTATGGTGCTATTAGTGTCTCCGTATACCGCAGCACGCGACATAGCTTTGCATACGATAAATGTAACCGATTCAGAGAGAAGAGCGGCCAATGTGACGATCTGGCTTTAAGTCGATTCCAAAACAAATGACGAAAACGGACGGATTTCTCAGATTTTTACTACATATGAACCCTTTTCACATTCTCCCGTGCAACGCGGCTGCTAGTCCTCTTTCATGCATAATCTTAAGGTTCCACCTCATGTCTATTTCACCAAAGCCGGCTAAAAATCAATTTTCGATAACCAAAACTTGAATTGTACGGCTTCTTACTGGCTATTGCTTCAAATTAGAAGCTTCTTCTGTGTTCTGCTATGGTGCTTTTAGAATCACCGCATACCGCAGCACGCGACATATCTTTGCAGACGATAAATGTAACCGTCTCAGAGAGAAAAGCGGCCAATGCGACGATCTGGCTTTAAGTCGATTCGATAACGAATGACGAAAACGGACTGATTTCTCAGGGTTTTTACTTTTCACATTCTCCCGTGCAACGGGGCTGCTAGTCCTCCTTTCATGCAAAATCTTAAGGTTCCACCTTATGTCCATAGTAACAAGGCCGGCTAAAAATCAATAATCGATAACCAAAACTTGAATTGTACTGCTTCTTACTGGCTATTGCTTCAACTTAGAAGCTTCTTCTGTGTTTTACTATGGTGCTTTTAGTGTCACCGCATACCGCAGCACGCGACATAGCTTTGCAGACGAAAAATGTATCCTTCTCAGAGAGAAAAGCGGCCAAAGTGACGATCTGGCTTTAAGTCGATTCGATAACAAATGACGAAAACGGACGGATTTCTCAGGTTTTTACTACATATGAAACCTTTTCATATTCTCCCGTGCAACGCGGCTGCTAGTCCTGCTTTCATGTAAAATCTTAAGGTCCTAGGTCATGTCCAAGCCACCAAAGCCGGCTAAAAATCAATAATCGATAACCAAAACTTGTATTGTACTGCTTCTTACTGACTATTGCTTCAACTTAGAAGCTTCTTATGTGTTCTACTATGGTTCTTTTAGAGTTTCCGCATACCGCAGCACGCGACATAGCTTTGCAGACTATAAATGTAACTGTCTCAGAGAGAAAAGCGGCCAATGTGACGATCTGGCTTTAAGTCGATTCGATAACAAATGACGAAAACGGACTGATTTCTCAGGTTTTTACTTTTCACATTCTCCCGTGCAACGGGGCTGCTAGTCCTCCTTTCATGCAAAATCTTAAGGTTCCACCTTATGTCCATAGTAACAAGGCCGGCTAAAAATCAATAATCGATAACCAAAACTTGAATTGTACTGCTTCTTACTGGCTATTGCTTCAACTTAGAAGTTTCTTCTGTGTTTTACTATGGTGCTTTTAGTGTCTCCGCATACCGCAGCACGCGACATAGCTTTGCAGACGAAAAATGTATCCTTCTCAGAGAGAAAAGCGGCCAATGTGACGATCTGGCTTTAAGTCGATTCGATAACAAATGACGAAAACGGACGGATTTCTCAGGTTTTTACTACATATGAAACCTTTTCATATTCTCCCGTGCAACGCGGCTGCTAGTCCTCCTTTCATGTAAAATCTTAAGGTCCTAGGTCATGTCCAAGCCACCAAAGCCGGCTAAAAATCAATAATCGATAACCAAAACTTGTATTGTACTGCTTCTTACTGACTATTGCTTCAACTTAGAAGCTTCTTATGTGTTCTACTATGGTTCTTTTAGAGTTTCCGCATACCGCAGCACGCGACATAGCTTTGCAGACTATAAATGTAACTGTCTCAGAGAGAAAAGCGGCCAATGTGACGATCTGGCTTTAAGTCGATTCGATAACAAATGACGAAAACGGACTGATTTCTCAGGTTTTTACTTTTCACATTCTCCCGTGCAACGGGGCTGCTAGTCCTCCTTTCATGCAAAATCTTAAGGTTCCACCTTATGTCCATAGTAACAAGGCCGGCTAAAAATCAATAATCGATAACAAAAACTTGAATTGTACTGCTTCTTACTGGCTATTGCTTCAACTTAGAAGCTTCTTCTGTGTTCTAATATTGTGCTTTTAGTGTCTCCGCATACCGCAGCACGCGACATAGCTTTGCAGACGATAAATGTAACCGTCTCAGAGAGAAAAGCGGCCAATGTGACGATCTGACTTTAAGTCGATTCGATAACAAATGAAGAAAACGGACGGAGTTCTCAGGTTTTTACTACATATGAACACTTTTCACATTCTCCCGTGCAACACGGCTGCAAGTCCTCCTTTCATGCAAAATTTTAAGGTCCTAGGTCATGTCCAAGCCACCAAAGCTATCTAAAAATCAATAATCGATATCCAAAACTTGAATTGTACTGCTTGTTAAGGCTATTGCTTCAACTTAGAAGCTTCTTCTGTGTTCTACTATGGTGCATTTAGTGTCTCTGCATACCGCAGCACGCGACATAGCTTTGCAGACGATAAATGTAATGGCCTCAGAGAGAAAACCGGCCAATGTGACGATCTGGCTTTAAGTCGATTCGATAACAAATGACAATAACGGACGGATTTCTCAGGTTTTTACTACATATGAACCCTTTATCACATTCTCCCGTGCAACGCGGCTGCTAGTCCTCCTTTTATGCGAAATCTTAACGTTCCACCTCATGTCCAAGGCACCAAAGCCCCCTAAAAATCAATAATCGATAACCAAACTTGAATTGTACTGCTTCTTACTGGCTATTTCTTCAACTTAGAAGAATCTTCTGTGTTCTACTATGGTGCTTTTAGTGTCTCCGCATACCGCAGCACGCGACATAGCTTTGCAGACGAAAAATGTAAACGTCTCAGAGAGAAAGGCGGCCAATGTGACGATCTGGCTTTAGGTCGATTCAATAACAAATGACGAAAACGGACGGATTTCTCAGGTTTTTACTACATATGAAACCTTTTCATATTCTCCCGTGCAACGCGGCTTCTAGTCCTACTTTCAGGCATAATCATAAGGTCCTAGGTCATGTCCAAGCCACCAAAGCCGGCTAAAAATCAATAATCGATAACCAAAACTTGAACTGTACTGCTTCTTACTGACTATTGCTTCAACTTAGAAGATTCTTATGTGTTCTACTATGGTTCTTTTAGAGTTTCCGCATACCGCAGCACGCGACATAGCTTTGCAGACTATAAATGTAACCGTCTCAGAGAGAAAAGCGGCCAATGTGACGATCTGGCTTTAAGTCGATTCGATAACAAATGACGAAAACGGACGGATTTATCAGGTTTTTACTACATATGAAACCTTTTCTCATTCTCCCGTGCAACGCGGCTGCTAGTCCTCCTTTCATGCAAAATCTTAAGGTTCCACCTCATGTCCAAGGCAACAAAGCCGGCAAAATATCAATAATCGATAACCAAAACTTGAATTGTACTGCTCCTTCCTGGCGATTCCTCCAACTTTGAAGCTTCTTCTGTGTTCTACTATGGTGCTTTTAGAGTCTCCGCATACCGCAGCACGCGACATAGCTTTGCAGGCGATAAATGTAACCGTCTCAGAGAGAAAAGCGGCCAATGTAACGATCTGGCTTTAAGTCGATTCGATAACAAATGACGAAAACGGACGGATTTCTTAGGTTTTTACTTTTCACATTCTCCCGTGCAGCACGGCTGCAAGTCCTCCTTTCAGGCAAAATCTTAAGGTCATAGGTCATGTCCAAGCCACCAAAGCCGGCTAAAAAGTGAATAATCGACGCCTAAAACTTGTATTGTACCACTTCTTACTGGCTATTACTTCAACTTAGAAGCTTCTTGTGTGTTCTACTATGGTGCTTTTAGTGTCTCCGCATACCGCAGCACGCGACATAGCTTTGCAGACGATAAATGTAACCGTCTCAGAGAGAAAAGCGGCCAATGTGACGATCTGGCTTTAAGTCGATTCGATAACAAATGACGAAAACGGACGGATTTGTCAGGTTTTTACTACATATGAACCCTTTTCACATACTCCCGTGCAACGCAGCTGCTAGTCCTCCTTTCATGCAATATCTTAAGGTTCCACCTCATGTCCAAGGCACCAAAGCTATCTAAATATCAATAATCGATAACCAAAACTTGAATTGTACTGCTTGTTAAGGCTATTGCTTCAACTTAGAAGCTTCTTCTGTGTTCTACTATGGTGCTTTTAGTGTCTCCGCATACCGCAGCACGCGACATTGCTTTGCAGACGATAAAAGTAACCGTCTCAGAGAGAAAAGCGGCCAATGTGACGATCTGGCTTTAAGTCGAATCGATAACAAATGACGAAAACGGACGGATTTCTCAGGTGTTTACTATATATGATCACTTTTCACATTCTCCCTTGCAACGCGGCTGCTAGTCCTCCTTTCATGCAAAATCTTAAGGTCTTAGGTCATGTCCAAGCCACCAAAGCCGGCTAAAAAGTGAATAATCGACAACTAAAACTTCAATTGTACTACTTCTTACTGGCTATTACTTCAACTTAGAAGTTCTTCTGTGTTCTACTATGGTGCTTTTAGTGCCTCCGCATACCGCAGCACGCGACATAGCTTTGCACACGATAAATGTAACCGATTCAGAGAGAAGAGCGTCCAATGTGACGATCTGGCTTGAAGTCGATTCCATAACAAATGACGAAAACGGACGGATTTCTCAGGTTTTTACTACATATGAACACTTTTCACATTCTCCCGTGCAACACGGCTGCAAGTCCTCCTTTCATGCAAAATATTAAGGTCCTAGGTCATGTCCAAGCCACCAAAGCCGGCTAAAAAGTGAGTAATCGACAACTAAAACTTGAATTGTACTACTTCTTACTGGCTATTACTTCAACTTAGAAGCTTCCTCTGTGTTCTACTATGGTGCATTTAGTGTCTCCGCATACCGCAGCACGCGACATAACTTTGCAGACGAAAAATGTAAACGTCTCAGAGAGAAAAGCGGCCAATGTGACGATCTGGCTTTAAGTCGATTCAATAACAAATGACGAAAACGGACGGATTTCTCAGGTTTTTACTACATATGAACCCTTTTCATATTCTCCCGTGCAACGCGGCTTCTAGTCCTACTTTCAGGCATAATCATAAGGTCCTAGGTCATGTCCAAGCCACCAAAGCCGGCTAAAAATCAATAATCGATAACCAAAACTTGAACTGTACTGCTTCTTACTGACTATTGCTTCAACTTAGAAGATTCTTGTGTGTTCTACTATGGTTCTTTTAGAGTTTCCGCATACCGCAGCACGCGACATAGCTTTGCAGACTATAAATGTAACCGTCTCAGAGAGAAAAGCGGCCAATGTGACGATCTGGCTTTAAGTCGATTCGATAACAAATGACGAAAACGGACGGATTTATCAGGTTTTCACTACATATGAAACCTTTTCTCATTCTCCCGTGCAACGCGGCTGCTAGTCCTCCTTTCATGCAAAATCTTAAGGTTCCGCCTCATGTCCAAGGCAACAAAGCCGGCAAAATATCACTAATCGATAACCAAAACTTGAATTGTACTGCTTCTTACTGGCGATTCCTCCAACTTAGAAGCTTCTTCTGTGTTCTACTATGGTGCTTTTAGAGTCTCCGCATACCGCAGCACGCGACATAGCTTTGCAGACGATAAATGTAACCGTCTCAGAGAGAAAGCGGCCAATGTAACGATCTGGCTTTCAGTCGATTCGATAACAAATGACGCAAACGGACGGTTTTCTGAGGTTTTTACTTTTCACATTCTCCCGTACAGCACGGCTGCAAGTCCTCCTTTCATGCAAAATTTTAAGGTCCTAGGTCATGTCCAAGCCACCAAAGCCGGCTAAAAATCAATAATCGATTACCAAAACTTGAATGGTACTGCTTCTTACTGACTATTGCTTCAACATAGAAGCTTCTTATGTGTTCTACTATGGTGCTTTTAGTGTCTCCGCATACCGCAGCACGCGACATAGCTTTGCAGTCGATAAATGTAACCGTCTCAGAGAGAAAAGCGGCCAATGTGACGATCTGGCTTTAAGTCGATTCGATAACAAATGACGAAAACGGACGGATTTCTCAGGTTTTTACTACATATGAACCCTTTTCACATACTCCCGTGCAACGCAGCTGCTAGTCCTCCTTTCATGCAATATCTTAAGGTTCCACCTCATGTCCAAGGCACCAAAGCTGGCTAAAAATCAATAATCGATAACCAAAACTTGAATTGTACTGCTTGTTAAGGCTATTGCTTCAACTTAGAAGCTTCTTTTGTGTTCTACTATGGTGCTTTTAGTGTCTCCGCATACCGCAGCACGCGACATTGCTTTGCAGACGATAAAAGTAACCGTCTCAGAGAGAAAAGCGGCCAATGTGACGATCTGGCTTTAAGTCGAATCGATAACAAATGACGAAAACGGACTCATTTCTCAGGTGTTTACTATATATGATCACTCTTCACATTCTCCCTTGCAACGCGGCTGCTAGTCCTCCTTTCATGCAAAATCTTAAGGTCTTAGGGCATGTCCAAGCCACCAAAGCCGGCTAAAAAGTGAATAATCGACAACTAAAACTCCAATTGTACTACTTCTTACTGGCTATTAGTTCAACTTAGAAGTTCTTCTGTGTTCTACTATGGTGCTTTTAGTGCCTCCGCATACCGCAGCACCCGACATAGCTTTGCACACGATAAATGTAACCGATTCAGAGAGAAGAGCGCCCAATGTGACGATCTGGCTTGAAGTCGATTCCATAACAAATGACGAAAACGGACGGATTTCTCAGGTTTTTACTACATATGAACCCTTTTCACATTCTCCCGTGCAACGCGGCTGCTAGTCCTCCTTTCATGCAAAATCTTAAGATTCCACCTTATGTCCAAGGCACCAAAGCCGGCCAAAAGTCAATAATCGATAACCAAAACTTGAATTGTTCTGCTTCTTACTGCCTATTGCTTCAACTTAGAAGCTTCTTCTGTGTTCTACTATGGTGCTTTTAGTGTCTCCGCATACCGCAGCACGCGACATAACTTTGCAGACGAAAAATGTAAACGTCTCAGAGAGAAAAGCGGCCAATGTGACGATCTGGCTTTAAGTCGATTCAATAACAAATGACGAAAACGGACGGATTTCTCAGGTTTTTACTACATATGAACCCTTTTCATATTCTCCCGTGCAACGCGGCTTCTAGTCCTACTTTCAGGCATAATCATAAGGTCCTAGGTCATGTCCAAGCCACCAAAGCCGGCTAAAAATCAATAATCGATAACCAAAACTTGAACTGTACTGCTTCTTACTGACTATTGCTTCAACTTAGAAGATTCTTGTGTGTTCTACTATGGTTCTTTTAGAGTTTCCGCATACCGCAGCACGCGACATAGCTTTGCAGACTATAAATGTAACCGTCTCAGAGAGAAAAGCGGCCAATGTGACGATCTGGCTTTAAGTCGATTCGATAACAAATGACGAAAACGGACGGATTTCTCAGGTTTTTACTACATATGAACCCTTTTCATATTCTCCCGTGCAACGCGGCTTCTAGTCCTCCTTTCAGGCAAAATCTTAAGGTCCTAGGTCATGTCCAAGCCACCAAAGCCGGGTAAAAATCAATAATTGATAACCAAAAATTGAATCGTACTGCTTCTTACTGACTATTGCTTCAACTTAGAAGCTTCTTATGTGTTCTACTATGGTGCTTTTAGAGTTTCCGCATACCGCAGCACGCGACATAGCTTTGCAGACTATAAATGTAACCGTCTCAGAGAGAAAAGCGGCCAATGTGACGATCTGGCTTTAAGTCGAATCGATAACAAATGACGATAACGGACGGATTTCTCAGGTGTTTTCTATATATGTACACTTTTCACATTCTCCCGTGCCACGCTGCTGCTAGTTCTCCTTTCATGCAAAATCTTAAGGTCCTAGCTCATGCCCAAAGCACCAAAAAAGGCTAAAAAGTCAATAATCGATAAATTAACGTGAATTGTACTACTTCTTACTGGGTATTACATCAACTTAGAAGCTTCATCTGTGTTCTACTATGGTGCTTCTAGTGACTCCGCATACAGCAGCACGCGACATAGCTTTGGAGACGATAAATGTAACCGTTTCAGAGAGAAGAGCGGCCAATGTGACGATCTGGCTTTACATCGATTCGATAACAAATGCCGAAAACGGACGGATTTCTCAGGTTTTTACTACATATGAACCCTTTTCATATTCTCCCGTGCAACGCGACTGCTAGTCCTCCTTTCATGCAAAATCTTAAGGTTCCACCTCATGTCCAAGGCACCAAAGCTGGCTAAAAATCAATAATCGATAACCAAAACTTGAATTGTACTGCTTGTTAAGGCTATTGCTTAAACTTAGAAGCTTCTTCTGTGTTCTACTATGGTGCTTTTAGTGTCTCCGCATACCGCAGCACGCGACATTGCTTTGCAGACGATAAAAGTAACCGTCTCAGAGAGAAAAGCGGCCAATGTGACGATCTGGCTTTAAGTCGAATCGATAACAAATGACGAAAACGGACGGATTTCTCAGGTGTCTACTATTTATGAACACTTTTCACATTCTCCCTTGCAACATGGCTGCTAGTCCTCCTTTCATGCAAAATCTTAAGGTCCTAGGTCATGTCCAAGCCACCAAATCCGGCTAAAAATCAATAATCGATAACCAAAACTTGAATTGTACTGCTTCTTACTGACTATTTCTTCAACTTAGAAGCTTCTTCTGTGTTCTACTATGGTACTTTTAGAGTTTCCGCATACCGCAGCACGCGACATAGCTTTGCAAACGATAAATGTAACCGTCTCATAGAGTAAAGCGGCCAATGTGACGATCTGGCTTTAAGTCGATTCGATAACAAATGACGATAACGGACGGATTTCTCAGGTTTTTACTACATATGAACCCTTTTCACATTCTCCCGTGCAACGCGGCTGCTAGTCCTCCTTTTATGCAAAATCTTAAGGTCCTAGGTCATGTCCAAGCCACCAAAGCCGGCTAAAGAGTGAATAATCGACAACTAAAACTTGAATTCTACTACTTCTTACTGGCTATTGCTTCAACTTAGAAGCTTCTTCTGTGTTCTACTATGGTGCTTTTAGTGTCTCCGCATACCGCAGCACGCGACATAGCTTTGCAGACGATAAATGTAACCGACTCAGAGAGAAGAGCGGCCAATGTGACGATCTGGCTTCAAGTCGATTCGATAACAAATGACGAAAACGGACGGATATCTCAGGTTTTTACTACATATGAACCCTTTTCACATTCTCCCGTGCAACGCGGCTGCTAGTCCTCCTTTCATGCAAAATCTTAAGATACCACCTTATGTCCAAGGCACCAAAGCCGGCCAAAAATCAATAATCGATAACCAAAACTTGAATTGGACTGCTTCTTACTGGCTATTCCTTCAACTTAGAAGCTTCTTCTGTGTTGTACTATGGTGCTTTTAGTGTCTCCGCATACCGCAGCACGCGACATAGCTTTGCAGACGATAAATGTAACCGACTCAGAGAGAAGAGCGGCCAATGTGACGATCTGGCTTTATGTCGATTCGATAACAAATGACGAAAACGGACGGATTTCTCAGGTTTTTACTACATATGAACCCTTTTCATATTCTCCCGTGCAACGCGGCTTCTAGTCCTCCTTTCAGGCAAAATCTTAAGGTCCTAGGTCATGTCCAAGCCACCAAAGCCGGCTAAAAATCAATAATCGATAAACAAAACTTGAATTGTACTGCTTCTTACTGACTATTGCTTCAACTTAGAAGCTTCTTATATGTTCTACTATGGTGCTTTTAGAGTTTCCGCATACCGCAGCACGCGACATAGCTTTGCAGACTATAAATGTAACCGTCTCAGAGAGAAAAGCGGCCAATGTGACGATCTGGCTTTAAGTCGATTCGATAACAAATGACGAAAACGGACGGATTTCTCAGGTTTTTACTACATATGAAACCTTTTCCCATTCTCCCGTGCAACGCGGCTGCTAGTCCTCCTTTCATGCAAAATCTTAAGGTTGCGCCTCATGTCCACGGCACCAAAGCCGACTAAAAATCAATAATCGATGACCAAAACTTGAATTGTACTGCTTCTTACTGGCGATTCCTTCAACTTAGAAGCTTCTTCTGTGTTCTACTATGGTGCTTTTAGAGTCTCCGCATACCGCAGCACGCGACATAGCTTTGCAGACGATAAATGTAACCGTCTCAGAGAGAAAAGCGGCCAATGTGACGATCTGGCTTTAAGTCGATTCGATAACAAATGACGAAAACGGACGGATTTCTCAGGTTTTTACTACATATGAACCCTTTTCACATTCTCCCGTGCAACGCGGCTGCTAGTCCTCCTATAATGCAAAATCTTAAGATTCCACCTTATGTCCAAGGCACCAAAGACGGCCAAAGTTCAATAATCGATAACCAAAACTTGAATTGGACTGCTTCTTACTGGCTATTGGTTCAACTTAGAAGCTTCTTCTGTGGTCTACTATGGTGATTTTAGTGTCTCCGCATACCGCAGCACGCGACATAGCTTTGCAGACGATAAATGTAACCGACTCAGAGAGAAGAGCGGCCAATGTGACGATCTGGCTTTAAATCGTTTCGATAACAAATGACGAAAACGGACGGATATCTCAGGTTTTTACTACATATGAACCCTTTTCACATTCTCCCGTGCAACGCGGCTGCTAGTCCTCCTTTCATGCAAAATCTTAAGATTCCACCTTATGTCCAAGGCACCAAAGCCGGCCAAAAATCAATAATCGATAACCAAAACTTGAATTGTACTGCTTCTTACTGGATATTGCTTCAACTTAGAAGCTTCTTCTGTGTTCTACTATGGTGCTTTTAGTGTCTCCGCATACCGCAGCACGCGACATAGCTTTGCAGACGAAAAATGTAACCGTCTCAGAGAGAAAAGCGGCCAATGTGACGATCTGGCTTTATTTCGATTCGATAACAAATGACGAAAACGGACGGATTTCTCAGGTTGTTACTACATATGAACCCCTTTCATATTCTCCCGTGCAACGCGGCTTCTAGTCCTCCTTTCAGGCAAAATCTTAAGGTCCTAGGTCATGTAAAAGCCACCAAAGCTGGCTAAAAATCAATAATCGATAACCAAAACTTGAATTGTACTGCTTCTTACTGACTATTGCTTCAACTTAGAAGCTTCTTATATGTTCTACTATGGTGCTTTTAGAGTTTCCGCATACCGCAGCAGGCGACATAGCTTAGCAGACTATAAATGTAACCGTCTCAGAGAGAAAAGCGGCCAATGTGACGATCTGGCTTTAAGTCGATTCGATAACAAATGACGAAAACGGACGGATTTCTCAGGTTTTTACTACATATGAAACCTTTTCTCATTCTCCCGTGCAACGCGGCTGCTAGTCCTCCTTTCATGCAAAATCTTAAGGTTCCACCTCATGTCCAAAGCACCAAAGCCGACTAAAAATCAATAATCGGTGACCAAAACTTGAATTGTACTGCTTCTTACTGGCGATTCCTTCAACTTAGAAGCTTCTTCTGTGTTCTACTATGGTGCTTTTAGAGTCTCCGCATACCGCAGCACGCGACATAGCTTTGCAGACGATAAATGTAACCGTCTCAGAGAGAAAAGCGGCCAATGTGACGATCTGGCTTTAAGTCGATTCGATAACAAATGACGAAAACGGACGGATTACTCAGGTTTTTACTACATATGAACCCTTTTCACATTCTCCCGTGCAACGCGGCTGCTAGTCCTCCTTTCATGCAAAATCTTAAGGTCCTAGGTCATGTTCAAGCCAGCAAAGCCGGGTAAAAGTCAATAATCGATAACCAAAACTTGAATTGTACTGCTTCTTACTGGATATTGCTTCAACTTAGAAGCTTCTTCTGTGTTCTACTATGGTGCTTTTAGTGTCTCCGCATACCGCAGCACGCGACATAGCTTTGCAGACGAAAAATGTAACCGTCTCAGAGAGAAAAGCGGCCAATGTGACGATCTGGCTTTATTTCGATTCGATAACAAATGACGAAAACGGACGGATTTCTCAGGTTGTTACTACATATGAACCCCTTTCATATTCTCCCGTGCAACGCGGCTTCTAGTCCTCCTTTCATGCAAAATCTTAAGGTCCTAGGTCATGTCCAAGCCACCAAAGCCGGCTAACGAGAGAATAATCGACAACTAAAACTTGAATTCTACTACTTCTTAGTGGCTATTGCTTCAACTTAGAAGCATCTTCTGTGTTCTACTATGGTGCTTTTAGTGTCTTCGCATACCGCAGCACGCGACATAGCTTTGCAGACGATAAATGTAACCGTCTCAGAGAGAAAAGCGGCCAATGTGACGATCTGGCTTTAAGTCGATTCGATAACAAATGACGAAAACGGACGGATTTCTCAGGTTTTTACTACATATGAACACTTTTCACATTCTCCCGTGCAACGCGGCTGCTAGTCCTCCTTTTAAGCAATATCTTAAGATTCCACCTTATGTCCAAGACACCAAAGCCCCCTAAAAATCAATAATCGATAACCAAAACTTGAATTGTACTGCTTCTTACTGGCTATTGCTTCAACTTAGAAGTTCTTCTGTGTTCTACTATGGTGCTTTTAGTGTCTCCGCATACCGCAGCACGCGACATAGCTTTGCAGACGAAAAATGTAACCGTCTCAGAGAGAAAAGCGGCCAATGTGACGATCTGGCTTTAAGTCGATTCGATAACAAATGACGAAAACGGACGGATTTCTCAGGTGTTTACTATATATGAACACTTTTCACATTCTGCCGTGCAACGGGGCTGCTAGTCCTCCTTTCATGCAAAATCCTAAGGTCCTAGGTCATGTCCAAGCCACCAAAGCCGGCTAAAAAGTGAATAATCGACGACTAAAACTTCAATTGTACTACTTCTTACCTGCTATTACTTCAACTTAGAAGCTTCTTCTGTGTTCTACTATGGTGCTTTTAATGTCTCCGCATGCCGCAGCACGCGACATAGCTTTGCACACGATAAATGTAACCGTTTTAGAGAGAAGAGCGGCCAATTTGACGATCTGGCTTTACGTCGATTCGATAACAAATGCCGAAAACGGACGGATTTCTCAGGTTTTTACTACATATGAACCCTTTTCATATTCTCCCGTGCAACGCGGCTGCTAGTCCTCCTTTCATGCAAAATCTTAAGGTCCTAGGTCATGTCCAAGCCACCAAAGCCGGCTAAAAAGTGAACAATCTACAACAAAAACGTGAATTGGACTGCTTCTTACTGGCTATTGCTTCAACTTAGAAGCTTCTTCTGTGTTCTACTATGGTGCTTTTAGTGTCTCCGCAGCACGCGACATAGCTATGCAGACGATAAATGTAACCGTCTCAGAGAGAAAAGCGGCCAATGTGACGATCTGGCTTTAAGTCGATTCGATAACAAATGACGAAAACGGACGGATTTCTCAGGTTTTTACTACATATGAACTTTTTTCACATTATCCCGTGCAACGCGGCTGCTAGTCCTCCTTTCATGCAAAATCTTAAGGTTCCACCTCATGTCCAAGGCACCAAAGCCGTCTAAAAATCAATAATCGATAACCAAAACTTGAATTGTACTGCTTCTTACTGGCAATTGCTTCAACTTAGAAGCTTCTTCTGTGTTCTACTATGATGCTTTTAGAATCTCCGCATACCGCAGCACGCGACATAGCTTTGCAGACGATAAATGTTACCGTCTCAGAGAGAAAAGCGACCAATGTGACGATCTGGCTGTATGTCGATTCGATAACAAATGACGAAAACGGACTGAGTTCTCAGGTTTTTTACTACATATGAACACTTTTCACAATCTCCCGTGCAACGGGGCTGCTTGTCCTCTTTTCAGGCAAAATCTCAAGGTACTAGGTCATGTCCAAGCCTCCAAAGCCGGCTAAAAAGTGAACACTCGACAACTAAAACTTGAATTGTACTACTTCTTACTGGCTATTACTTCAACTTAGAAGCTTCTTCTGTGTTCCACTATGGTGCTTTTAGTGTCTCTGCATACCGCAGCATTCGACATAGCTTTGCAGACGATAAATGTAACCGTCTCATAGAGAAAAGCGGCCAATGTGACGATCTGGCTTTAAGTCGATTCGATAACAAATGACGAAAACGGACGGATTTCTCAGGTTTTTACTACATATGAACCCTTTTTACATTCTCCCGTGCAACGCGGCTGCTAGTCCTCCTTTCATGCAAAATCTTAAGGTCCTATGTCATGTGCAAGCCACCAAAGCCGGGTAAAAGTCAATAATCGATAACCAAAACTTGAAATGTACTGCTTATTACTGGCTATTGCTTCAACTTAGAAGCTTCTTCTGTGTTCTACTATTGTGCTTTTATTGTCTCCGCATACCGCAGCACGCGACATAGCTTTGCAGACGATAAATGTAACCGATTCAGAGAGAAGAGCGGCCAATGCGACGATCTGGCTGTAAGTCGATTCGATAACAAATGTCGAAAACGGACGGATTTCTCAGGTTTTTACTACATATGAACCCTTTTTACATTCTCCCGTGCAACGCGGCTGCTAGTCCTCCTTTCATGCAAAATCTTAAGGTCCTATGTCATGTGCAAGCCACCAAAGCCGGGTAAAAGTCAATAATCGATAACCAAAACTTGAAATGTACTGCTTATTACTGGCTATTGCTTCAACTTAGAAGCTTCTTCTGTGTTCTACTATGGTGCTTTTAGAGTCTCCGCATACCGCAGCACGCGACATAGCTTTGCAGACGATAAATGTAACCGTCTCAGAGAGAAAAGCGGCCAATGTGACGATCTGGCTTTAAGTCGATTCGATAACAAATGACGAAAACGGACGGATTTCTCAGGTTTTTACTACATATGAACACATTTCACATTCTCCCGTGCAACGCGGCTGCTAGTCATCCTTTCATGCAAAATCTTAAGGTCCTAGGTCATGTCCAAGCCACCAAAGCCGGCTAAAAAGTGAATAATCGACAACTAAAAATTGAATTGTACTACTTCTTACTGGCTATTACATCAACTTAGAAGCTTCTTCTGTGTTCTACTATGGTGCTTTTAGTGTCTCTGCATACCGCAGCCGGCGACATAGCTTTGCAGACGATAAATGTAACCGTCTCATAGAGAAAAGCGGCCAAAGTGACGATCTGGCTTTAAGTTGATTCGATAACAAATTACGGTAACGGACGGATTTCTCAGGTTTTTACTACATATGAACCCTTTACACATTCTCCCGGGCAACGCGGCTGCTAGTCCTTCTTTCATGCAAAATGTTAAGGTCCTAGGTCATGTCCAAGCCACCAAAGCCGGCTAAAGAGTGAATATTCGACAACTAAAACTTGAATTGAACTACTTCTTACTGGCTATTGCTTCAACTTAGAAGCTTCTTCTGTGTTCTACTATGGTGCTTTTAGTGTCTCTGCATACCGCAGCACGCGACATAGCTTTGCAGACGATAAATGCAACCGATTCAGAGAGAAGAGCGGCCAATGTGACGATCTGGCTTTAAGTCGATTCGATAACAAATGACGAAAACGGACGGATTTCTCAGGTTTTTACTACATATGAACACTTTTCACATTCTCCCGTGCAACGCGGCTGCTAGTCCTCCTTTCATGCAAAATCGTAAGGTCCTAGGTCATGTCCAAGCCACCAAAGCCGGCTAAAAAGTGAACAATCGACAACTAAAACTTGAATTGTACTACTTCTTACTGGCTATTACTTCAACTTAGAAGCTTCTTCTGTATTCCACTATGGTGCTTTTAGAGTCTCTGCATACCGCAGCAGGCGACATAGCTTTGCAGACGATAAATGTAACCGTCTCATAGAGAAAAGCGGCAAATGTGACTATCTGGCTTTAAGTCTATTCGATAACAAATGACGATAACGGGCGGATTTCTCTGGTTTTTACTACATATGAACCCTTTTCACATACTCCCGTGCAACGCGGCTGCTAGTCCTCCTTTCATGCAAAATCTTAAGGTCCTAGGTCGTGTCCAAGCCACCAAAGCCGGCTAAAGAGTGAATAATCGACAACTAAAACTTGAATTCTACTACATCTTACTGGCTATTGCTTCAACTTAGAAGCTTCTTCTGTGTTATACTATGGTGCTTTTAGTGTCTCAGCATACCGCAGCACGCGACATAGCTTTGCAGACGATAAATGTAACCGATTCAGAGAGAAGAGCGGCCAATGTTACGATCTGGCTTTAAGTCGATTCGATAACAAATGACGAAAACGGACGGATTTCTCAGGTTTTTACTACATATGAACCCTTTTTACATTCTCCCGTGCAACGCGGCTGCTAGTCCTCCTATCATGCAAAATCTTAAGATTCCACCTTATGTCTAAGGCACCAAAGACGGCCAAAAATCAATAATCGATAACCAAAACTTGAATTGTACTACTTCTTACTGCCTATTGCTTCAACTTAGAAGCTTCTTCTGTGTTCTACTATGGTGCTTTTAGTTGTCTCCGCATACCGCAGCACGCGACATATCTTTGCAGACGATAAATGTAACCGTCTCGGAGAGAAAAGCGGCCAATGTGACGATCTGGCTTTAAGTCGATTCGATAACAAATGACGAAAACGGACGGATTTCTCAGGTTTTTACTACATATAACCACTTTTCACATTCTCCCGTGCAACGCGGCTGCTAGTCCTCCTTTCATGCAAAATCGTAAGGTTCCATCTCATGTCCAAGGCACCAAAGCCGGCTACATATCAATAATCGATAACCAAAACTTGAATTGTACTTCTTCTTACTGGCTATTGCTTCAACTTAGAAGCTTCTTCTGTGTTCTACTATGGTGCTTTTAGTGTTTCCGCATACCGCAGCACGCGACATATCTTTGCAGACGATAAATGTAACCGTCTCAGAGAGAAAAGCGGCCAATGTCACGATCTGGCTTTGAGTCGATTCGATAACAAATGACGAAAACGGACGGATTTCTCAGGTTTTTACTACATATGTACCCTTTTAACATTCTCCCGTGCAACGCGGCTGCTAGTCCTCCTTTCATGCAAAATCTTAAGGTCCTAGGTCATGTGCAAGCCACCAAAGCCGGGTAAAAGTCAATAATCGATAACCAAAACTTGAATTGTACTGCTTCTTACTGAATATTGCTTCAACTTAGAAGCTTCTTATGTCTTCTACTATGGTGCTTTTAGTGTTTCCGCATACCGCAGCACGCGACATAGCTTTGCAGACTATAAACGTAACCGTCTCAGAGAGAAAAGCGGCCAATGTGACGATCTGGCTTTAAGTCGAATCGATAACAAATGACGAAAACGGACGGATTTCTCAGGTGTTTACTATATATGAACACTTTTCACATTCTCCCGTGCAACGCGGCTGCTAGTCCTCCTTCCATGCAAAATCTTAAGGTCCTAGGTCATGTCCAAGCCACCAAAGCCGGCTAAAAAGTGAATAATCGACAACTAAAAATTGAATTGTACTACTTCTTACTGGCTATTACATCAACTTAGAAGCTTCTTCTGTGTTCTACTTAGGTGCTTTTAGTGTCTCTGCATACCGCAGCAGGCGACATAGCTTTGCAGACGATAAATGTAACCGTCTCATAGAGAGAAGCGGCCAAAGTGACGATCTGGCTTTAAGTTGATTCGATAACAAATGACGATAACGGACGGATTTCTCAGGTTTTTACTACATATGAACCCTTCACACATTCTCCCGTGCAACGCGGCAGCTAGTCCTCCTTTCATGCAAAATGTTAAGGTCCTAGGTCATGTCCAAGCCACCAAAGCCGGCTAAAGAGTGAATATTCGACAACTAAAACTTGAATTGTACTACTTCTTACTGGCTATTGCTTCAACTTAGAAGCTTCTTCTGTGTTCTACTATGGTGCTTTTAGTGTCTCCGCATACCGCAGCACGCGACATAGCTTTGCAGACGACAAATGCAACCGATTCAGAGAGAAGAGCGGCCAATGTGACGATCTGGCTTTAAGTCGATTCGATAACAAATGACGAAAACGGACGGATTTCTCAGGTTTTTACTACATATGAACCCTTTTCACATTCTCCCGTGCAACGCGGCTGCTAGTCCTCCTTTCATGAGAAATCTTAAGATTCCACCTTATGTTCAAGGCACCAAAGCCGGCCAAAAATCAATAATCGATAACCAAAACTTGAATTGGACTGCTTCTTACTGGCTATTGCTTCAACTTCGAAGCTTCTTCTGTGTTCTACTATGGTGCTTTTAGTGTCTCCGCATACCGCAGCACGCGACATAGCTTTGCAGGCGATAAATGTAACCGTCTCAGAGAGAAAAGCAGCCAATGTGACGATCTGGCTTTAAGTCGATTCGATAACAAATGACGAAAACGGACGGATTTCTCAGGTCTTTACTACATATGAACACTTTTCACATTCTCCCGTGCAACGCGGCTGCTAGTCCTCCTTTCATGCAAAATGTTAAGGTTCCACCTCATGTCCAACGCACCAAAGCCGGCTAAAAATCAATAATCGATAACCAAAACTTGAATTGTACTGCTTCTTACTGGCTATTGCTTCAACTTAGAAGCTTCTTCTGTGTTCTACTATGGTGCTTTTAGTGTCTCCTCATACCGCAGCACGCGACATAGCTTTGCAGACGATAAATGTAACCGATTCAGAAAGAAGCGTGCCCAATGTGACGACCTGGCTTTAAGTCGATTCGGTAACAAATGACGAAAACGGACGGATTTCTCAGGTTTTTACTTCTCTCATTCTCCCGTGCAACGGGACTGCTAGTCCTCCTTTCATGCAAAATCTTAAGGTTCCACCTCATGTCCAAGGCACCAAAGCCGTCTAAAAATCAGTAATCGATAATCAAAACGTGAATTGTACTGCTTCTTACTGGCTATTGCTTCAACTTAGAAGATTCTTCTGGGTTCTACTATGGTGCCTTTAGTGTCTCCGCATACTGCAGCACGCGACATAGCTTTGCTGACGATAAATGTAACCGTCTCAGAGAGAAAAGCGGCCAATGTGACGATCTGGCTTTAAGTCGATTCGATAACAAATGACGAAAACGGACGGATTTCTCAGGTTTTTACTTCTCTCATTCTCCCGTGTAACGAGACTGCTAGTCCTCCTTTCATGCAAAATCTTAAGGTTCCACCTCATGTCCAAGGCACCAAAGCCGTCTAAAAATCAGTAATCGATAACCAAAACGTGAATTGTACTGCTTCTTACTGGCTATTGCTTCAACTTAGAAGATTCTTCTGGGTTCTACTATGGTGCCTTAGGGGTCTCCGCATACTGCAGCACGCGACATACCTTTGCAGACGAAAAATGTAACTATCTCAGAGAGAAAAGCGGCCAATGTGACGATCTGGCTCTAAGTCGATTCGATAACAAAAGACGAAAACGGACGGATTTCTCAGCTTTTTACTACATAAGAACACTTTTCACATTCTCCCGTGCTACGCGGCTGCTAGTCCTCCTTTCATGCAAAATCTTAATGTTCCACCTCATGTCCAAGGCACCAAAGCCGTCTAAAAATCAATAATCGATAACCAAAACTTGAATTGTACTCCTCCTTACTGGGTATTGCTTCAACTTCGAAGCTTCTTTTGTGTTCTACTATGGTGCTTTTGATGTCTCCGCATTCCGCAGCACGCGACATAGCTGTCCACACAATAAAAGTAACCGTTTCAGAGAGAAGAGCGGCCAATGAGACGATCTGGCTTTAAATCGATTCGATAACAAATGACGAAAACGGACGGATTTCTCAGGTTTTTACTACATATGAACACTTTTCACAATCTCGCGTGCAACGCGGCTGCTAGTTTTCCTTTCATGCAAAATCTTAATGTTCCACCTCATGTCCAAGGCACCTAAGCCGTCTAAAAATCAATAATCGATAACCAAAACGTGAATTGTACTGCTTCTTACTGGCTATTGCTTCAACTTAGAAGCTTCCTCTGTGTTCTACTATGGTGCTTTTAGTGTCTCCGCATACCGCAGCACGCGACATAGCTTTGCAGACGATAAATGTAACCGTCTCAGAGAGAAAAGCGGCCAATGTGACGATCTGGCTTTAAGTCGATTCGATAACAAATGACGAAAACGGACGGATTTCTCAGGTTTTTACTACATATGAACACTTTTCACATTCTCCCGTGCAACGCGGCTGCTAGTCCTCCTTTCATGCAAAATCGCGAGGTCTTAGGTCATGTCCAAGCCACCAAAGCCGGCTAAAAAGTGAATAATCGACAACTAAAACTTCAATTGTACTACTTCTTACTGGCTATTACTTCAACTTAGAAGATTCTTCTGTGTTCTACTATGGTGCTTTTAGTGTCTCCGCATACCGCAGCACGCGACGTAGCTTTGCAGACGATAAATGTAACCGTCTCAGAGAGAAATGCGGCCAATGTGACGATCTTGCTTTAAGTCGATTCGATAACAAATGACGAAAACGGACGGATTTCTCAGGTTTTTACTACATATGAAACCTTTTTACATTCTCCCGTGCAACGCGGCTGCTAGTCCTCCCTTCATGCAAAATCTTAAGGTTCCACCTCATGTCCAAGGCACCAAGGCCGGCGAAAAATCAATAATAGATAACCAAAACTTGAATTGTACTGCTCCTTACTGGCTATTGCTTCAACTTAGAAGATTCTTCTGTGTTCTACTATGGTGCTTTTAGTGTCTCCGCATACCGCAGCACGCGACATAGCTTTGCAGACGAAAAATGTAACCGTCTCAGAGAGAAAAGCGGCCAATGTGACGATCTGGCTTTAAGTCGATTCGATAACAAATTACGAAAACGGACGGATTTCTCAGGCTTTTACTACATATGAACCCTTTTCACATTCTCCCGTGCAACGCGGCTGCTAGTCCTCCTTTCATGCAAAATCTTAAGGTCCTAGGTCATATCCAAGCCACAAAAGCCGGCTAAAAAGTGAATAATCCACAACTAAAACTTGAATTGTACTACTTCTTACTGGCTATTGCTTCAACTTAGAAGCTTCTTCTGTGTTCTGCTATGGTGCTTTTAGTGTCCCCGCATACTGCAGCACGCGACATAGCTTTGCAGACGATAAATGTTACCGTTTCAGAGAGAAGAGCGGCCAATGTAACGGTCTGGCTTTAAATCGATTCGATAGCAAATGACGAAAATGTGCGGATTTATCAGGTTTTTACTACATATGAACACTTTTCACATTCTCCCATGCAACGCCGCTGCTAGTCGTCCTTTCATGCAAAATCGTAAGGTCCTAGCCAATGTCCAAGGCACCACAGTCTTCTAAAAAGTCAATAATCGATAACTAAGACGTGAATTGTACTACTTCTTACTGGCTATTACATCAACATAGAAGCTTCTTCTGGGTTCTACTATGGTGCTTTTAGTGTCTCCGCATACCGCAGCACGCGACATAGCTTTGCAGACGATAAATGTAACCGTTTCAGACCGAAGAGCGGCCAATGTGACGATCTGGCTCTAAGTCGATATGATAACAAATGACGAAAACAGACGGATATCTCAGGTTTTTACTACATATGAACACATTTCACATTCTCCAGTGCAACGCGGGTGCTAGTCCTCCTTTCATGCAAAATCTTAAGGTCCTAGGTCATATCCAAGCCACCAAAGCCGGCTAAAAAGTGAATAATCCACAACTGAAACTTGAATTTTACTACTGCTTACTGGCTATTGCTTCAACTTAGAAGCTTCTTCTGTGTTCCAGTATGGTGCTTTTAGTGTCTCCGCATACCGCAAAACGCGACATAGCTTTGCAGACGATAAATGTAACCGTCTCAGAGAGAAAAGCGGCCAATGTGACGATCTGGCTTTAAGTCGATTCGATAACAAGTGACGAAAACGGACGGATTTATCAGGTTTGTACTACATATGAACACTTTTCACATTCTCCCGTGCAACGCGGCTGCTAGTCGCCCTTTCATGCAAAATCTTAAGGTCCTAGCTCATGGCCAAGGCACAAAAGCTGGCAAAAAGGTCAATAATCGATAACTAAAACTTGAATAGTACTACTTCTAACCTACTATTACATTCTCTTAGAAGCTTCTTCTGTGTTCTGCTATGGTGCTTTTAGCGTCTCCGCATACCGCAGCACGCGACATAGCTTTACAGACGATAAATGTTACCGTTTCAGAGAGAAGAGCGGCCAATGTAACGGTCTGGCTTTAAATCGATTCGATAGCAAATGACGAAAACGTGGGGATTTATCAGGTTTTTACTATATATGAACACTTTTCACATACTCCCGTGCAACGCGGCTGCTAGTCGCCCTTTCATGCAAAATCTTAAGGTCCTAGCTCATGGCCAAGGCACCAAAGCCGGCAAAAAAGTCAATAATCGATAACTAAAACTTGAATAGTACTACTTCTATCTTACTATTACATTCTCTTAGAAGCTTCTTCTGTGTTCTACTATGGTGCTTTAGGGGGCTCCGCATACCGCAGCACGCGACATAGCTTTGCAGACGATAAATGTAACCATTTCAGAGAGAAGAGCGTCCAATGTGACGATCTGGGTTTAAGTCGATTCGATAACAAATGACGAAAACGTACGGATTTCTCAAGTTTTTACTACATATGAAATCTCTTCACATTCTTCCGTGCAACGCGGCTGCTAGACCTTCTATCATGCAAAATCTTAAGATCATAGGTCATGTCCAAGCCACCAAAGCCGGCTAAAAAGTGAATAATCGAAAACAAAAACTTGAATTGTACTACTTCTTACTGGCTATTGCTTCGCCTTAGGAGCTTCTTCCGTGTTCTACTATTGTGCTTTTAGTGTCTCCGCATACCGCAGCACGCGACATAGCTTTGCAGACGATACATGTAACCGTTTCAGAGAGAAGAGCGGCCAATGTGACGATGTGGCTTAAAGTCGATTCGATAACAAATGACGAAAACGGACGGATTTATCTGGTTTGTACTACATATGAACACTTTTCACAGTCTCCCGTGCAACGCGGCTGCTAGTCGCCCTTTCATGCAAAATCTTAAGGTCCTAGCTCATGGCCAAAACACCAAAGCCGGCAAAAAAGTCAATAATCTATAACTAAAACTTGAATAGTACTACTTCTAACTTACTATTACATTCTCTTAGAAACTTCTTCTGTGTTCTAATATGGTGCTTTTAGTGTCTCCGCATACTGCAGCACGCGACATAGCTTTGCAGACGATAAATGTAACGGTTTCAGAGCGAAGAGCGGCCAATGTGACGATCTGGGTTTAAGTCGATTCGATAACAAATGACGAAAACGTACGGATTTCTCAAGTTTTTACTACATATGAAATCTTTTCACATTCTTCCGTGCAACGTGGCTGCTAGACCTTCTATCATGCAAAATCTTAAGATCCTAGGTCATGTCCAAGCCACCAAAGCCGGCCAAAAGTGAATAATCGAAAACAAAAACTTGAATTGTACTACTTCTTACTGGCTATTGCTTCGCCTTAGGAGCTTCTTCTGTGTTCTACTATTGTGCTTTTAGTGTCTCCGCATACCGCAGCACGCGACATAGCTTTGCAGACGATACATGTAACCGTTTCAGAGAGAAGAGCGGCCAATGTGACGATCTGGCTTAAAGTCGATTCGATAACAAATGACGAAAACGGACGGATTTATCTGGTTTGTACTACATATGAACACTTTTCACATTCTCCCGTGCAACGCGGCTGCTAGTCGCCCTTTCATGCAAAATCTTAAGGTCCTAGCTCATGGCCAAAACACCAAAGCCGGCAAAAAAGTCAATAATCGATAACTAAAACTTGAATAGTACTTCTTCTAACTTACTATTACATTCTCTTAGAAGCTTCTTCTGTGTTCTACTATTTTGCTTTTAGTGTCTCCGCATACCGCAGCACGCGACACAGCTTTGCAGACGATAAATGTTACCGTTTCAGAGAGAAGAGCGGCCAATGTAACGGTCTGGCTTTAAATCGATTCGATAGCAAATGACGAAAACGTGCGGATTTATCAGGTTTTCTACTACATATGAACACTTTTCACATTCTCCCGTGGAACGCGGCTGCTAGTCGCCGTTTCATGCAAAATCGTAAAGTCCTAGGTCATGTCCAAACCACCAAAGCCGGCTAAAAAGTGTATAATCGACAACTAAAACTTAAATTGTACTACTTCTTACTGGCTATTGCTTCGCCTTAGGAGCATCGTCTGTGTTCTACTATTGTGCTTTTAGTGTCTCCGCATACCGCAGCACGCGACATAGCTTTGCAGACGATAAATGTAACGGTTTCAGAGCGAAGAGCGGCCAATGTGACGATCTGGCTCGAAGTCGATATGATAACAAATGACGAAAACAGACGGATTTCTCAGGTTTTTACTACATATGAACACTTTTTACACTCTCCCGTGCAACGCGGCTGCTAGTCCTCCTTTCATGCAAAATCTTAAAGTCCTAGGTCATATCCAAGCCACCAAAGCCGGCTAAAAAGTGAATAATCGACAACTAAAACTTGATTTGTACTACATCTTACTGGATATTACTTCAACTTAGAAGCTTCTTCTGCGTTCTACTATGGTGCTTTTAGTGTCTCCGCATACCGCAGCACGCGACATAGCTTTGCAGACGATAAATGTAACTGTCTCAGAGAGAAGAGCGGCCTTTGTGACGATCTGGCTCTAAGTCGATATGATAACAAATGAAGAAAACAGACGGATTTCTCAGGTTTTTACTACATATGAACACTTTTCACATTCTCCCGTGCAACGCGGCTGCTAGTCGCCCTTTCATGCAAAATCTTAAGGTCCTAGCTCATGGCCAAGGCACAAAAGCTGGCAAAAAGGTCAATAATCGATAACTAAAACTTGAATAGTACTACTTCTAACTTACTATTACATTCTCTTAGAAGCTTCTTCTGTGTTCTACTATGGTGCTTTTAGTGTCTCAGCATACCGCAGCACGCGACATAGCTTTACAGACGATAAATGTTACCGTTTCAGAGAGAAGAGCGGCCAATGTAACGGTCTGGCTTTAAATCGATTCGATAGCAAATGACGAAAACGTGGGGATTTATCAGGTTTTTACTACATATGAACACTTTTCACATACTCCCGTGCAACGCGGCTGCTAGTCGCCCTTTCATGCAAAATCTTAAGGTCCTAGCTCATGGCCAAGGCACCAAAGCCGGCAAGAAAGTCAATAATCGATAACTAAAACTTGAATAGTACTACTTCTATCTTACTATTACATTCTCTTAGAAGCTTCTTCTGTGTTCTACTATGGTGCTTTAGGGGGCTCCGCATACCGCAGCACGCGACATAGCTTTGCAGACGATAAATGTAACCATTTCAGAGAGAAGAGCGTCTAATGTGACGATCTGGGTTTAAGTCGATTCGATAACAAATGACGAAAACGTACGGATTTCTCAAGTTTTTACTACATATGAAATCTTTTCACATTCTTCCGTGCAACGCGGCTGCTAGACCTTCTATCATGCAAAATCTTAAGATCCTAGGTCATGTCCAAGCCACCCAAGCCGGCTAAAAAGTGAATAATCGAAAACAAAAACTTGAATTGTACTACTTCTTACTGGCTATTGCTTCGCCTTAGGAGCTTCTTCTGTGTTCTACTATTGTGCTTTTAGTGTCTCCGCATACCGCAGCACGCGACATAGCTTTGCAGACGATACATGTAACCGTTTCAGAGAGAAGAGCGGCCAATGTGACGATCTGGCTTAAAGTCGATTCGATAACAAATGACGAAAACGGACGGATTTATCTGGTTTGTACTACATATGAACACTTTTCACATTCTCCCGTGCAACGCGGCTGCTAGTCGCCCTTTCATGCAAAATCTTAAGGTCCTAGCTCATGGCCAAAACACCAAAGCCGGCAAAAAAGTCAATAATCGATAACTAAAACTTGAATAGTACTTCTTCTAACTTACTATTACATTCTCTTAGAAGCTTCTTCTGTGTTCTACTATGGTGCTTTTAGTGTCTCCGCATACCGCAGCACGCGACATAGCTTTGCAGACGATAAATGTTACCGTTTCAGAGAGAAGAGCGGCCAATGTAACGGTCTGGCTTTAAATCGATTCGATAGCAAATGACGAAAACGTGCGGATTTATCAGGTTTTCTACTACATATGAACACTTTTCACATTCTCCCGTGGAACGCGGCTGCTAGTCCCCGTTTCATGCAAAATCGTAAAGTCCTAGGTCATGTCCAAGCCACCAAAGCCGGCTAAAAAGTGTATAATCGACAACTAAAACTTAAATTGTACTACTTCTTACTGGCTATTGCTTCGCCTTAGGAGCATCGTCGGTGTTCTACTATTGTGCTTTTAGTGTCTCCGCATACCACAGCACACGACATAGCTTTGCAGACGATAAATGTAACCGTTTCAGAGAGAAGAGCGGCCAATGTAACGGTCTGGCTTTAAATCGATTCGATAGCAAATGACGAAAACGTGCGAATTTATCAGGTTTTTACTACATATGAACACTTTTCACATTCTCCCGGGCAACGCTGCTGCTAGTCGCCCTTTCATGCAAAATCTTAAGGTCCTAGCCAATGTCCAAGGCACCAAAGCCTTCTAAAAAGTCAACAATCGATAACTAAGACGTGAATTGTACTACTTCTTACTGGCTATTACATCAAAATAGAAGCTTCTTCTGTGTTCTACTATGGTGCTTTTAGTGTCTCCGCATACTGCAGCACGCGACATAGCTTTGCAGACGATAAATGTAACGGTTTCAGAGCGAAGAGCGGCCAATGTGACGATCTGGCTCGAAGTCGATATGATAACAAATGACGAAAACAGACGGATTTCTCAGGTTTTTACTACATATGAACACTTTTTACATTCTCCCGTGCAACGCGGCTGCTAGTCCTCCTTTCATGCAAAATCTTAAGGTCCTAGGTCATATCCAAGCCACCAAAGCCGGCTAAAAAGTGAACAATCGACAACTAAAACTTGATTTGTACTACATCTTACTGGATATTACTTCAACTTAGAAGCTTCTTCTGCGTTCTACTATGGTGCTTTTAGTGTCTCCGCATACCGCAGCACGCGACATAGCTTTGCAGACGATAAATGTAACTGTCTCAGAGAGAAGAGCGGCCTTTGTGACGATCTGGCTCTAAGTCGATATGATAACAAATGACGAAAACAGACGGATTTCTCAGGTTTTTACTACATATGAACACTTTTCACATTCTCCCGTGCAACGCGGCTGCTAGTCGCCCTTTCATGCAAAATCTTAAGGTCCTAGCCAATGTCCAAGGCACCAAAGCCTTCTAAAAAGTCAATAATCGATAAATAAGACGTGAATTGTACTACTTCTTACTGGCTATTACATCAACATAGAAGCTTCTTCTGTGCTCTACTATGGTGCTTTTAGTGTCTCCGCATACCGCAGCACGCGACATAGCTTTGCAGACGATAAATGTAACCGTTTCAGAGCGAAGAGCGGCCAATGTGACGATCTGGCTCTAAGTCGATATGATAACAAATGACGAAAACAGACGGATTTCTCAAGTTTTTACTACATATGAACACTTTTCACATTCTCCCGTGCAACGCGGCAGCTAGTCCTCCTTTCATGCAAAATCTTAAGGTCCTAGGTCATGTCCAAGCCACCAAAGCCGGCTAAAAAGTGAATAATCGACAACTAAAACTTGAATTGTACTACTTCTTACTGGATATTGCTTCAACTTAGAAGCTTCTTCTATGTTCTACTATGGTGCTTTTAGTGTCTCCGCATACCGCAGCACGCGACATAGCTTTGCAGACGATAAATGTAACCGTCTCAGAGAGTAAAGTGTATAATTTGACGATCTGGCTTTAAGTCGATTCGATAACAAATGACGAAATCGGACGTATTTCTCAGGTTTTTACTACATATCAACACTTTTCACATTCTCCCGTGCAACGCACCCTCTAGTCCTCCTTTCATGCAAAATCTTAAGGTCCTAGCTCACGTCCAATGCCCCATAGCCCCCTAAAAGTCAATAATCGATAACTTAAACGTGAACTGTACTACTTCTTACTGGTATTACATAAACTTAGAAGCTTTTTCTGTGTTCTACTATGGTGCTTTTAGTGTCTCGCACATTCCGCAGCACGCGACATAGCTTTGCAGACGATAAATGTAACCGTTTCAGAGAGAAGAGCGGCCAATTTGACGATCTGGCTCTAAGTCGATTCGATAACATATGACGCAAAGAGACGGATTTCTCAGGTTTTTACTACATATGAACACTTTTCACATTCTCCCTTGCAACGTGGCTGCTAAACCTCCTTTCATGCAAAACCTTAAGGTCCTAGGTCATGTCCAGGCCACCAAAGCCGGCTAAAAAGTGAATAATCGACAACTAAAACTTGAATTGTACTACTTCTTACTGGCTATTGCTTCAACTTAGAAGCTTCTTCTGTGTTCTACGATGGTGCTTTTAGTGTCTCCACATACCGCAGCACGCGTCATAGCTTTGCAGACGATAAATGTAACCGTTTCAGAGAGAAGAGCGTCCAATGTGACGTTCTGGCTCTAAGTCGATATGATAACAAATGACGAAAACAGACGGATTTCTCAGGTTTTACTACATATGAACACTTTTCACATTCTCCCGTGCAACGCGGCTGCTAGTCCTCCTTTCATGCAAAATCTTAAGGTCCTAGGTCATGTCCAAGCCACCAAAGCCGGCTAAACAGTGTATAATCGACAACTAAAACTTAAATTGTACTACTTCTTACTGGCTATTGCTTCAACTTAGAAGCTTCTTCTGTGTTCTACTATGATGCTTTTACTGTCTCCGCATATCGCAGCACGCGACATAGCTTTTCAGACACTTCTCACATTCTCCCGTGCAACGCGGCTGCTAGTCCTCCTTCCATGCAAAAACTTAAGTACCTAGGTCGTGTCCAAGCCACCAAAGCCGGCTAAAGAGTGAATAATCGACAACTAAAACTTGAATTGTACTACTTCTTACTGGCTATTGCTTCAACTTAGAAGCTTCTTCTGTGTTCTGCTATGGTGCTTTTAGTGTCTCCACATACCGCAGCACGCGACATAGCTTTGCAGACGATAAATGTAACCGTTTCAGAGAGAAGAGCGGCAAATGTGACGAAATGGCTTTAAGTCAATTCGATAACAAATGACGAAAACGGAGTGATTTCTCAGGTTTTTACTACATATGAACATTTTTCACATTCTCCCGTGCAACGCGGCTAATAGTCCTCCTTTCATGCAAAATCTTAAGGTCCTAGCTCATGTAAAGGGCACCAAAGCCGGCTAAAAAGTGAATAATCGATAACTAGAATGTGAATTGTACTACTTATTACTGGCTATTACATCAACTTAGAAGCTTCTTCTGTGTTGTACTATGGTGCTTTAAGTGTCTCCGCATACTGCACCCAGCGACATAGCTTTGCAGACGATAAATAACACCGTTTCAGAGGGAAGGGCGGCCAATGTGACGATCTGGCTTTAAGTCGATTCGATAACAAATGACGAAAACGGCCGGATATCTCATGTTTTTACTACATATGAACACTTTTCACATTCTCCCGTGCAACGCGGCTGCTAGTCCTCCTTCCATGCAAAATCTTAAGGTCCTAGGTCATGTGGAAGCCACTAAACCCGGCTACAAAGTGTATAATCGACAACTAAAACTAAAATTGTACTACTTCTTACTGGCTATTGCTTCAACTTAGAAGCTTCTTCAGTGTTCTACTATGGTGCTTTTAGTGTCTCCGCATACCGCAGCACGCGACATAGCTTTGCAGACGATAAATGTAACCGTTTCAAAGAGAAGAGCGGCCAATGTGACGTTCTGGCTCTAAGTCGATATGATAACAAATGACGAAAACAGACGAATTTCTCAGGTTTTACTACATATGAACACTTTTCACATTCTCCCGTGCAACGCGGCTGCTAGTCCTCCTTTCATGCAAAAACTTAAGGTCCTAGGTCATGTCCAAGCCACCAAAGCCGGCTAAACAGGGTATAATCGACAACTAAAACTTAAATTGTACTACTTCTTACTGGCTATTGCTTCAACTTAGAAGCTTCTTCTGTGTTCTACTATGGTGCTTTTAGTGTCTCCACATACCGCAGCACGCGTCATAGCTTTGCAGACGATAAATGTAACCGTTTCAGAGAGAAGAGCGTCCAATGTGACGTTCTGGCTCTAAGTCGATATGATAACAAATGACGAAAACAGACGAATTTCTCAGGTTTTACTACATATGAACACTTTTCACATTCTCCCGTGCAACGCGGCTGCTAGTCCTCCTTTCATGCAAAAACTTAAGGTCCTAGGTCATGTCCAAGCCACCAAAGCCGGCTAAACAGGGTATAATCGACAACTAAAACTTAAATTGTACTACTTCTTACTGGCTATTGCTTCAACTTAGAAGCTTCTTCTGTGTTCTACTATGATGCTTTTAGTGTCTCCGCATACCGCAGCACGCGACATAGCTTTTCAGACACTTCTCACATTCTCCCGTGCAACGCGGCTGCTAGTCCTCCTTCCATGCAAAAACTTAAGTACCTAGGTCGTGTCCAAGCCACCAAAGCCGGCTAAAGAGTGAATAATCGACAACTAAAACTTGAATTGTACTACTTCTTACTGGCTATTGCTTCAACTTAGAAGCTTCTTCTGTGTTCTACTATGGTGCTTTTAGTGTCTCCACATACCGCAGCACGCGACATAGCTTTGCAGACGATAAATGTAACCGTTTCAGAGAGAAGAGCGGCAAATGTGACGAAATGGCTTTAAGTCAATTCGATAACAAATGACGAAAACGGAGTGATTTCTCAGGTTTTTACTACATATGAACATTTTTCACATTCTCCCGTGCAACGCGGCTAATAGTCCTCCTTTCATGCAAAATCTTAAGGTCCTAGCTCATGTAAAGGGCACCAAAGCCGGCTAAAAAGTGAATAATCGATAACTAGAATGTGAATTGTACTACTTATTACTGGCTATTACATCAACTTAGAAGCTTCTTCTGTGTTGTACTATGGTGCTTTAAGTGTCTCCGCATACTGCACCCAGCGACATAGCTTTGCAGACGATAAATAACACCGTTTCAGAGGGAAGGGCGGCCAATGTGACGATCTGGCTTTAAGTCGATTCGATAACAAATGACGAAAACGGCCGGATATCTCATGTTTTTACTACATATGAACACTTTTCACATTCGCCCGTGCAATGCGGCTAATATTCCGCCTTTCATGCAAAATCTTAAGGTCCTAGCTGCTGTACAAAGCACCAAACTCGGCTAAAAATCAATAATCGATAAACAATACTTGAATTGTACTGCTTCTTACTGGCTATTGCTTCAACTTAGAAGATTTTTCTGTGTTCTACTATGGTGCTTTTAGTGTCGCCGCGTACCGCAGCACGCGACATAGCTTTGCAGACGATAAATGTAACCGTCTCAGAGAGAAGAGCGGCCAATGTGGCGATCTGGCTTTAAGTCGATTCGATAACAAATGACGAAAACGGCCGGATATCTCAGGTTTTTACTACATATGAACACTTTTTACATTCTCCCGTGCAACGCGGCTAATATTCCGCCATTCATGCGAAATCTTAAGGTCCTAGCTCATGCACTAGGCCCCAAAAAATTATAAAAAGTCAATAATCGATAACTAAAACATGAATTGTACTGCATCTTACTGGGTATTACATCAACTTATAACCTGCTTTTGTGTTCTACTATGGTGCTTTTAGTGTCTCCGCATACCGCAACACGCGACATAGTTCTGCAGACGATAAATGTTACCGTTTCAGAGAGAAGAGCGGCAAAAGTGACGATCTGGCTTAAAGTCGGTTTGATAACAAATGAGGAAAACGGGCGAATATCTTAGGTTTTTACTACATATCAACACTTTTCACATTCTCCCGTGCAACGCAGCTCCTAGTTATCTTTTCATGCAAAATCGTAAGGTCATAGCTCATGTCCAAGGTACCAAAGCCGGCTAAAAAGTCTATAATCGATAACTAAAACTTGAATTGTAATACTTCTTACTGGCTATTACATCAACTTAGAAGTTCTTCTGTGTTCTACTATGGTGCTTTTAGTGACTCCGAATACTGCAGCACTCGTCATAGCTTCGCTGACGATAAATGTAATCGTTTCAGAGAGAAGAGCGGCCAATGTGACCATGTGGCTTTAAGTCGATTCGATAACAAATGACGAAAACGGACGGATTTTTCAGGTTTTTACTACATATGAAACACTTTTCCCATTTTCCCGTGCAACGCGGCTGCTAGTCCTCCTTTCATGCAAAATCTTAAGGTCCTAAGTCATATCCAAGCCACCAAAGCCGGCAAAAAAGTGAATAATCGACAACTAAAACTTGAATTTTACTACTTCTTACTGGCTATTGCTTCAACTTAGAAGCTTCTTCTGTGTTCTACTATGGTGCTTTTAGTGTCTCGGCATACCGCACCCAGCGACATAGCTTTGCAGACGATAAATGTAACCGTTTCAGAGAGAAGAGCGGCCAATGTGCGATCTGGCTTTAAGTCGATTCGATAACAAATGACGAAAACGGACGGATTTCTAAGAGTTTTTACTACATATAAATACTTTTCACATTCTCCCGTGCCACGCTGCTGCTAGTTCTCCTTTCATGCAAAATCTTAAGATCCTAGCTCATGCCCAAAGCACCAAAAAAGGCTAAAAAGTCAATAATGGATAAAATAACGTGAATTGTACTACTTCTTACTGGGTATTACATCAACTTAGAAGCTTCATCTGTGTTCTACTATGGTGCTTCTAGTGACTCCACATACAGCAGCACGCGACATAGCTTTGCAGACGACAAATTTAACCGTTTCAGAGAGAAGAGCGGGCAATGTGACGAACTGGCTTTAAGTCGATTTGACAACAAATGACGGAAACGGGCGGATTTCTTAGGTTTTTACTACAAATGAGCACTTTTCACAGTCTCCCGTGCAACGCGGCTGCTAGTCCTGCTTTCATGCAAAATCTTAACGTCCTAGCTTATGCCCAAGGCACGAAAGCCGAATAAAAAGTCAATGATCGATAACTAAAACTGGAATTGTACTACTTCTTACTGTCTATTACAACAACTTAGAAGCTTCTTCTGTGTTCTACTATGCTGCCTTTAGTGTCTCCGCATACCGCAGCACGCGACATAGCGTTGCAGACGATAAATGTAACTGTTTTAGAGAGAAGAGCCACCAATGAGTCGATCTGGCTTTAAGTCGATTCGATAACAAATGACGGAAACGGAGGGAATTCTCAGGTTTTTACTATATATGAACATTTTTCACATTCTCCCGTGCAAAGCGGCTGCTACAGTTCCCTTCATGCAAAATCGTAACGTCCTAGCTCATGCCCAAGGTACCAAAGCCGGCTAAAAAGTCAGTAATCGATAACTAAAACTTGCATTGTACTACTTACTGGCTATTACTTCAACTTAGAAGCTTCCTCTGTGTTCTACTATGGTGCTTTTTGTGTCTCCGCATACCGCATCACGCGACATAGCTATACAGACGATAAATGTAACCGTTTCAGAGACAAGAGCTGCCACTGTAACGATCTGGCTTTCAGTCGATTTGATAACAAATGAGATAAAGGGACGGATGTCTCAGGTGTTTACTACATAAGAAAAATATTCAAATTCTCCCATGCAACGCAGCTGCTAGTCGTCCATTTTTGCAATATCGTAAGGTACTAGCTCCTGTCCAAGGTACCAAGCTGGGCTAAAAAGTCAATAATCGATAACTAAAACTTGCATTGTACTACTTACTGGCTATTACTTAAACTTAGAAGCTTCTTCTGTGTTCTGCTATGGTGCTTTTAGTGTCTACGCATACCGCATCACGCGACATAGCTTTCTAGACTATAAATGTAACCGTTTCAGTGAGAAGAGCGACCAATGTGACGATCTGGCTTTAAGTCGATTTGATAACAAATGACGAAACCGAACGGATTTCTAAGGTTTTTACTACAAATGAACACTTAACACATTCTCCCGTGCAACGCGGCTGCTAGTGGTCCTTTCATGCAAAGTCTTAAGGTCCTAGATCACGTCCAACGCACCCAGGAAGGGTAAAAGGTCAATAATCGATAACTAAAACTTTAATTGTAATGTTTCTTACTGACTATTACATGAACTTAGAAGCTTCTTCTGTGTTCAACTGCGGTGCTTTTAGTGTCTTGTGCATATGGCAGCACACGACATAGCTTTGCAGACGATAAATGTAACCGTTTCAGAGAGAAGAGCGGCCAGTGTGACGATCTGGTTTTAAGTCGAACAGATAACAAATAACGAAAACGGCCGGATTTTTCAGGTTTTTTCTACATATAAACACTTTTCAGATTCTCCTGTGCAACGCGGCTGCTAGACTTCCCATCAAGCAAAATCGTAGGGTTCTAGCTTATGTCCAAGGCACCAAAGGAAGGTAAAAGGTAAATAATCAATAACTAAAACTTGAATTTAACTGTCTCCTACTGGCTATTACGTCAACATAGAAGCTTTTTCTGTGTTCTCCCATGGTGCTTTTAATGTCTGGCCCATACCGCAGCATGCGACATAGCTTTGCAGACGATAAATGTAACCGTTTCAGAGAGAAGAGCGGCCAATGTAACGTCCTTGCTTTAAGTCGATTCGATAACAAATGAAGAAAACTGACTGATTTCTAACGTTGTTACTACATATGAACACTTTTCACATTGTCTCGAGCAACGCGGCTGCTAATCCTCCTTTCATACAAAATCGTAAGGTCCTAGCTCATGTCCAAGGCACCAAAGAAGGCTAGAAATTCAATAATCGATAGTTAAAACTTGAATTGTACTAAATCTTACTGGCTATTACAAAACCGAATAAAAAGTCAAAAACCGATAACTAAAACTTGAATTGTACCACTTCTTACTGGCTATTACATCAACTTAGAAGCTTCTACTGTGGTGCCTTTAGTGTCTCCGCATACCGCACCCAGCGACATAGCTTTGCAGGCGAAAAATGTAACCGTTTCAGAGGGAAGTGCGGCCAATGTGACGATCTGGGTTTAAGTCGACTCGATAACAAATGACGAAAACGGCCGGAATTCTCAGGTTTTTACTACATATTAACACTTTTTACGTTCCCACGTGCAACGCGGCTGCTAGTCCTCCTTTCATGCAAAATCTTAAGGTCCTAGATCATGTACAAGGCACCTAAGCCGGCTGAAAAGTGAATAATCGATAACGAAAACTTGAATTGTACTACTTCTTACTGGCTATAACATAAACTTAGAAGCTTCCTCTGTGTTCCACTATGGTGCTTTTAGTGTCTCCGCATACCGCACCCAGCGACATAGCTTTGCAGACGATAAATCTAACCAGTTCAGAGAGAAGAGCGGCCAATGTAACGTCCTTGCCTTAAGTCGATTCGATAACAAATGACGAAAGCGGACGGACTTCTCAGTTTGTTACTACATATGAACACTTTTCACATTGTCCCGAGCAACGCGTATGCTACTCCTCCTTTCATACAAAATCGTAAGGTCCTAGCTCATGTCCAAGGCACCAAAAAAGGTTAAAAATTCAATAATCGATAATTAAAACTTGAATTTTACTACATCTTACTGGCTATTACATAGCAGAATAAAAAGTCAAAAACCAATAACTAAAACTTGATTGTACTACTGCTTACTGGCTGTTACATCAACTTAGAAGGTTCTTCTGTGTTCTACTATGGTGCTTTTAGTGTCTCCGCATACTTTAACACGCGACATAGCTATGCAGACGATAAATGTAACCGTTTCAGAGACAAGTGCTGCCAATGTAACGATCTGGCTTTAAGTCGATTCGATAACAAATGACGAAAACGGAAGGATTTCTCAGGTTTTTACCACGTATGAACACTTTTCACATTCTCCCGTGCAATTCGGCTGCTAGTCCTCCTTTCATGCAAAATCTTAAGGTCCTAGCTCATGACCAAAGCACCAAAGCCGGCTAAAAAGTCAATAAACGACAACTAGAACTTTAGTTGTACTACTTCTTACTGGGTATTACATCAACTTAGAAGCTTCTTCTGTGTTCTACTATGGTGCTTTTATTGTCTCCGCATACCGCACCCAGCGACATAGCTTAGCAGCCGATAAATGTAACCGTTTCAGAGGGAAGTGCGTCCAATAAGACGATCTGGCTTTAAGTCGATTCGATAACAAATGACGAAAACGGACGAATTTCTCAGGTTTTTAATACATATGAACACTTTTCACATTCTCCCGTGCAACGCGGCTAATAGTCCTCCTTTCATGCAAGATCTTAAGGTCCTAGCTGATGTCCAATGCACCAAAGCCGGCTAAATAGTCAATAATCGATAACTAAAACGTGAATTGTACTACTTCTTAATGCCTATTACATAAACGTAGAAGCTTTATCAGTGTTCTACTATGGTGCTTTTACTGTCTCCGTATACGGCATCACGCGACACAGCTTTGCAGACGATAAATGTAACCGTTTCTGAGAGAAGAGCGGCCAACGTGACGATCTGGGTTTAAGTCCATTCGATAACAAATGACGAAAACTGACGGATTTCTCAGGTTTTTACTATATATGAACACTTTTCCCATTCTCCCGTGCCCGCGGATTCTAGTCCTCCTTTCATGCAAAATCATAAAGACCTAGCTCATGTCTAAGGTATGAAAGCCGGCTAAAAAGTCAATAATCGATAACTAAAACTTGAATTGCACTGTTTCTTACTGGCTAATACATGAACTTAGAAACTTCTGCTGTGTTGTACTATGGTGCTTTTAGTGACTCCGCATACCGCAACACTCGACATAGCTTTGCAGACGATAAATGTAACCGTTTCAGAGAGAAGAGCGGACAATGTGACGAACTGGCTTTAAGTCGATTTGATAACAAATGACGAAAACGGGCGGATTTTTTAGGTTTTTACTACAAATGAGCACTTTTCACAGTCTCCCGTGCAACGCGGCTGCTAGTCCTCCTTTCATGCAAAATCTTAAGGTCCTAGCTCATGTCCAAGGCACCAAAGCCAGCTAAAAAGTCAATAATCGATACCTAAAACTTGAATTCAACTACTTCTTACTGTCTATTACAACAACTTAGAAGCTTCTTCTGTGTTCTACTATGCTCCTTTTAGTGTCTCGCCCATACCGCAGCACGCGACATAGCTTTGCAGACGATAAATGTAACTGTTTCTGAGAGAAGAGCCACCAATGAGACGATCTGGCTTTAAGTCGATTCGATAACAAATGACGGAAACGGAGGGAATGCTCAAGTTTTTACTATATATGAACATTTTTCACATTCTCCCGTGCAAAGCGGCTGCTACAGTTCCCTTCATGCAAAATCGTAACGTCCTAGCTCATGTCCAAGGTACCAAAGCCGGCTAAAAAGTCAGTAATCGATAACTAAAACTTGCATTGTACTACTTACTGGCTATTACTTAAACTTAGAAGCTTCCTCTGTGTTCTACTATGGTGCTTTTTGTGTCTCCGCATACCGCAGCACGAGACATAGCTTTGCTGACGATAAATGTAACCGTTTCAGAGAGAAGAGCGGCCTACGTGACGATCTTGGTTTAAGTCTATTCGATAACAAATGACGATAACGGACGGATTTCTCAGGTTTTTACTATATATGAACACTTTTCACATTCTCCCGCGCAAAGCGGCTGGTACACTTCGATTCATGCAATATCATAAGGTAATAGCTCATGTCCAAGGCAACAAAGAAGGGTAAAAGATCAATAATCGATAACGAAAACTTCAATTGTACTGTTTCTTACTGGCAATTACATCAACTTGGAAGTTTCTTCTGTGTTCTACTATGGTGCTTTTAGTGTCTCCGCATACTGGAGCACGCGACATTGCTTTGCAGATGATAAGTGTAACCGTTTCAGAGAGAAGAGCGGCCAATGTAATGTCCTTGCCTTAAGTCGATTCGATAACGAATGACGAAAACGGACGGACTTCTCAGTTTGTTACTACATATGAATTCTTTTCACATTGTCCCGAGCAACACGGCTGCTAATCCTCCTTTCATACAAAATCGTAAGGTCCTAGCTCATGTCCAAGGCACCAAAAAAGGCTAAAAATTCAATAATCGATAATTAAAACTTGAATTGTAATACATCTTACTGGCTATTACATAGCAAAATAACACGTCAAAAACCAACTACTAAAACTTGATTGTACTACTGCTTACTGGCTGTTACATCAACTTAGAAGGTTCTTCTGTGTTCTACTATGGTGCTTTTAGTGTCTCCGCGTACCTTAGCACGCGACATAGCTATACAGACGATAAATGTAACCGTTTCAGAGACAAGAGCTGCCAATGTAACGATCTGGCTTTAAGTCGATTTGATAACAAATGAGGAAAAGGGACGGATATCTCAGGTGTTTACTACATAAGAAAAATATTCAAATTCTCCCATGCAACGCAGCTGCTAGTCGTCCATTTTTGAAATATCTAAGGTCCTAGCTCCTGTCCAAGGTACCAAAGCAGGCAAAAAAGTCAATAATCGATAACTAAAACTTGCATTGTACTACTTATTACTGGCTATTACTTCAACTTAGAATCTTCTTCTGTGTTCTGCTATGGTGCTTTTAGTGTCTCTGCATACCGCATCACGCGACATAGCTTTCCAGACTATAAATGTAACCGTTTCAGTGAGAAGAGCGACCAATGTGACGATCTGGCTTTAATTCGATTTGATAACAAATGACGAAACCGAACGGATTTCTAAGGTTTTTACTACAAATGAACACTTAACACATTCTCCCGTGCAACGCGGCTGCTAGTGGTCCTTTCATGCAAAGTCTTAAGGTCCTAGATCAAGTCCAACGCAAACAGGAAGGGTAAAAGATCAATAATCGATAACTAAAACTTGAATTGTAATGTTTCTTACTGACTATTACATGAACTTAGAAGCTTCTTCTGAGTTCAACTGTGGTGCTTTTAGTGTCTTGCGCGTACGGCAGCACGCGACATAGCTATGCAGACGATAAATGTAACCGTTTCAGACAGAAGAGTGGTTAATGCAACGATCTGGCTTTAAGTCTATTTGATAACAAATGAGGAAAAGGGACGGATATCTCAGGTGTTTACTACATAAGAAAAATATTCAAATTCTCCCATGCAACGCAGCTGCTAGTCGTCCATTTTTGCAATATCGTAAGGTCCTAGCTCCTGTCCAAGGTACCAAAGCGGGCTAAAAAGTCAATAATCGATAACTAAAACTTGCATTGTACTGTTTATTACTGGCTATTACTTCAACTTAGAAGCTTCTTCTCTGTTCTGCTATGGTGCTTTTAGTGTCTCTGCATACCGCATCACGCGACATAGCTTTCCAGACTATAAATGTAACCGTTTCAGTGAGAAGAGCGACCAATGTGACGATCTGGCTTTAATTCGATTTGATAACAAATGACGAAACCGAACGGATTTCTAAGGTTTTTACTACAAATGAACACTTAACACATTCTCCCGTGCAACGTCGCTGCTAGTGGTCCTTTCATGCAAAGTCTTAAGGTCCTAGATCAAGTCCAACGCAAACAGGAAGGGTAAAAGATCAATAATCGATAACTAAAACTTGAATTGTAATGTTTCTTACTGACTATTACATGAACTTAGAAGCTTCTTCTGAGTTCAACTGTGGTGCTTTTAGTGTCTTGCGCGTACGGCAGCACGCGACATAGCTATCCAGACGATAAATGTAACCGTTTCAGACAGAAGAGTGGTTAATGTAACGATCTGGCTTTAAGTCTATTTGATAACAAATGAGGAAAAGGGACGGATATCTCAGGTGTTTACTACATAAGAAAAATATTCAAATTCTCCCATGCAACGCAGCTGCTAGTCGTCCATTTTTGCAATATCGTAAGGTCCTAGCTCCTGTCCAAGATACCAAAGCGGGCTAAAAAGTCAATAATCGATAACTAAAACTTGCATTGTACTACTTATTACTGGCTATTACTTCAACTTAGAAGCTTCTTCTGTGTTCTGCTATGGTGCTTTTAGTGTCTCTGCATACCGCATCACGCGACATAGCTTTCCAGACTATAAATGTAACCGTTTCAGTGAGAAGAGCGACCAATGTGACGATCTGGCTTTAAGTCGATTTGATAACAAATGACGAAACCGAACGGATTTCTAAGGTTTTTACTACAAATGAAGACTTAACATATTCTCCCGTGCAACGCGGCTGCTAGTGCTCCTTTCATGCAAAGTCTTATGGTCTTAGCTTATGTCCAAGGCACCCAGGAAGGGTAAAAGGTCAATAATCGATAACTAAAACTTGAACTGTAATGTTTCTTACTGGCTATTACATGAACTCAGAAGCTTCTTCTGTGTTCAACTATGGTACTTTTAGTGTCTTGCGCATACCGCAGCACGCGACATAGCCTTTCAGACTATAAATGTAACCGTTTCAGAGGGAAGAGCGGATAATGTGACGATCTAACTTTAAGTCGACTCCATAACAAATGACGAAAACGGCAGGATTTCTCAGGTTTTATCTAGATATGAACACTTTCCTCCCGTGCAACGCGGCTGCTAGTCCTCCTTTCATGCAGAATCGTAAGGTCCTAGCTCATGTACAAGGCACCAAAGCCGGCTGAAAAGTGAATAATCGATAACGAAAACTTGATTTGTACTACTTCTTACTGGCTATTACATGAACTTAGAAGCATCTACTGTGCTCTACTATGGTGCTTTTAGTGTCTCCGCATACCGCAGCACGCGACATAGCTTTCCAGACGATAAATGTAACCGTTTCAGAGACAAGAGCGGCCAATGTGACGAACTGGCTTAAAGTCGATTTGATAACAAACGACGAAAACGGACGGATTTCTCAGGTTTTTACTACAAATGAACACTTTTCACAGTGTCCCGAGCATCGCGGCTGCTAATCCTCCTTTCATACAAAATCGTAAGGTCCTACCTCATGTCCAAGGCACCGTAAAGCTAAAAATTCAATAATCGATAATTAAAACTTGAATTTTACAACATCTTACTGGCTATTACATAGCAGAATAAAAAGTCAAAAACCAATAACTAAAACTTGATTGTACTACTGCTTACTGGCTGTTACATCAACTTAGAAGGTTCTTCTGTGTTCTACTATGGTGTTTTTAGTGTCTCCGCATACTTTAGCACGCGACATAGCCATGCAGACGATAAATGTAACCGTTTCAGAGACAAGTGCTGCCAATGTAACGATCTGGCTTTAAGTCGATTTGGTAACAAATGACGAAAAGGGACGGATATCTCAGGTGTTTACTACATAAGAACAATTTTCACATTCTTCCATGCACGCAGCTGCTAGTCGTCCATTCTTGCAATATCGTAAGGTCCTAGCTCATGTCCAAGGTACCAAAGCGGGCTAAAAAGTCAATAATCGATAACTAAAACTTGGATTGTACTACTTCTTACTGGCTATTACTTCAACTTAGAAGCTTCTTCTGTGTTCTGCTATGGTGCTTTTAGTGTCTCCGCATACCGCATCACGCGACATAGCTTTCCAGACAATAAATGTAACCGTTTTAAGAGAAGAGCGACCAATGTGACGATCTGGCTTTAAGCCGATTTGATAACAAATGACGAAAACAAACGGATTTCTAAGGTTTTTACTACAAATGAACACTTAACACATTCTCCCGTGCAACGCGGCTGCTAGTGCTCCTTTCATGCAAAATCGTAAGGTCCTAGCTCATGTACAAGGCACCAATGCCGGCTAAAAAGTGAATAATCGATAACAAAAAACTTGATTTGTACTACTTCTTACTGGCTATTACATGAACTTAGAAGCATCTTCTGTGTTCTACTATGGTGCTTTTAGTGTCTCCGTATACCGCAGCACGCGACATAGCTTTGCAGACGATAAATGTAACCGTTTCAGAGAGAAGAGCGCCCAATGTATCGATATGGCTTTAAGTCGATTCAATAACAAATGGCGAAAACGGACGGATTTCTCAGGTTTTTACTACATATGAACACTTTTCACATTCTCCCGTGCAAGGCGGCTGCTAGACTTAGCTTCATGTAAAATCTTCAGGTCCTAGCTCATGTCCAAGGCACCAAAGAAGGGTAAAAGGTCAATAATCGATAACTAAAACTTGAATTGCACCGTTTGTTACTGGCTATTACATCAACTTAGAAGCTTCTTCTGTGTTCTACTATGGTGCTTTTAGTGTCTCGCGCATACCGCAGCACGCGACATAGCTTTCCAGACGATAAATGTAACCGTTTCAAAGAGAAGAGCGGCCAATGTGACTATCTGGCTATATGTCGGTTCGATAACAAATGACGAAAACGGACGGATTTCTCAGGTTTTTACTACATATGAACACTTTTCACATTCTCTCGTGCAATGCGGCTTCTAGACTTCCCTTCATGCAAAATCCTAAGGTCGTAGCCCATGTCCAAGGCACTAAAGCCGGCTAAAAATCAATAATCGATAACCAAAACTTGAGTTGTACTGCTCCTTAGTGGCTGTTACATCAAATTAAAAGCTTCTTCTGTGTTCTACTATGGTGCTTCCAGTGTCTCCGCATACCGCAGCACGCGACAAAGCTTTGCACATGATATATGTAACCGTTTCAGGTTGAAAACGGCCAATGTGATGATCTGGCATTACGTCGATTCGAAAGCAGATGACGAAAACGGGCGGGTTTCTTAGGTTTTTACTGCACATGAAAACTTTTCACATTCTCCCGTGCAACGTGGTTGCTAGACGTCCCCTCATGCCAAATCTTGAGGTCCTAGCCCATGTCCAAGGCACCAAAGCTGGCTAAAAATTCAATAATCGATAACTAAAACTTGATTTGTACTGCTTCTTACTGGCTATTACACCAAATTAAAAGCTTCTTCTGTGTTCTACTATGGTGGTTTTAGTGTCTCCGCAATCGCAGCACGCTACATAGCATTGCAAACGATAAATGTAACCGTTTCAGAGAGAAAACGGCCAATGTGACGATCTCGCATTACGTGGATTTAAAAGCAGATGTGAAAACGGGCGGATTTGTTAGGTTTTTAGTTCATATGAACACTTTTCACATTCTCTCGTGTAACGTGGCTGCCAGACCTTGTTTAATGCCAAATCTTAAGGTAGTAGGTCATTTTACTGGCAAAGCCGGCTAATAAATCAATAATCGATAACTAAAACCTGAATTGTACTGTTTCCTACGGGCTACTTACATAAACCTAGAAGCTTCTTCTATGTTCTACTGTGTTGCTATTAGTGCCTCCGCATACCGCAGCACACAACATAAGTTTGCAGACGATGAAGGTAACCGCTTCACAGAGAAAATTCAAATTCTGTGTCTGTGTCTATTGCCTGCTCATATAGTTTAAAGCAGGTTGCTCTAAATGCCCAGTGGATCTGATTCCCGTGATACCCATTCTAAACAATCTCGGATTGGGAAAGACCAAGCTCAGCTTATACTTATAGTCTGGGAAGTTGACATATCTTAGACAGTAAAATATGATGGTTAAAGATGTCCACTGAGTATTCCCATATACACTGAAGTTAGCTTTGAACAACAAATTATTAATTGGCCACCTACTCTTGACTCAATAGCTACTAAGATCTTTCACTGGTGAAGGAGTTGACGACGTTGTTACGTCCATTAGAGGCTTCTGTAGTTTTCTGAGAATGATGTGATATAATTGTGCCTTGTGATTTTCTGTGGAGTTCCAGAATAAGTTCTACACTGGTGCAGGACATTCATTCCTGCTGTTCTTATTCGAGGCAATCCTGGATTCTGAATCTCAAGCACCAGTGGATTAGAAACAGCAATGCAACCTCTGTCCTCCTGGCTGTCCACTATTTCAAAGTGCTGTGGTTGACAGTCTCTTCTCATTGTGCAGTGCTTGTAGATTATTGTAAATGGATAAACTGCAATATTTAGAACATCTCATTCTAAACTTTCTAAAGAACGAGACTTTTCTGTCGCGACCACTTTTTGTGTGAGGTGATAAATACCAGGAATTTTGTTGCATTTTGAGAACCTAATGGTGACATACATTAGTGTCTGTGTAAATTAATGGAACTGGATTTTTTCTGAGGTCGGCAGTTTTCCGAAGGTCGGCGTTTTCCCACGATATCGTCGTTTTTCCCCGAGGCTGGCGGTTTACCCCGAGGTCGGCGTTTTTCCCCCGAGGTCGGCGTTTTACCCCGACGTCGGCGTTTTTCCCTCGACGTATGCGTTTTTCCCCGAGGTCGGCGTTTTTTCCCTAGGTCTGCGTTTTTGCACCGAGGTCGGATCGGCGATTTTTTCCCCGAGGTCCAGAAATCTACGAATATATTGAAAATCCAAAGTATTTTCATGTATATCGAACTATACTGATATGTCATGTCATCTTGAAACATATATCCGACCACTAGATATCGGTATTTATCGAGATAGCGATATATTTCGATATATCTATTTATTTCGAGAATCGTTTTCTTAGGGGTACAGATTTATTTCGAGACGTCCAGTTTTTTCCCATTATCGATTTATTTCGGTATATTGATTTATTTCGAGGCACACATTATATCGAGATGTCGATTTATTTCGAGATATCTATCTATACTGAGGAGTCCATTTATTTCGAGGTATCGATTGGTTTCGAAGTACACGTTTACGTCGAGTTATCGATTTATTTTGATATACTGACGCATTCGGGTTGTCTATATATTTCGAGGTATCGATATATTTCAATGTATCGGTGTACTTCAGATATCAATTAATATCGAGACATCGATATATTTCAAGGAACCTCTATATCTCAAGTAATCCATAAATTTCTAGATATCGTATTTTTAGAGATATCTTTATATTACGAGGTACCATTATATTTCAAGATATCGATATGTTTCTATACCTCGATTTATCTCGAGAGCTCCTTGAGTTTCGAGATATCGTTCTATATGGTAAGCTGAATGCATCTAGATGTCGATATATTTCGGGATATCGAATCATTTCGATGTAGCAGTCTTTTGGAGGTGTCGATTTATTTCGAAGTTTCGATTTTTCTCATTGTGTCGATTTATTTCGAGGTTGCGATTTATTTCGGGGTGGCCTTTTATTTCTAGGTGTTGATTTATTTCGAGGTGTCGATATATTTCGATGTGACGATATATTTCGACGTTACTTGTCGACTGCATCAGCTTAGAACCTATTTCGTACAGAGTGGTGCGACTGCATACCTCAGAAGGCGACATCGATATCCAGACGATGAATGTAAACGTTTCCGAGAGAAAAGCGTCCAATGTGACGAATTGGCACTACGTCATTATGAAAACAAATGACGGAAACGTGAGGTTTCTGCCACTCAAAGTGCTGCCAACTTTCACCCCAACCCCTCCTCACTCTCCCCAGTCGTGGCGATCAGCTGGTGTGATAGAAATGGACACAGGAAAGTAATAACGTTCCATGAAATCCCATTCTAGGGAGGTTCAAGGGTAAATGTTCCAGACGGTTTATTTGTATTAAGACACGCATACTGGACATCTACAATGTCACATCTGCCAGATCGTTTCTATTGTCAGCAGTGGAAAACAAAACAGCGTACTGAAAAAGCCATAGTGAAACGCGGTTTTTGGTAGACGAAATAATAGGAATACTCTAGCCACTGATAATGATGATCTAATGAGAATTCTGGTATTGTTTTGAAAGATGCATTTAAATATGCATTGAACGTAGCTCCAAATTATTTTGAGAATTATAATTGCGGTATGATGAATCTACACTGGAGATTTGGTAATGCAAAACATTTCGATCTGAGAATACTTTACGTGATAGAACGGCATTGACCTTGTGTGTCATTAGGGTAAAGTTAATTTGCCGCCATTAACAAAAAATTTATCCGCCATTAACATAAAATCTATTTTTCAGCGCACTTCAATAAGGACTCACTTCAGATGATTGGACAATTAAAGAGAACTCAAACCGTTATTTTAATAGTATTCGTAGGTCCAATGCAGCATTTACCGTGGGCAGTCCCTGAGCCAAGACTGTTAATTTTATGTAGGGAGCACTACTTTAAGAAAGCACTCCGTGTTCAGGCCACAAGTGGCCAATCAGGACCATCCGACCGCCACGTCATTCGCACTGAGGGTGGAGGAGGAGCTGGCTCTCCCACTCGTTGTGGTAGTTTCCTTTGACTTGAGCCGCTACTATTCGGTCGAGTAGTTCCTCAATTGGCATCGCAAAGCTGAGTGCAACCCGAAAAATGGAAACAGCGCATAGCGGATCGGATGGTCACCCATCCAAGTGCCGACCACGCCCGAAAGTGCTAAACTTCAGTGATCTGACGGGAACCGGTGTATCCACTGCGGCAAGGCCGTTGCCCCTCCAACTTTTACATGATATTTTTGATCGTAGATCAGGTCTGATGGCTGGAAAGAATGGACGTTTATCATGTTATGCACATTTATATTTTCACTACGTCGACACAGCTGGTCCAATTTCGACCACAGGTGATGGTAGCCATAATGATGGAGCCAAGCATCCTGTGTACATTAGTTGCACCCATGTGTGTGGGGATCACAGCATTCGTGACATTTAAATTTGTTACTTCTTTGGTACTATATTCGCAATAAATTTTGCAGACAGTATCCGCATATGACGCTGAATGTACCTACAAAATTATATCATTGTACGACACATGTTTCAGGAGATACGTCATAAAAACTCAGGACAAGGCCAGACGCTGCATAGTACGGACGTGGACGCACAGCTGTAAATAAATGCCTGGTCAACACCAAGCTTTTCCGCTAGTCATCTATACAGATAAAAAAAACCCCAATATTGCCCACCAGCGTATTTTTGAAAAACCTTTATTTTGTCATCCATTTTTTTCCTGTAAAAATCGTAAAAGCCGAGCATCATTGTGTTTTTAAAAATCGTTTCCTATTGTCATCTCTTTTTATGTATTTTAAACCATCTATCGCTTGTGTAACCTGTGGCTACAAGTCCATTCCCTTTATGGGGTAATCGAAATAATGAACAACGGAAAAAAGTGTGGGTCAATTTCTTCCTCATTTTTCGGAACTTCTGATAATAGTAAATCGTTGGCCCTTTGAGGGCGTGGTAGGTACATACAAGAGATTAGTGTAAGATTAGAATTTGGGTTAGATACAGTGCCAGGAGGTTTTGTTTCTATCTGGCTAGCTTCAGAGTACTTCACCATCTACTAAGTGATGCGTTTCATTGGGAATGGTGTGTTCTGTGCTAGGTCTACCCTTACTCCACAATGCTGTTCCCTCGATGCTATTAAAACCAGGATGTTATCAAAATATATGCACAGTGGCAGACTGGAGTCTGCAGAAATATTTCCAGTGGTGGGGAGGGGGGAAGGCGCGTCGGGGCTGGAATGCATGATTCTGAAACTGGCACTCTGTGTACAAATCAGCTGGTCAGTTACGAGGTGCATCAAGCTACAAGACCCTAACTGTATAAGCGCTACAACTGGTCAAAGCTAAGGTTTAGCAGTATTGTGGAGAATTCTTATCTGGAAGAGTATGAGTATACTGTAACGAATAAAAACTCTTTACTCCAGATTCCAAGGATGGTTAGGGGCGACGGGTGAAAGTGCCCTTTTGCCAATCCTCCCCTCCCCACCTCCTCCCCTCCCCCTCCCCTTCCCCCTCGCGGACGCCAATGGCTGGCCCGTTCATTTTGAGAACATCAGAGTTGCAGTAACCTTTCTGAGAAACTGTTCTAGATGTCCTTGCGCGTCAATCTTACCACTCAGAACAGCAGTGGGAATGTCGGTTATCGCTGAAACAACTGGTTTTCGGCTCTTATCAGTTTCCCAGCCTCACTTTAACCTAATTGTTAAAGCCCGTCACAATACCAGTTCTTGTAATAACCGATTTTCAGTCTTTTATTTACATTATTTCCTCTAGTAAACGTAGAAATCAAACAAAGATTAAAAAAATTTTACTTTCTCAGTTTATTGATAAATGGAATCAAAACGTCAAATACATTTATGACGACCTGCAGCCGTCCAGAACGAAATTAGAATTATATTAATACCGTCAGCTGCTCACGGGTGTCGATAAATATCAACGGGGACAGGTGACAATGTGTGCACGTCTGGGACTCGAACCGGGATATCCTGCTTACGTGGCAGGCGCTCTGCCCATCTGAGCCACCGAGGGCACAGACGATAGTGTGACTGCAGGTACTATCTCGCGCACGCCTCCCGCGAGACTCACATTCTCACCTTGCATATGCACACACTACATTCGTAGTGTCCCACACCAACACACTCATTACTCGTGGAACACATTCTTACCAAGTCCCGTAGCAGTTCGGGGAATACTTGTGCATCTTCACAGAAGAAGGTCATGGCTGGTATTGCCAGAACCATATACTTATATGGATATGGACATGTCTTCCACGAGGAATGAGTGTGTTGGAGTGGGACTCTACGACTGTAGTGTATGGACATTCAAGGTGAGAATGTGAGTCTCGCAGGAGGCGTGCGCGAGATAGTCCCTGCAGTCGAACCATACACTGTGCCCTCGGTGGCCTAGATGGATAGAGCGTCTGTCATTTTAGAAAGAGATCCCGGGTTCGAGTCCCGGTCGCGGCACACATTTTCACTTGTCCACGTTGATATTTATCAACGCCCTTGAGCAACTGACGGTATTAATATAATTCTAATTTCTTTCAATTAAATAGTCCAATAAAACTTTGTCCGATGTTCGCTGCTTCTCTCAAAATATAGCGAGTGCTTCTATACTACAGAAAACTGCCAGTATTATCCTACTGATTTTAGTTTTTAGAACTCTGATCAAAAATTATATTGAAATCGGTTATCACAGCACTATGCGGGCATTACGTATAGTCCAGCGATAAAGAGTGAAAACTGCGGCAGGAGAACTCTCTTTTTCGTTTTAATTTCTCTGTTAAAGGCTAAAAGCAGATAACGGCATACTACGTAGACACAGGCAGCAGATCACGCACTTTCTATTTTTATCCCGAACTATGAATGATTTGTAAAATTTTAACTTTTTTCCTTGTATGATGTCGCAAGTGACCAAATCGACCATTGTGCTTCACTCGTACTGCATATCGTAAAATACTTCCAGGCTTTCAGATGGTGCCATTCTGTGTTACAACTGACGTTCGACAACAGCGAGAAACTGCGTCCATTCTCGCGAACTGCTTGTATAACAGGCACGCACAGTATTGTCTCGGCAATGTTGGACCAATTCATTTGTTGCTCGTTTCTATCAGCAGTGTTATTAAAGCGGCATACATCACTTTACCCATTTTTTCTGTAATAACGCAGTATTTTAGAACTATGGAAATCTTACGAATAAAAATTACTCGTCTTTTTTAAAAAAGGTTTATTTGAAAACTAAAAATTTTACTACGACAGCTGTGGCTAATTGGTATATCTGTTTTTACGTGGTTATCAGGAAAAAATAAAAAGATACTTGTTATAACCGAGAGCAAACAAATACCGAAAGACATCGGTTATTCAGAACTAAAATACCCATGTCGTTATAACTGATCGGTTTTTCTATCTCTGAACTGCAATGTCGCCACAGAAAAGTGTGTCGTTCCATCAATGTCCATAGCAACTTTGAGATATGTAAGTGTTTATGCGCAATATCGGCAAATGGAAACACGAAGTGGTAATAAGCACCTGAGCGATAGAATTTATTTCACAGTCAGAAAAGTCGAGTGAGAGACAAGACTGAATCACTGTAATAGAAATTATATGGAAAGCTGTGTAAAGGAAAATTTCTAGTTCTTTCGTGGATTCCAAAATTGAAGCCAAGTCCGGGACATCAAGGTGACATAGTCTTATACGGATAGTATTCCATGACTAACGTAATTGGCCCACATACTGTACTGGTATACTGATAATATTACACTACTAAGGTAATTTACCTGAAGTAATTTACAAACATGTAACTATAACATTCGCTACTACTCATTACGCTAATTGACCTTCAGCCATTAAGCGCAAGCGCAGATCTCAGTTATGATACGTGCGCCATCCAAAAATTTATCAAGGTGGTAACTCAACACAACTACAAACGATCATTGTGTGCAAAATAAATAGAACACCTCATAAGAAGAACATGACGGGTTTGAATCATTCCCACCGCAAAGGATGAAATATTCAGGCTTGCACATAAGACCACTTGATAACTAACCAGAAATTCAGATTAGTTGTAGCTTCGGTGACAATCGCCTTTTTTTACATTTTCCCCGTAAACTAGATAATTATGAAACGTAACAACTACTCTAAAATATCTGCAGCAACGGACTTGCCGCGGAGGTTACATCGGTTCACGTGAGATCACCGAAGTTAAGTGCGTTGTCGGGCGTTGAAGGCAATTGGATGGGTGATCATCCAGTCCGCCATGCGCTCTTGCCATTTTTCGGGGTGCACTAAGCCTCATGATGCCAATCGAGGAGTTACTCGACCCAATAGTAGCGGCTCCGGTCAAAGAAAACCATCATAACGACTGGGAGAACAGTGTGCTGACCCCCGCCCCTCCTGTTCGCATCCTCCACGGATGATGACACGGCGGTCGGATGGTCCCGTCCCAGCAGGCCACTCGTGGCCTGAAGACGGAGTGCTTACAAAGCAAACTACTCTCCAGTGGATGGTCGTACTACTGAGACCTTGATTCCTGGCATCAATAACAGATGGCAGCACAAGAGGTTGCCTTACGCCTACTGCCGAATTTTGCGATCTGTCGTAAGCCTGCGTAAGCACGTGGGGCCTTCCGTCTTAAGTGCAAGCATATCCATTGCGTTTTCTGCCGCGCGACTTGAGTGGAATGTTTCATTATTTCTGAAATATTATAGAAATGTTTTTCGTTGTATATCCTCACAATCGGTACTGAATTCACTGTAAAATTACTTGCTCACTTTTCGGAACTTCCGTTCATAGTAAATCGATACTATTTGAAGCCGTGGTAGACACGAGTCTAGTGTGCTTCACCTACAGCACCTTCTGTGTCAGTCTCGGTTCCTATGTCGCTGATTTCACAACTAACAGTTCGTTATCTACTGAGTATACTGTCTGTTGCACGACACTATCCCTCCCACGCTGCTAAATGTAGGTCGTCGGCAAAATATGACTGCAGTGGAACAAGGGCGTCTGCAGAAATTTCCCCAGGAGGTGGTGGTGGCATTGTTAGTGGTGTGTGTGTATGTGTGTGTGTGTGTGTGTGTGTGTGTGTGTGTGTGTGTGTGTGTGTGTGTGTGCGTGTGTGTGTGGAGGCCATTACTATGAAATTCACGCAGTCCAGACCGCCAAGGAAAATAAACCTTGAGATTTGGAAAGTGTGTTGATCTTATACCGCTTATGCTGCATATTTCGAAATTCCACCTCTAAGGGGGATACACAGGAAATGAAAGGATTTTTGAAACATGTAGCTATTAAGGTAATTTTGAAGCTTGGCAGACGAAAACTTGTATCTGGTTTCTAGGTCAGAAATAAAGAAATATGTGTTCCAGTATTATTGGGAATTTAACCTCTATGAGGTGAAATAGTGGATGAACACTTTATTTTGAGATAAAAAATTATGGAAGAACTATGGAAGTATTTTTAAGGCTACATCTACGAAAATTGGTATTTGACTTCAAGGTTACAAATAAGAAAATACGTATTTTCGTGTTTTTGGAAGTTCAACCTCTAAGGGGATGAAATAGAGTGAGCTGGTGCGTTTCTGGCGCCAGTTTCCGTCGATCGTTGTTTCGATCTTTGAGTCGCGGTCCAGAGGACACTGCTCCCTAAGCGACTGTAGTAGTTCCCTGTGCGGCCCAACATCGGGCTTACCGCGCTTACACTGGACACAGTTGCCAACAAATCGCCTGCCATCACCATATAGGTTGGGCCAAAACATGTGTTCCCGAACTCGGTTCAAGGACTTGTAGAACCCCAAATGATCCCCTACCGCCGAATAGTGGAAATATCTGAGTGCCATGCTAACTCGTTCCTGTGGAATACAGACCTTCCCTTCACCACGGTTGTCTTCCCCTTTACACAAGACCCCCCCCCCCCACCCCCCGAAGACCTCGCCATCCGCCAACTGCTGCCGAATCGGTCCCCACCCGGGGTCCTCAACCTGTTTGCCGGCTAAGTCGCAGAAGAAGCCGGGTGTCTCGGAGAGAAGGAAATTCTCCCCAAGATCCGGCTCCACGTGGCCCTTGCCTTCCCTAGACTCTACCGCGAACATACGGCTGAGAGCGTCGCCAATTCATTGTCTCTTCCACTAATATGCCGAACCTGGAGATAAGTCTTGTCATCTTATCTTCGGTATGATTTTTAGCGATCTTATTAATCAAAGTTTAAGGGCTGGCACTGGCCAAGTAACTCACGGAGGCTCATTGGTTTCAGTCCAGTTGTATTGCTCACCTGTTCTCCAGATAAGGTTGTGTAGTTTATGTCTCAGAGAAGTGTCTGCCCTTGATGTGTGTTTTGTTAGAGATAATTGGCAGCGGTCGACGCTAACATACTGCGAGCAGAGCACCACGGCGGCAGAGAGATATTTAAGGCCATGTCCTCTCCTTTACATCCTGGGTTATGTTGTCACTTTTGCGTGATTCCATCTTTCCGGTGCTGAACTATAGCATCCAAAGTTCAATTGCATTGCCAAGTTGAGTATATTTCTATGTCATTCTCTGCCTCGTGGATCTCTTGTATTGATTAGAATCCTTAGTCTGCTCGCGTCTATCGCCAATTCACGCGAAATATTGAAGCAACCTTATTTTAAGGGTATTGTCATATAGTCATGTTCTAGTTGTAATCATTCTAAGAATATTGTTGATTAATCAACTGAGTAAGTAAATTTGAAGGTCCGTTTGGTCAAAATTAAAGGACCCCCTTAATTGTTTTACTCATTTTTATACAGTTTTGTTTAGGAAAGTTGGCTAGCCGAACGTTAAATATCTGTATTCTTACGCTTAATCTGTTTCTCCCCTGATTGCAAGTAGTGAGAGTTCTGCTATGAATTTTATGGACATTTGTGCTATTTTAGTAAAGCTTTACCTAAGTATATTTACATAGTCATATTCAAATTTCAAGTTTTACGGGTCTCGTTCCACTTATTTATTATTTGTCCAACTGATCTGGCCTTGTAAGGCAGTCTCCTCTATTATTGTGATTGTGATTTTATAATGCTTTTGATTGTAATAAAATATGTAGCAACTACAACGGATTACTATTGTGATTTTGGTGTGTCACTACCATACCCCATTTCATAGAGGATGAAATGTTTCATGAAATATATGAAAACCTGTTTTTGATACATTCAACCATTAAGAGGGGTGGAATATAGGATGTAATGTTTTATGAAAGTATTTCAGTGCGAAAGAATTTTTAAAGCGAAATCTATGAAAATTGTGTTATTGAAAAATACGTGTTTCACTGTTTTTGGAACTACAACCTCCAAGAAGGTGCAATAGGAGCACAGGTTTCACTGACCCATAGCCTTCCAGCCCAACCTGCAAAGTATATGGACTTGAAATTTGATGAAGGTGTAAATCTTTCGCTGAAAGCATCATTTAAGAAGAGATTGTTCGAAATTTCACTCCTAAGGGGGTGAAATATGGGTTGAAAGTTTTTTTTAATATATGTCCCTATGTCCCTATTGAAGCTATAACTACAAAACTACGAAAATTGATATTTGGTGTCTCAGTCAGAAACAAAAAAGAAACAAGTTTTTAGCATTTTCCGAAATTCTTCCATTGGGGGATAAAATAATTAGTGAAGGTTTTTTGAAAATAAATAATTATTAAAGAACTACTGAAGCATTTCTATAGCTACATCTATGAAAATAGGTATTTGACATCTCGGTTGGATGTAAAATAAATGTGTTTCGTTGCTTTTGGAAATTTAACTCACTAACAGAGTGAAATAGGGGATGAAATGTTTTATGAAATATTTCACTATGAAAGAATTTTTAGAATTAAATGGATGAAGATTTGAATTTGGCTCCTTGGCTCTAAATAGAAGAATATGTGTTTAATTGTTTTTGAAAACCCAACCCCTAAAGGGTGTGAGATGTTTCAGAAAATGGTTCATTATGAAAGGATTGCTAAATATATCTGACAATTCGTATTCGGCTAATGTGTTACAATTTTTAAAAACTACGTGTTTTTCTGGTTTTGGAACTTCGAGCATAAGGGGATGAAAATTTTAATGAAATATTTATTGCGTTATATTAAAATATTTTAAATCTGCATCTATGAAAACCGGTATTTCACTTCTCAATTAGATATAAAGAAATATGCGTTAGGGAATGAAAGACTCTACGGAGATATCACCACAAGAATACAAACGGCTTGATTAACAAAAACCTTGGACTCCAGCTGTCAGCATTGCTTTTTGATCATTCAGTAAAAGACCATGCTTCAACGGTGCTAAGTTTAGAAAGTTTAGAAAGTGTTGCAGTTTATAAAAGACATAAAAAAACGATTAAAGAAAAAAATTCTTTGCAGACCATGAACGGTCTACGCAAGTAGAGAAGCGGATGATAAGCTAGCTCTTTATGCAAATGAGTTGGTCAGTGTACGTTCCGAGACATGTCATGCAGCAGGAACGGAATCCTATAGTTGCTACGATTGGCTAAAGGAAAAGTTTTGCAGAATCACTCGAAATCACTTCTGCAAGTGGCTAAGAATCTCGTAATGAATAAAAATTCTGTACTGAGAATTCCAAGGTGGGAGATGCAAGATTCCTCCCTCCCCCTTCCCCCTCCTCACAATGCTATCCTTCTTTACCTACAGCAAAAAATAAATAAATTAATTAATAAACAAAACTAGAGAAACTTCTACTGTGAAACTATTTGCATACAAGAGAACGGCCCTTGAAATTTAACTCTTCAAAGTTTTAAGCCCTGCTCATTCCGGATATTGATTAGAAAGTGTTAATCCACAGGTGAAACCTGAGTATATAATCCCTGTGACATTTGATCAACGGTGTTCCATAAGGACAGGTTCTCATTCAAAACGTTCGAAAATTCAATTTCTTTGTAGTTGCATTTTTTAAAGGTGTACTTGTCTAGACTCTTGGAACGGAAAGGTTTTTTTTTTAATCCGTGCTTTACACAAGTTTCTACAGTCCATTGTTTGAAGCAGTGTCACGGCTGCCATGAGCCGCGCGGGGTACCCGCCATGTCTCCAACGCCTTGTCACGGTTCGCGCGGCTCCCCCCGTTGGAGGTTCGAGTCCTCCCTCGGGCATGGTTGTGTGTGTGTGTTGTCCTTAGCATAAGTTACTGTAAGTAGTGTGTAAACATAGGGACTGATGGTTCAAATGGTTCTGAGCACTTTGGGACTTAACATCTGAGGTCATCAGTTTCCTAGAACTTAGAACGACTTAAACCTAACTAAATTAAGGACATCACACACATCCATGCTCGAGGCAGGATTTGAACCTGCGACCGTAGCGGGCGCGTGGCTCCCGACTGAAGCTTCTACAACCGCTCGGCCACATCGGCCGGTCTGTCATGTATTCTAGAAGAGCTGCACGGTCGTCGGTGGCGCCTGTTCTTTCGAGAAGAGTTACTATCTTCATATCTATGGTTAAACGTTACCCAGCCATTGACCTTCGTCTGTGCGAATGCGCACAGGTTGCCGGAACTCACCTTAGTGTGAGCCAGTAATGAGTGGATGGACAAATATCTATTAAGTACATTACGTAATCGGATTGTGGACGTTTGAGGATGTGAGTCTCACGGGAAGCGTGCGAGGGATAAATTCCTGCAGTCCTGATGTTCATTTGTGCCCTCGATGGCTCAGATGGATTGGGCGTCTGACATGTAAGCAGGAGATCTTGGGTTCGAGTCCCAGTAGGGGCACACTTTTCAGCTGTCCCCATCGAAGTATATCAACAACACCTGTTGGCAGCTGAGGGTTTCAATTAATTATCAGTTGTGAAGGTGATTCGATGAACCCTTTGCCAGGAACTTTAATGTGTTTTGCAGGGTATCCATATAGATGTAGATGATAACTCGTCCCGTGTCGCACGTGCTCAAAATGATTCATACTGCAGAATGCATGCAAACATACTCACCGAAAATACGGACGAATATCAAGTGCAGGCTGCCGAGTGCTGCATATCCAGCTTAGACAGATCGGCTTTTCATCTACATCTACATGACTACATCTACATGACTACTCTGCAATTCACATTTAAGTGCTTGGCAGAGGGTTCATCGAACCACAATCATACTATCCCTCTACTATTCCACTCCCGAACAGCGAGCGGGAAAAACGAACACCTAAACCTTTCTGTTCGAGCTCTGATTTCTCTTATTTTATTTTGATGATCATTCCTACCTATGTAGGTTGGGCTCAACAAAATATTTTCGCATTCGGAACAGAAAGTTGGTGACTGAAATTTCGTAAAAAGGTCTCGCCGCGACGAAAAACGTCTATGCTGTAATGACTTCCATCCCAACTCGTGTATCATATCTGCCACACTCTCTCCCCTATAACGCGATAATACAAAACGAGCTGCCCTTCTTTGCACCCTCTCGATGTCCTCCGTCAATCCCACCTGGTAAGGATCCCACACCGCGCAGCAATATTCTAACAGAGGACGAACGAGTGTAGTGTAAGCTGTCCCTTTAGTGGACTTGTTGCATCTTCTAAGTGTCCTGCCAATGAAACGCAACCTTTGGCTCGCCTTCCCGACAATATTATCTATGTGGTCCTTCCAACTGAAGTTGTTTGTAATTTTAACACCCAGGTACTTAGTTGAATTGACTGCCTTGAGAATTGTACTATTTATCGAGTAATCGAATTCCAACGGATTTCTTTTGGAACTCATGTGGATCATCTCACACTTTTCGTTATTTAGCGTCAACTGCCACCTGACACACCATACAGCAATCTTTTCTAAATCGCTTTGCAGCTGATACTGGTCTTCGGATGACCTTACTAGACGGTAAATTACAGCATCATCTGCGAACAACCTAAGAGAACTGCTCAGATTGTCACCCAGGTCATTTATATAGATCAGGAACAGTAGAGGTCCCAGGACGCTTCCCTGGGGAACACCTGATATCACTTCAGTTTTACTCGATGATTTGCCGTCTATTACTGCGAACTGCGACCTTCCTGCCAAGAAGAACAGGAAGTTGCTGTCTAGGAACAATCAGAGGTAGAGGAAGGGTTGATAAATACTCCTTTAATTGCAGACTAAACGTAAATAACGAAAATACATTTTTGGTAAAAATTTGTCAAAAATAATCGTTTGCCCTCCGTATTGGATTAGCTGTTTTGAATATTGAAAATCTGACTTCAGATTCGTTTTCAGCGACATTAAGAATATATATGTAACACTCAGTTCATGCAAATCGAAGTAATAATATAACTAAATGTTTTCCCTAAACTTTGAACACTTTTTTTTCGAGTAACGATTTTCTCAGAACGGCATGCAGTATAAATTAAAAGTGGTTCGATCTCTTAACTTCTACCTCTGACCCCTAAAAGTAAACACTTTTCTTAGGAACTTATAGCTATAATATGACATTTGTTAATATTAACTAATTTTTGTGTAGGCATAAGGAGTGAAACAAACCCCCCAAAATCGAACTCAAAGTTCGAATTAGCACTCTATCGTTAAATTTAAGGTTGTTTCATTGCGGTTAGGTATGCGCTCCCATAAATTTTATGTATTATCGACTGATGTTATCCATTTTCAATTTCAAAGAAATAATGTAGTATCAACTGATGTTACCCATTTTTGAATTCAGGTAACATCTCAGGTGCCACACTGCACGCACTCTACGTACTCCAGTCTCGCAGGCCCTTGATCAAATCATAATTACGGGCGCCATTTTTTATTGAAAATCTAAAATTAAGCTCATAGTATTATCACTCGTAATTCCCAAACAGATCCTTCGAATGTATTTTCATTGTCTCAAAAAAAATTTCAAATGTACCCTTTTTTGCTCATTTGTATGAGAACCTGGCCGTAACGCCGGAATATAGTCACGAGATTTTTTTTCAGAGATGCTGTACGTTCGCGAGAAGACTTTCGTTCTGCGCGTGTCGAAGGACATTCCTCAGATATTACTGTGTGTGTGCTACTCAGTCGTGCCATTTAAGTGTACATCTTTGCATAGTTTTCCTTTCACGATGTAAACAGTGTTCCGCTCAGTTGCTAACTGGCCAGTGAGTGGTTCCGAAGGTATCGGATGTGCGGTGCGTTCGGTCTGCTAGGACAACAGCAGACTAGCGTGGTGCGATGGCAGAAGCAGACACTGAGGGAGCTAGCTGCTGGGACGCCAGCGAACAATTTATGCCAAGTAAGACGAAGAGGACTATTCTAAAATTACGAGCCGTCTCAAAAGTGTTTACCATTGGTAAATCTTGCAGTTGAGTCTGACAAAACTGGCAGTTTTGCCTACAGATACATTACAGAGAGAGATACAGGAAATCCCCCCACCCCCCTCAATGAATTTTTGGTTGTGATGACAGGCCGATTGGTAGTGTAGCCCGAGATCTAAGTTAGGTTGGAAGGTGGTAATTTGATTGAGAGTTGTTTACGCCAACGATTATGAATGCCGACTAAACGTTGTGAGAGCAGATGCCCTGTAGCGTAGCCTAGTGTTTCCGCCCGCGCCACATTTAACACACATTCTCTAACTGTGTACAAAAGTCTCACAACAGCAACGATAACTACGTTTCTTGTGGGGGGAGGGTAGAGTCCACTATGTAACTTTCACTGCAAATTTTAGTAACCGCCGAAACTAACCGAAATAGAAGCGTAATTTTAACTATATTTCCTTTTGTGGGAAAATAATGGTTCTCCTCTTTCGGCAGCAACTGTAATATGTAGGCGACTTATTAGTTTTTTTTAAAACTATGAATCATGATTTCAATAGACGCAGTGCTTTTTTTACGTTACTTGATTTGTGGTCTATAGTAAACAATGCAACGAACTGGTAAATTCTTTAAAGTTTGACGTGTGTTACATAGACGACGTCTGCAATGTTTGTAAAGCCAAGTTTGCATATATTCGGTGTCTGTTTTTTTGGCCATGTACTGTATAATTAAGGGGAGGAGGATTATGTTCAAGGAGCAGTGTATTAGCAGTCTATGGAGAAATTGAGAATTTGGATCTAACGAACGGCATGCTCGGGCAGTTCGTGCTATTCTGTTGACCACTGTGTAATTCGGACACAGTGATCATTGCCTCTCCCTAGTAACCAGGGGACTCGGGTGCTAATCCTGGTCTGGCACAAATTTTCAAGTGCCCATTGACTAAAGTCTGTGCCCATTGTCAGCTAATGTCATTGTTTCGGTGTTAAATTGTATTTTGTTTACGATACGTAGTTTAGCTTTTTCATGGATAACAGCTTTGAAAAGCGTATAGGTTATATTGATATTCTCTCGTCGTTAGTCCAAGGCAACTATAGCGATTTATAAACACAGCTGTAGTTCGTATTAAGCCTACATACGTAATTGTGTCCTGTTTTTCTTTACCAAGAATTACTTCGTAAGTAATTCCCCTGTAGTGGTATTTTGTTTTAGTATTTTGTTTAAATATTTATAGACTGCAGGCTTGGATGAAATATGAAACACATGTCCGAAGTTCTTGTTGATTCTGCAGATACTGTTTCATCCGTACTAGGGGCCAAAACATTTCATCTAATACAGAAGGACACAATTTGTCTCGAGATTTAGCAATTTTTCGTAATAGTTGCCTTGCTTCGATATATTTTTCTCTAATTCTTGTTTGGATTTAATCTTAAAACACACTAACTCTTCCACCAGTTATTCGATATGTGGTTTCATACCTTTCGTAGCCTAGAGTTCCTAAACGGTCGATAATATTAATAATTTCCTTTCTCAATTTTATTTTCTGTAAAATCTCCTGTTTATGGTTATTGCTAACGTGTTTCACGTTCTCACTTTTATTATTTTTATTTTTCTAGTTTTGTGACTGGTAGCCAAATGTTCTTTGAATCTGGTTTTTAATTCTGAAATAGTAACAGATGAAGGTCAAGAGAAGATTGCGATATATTTGAGGAGAGTGGCTTGGAGATTTTCTATAATAGACGTACACAGGTCATGGGGATCCTTACCTATATAAATTTACTTCGAGTGTGATGTAGCCCATTCTCTTGTCATGATCTCGGCCGTATCGTAGCACATTGTCTCGGTTAGGTTGGAGATTTCTGTTGAGAGTTGCCGAAGTCAACGAAAGTGATTACAAAGTAAAGACTGTGCTAACAGAACGATCTGTAGCGTAGTCCAACACGTTCTTTCTGTCCTTTTAAAGCCTCTTTTAATTAAAAATAACTAAAGCTGCAAGATACAATCACAAAAACTGTGTTATGTAATAGAGTAATCCCAGACTATTGTTGTGTAAGTTGTGTGCGTACAGTATTTTTTTTTGTCAGTGAATATACATTTTTTTACTCATTTGCTGGGTTTCAGTTTTCCCCTTTAACGGCAAAAAACCTTTTCCTGTGAAGGGCCCATTAGCTTGTCGGTTATATTTGTGACTTTCTCGACGGTCAGTAATTTCGTGATAGTCCATCCACCGGCGTCATTGTTAACATCGAATATAGATTTAAGTATTAGGAAGGCTAATATGAAGCTAATGCATGAGTAGGTCTAACAATTAATAAAAATAGAAATGTGGGTAAGATACTACAAACAGCATAGTGAACGCATTGTTGTGGCCAAGATAGCCACGAATCCCACGCCTACCAAAGTCGTAAAAGTAGTCCGCAGATGATTATGAAACTGATGGAATGTGTGATGAGATAAAAGAAATCATTCAGATAGTGATGGGAGATGAAAATTTAATATTAATGGGTGACTGGAATTCGACAGTAGGAAATGGAAGAAAAGGAAACGTAGTAGGTGAATATGGAATGGGGGTAAAAAATGAAAGAGGAAGCCGCCTGGTAGGTTTTTTCCCAGAGCATAACTTAATCATAGCTAACACTTGGTTCAAAAATCATAAAAGACCTGGAGATACTGCAATATTTCATATAGATTATATAATGGTAAGACAGAGATTTAGGAACCAGATTTTAAATTGTATGACATTTCCAGGGGCAAATGTGGTCTCTGATCACAGTATATTGATTATGAACTGTAGATAAAAACTGAAGAAACTGGAAAAAGGTGGGAATTTAAGGAGATGGGACCCGAAAGAACTGACAGAATCAGAAGTTGTACAGTGTTTCAGGAAGAGCATTAGGGAACGATCTACAGGAATGGGGGAAAGTAATACAGTGTGATGGGGGATCTGAGTGGTGTACTGTCAAGGGGGAGGGGGTTCCTCAGGGATCAGTGTTGGGGCCGCTCCTGTTCCTTATTTATATAAATGATATGCCCTCAAGTATTACGGGTAACTCAAAAATATTTCTGTTTGCTGATGACACTAGCTTGGTAGTAAAGGATGTTGTGTGCAACATTGACTCCGTTTCAAGTAGTGGCTTATAGAAAATAAACTAACGTTAAATCACAGTAAGATTCAGTTTTTACAGTTTCTAACACACAATTCAACAAAACCTGACGTTTTAATCTCACAGCATGGGCATATGATTAGTGATACTAAACGGTTCAAATTCCTAGGTGTTCAAATAAATAGTAAGGTGTTGTGGAAAGCCCACGTTCAGGATCTTGCTCAAAGACTTAATACTGCCATTTTCACTATTCGAACGGTACCGAAAGTGAGTGATACTTCGACAAGTAAATTAGTCTACTTTGCCTATTTCCATTCACTTATGTCACATGGTATTATGTTTTTGGGTAACTCTTCCCATTCTAGAAGGATATTTTTGGCTCAGAAACTGGAGGTTCGGGCAAAAAGTGGTGTGAGTTCACGAACCACTTGTCGACCTCTGTTCAGGGAGTCTGGGTATTTTGACCTTGGCCTCTCAATATGTATATTCCTTATTGTCGTTTCTTGTTACCAATATTAGTTTATTTCCAACAATAAGCAGCTTTCACTCGGTTAATACTCGGCAGAAGTCAAACTCCCATTTGGTTCAGACTTCCTTAATTCTTGTGCAAAAATGTGTGCAGTATACTGCTGCATCCATTTTCAATAAGCTGCCACTCGAATTCAAAAATCTTTGCAGTAATCCACGCGCTTTCAAATCGAAACTGGAGTGTTTCCTCATGGGTCACTCCTTTTATCCTGTCAAGGAGTTAATTGAAAAATTAAGCTGATTCTCATTGTACTGCTGATTGCGTTTGCTTAAACTTATGGACTGATTTTCTCTCAGGTTCATGAACATGTATTTTTATCTGTTATTACTTTTATGTTGTAAGTTCATGTGTCGCCCTAACCGCCGTCTGCTTCACGTCTGCTGTTCAGCGAGCTACCTTAATTTAAGTATTAACTGTATTTTTCTTACTTGTCACTTCTTCTTCCGTGTGTTTTTGCTTTTAGGAAGCTTTAATTGTCGAGTGCTAGTAATAGAGTTACATAGATTTCGTGTTTGTTTTGAATACAGTCAGAGAGAGTCCTTGTAGTCAGCCATAGTGCCAGTAATGCTAGTATTTGTTTTGAATACAGTCCAGAGACAGGTAGTACTATTTTCATTGTTTTCTACAAGAAGTCGTTAGCAATCACAGTTTAGTCAGTAATCAGCCACCTTTAGTGAATTAGCAGTCTACTTAAAAGTTGAAACTTCCTGGCAGATTAAAACTGTGTGCCCGACCGAGACTCGAACTCGGGACCTTTGCCTTTCGCGGGCAAGTGCTCTACCAACTGAGCTACCGAAGCACGACTCACGTCCGGTACTCACAGCTTTACTTCTGCCAGTATCCGTCTCCTACCTTCCAAACTTTACAGAAGCTCTTCTGCGAAACGTGCAGAACTAGCACTCCTGAAAGAAAGGATACTGCGGAGACATGGCTTAGCCACAGCCTGGGGGATGTTTCCAGAATGAGATTTTCACTCTGCAGCGGAGTGTGCGCTGATATGAAACTTCCTGGCAGATTAAAACTGTGTGCCCGACCGAGACTCGAACTCGGGACCTTTGCCTTTCGTGGGCAAGTGCTCTACCAACTGAGCTACCAAAGCACGACTCACGTCCGGTACTCACAGCTTTACTTCTGCCAGTATCCGTCTCCTACCTTCCAAACTTTACAGAAGCTCTTCTGCGAAACGTGCAGAACTAGCACTCCTGAAAGAAAGGATACTGCGGAGACATGGCTTAGCCACAGCCTGGGGGATGTTTTCAGAATGAGATTTTCACTCTGCAGCGGAGTGTGCGCTGATATGAAACTTCCTGGCAGATTAAAACTGTGTGCCCGACCGAGACTCGAACTCGGGACCTTTGCCTTTCGCGGGCAAGTGCTCTACCAACTGAGCTACCGAAGCACGACTCACGTCCGGTACTCACAGCTTTACTTCTGCCAGTATCCGTCTCCTACCTTCCAAACTTTACAGAAGCTCTTCTGCGAAACGTGCAGAACTAGCACTCCTGAAAGAAAGGATACTGCGGAGACATGGCTTAGCCACAGCCTGGGGGATGTTTCCAGAATGAGATTTTCACTCTGCAGCGGAGTGTGCGCTGATATGAAACTTCCTGGCAGATTAAAACTGTGTGCCCGACCGAGACTCGAACTCGGGACCTTTGCCTTTCGCGGGCAAGTGCTCTACCAACTGAGCTACCGAAGCACGACTCACGTCCGGTACTCACAGCTTTACTTCTGCCAGTATCCGTCTCCTACCTTCCAAACTTTACAGAAGCTCTTCTGCGAAACGTGCAGAACTAGCACTCCTGAAAGAAAGGATACTGCGGAGACATGGCTTAGCCACAGCCTGGGGGATGTTTCCAGAATGAGATTTTCACTCTGCAGCGGAGTGTGCGCTGATATGAAACTTCCTGGCAGATTAAAACTGTGTGCCCGACCACTTGCCCGCGAAAGGCAAAGGTCCCGAGTTCGAGTCTCGGTCGGGCACACAGTTTTAATCTGCCAGGAAGTTTCATATCAGCGCACACTCCGCTGCAGAGTGAAAATCTCATTCTGGAAACATCCCCCAGGCTGTGGCTAAGCCATGTCTCCGCAGTATCCTTTCTTTCAGGAGTGCTAGTTCTGCACGTTTCGCAGAAGAGCTTCTGTAAAGTTTGGAAGGTAGGAGACGGATACTGGCAGAAGTAAAGCTGTGAGTACCGGACGTGAGTCGTGCTTCGGTAGCTCAGTTGGTAGAGCACTTGCCCGCGAAAGGCAAAGGTCCCGAGTTCGAGTCTCGGTCGGGCACACAGTTTTAATCTGCCAGGAAGTTTCATATCAGCGCACACTCCGCTGCAGAGTGAAAATCTCATTCTGGATACTTAAAAGTTGATTAAGTCTCTTCGGTAAATTGATTCCTTAGGATGGATAGGATGTGTGACTGCTGTGTACGGACGCTGGCCACTCTTCGCGAACAGCTGAGCGTGTTGATGGCCGCGGTCAGCCATCTTCAGGCTGCTGCCTCGGAGTGTAGCGGCAGTGGGGAGTCTGGTGCGTCGCATGGTGCACCTCAGGTGTTAGATGCTTCACCCACTGTCCCTGCTGTCGAGACATCTTCGCGGGTACCGGGCACAGTTGGGCCAATGTGGAGGCTGGCCGTGTGGCATCGCCCGCTCTGCCTGTGAATGGACATGTGGCTGCTCCTTCAGCAAGGTCCGAGCAGGCACACGGGGGGAGGAGTTTATTAGTTATTGGGAGCTCCAACGTTAGGCTGGTGATGGAGCCCCTTAGGGAAATAGCGGAAAGGTCGGGGAAGAAGGCCAGTGTTCACTCTGTCTGCTTGCCGGGGGGTCTCATTCGAGATGTGGAGGGGGCCCTACTGGCGGCGATAGAGAGCACTGGGTGCACCCGACTGCAAATTGTTGCTGATGTCGGCACCAATGACTCCTGCCGTCTGGGTTCAGAGGTCATCCTCATTTCGTACAGGCGGTTGGCGGATTGTATGAAGGCGGAAAGCCTCGCTCGCGGGGTGGAATCAGAGCTAACTATTTGTAGTATCGTTCCCAGAACCGATCGCGGTCCTCTGGTTTGGAGCCGAGTGGAAGGCTTAAACCAGAGGCTCAGAAGATTCTTCGGAGAGCTGGGGTGCAAATTTCTCGACCTCCGCAATAGGGTGCAGAAATGTAGGGTCCCCCCTGAATAGGTCAGGCATGCACTACACGCCGGAAGCGGCTACGAGGGTAGCGGAGTACGTGTGGAGTGCACATGGGGTATTTTTTAGGTTAGAGAATTCCCTCCCTAGACCCGCAAGACGCCTCCTGAGACGCGGCAAGGCAGGAGTAGGCAAAATGCAACAGGGAATAACAATATTAATGTGCTAATAGTAAACTGACTACGAGACAAGAAAAAATGTATTCATAGGTGAAAGCTCAAAGCTACGGGTAAAATGTCCCTAGGCTTATCGTCTCAAAGAAGAGATGGCACAGAGAAACAAGTGGGCATGTCTTACATAGCAAGCAGCCATTTAAACCGACATTTAGGACCTTCAAATAAGGATTTGGACTAAAATACTTTCATATTCGCACTAAGTGTAAATAAAACTGGTACAATCACCAATAAACAAAATTATTTTCATTGTTTTCGGGGTTCCTTTTGCCTTTCGGAATAAATATATTGCGAATCAGTAGTTAACATGCCTGGTTCCCCAAACAGGAGACGACTAGAAACTTCCGAAATGTGGTGGTGTAGAAGAATGCTAAAAAAGCTTTGATCGAATAGCTGAAGGGGAGATACGAAATCAGATTAGGGAGCAGAGAAATTAATGGCACAAATTGACAAAAAGAAGCGATCGTGGGTAAATGTCATATTTCGATTCCACCCATCCACTGTGACCCATGACGTTCTGCATGACGTTGATTAGTTGCATTTCGAAGGATACCAGTGGCCTTATTAAATGTTAACTGTGATTGCCTTCGTTTCTAGAACAATTTATAATGTTCGTTAACTATGATTTTTTTTCGGAATATATCGTGATGAACTCTGGGAGGAACCACTGAACACAGCTTAAATTGTCGTTGAAGAAACGAGTAGTGATTGTATTTTTATCTTTCTTATCCGACACGTTGGGGTATCCAAGGTATAATGGGGTACACAGTTGAAAACTTTGATTAAATGTACAAAATTGATAAATAAGAGAGCTACAAATTTTTATATGAACACATTATGATGTATTAATCAGAAAAATACAAGAACATTGCCATAAAATAAAACAACAATATTTTCTGACTCAAAAACAGAAATTTATATCATTTGCACGCGGTAGTATGGGGTGGTAAATACAAGTGATTACAAAAACGTATAAAATTATCGGAAATGCAGAAAATATTGGCTTGCTCGGAATTTTTTTTAGTTCAAAGTCAGTATTAATGTCAAACTACAGTTTTCATGTATCGTATCCTTTTCTTGAGGCTGTTTACAAAATTCACACACGGGGAGACACTCATCATCTTCGCTATCTATTCCTGCACAAGAATCGTGTGTCCATTTTTTGCACGTGGAACAAGCTACCCAACCTCCAACTGATTTTGAATATAACCCACCACAATATACACATTGACAGTCAGAACTTTCCTCGTAATCACTCTCGTTAGTATTGTATTCTCTCTCCTTTTTTCCATTTACCTTCAGATTCTTTCTCTCTTTTTTGAGTTCTTAACTTTATTCTCTTTCGCAAAAAGTTTTCTGTTTGCTCTTTCTTCTTTGTCAAAGTTCTTTTTTCTGTTTCTCCCATTAATGACTTTTAACTCTTTTTTTGTACGGCGAATCAGTTAAAACAACGTTCTTCCCCATTTTCAGTCTCGCTCTTTTCTTGCTTTCGTTAACTTTTGACAAGAAAATCAGAATCTCAGGTGAAATATGAAATGAGGAGGTTGTGTTGTCAGTTGTCATCCAAGAGCACCCAAGATTAGAACAATTAGCCCCAATAACTTTGTTATTCTTAGGCGGCAGTTCATTGTAACAAATAGCTGAAACCTCGTCCGCTTGATTATCCAGCCCGTTTGAGTCGTCTTTTTCAGCTGGTGTGCTAGGTGGAGGCAATTACAATTGTTCAGATATAATAACCCCTTTATCTGACGGCCTATCACGTCCGCTGTCAGTTGTGTGTGCCGGGAGGAAGTGTGCGTCGTGAATATGGATGGGTCCGTGGGCCATATTGCAGTAGCTTCGAAACCTTTAATAGCGGTTTTCATTTTTGCGCTTTAGACGAAAGCTGAACCAAAAAGCGTTGAAATTTGAAAGACAGTTACGACTTTCCCTGCGTGGCTTCGCAGCCATTTTCGAAGCTGATCACTATAACGAGGATTTATAAAACAAACATCAAGCGGCTGAAGTCTGTGAGAGCAATGTGGTGGTGAAGAAACGCCACTCTCCCTCGCGTTGTCCATAACGTCATTGTTCGTGGTATGAGCTGAGTGGCCATCTGATATAAGGAGAACTGGGACGTGCTTTGATGCCTTAGAAAATACCACAAATTGTGGAAACCATACAAAGAATGACTCTGTGGCCATCCATGCGGTGCTGTGGACCTCAGCGCAACCTCCTGCTGCCAGTCCTAACTCAAATTCTTTCTGCTTCTTCTTTCGTGGAAAAATAATCGTAGGAGGAATGTCAGCTCCGCTTGCTGAAGTACTAATGAGGCTGGTTGCAGTTTCGCCCCTTTTTGCAGAGGTTAACGATCGCACTGGACGGTTCCCTTTGCAAGCTGCGATGTTCGATTGGTTTTTAGCATTAACCGAGACGCCTGTTCCATCACAATTAGTTATTTGAGAAGTCATTAGTTTGTGATTGTCAGTTACATTTGTTAGCAACGAAAAAAACCTATCGACAGCTACTTTGTTAAAATCAATGATTCTTGTACTAGATTTTGCTTCGGGCTTGCGAACAAATCCGAATTTGCTTCTTCATTGTTTCATGATGTAATAAAGATTTCTATTTGTTTTGCTCGAAATTTTCGAAAAGGTATCTGGGGAACGTGCAAAAATTGAAATGGCAAAACTGTGCACCTGCCGAAATACGAGTGCGTATACTCATTTGAAAAAATGTTCCTAAACTGCTTCTGATACGCTAGAGGTTACCGCACAGTAAACAGCAATTGTAGTTGACCGTTTGCCTGCACCGTATAGAGTACGGCCAATAAAATATTTTTGTAAGGAGGACACATCATCTCATCCTGAATGAAGAGTTCATCTATACGTGTAAATGTAACCACTTGTGCCAGAGGGAGTGTGTTGGTAGCCTTACTGTTCATGTTGTATATTAACATTACAGATAATATAAGTAAGCTCACATATTTCGAAAATGATGCAGATATCGACATAGAGGTAACAAAGTCCGTGTGAAGCGATATGCACATACAGGGGATAATAAAAATGTGACCACCTATACTTGCATCTACATGGATACTCTGCAAATCACATTTAAGTGCCTGGCAGATTGTTCATCGAACCACCTTCACAAGTCTCTATTATTCCAATCTCGCATAGCACCCGGAAAGAATGATCACCTGTGTCTTTCCATACGAGCTCTGACTTCCCTTATTTTATCGTTGTGGTCGTTTCTCCCTACGTAGGTCGGTGTCAACAAAATATTTTCGCATTCGGAGGAAAAAGTTGGTGATTGGAATTTCGTGAGAAGATTCCGTCGCAAAGAAAAACGCTTTTCTTTTAATGATGTCCAGCCAAAATCCTGTATCATTTGTGTGACACACTCTCTCATATTTCGCGATAATAGGAGGACGTGCTGCCTTTCATTGGACTTTTTAGATCTACTCCGTCAGTCCTATCTTGTAAGGATCCCACATTTCCCAGCAGTATTCTAAAAGAGGACGGACAAGCGTAGTGTAGGCAGTGTCCTTTCTAGGTCTGTTACGTTTTCTAAGTGTTGTGCCAATAAAACGCAGTCTTTGGTTAGCCTTAACCGCAACATTTTCTATGTGTTCTTTCCAATTTAAGTTGTTCGTTATTGTATAATAATAATGGCGTGTGACGAGGGCCTCCCATCGGGTAGACCGTTCGCCTGGTGCAAGTCTTTCGATTTGACGCCACTTCGGCGACTTGCGCGTCGATGGGGATGAAATGATGATTAGTACAACACAACACCCAGTCCCTGGGCGGAGAAAATCTCCGACCCAGCCGGGAATCGAAGGAATCTTAGGATTGACAGTCTGTCGTGCTGACCACTCAGCTACCGGGGCGGACGTTAGTTATTGTAATACCTTGTTATTTAGTTGACTTTACGGCTTTTAGATTAGACTGCAACTTCTCTCATAGTGATTAGTCCATTCTGCTTCACCAGCAATATTGCGGGATCAGTAACGACCTGATTTGTTGATATTGCGGGCGTACCTTAACTGGCTTCTGTCTTCATTGATTAGCGGCTACCTTTGAAATGGTTGTACCACTCCTTTAGCCCTGCAGTACCCATTACTTTGTCCACAAACACACGATGGTTTCAACTTGAGAATCGCCAAGCTTGGAGCCAAATGTGATGTAAAGACGTCATTTTGCTCAGAATACTAAATCCAACGTGTACGACTTGCAAGTGTTCCGAAGTAGTGGAGAAAATCAGGTATGTGTGCTAAATATGCCTGAAAACATGAGCCCATGCGGATATTTTTTGAACAGCCCATGTATATAAGCCATCGCCAGTGATGTCGAAAGAGCAAGATACCCCTAACTACGCCAGTTGATTAGGTAGTTCGAATGGAGCGGTCTATTGTCTGACGTATCTCCATAACAGCTCCGAACCGAATACCCCAAAGTTCGACAAATGGTTCAAATGGCTCTGAGCACTATGGGTCTTAACATCTATGGTCATCAGTCTCCTAGAACTTAGAACTACGTAAACCTAACTAACCTAAGGACATCACACAACACCCAGCCATCACGAGGCAGACAAAACCCCTGACCCCGCCGTGAATCGAACCCGGGAACCCAGACGCGGAAAGCGAGAACGCTACCTTCACGTCAGGAATCAAGCTGAGCTCAGAAGGGCGCAAGTCCGGGTCTGTCTCAGGCCGATACTGATCTTCGGCCTGACGTGGCTGCTTGTCCTGTTCCAGGTGTTGCCCCTCAGTCTGCAAGATCCGAGCAGTCGCAGAGGGTGGTCTTACTGGTAGTTGGGAGCTCCAACGTCAGGCGCGTAATGGGGCAGAGAGGGGAAGAGAGGGGAAGAAAACCAATGTGCAATCCGTGTGCATACCGGGGTGAGTCATTCCAGATGTGAAAAAGGGTCCTTCCGGATGCCATGAAGGGTACAGGTTGCACCCATTTGCAGGTGGTCGCTCATGTCGGCACCAATGATGTGTGTCGCTATGGATCGGAGGAAACCCTCCCTGGCTATCTGATTTGGTGAAGACTGCCAGTCTCGCTAGCCGGATGAAAGCAGAGCTCACCGCTCACCATCTGTAGCATCGTCGACAGGACTGACTGCGGGCCTTTGGTAAAGAGCTGAGTAAAGGGTCTGAATCAGAGGCTGAGATTGTTCTGCGACCGTGTGGGCTGCAGATTCCTCGACTTGAGCCATAGGGTGGTGGGGTTTCGGGTTCCGCTGGATAGGTCAGGAGTCCACTACACGCAACAAGCGGCTACACGGGTAGCAGGGGTTGTGTGGCGTGAGCTGGGCGGTTTTTTAGGTTAGATGGCATTGGGCAAGTACAGAAAGGGCGGCAGCTTCAACGAGTTCGGGGCAAAGCAGGACATGCGGGGACCAAGCAGCAATCGGTATTGTAATGGTAAACTGTCGAAGGTGCGTTGGTAAAGTACCGGAACTTCAAGCGCTGATAGAAAGTACCGAAGCTGAAATCGTTATAGGTACAGAAAGCTGGCTGAAACCAGAGAGAAATTCTGCCGAAATTTTTACAAAGGTACAGACAGATAGAAATGATAGATTGCATGCAACCGGTGGTGGAGAGTTAGTCGCTGTTAGTAGAAGTTTATCCTGTAGTTAAGTAGAAGTGGATAGTTCCTGTGAATTATTATGGGTGGAGGTTACACGCAACAGCCGAGCTAGGTTAATAATTGGCTCCTTTTACTGACCTCCCGACCCAGCTGCATTAGTGGCAGAACAACTGAGAGAAAATTTGGAATACATTTCAAATCAATTTTCTCAGCATGTTATAGTCTTAGGTAGAGATTTCAATTTACCAGATATAGACTGGGACACTCAGATGTTTAGGATGGGTCGTAGGGACAGAGCGTCGAGTGACATTATACTGAGTGCGCTATCCGAAAATTACCTCAGGCAATTAAACAAAGAACCGACTCGTGGAGATAACATCTTGGACCTACTGATAACAAACAGACCCGAACTTTTCGACTCTGTATGTGCAGAACAGGGATTAGTGATCATAAGGCTGTTGCAACATCCCTGAATATGGAAGTTAATAGGAATATAAAAAGAGGGAGGAAGGCTTACGTGTTTAGCAAGGGTAATAGAAGGCAGATTTCAGTCTACCTAACAGATCAAAACGAAAATTTCTGTTCTGACACTGACAATGTTCAGTATTTATGGAAAAAGTTCAAGGCAATCGTAAAATGCGTTTTATACAGGTACGTGTAGAGTAAAACTGTGAGGGACAGGATAAGCCCACCGTGGTTCAACAACAAAGTTAGGAAACTACTGCGAAAGCAAAGACAGCTTCACTCCAAGTATAAACGCAGCCAAAACCTCTCAGACAAACAGAAGCTAAACGATGTCAAACTTAGCGTAAGGAGGGCTATGCGTGAAGCGTTCAGTGAATTCGAAAGTAAAATTCTATGTACCGACTTGACAGAATATCCTAGAAAGTTCTGGTCTCACGTTAAATCAGTTAGTGGTTGGAAACAGCATGTCCAGACACTCCGGGGTGATGATGGCATTGAAACAGAGGATGACAGGCGTAAAGCTGAAATACTAAACACATTTTTCCAAAGATGTTTCATAGAGGAAGACCGCACTGCAGTTCCTTCTCTAAATCCTAGCACAAACGAGAAAATGGCTGACATCGAAATAAGTGTCCAAGGAGTAGAAAAGCAACTGGAATCACTCAACAGAGGAAAGTCCACTGAACCTGACGGGGTACCAATTCGATTCTACACAGTACGCGAAAGAACTTGCCCTCCCTTTTAACAGCCGTGTACCGCAAGTCTCTAGGGGAACGGAAGGCTCCAAATGATTGGAAAAGAGCACAGGTAGTCCGAGTCTTCAAGAAGGGTCGTAGAGCAGATGCGCAAAACTATAGACCTATATCTCTGACGTCGATCTGTTGTAGAATTTTAGAACATGTTTTTTGCTCGAGTATCATGTAGTTTTTGGAAACCCAGAATCTACTCTGTAGGAATCAACATGGATTCCGGAAACATCCATCGTGTGAGACCCAACTCACTTTATTTGTTCATGAGACCCAGAAAATATTAGATACAGGCTCCCAGGTAGATGCTATTTTTCTCGACTTCCGGAAGGCGTTCGATACAGTTCCGCACTGTCGCCTGATAAATAAAGTAAGAGCCCACGGAATATCAGATCAGCTCTCTGGTTGGATTGAAGAGTTTTAACAAACAGAACACAGCATGTTGTTATCACTGGAGAGACGTCTACAGACGTTAAAATAATCTCTGGCGTGCCACAGGGGAGTGTTATGGGACCATTACTTTTCACAATATATATAAATGAGGTAGTAGATAGTGTCGGAAGTTCCATGCGGTTTTTCGCGGATGATTCTGTAGCATACACAGAAGTTGCAGCATTAGAAAATTGTAGCGAAATGCCGGAAGATCTGCAGCGGATAGGCCATTGGTGCAGGGAGTGGAAACTGACCCTTAACATATACAAATGTAATGTATTGCGAATACATAGAAAGAAGGATCCTTTATTGTATGATTATATGATAGCGGATCAAACACTGGTAGCAGTTACTTCTGTAAAATATCTCGGAGTATGCGTGCGGAACGATTTGAAGTGGAATGATCATATAAAATTAACTGTTGGTAAGGCGCGTACCACGTTGAGATCCATTGGGAGAGTCCTTAGAAACTGTAGTTCATCAACAAAGGAGGTGGCTTCAAAAACACTCGTTCGACCTATACTTGAGTATTGCTCATCAGTGTGGGATCCGTACCAGATCGGGTTTGCGGAGGAGATAGAGAAGATTCAAAGAAGAGCGGCGCGTTTCGTCACAGGGTTATTTGGTAACCGTGATAGCGTTACGGAGATGTTTGACAAACTCAAGTGCCAGACTCTGCAAGAGAGCCGCTCTTCATCGCGGTGTAGCTTGCTCGCCAGATTTCGAGAGGGTGCGTTTCTGGATGAGGTATCGAATATATTGCTTCCCCCTACTTATACCTCCCGAGGAGTTCACGAATGTAAAATTAGAGAGATTAGAGAGCGCACGGAGGCTTTCAGACAGTCTTTCCTCCCGCGAACCATACGCGACTGGAACAGGAAAGGGAGGTAATGACAGTGGCACGTAAAGTGCCTTCCGCCACACACCTTTGGGTGGCTTGCGGAGTATAAATATAGATGTAGATGAGTGTGGTGCGTGATGCGGCGCTCCCCATCCCTATATACCGATCAAATCAGTCACGACTTGAACCGAGCGTGCCCGAACATTGTCCTACAAAATGATGGCCGCCTCCTGCAGAAACCGACGCCGCTTCTTTCTCTCAGTTGCTTTTCTACTTTGTAACACAGTCTGTTTCGTTTTAGAGTCCAAACAGCTTAACAGATATTGTTCAAATTTGTCATGGAGACAGTTTGAACCCTTAGAAAGAACATAGCCCACTTTAAAAAGCAAGAAATTTTTTTTTGCATCAGTGAACGTAAACTACATTAAAACTTACTTATTTTGGTTGTATAACTTAAGAATTCTATAATGTATAAGTACTTCAGTAGTCGCCGCGCGGGATAGTCTCTCAAACGAAATTGCTCCCACGTCCGAGGCCTTTGAATATCACGTCTTCCATTCCGCTTGTAGTTCAGAATATTTTGGGGAAGTCTGGGTCGTAGCATTCTCACCAGTCTTCACGATATTTTTGAATTTTTTAGTTTCTTTTGAAAATACTTAATTTTTCTCTAGTAACTTCATTCCTAATCATTTCTTGTTGTGCAGCTCTTCGAATTTCGTAGGAACCTCATCTCTGCCGTGTGATTTTTTTTGCTTTTTTTTTAACCATGTTTTCGCTTTCATAGCATAATACAGGAACCGCGACCACGTTATAGAATTTCGGGACAATCTTTTTGTACTTTATTGCCCAATATTCAGATAATAGTGTCACAGACAGCTTAGAATTTGTGTAATTTATTTTAAGTATCAGAGTAAAAATCAGATCTTACAGCGTAGCCTAAATGAAAGATTAAGAGACCAGTTCTAAAGCAGGATTATCCAAAACTAGTTTTAAACTGACTGAGTATTTTCCTCGGAGTGCACTTATTTCCGTTTTATTACTAGAAATTTTAAAGTTGTATTCATTGCATATTTCGTTCAGGTGGTACATAGATCTTTGGAGGTCATTTCGTGAACTTGAATCATGTCATCTACAAACAGAAGCACAATCAGGTATTTCTCATTCGTTATCCCAATTCCTTGGTCTTGTCGTAGTTCCTGCTTTCATTTATGAAGAACGAAGTCAATGTATATACTAAAAATGCTGACTTAATCTGCTCATTTAAATGTATTCCGAACGAGCTGCCGCAGTGGTTATTCCATGGTATGATGATGATGATGATGATGTTTGGTTTTTGGGGCGCTTAACTGCACGGTTATCAGCGCCTGTACAAAGCCCCAACCTTTACACAGTCCAGTTTCGCCACCTTCACGGATGATGATGAAATGATGACACCACAGACACCTACTTCCCGGGCGGAGAAAGCAACCCAGCCGTGAATCGAACCCGGAATCCCACCACCAGCAACGCTAGCTTCTACACGACGAGCTGTCAACTAGTACACTAGATTCGCATTCGGGAGGATGACGTTTAAATCCGCATCCGGCCATCCTGATACGTTTTCCGTAACTTTCCTGAATCGCTCCAAGCAAATGCTGGGATGGTTCCTTTTAAAGGGAACGGCGGACTTCTTTTACCCTTCCCTGACGCAGTGCCAACTCCTGCTCCGTTTCTAATGACCTCAACATCGATGGCCCCCTGTGGGTTCGGGGGTAAGAATAGGCCCACGGTATTCCTGCCTGTCGTAAGAGGCGACTAAAAGGAGTCTCAAACGTTTCGGCCTTATGTGATGGTCCCCTACCGGGTTTGACCTCCATCTTCTAAATTCTTCCGAAGAGCGAGCTGATTGGGGAAGGGCGCCTTACAAGGTGCAATGTGTCCATCGCTCATTACCATCTCTAGCTTGGTTGGTCGTCGTCGCATAGCTGTCCCGCCCACTCACCATCTCTAGGGCGTGGCTTTGTTCTTGGGTGCGGTTTTTGCAGTCTGCTCTGCTGTGTCGCTTTATGCGCCAATGACGATCATGGGCTACATTTCGCCTGAAATCCAGCATGGTAGCCAGTCCGTTGTGGTGGGGCCGCCATGTACCCTGTCGGTTGTAGCCCCCTGACAACACAGGGATCGCTCTACTGATGCCTGCGCCGTTAACTCCCCGCGTATGCCAAGGAGTAGATGCCTGTCTCCTTGGGGCATCGGGACTCCCGGCAATGGCCATCCCGCCAGGTGGTCGTTGCTGAGGCTGGGTGGCGCCCGTGGGGAGGGCCCTTGGTCGGAGTAGGTGGCATCAGGGCGGATGACCCGCGATGAAGCGTGGTACATCATCTCTTGCTGGCGGCCAGCCGCCAGCAGTCTCTAAGCGTTCTCGGCCTCAATACAACGCTCAGGCATATGATCCACAATCGTTCCCCTCCCTGGCCACACCATGGGAGGAACGAAAGGCTATGGTTGGCAGCGAACCTTATTCACCTCGCTATTTAGTCTGTACACGAGTCGATGGGGAATCGTTTATGGCGACCAAGCCTCAGTTTTTTGTCGAGCACTTGGAGGACAAGTTTGGGGAGGTGGAGGGCTTGTCCAAAATGCGCTCTGGGGCAGTATTGATCAAAACGGCATCCTCTGCACAGTCACGGCGGTTACTCGCTTGTGACAAGTTGGGGGATGTTTCCGTCACGATCACACCCCATAAGAGTCTCAACATGGTCCAGGGCATTATATTCCATAGGGACCTACTCTTGCAGTCAGACGACGAGCTACGCGCCAATTTAGAACGGCGGGGTGTTCACTTCGTCTGGCGCGTCCATCGGGGTCCGAGGGATAATCAGGTAGCCACCGGTGCCTTCATCTTGGCCTTCGAGGGTGACGTCCTACCCGAAAAGGTCAAGGTGATGGTCTACCGATGTGATGTGAAGCCCTATATCCCTCCCCCGATGAGGTGTTTCAAATGCTGGAAGTTCGGCCACATGTCATCTCGGTGTACTTCCAGCATGACATGCAGAGATTGTGGACGCCCTTCACATCCTAATACTGCATGTGCGCCGCCTCCCATATGTGTGAACTGCGGCGAACACCATTCCCCTTGCTCGCCAGACTGCAAGGTCCTACTGAAAGAACGAAGGATCATGGAATATAAGGCCCTGGACCGCATGACCTATACTGAGGCTAAGCGGAAATACGAGAGGCTACATCCTGTGGCTCTGACCAGCTCCTATGCCACCGCTGCCAAAACAGTAGTTTTGTCATCTGCTGCACCGATTCCACTGAACACTCTGAGCCGGAATACTACACCTGCCCCCTTGATGGTGGGGGGCACTTCCCCATCTGTTGCTCCTGCACCATCTACCTCAGGAGCAACGACCCCCCAACCATCGGGGACACAAGTCCCCAACTCTAAGCCGGAGAAGCGTCCGACTTCTTCGGCGACTCTCTCTCGCAAGGGATCCCTCGGGTCCCTCCCTTCCCAGGTTTCCACCTCTGGGAAGGGTGACGTCAGCCAATGGCTGAAAAGCAGGCCAGCGGCTGGTCGCAGGGCTTCCCGCTCCTCCTCCGTCCCGGAGACTGACTCGGTGGAGCCCTCCCAGCTAGTAAAGCCCAAGGAGCAGAGAGAGAAGACGAAGAAGAAGAAGGCCTCTAAGGCCAAGGAACGTGTGGTGGCATCCACCCCACCGCTCCATACAGGCTCTGCGTCTGGGGATGAGGTGGAGATCCTGGCGTCCGCTGAGGACCTGGATCTCACCATACCCTCAGACGCCAAGGACGCCGATTGTACTGGTCCTCGATCGGTGACAGCAGGTGACCCAGTGACGTGATCTGCCTCCTCGGTCCCTTCACGCCTATTTCGCCCATGGACAAAGTGATTCTCCAGTGGAACTGCAGCGGTTTTTTCCACCACCTTGCTGAGCTCCGCCAACTCGTCAGCAGTCACCCTTTCTTCTGCATTGCCCTCCAGGAAACGTGGTTTCTGGCAATGCGGACCCCTGCCCTACGAGGGTATCGGGGTTATTATAAGAACCGGGCAGCTTATGAGAGGGTGTCTGGTGGAGTCTGCGTCTACGTCCTTAACTCTATCTACAGCGAGTGTGTGCCTCTTCATACACCCTTAGAGGCTGTCGCTGTAAGGATGTGGACGCCTCAGCCTATTACTGTCTGCAGTTTGTACCTTCCGCCGGATGGTGATGTCTCTCGTCATGTGTTGGCTGCATTGATAGGACAACTGCCGCCTCCCTTTGTGTTGCTGGGCGACTTTAACGCCCATAACCCCTTGTGGGGTAGCGCCGCGATTACTGGCCGGGGCAGAGATGTCGAGACTCTTCTGTCACAGCTTGACCTCTGCCTTTTAAACACGGGAGAGGCGACCCACTTTAGTGCGGTCCATGGCTCGTTTTCGGCCATTGACCTTTCTATTTGCAGCCCCGGACTTTCACCACCCATCCACTGGAGGGTCCATGACGACTTATGTGGTAGTGACCATTTCCCCATCTTTCTGTCACTGCCACAGCGTCACTCTTCTGAACGCCCCTCCAGATGGGCTCTGAATAAGGCTGATTGGGACTTATTTACATCTGTCGCAGTGATCGCACCTCCTTCCACTGATCCGATTGATGCGGTGGTTCAGTCGGTCACCACCAGCATCGTTTCTGCGGCGGCATCTGCGATTCCCTGTACATCCGGGTCACCTCGGCGGAGGACTGTGCCGTGGTGGTCGCCCGAGATCGCAGAGGCGATTCGAGATCGCCGGCGGGCTCTTCAGCGCCATAAGCGGCACCCGTCGTTGGAGACCCTCATTGCTTTTAAACAGTTCCGCGCCCGAGCCCGACGCCTTATTCGCCAACGGAAGCAGGAGTGTTGGGAACGTTATGTTTCCACCATTGGCGTCCGTACCTCTGCATCGCAGGTTTGGGCCCAGATTCGGCGACTCCAAGGCTATCGGCCACCTGTCTCTGTCCCTGGGCTTTCGCTGAATGGAGCAGTGTGCACCGACTCCGACACGATTGCGGACCGGTTAGCAGAGCATTTTGCTCAGTGTTCCGCGTCAACGAACTACCCGTTGGCCTTCCGCTCCCGGAAAGAGCGGTTGGAAAGTCGGAGGCTTTCCTTTCACACGCGCCACGCGGAGTCGTACAATGCTCCTTTCAGCGAATGGGAATTCCAGAGCGCACTTTCTGCTTGCCCTGATACGGCTCCTGGACCAGACCGCATTCACAGCCAGATGCTGAAACACCTCTCAGTGCCTTGCCAGCGACGCCTCCTAGATCTTTTCAATCGCGTCTGGGTCGAGGGTGTTTTCCCGTCTCAATGGCGGGAAAGCATAGTCCTCCCCGTATTGAAACCTGGCAAGAACCCGCTGGAGGTGGACAGCTATCGCCCCATAAGCCTCACCAACGTTCCTTGCAAGTTGCTGGAACGTATGGTGAGCCGGAGGTTGAGTTGGCTCCTCGAGTCTCGGGGCCTTCTGGCTCCGTCTCAGGGTGGGTTCCGTAAAGGCCGCTCTGCCGTCGATAATCTGGTCTCCCTGGAGTCTGCCATCCGTACAGCCTTTGCACGCCGCCAACATCTGGTTGCCGTCTTCTTCGACATGCGGAAGGCATACGATACGACTTGGCGCCATCACATCCTGGCCACACTTCATGGGTGGGGCCTTAGGGGCCCGCTCCCGATTTTTATTCAGAATTTTCTTTCCTATCGTTCCTTCCGCGTGCAAGTAGCTGCGTCGCATAGTTCCTCCCGGGTCCAGGAGAACGGGGTCCCACAGGGGTCTGTCCTCAGTGTGTCCCTGTTTTTAATTGCCATCAATGGGCTCCTTGAGGCGGTGGGGTCGTCCGTCGAGGCTTCTTTATATGCGGACGACTTCTGCCTATATTACAGCTCCAGTGGCATCGCCGCTGCTGAACGGCAGCTGCAAGGTGCCATCCGCAAGGCGCAGTCATGGGCTGTAGCGCACGGCTTCCAGTTTTCGGCCGCGAAGACCTGCGTTATGCATTTCTGCCGGCGTCGCACGGTTCACCCTGAGCCGCGCCTTTACCTTGATGGTGAACCTCTTGCTGTGGTCGCGACGCATCGGTTCTTGGGACTGGTGTTCGATACCCGGTTGACTTGGCTGCCCCATATTAGGCAGCTGAAGCAAACATGCTGGCGGCACTTAAACGCTCTCCGTTGCTTAAGCCACACCAGGTGGGGTGCCGACCGGTCCACCCTCCTCCACCTATATCAAGCGCTGATCCAGTCCCGCCTTGATTATGGGTGTGTGGCGTACGGTTCTGCCTCGCCTTCAGCATTGCGATTGCTGGATCCCATACACCACTGCAGGATCCGCCTCGCCACGGGGCGTTCCGGACAAGCCCCGTCGACAGCATACTTGTGGAGGCTGGTGTCCCTCCATTGCGGTTCCGGCGTGACCGCCTTCTGGCCGCCTATGCCGCGCACGTTTATAGCATGCCAGGGCATCCAAACTACCGTCTCCTGTTCCCGCGCTCGATCGTCCATGTTCCAGACAGGCGGCCCCGGTCAGGGTGTCCCATTGCGGTTCGCCTCCGGGACCTTCTCCGTGGCCTTGACTTTTTTCCTCTGCCGCCTGTTTTCCGGGCCAATCTCCGTCTGCCCCCATGGAGTGTGCCCCGACCGTGCCTTCGGCTCGACTTGGCACAGGGTCCGAAGGTCTCAGTGCCTCCGGAGGCCCTCCGCCGCCGCTTTCTTTCCATCCTGGCCGAGTTTCCGAACGCGGTGGTGGCCTACACCGACGGTTCGGTGGTCTCTGGTCACACTGGTTACGCTCTCACTCTACGGGATTATTGTGAGCAACGGTCATTGGCAGCTGGCTCCAGTGTATACACTGCCGAGTTGGTTGCCATCTATCGTGCCCTAGAGTTTCTCCGCTCCCGCTCAGGTGAGTCCTTTGTCATCTGTAGTGACTCCCTGAGCGGTTTACGAGCTCTTGACCAGTGTTTCCCTCGTTCCCGTCTGGTGATGGCCATCCAGGAGTCCCTCCATACTCTCGTCCGTTGCGGCCGCTCTGTCACCTTTGTTTGGTCCCCGGGTCACGTCGGCATCCCGGGTAACGAGCGGGTTGACGAACTGGCGAAACAGGCGGTCAGTTCCCCGGCCATGGAGATCGGTCTTTTAGAGAGTGACGTCCGATCCGTATTGCGGCAGAAGGTCCTTGCTGCTTGGCGTGATGAGTGGCGCACCCTGCCCTCTCCCAACAAACTTCGGGCAGTCAAGGAGACAACCAGTGTGTGGCGCTCCTCCATGCGGGGGTCTCGCAAGGACGCTGTCGTCCTCTGCCGGCTCCGCATAGGACATACCCGGCTCACGCACGCGTATCTCTTGTGCCGTGACGACCCGCCTCTCTGTCGCTGCGGATTGGCCCTGACCGTGGTACACGTCTTACTAGACAGCCCACTTTTAACTGCCCTCAGGCAGACGTTCGCGCTGCCTGATACACTCCCTGCTCTTTTAACCGATGACTCTACTATGGCTGACTTAGTTCTCCGTTTTATTCGAGCAGGGGGTTTTTATCATTCAATGTGAGAGTCCCTTTTCATTTTTTTTTTTTAGTGTCGACTGTGGCTTTTGGCCTGGGGTTTTAGTTTGTGGTGTTTTAATGTGTCCCTTGGTTGTTGGCCTTTCCAGTTTTATTTTCATGGTCGGCCAATGACCGTCGCACTCTGTGTGTCTTTTAATCTCTTTTCTCTGGTCTTCGTCTATGTCTTTCTTGTACTGTGTCGTCCCTTGTCGTCTCCGTTATGTGTTTATTGCTTGTTGGACTTTTCTTCGTGTATTATTATGGTCGTGGAACAAGGGACCGATGACCTAAGTAGTCTGGTCCCTTTAACCCCCCACAAACCAACCTCAACATCGATGGCACATTAAATGCAATCCTCCTTCCGTCCTTCATTTAAAGGCATAGGTTTACGCAATAAGTCGGGCGTTGAAAGTTAAAAACTGCGTACTCGTCTAAGGCAGCACAATTTCATGGCGCGCAAATTATCGAGAATATATTCACCGAGCATTTGTGAAAGGCAGCACGTGGCGACTTCCAACAAACTTCACACATAATTTCGAAACTTGGCGAAACTTTTTTTCCCCTCTGACATCCCTGACATAATGATGAAAGGAAAAAGACTTTGATCACTTCTACATTTTCGCTGTTCGTGTAGTAAGGTGTCAGCATCAGGCTTGATGTTTCACTTTATTACTTCTTTACTACTCACTTTATTCGCAACACATTTGTCACAGTATCCACATACGTCGCCGAATGTACCTGAAAATTATAGAATTGTACAACACCTAGTTCAGTAAATAAATATTGAGACGTTTTCGAAAAACTAGCTTCTCTTACAACAGAGCGTCTTCAACTGCAAAGGGTTATGTTTCTTCAGGTCAAGTTTTTAACACATTAACTGATACGGAATGTGAACGAACTTCTGAAGGTGTTTTACAAGTGGGACTTCCAGTTTTCAGACAGCAATTTGGAGGGGAGAAGGGGGCGGTGGTTACGCGGTCTATTTGGAACTTCAGTGTTTTCGCAAATGATGCTGTTGCCTGTAATAAAGTTCTGTTTGAAAGAAGTCACGCCCTCATAAGATTTCAGTGTAGTGCAAAGCATGACAACTTAGTTTAAATGTTCCCGAAATGTAAAATTGTTCGGTTCACAAAACGATATAACCTTATCCTACGAGTATAGTGCAGCGAGTCAAATTCGCTATCGCTCAACCCACATGAATACCTGGGTGTAAAAATTTCTAGAGATTTGAAATGGAACCGTCACATAGTCGCAGTCTTAGGGAAATACGGTGGCTGGCTGCAATTCGTTGGTAGAATTCTAGGAAAATACAATCAGTGTACAAAAGAAATTGCTTACAAATCACGCTTGTGACCCATCCCCCAATATTGCTCGAGATTCTTGGATCCTAATCAGATACAACTGCCAGGCGATACTGAATGTATACAGAGAAGGGCGGCACGAATGGTCACAGGTTTTTTGACGCGTTGGAGAATGTCACACAGTTTCTGATCAAATTGAACAGGCAGGCGCTTGGAAAGAAACGTAAAATATCCAGAGAAAGTCTACTTGGAATATTTCCGGAGGAATCCTTAACTGTTGAATATAGGCGAATGGTAGTCAATGGAGGGAATGACTGCGAATGCTCGTTCGATTTTCGTTCTCTTCCGTAGGCTGCGATGCAAACCAATCCTGATAATATTCCCGGTGTGAGATGTAGTTGGCAGCTCTGTAAATGCTGACCGGTGAGTCGCTTAAAGCCCAGGTGAAATTAATCTCGGAGGGACACATCACGCTCTCAACCGACTAAGCATATCCCCTAAGGATCGCCTAGAGCCTGTGACTAGTGCATTGAATGTAAATACGGAAAACCGCAAAAACTCACTTTTTGAACTATTTGTAATTCCATTAACTAGTTTTGTAACCTTTACAGACTCATCTTCAAATGTGGCACACAGAATTTCCGTCTCTCTGACGTGGAGACAGAGCGACAGTTACATGGCGACATGTGTCGGAAAACCAGTTATTCTACTTACTGACTAACGGACAGTTATGGTAGACACAGACTATCCCGTGGAAGAGCAAAGTATCGCGAGGAGACCTAATTACAAAGTTTCTAGAACTGACGTTACATGATGAAAGTAGGAATGGAATATACTGAAACCACCTACGTATTGTAACTGTAGGAAGCGTGAAGACCGGAAGAGACTAAGCACAGCACGCACAGAGGCTTTTAAGCAGCCACAGTTCGCACGCTCCATACGTCAGTGGAGTGGGAATAAGTCCTAATAACTGGTATACTGGCAAGTTCCATCTGTCACGCAATTCACGGTCGTTTATAGACTACAAATTATAAGCTGCCTATGTTTTGTTTAAATTTGGATTACAAGAAAATGGGCGTTTTGCAAAATGTCCTACATAAGTCTCCTCTTCATCAACACCACCACCATGAGTGTTCTGCCCTAGGGCAGGTCTTCACATGTAGCTCTCCATGCAGTCCCATCATTTGTTACCCTCTTGTTTTCTCACAACTATTTTCTGTTCTTACGCTGTCCACCACCTGGTATGTTCTGCGTCTTCTTCTTCTTCTTCTTCTTCTTCTTCTTCTTCTTCTTGCATTCACCATTTCCTTCATACCATCAATAAACAATCTCTTCTCATTCAGTGTCCATGCCAATTGTGTTTGCTCATCTTGCTACCTTTAAAATTTCTCTCTGTTCTCCCACTCAACACCACCTCATTTCTCACTGTGCCTGCCTATTTTATCCCCTATCAATGCACCCACATAAAAGCCTCCTGTTATGAAACGTCTCGTTGGCAATTGCTATACGTATTTTCACCTCCTTATTACTTCCAATGTCGTCCATAATAGCACGTCGCAGTTATCTAAAAACACTAAATTGTTGTGTATCTTCCTGCCTAACGTTATAGTTGTTCTTGCTTTTCTTGCACCTATCACCGGACATTTTGCGATTTTCTTATTATTTCTCATTCCAATTTACTCACGCCTCTTGTTCAATTCTTTTAACATTTCAGTCATACTTCTTTCGCTCTCTGCCAATAACACCACATGATCCGCGAGTCTAATACATTCTGCTCTCCTAACAACAACCCGCTCCCGTCTATGTCGTTTCAAACGTTTTTGAATGACATGCTCCAAATATATTTACACTCTAAGGAGAATAAACGTATCCATGTGGACTTACCCCAGCGCGATGGAAATCGATACACGTGATGTTCATTCATGCCCAATAGTATCCGAACGACCTGAATTGAATTTCACCTGATTCACATGCAACCCACATAGCGCAACTGTCTAGCAGGTCTCCTTATCGCTCCTTGGTACAGTCGTTTGACTATTGAAAGTGGTTCCAACAAGTCACCACAAGAAAAAACTGTTCTGTATCGCAATAACTCAAGATGCAAAGTAATACCACGATACTACAAATATCACGGAACACCTTCTCACAGATAAGACTGCCCTTAAGGCTTGTAGCTCACATTTATTACAATAAATGACATACCTGACATTTTACCACTCTCATTATTACGTCAGATAGGTAATACACGTAGTAAATTCGTCGTATTCATGATTTCCTCTTCAAAGTAACATACCGTACTTATCATTGAACACAAAATGAGTTTAAAAATTGAAGTTATTCACGGGCAACCAGTTGAGAATATGTATGAACTTCAAATGACACGACGAACCGTCTCGTTTTGCATATGGATTCAAACCCAGGTCATGCAGACTAAGCAAAGATTTCGTGCCTGACGGAAACTAACAGTCACTCCTGATTAGGCATACAGAGAGTGATATACCTCGATTTTAGAGAGAGCCAGTTTGCAAATACCAACTTTAAATTACATAGCGCAAGCATTTTTGCCGGACGCGAATTCCTACCAAGCACCTATTGCTCCTGTTAACGAACGACGAGAGATGTTGAATCTTGGTTCTTAACAAGTAATTTACTTGAATTGCCGTGAGGTAAGGCTTTGTACTGGGCAGGGATTCGAACTCTGAACTTAGTCGGATAGATATCGACGCACAATCAACTGTGACATTTCGGATTTTCTCGGCAGTAGCTAGATGTTTTAACTGAAATGACGAGACGAAACATAATTTTTTTTCCTTCGAAAGACTCCAACCCGGCATCTATCGCTGTTATATTCTGCAGAAAACGAACGTTAAATATGGGTTGGTTGCACCAGCAGCGACATGTGAGCGTGTTTGAACTAGAAATAATATGACGAAGAGTTCAGTGCTCACTGGGAATACAGCTCCACACATCATATCGCTTTTGACTACACACAAAGATACGTCAGCTTCCGAATTTTTGTCCAGCTCGGACTAACATCTTGAACTTACAGTGATCTCGCAAATAGTCCTGTGTCTCACTGGGTGTCAAAAACGTCACATATCGTTAGTGTTGACAACGAATGAAAATACATTAAACATTAAAATAATTATCCACCAGCAGATAGGTGTTCTCATGCTAGAGCTTGATAATACATAATGAAATCTATAGTGCCGGGCCAGGATTCGAACCCATTCACGCGCAGTATGTGGAGATGTTGAGGAATCTGCAGTTCTGAACAAACAACAAATTGTAGCCGTGCTGTATTCTCACGAAGGGATCAAATTCAGCCTTAAGTACGGTCTATGTTGCATTCTCAGTTCAGAACCGATTTTATCGACATACAGAAGCTCAGATAAAATATGGACTAAATGTCCTGTGAGCCTACATAGCGTTTGTTTCGTCACTAGAAATAAATAACAAGTATAAGAAAGGTTTCTACGTGTCGCCGCTCCAGTCTTTATTGTGATTCATCCTAACGTCTACTTTGTAGAAAAGGAATATCATTTTTCATGTTAATTTCAGACCACAATGTCATTATATCTTCTTCACTTGGTGTAGCCAGAAGAGAATGGAATCTGTCTCTCCCTATCTAAAATCATTGACAGAAGTTGGAATCGAACCCAGTCCATAGATATACAAGCATATTATAAGTATGTGGCTCATTTTTCTATCGTAACGCCGTTGCACCTCTCCGGATGAGAATTGACACACAGGCTTCCTGTAGTAATTTGCAGCAGGTTCAGTAAATTCATGTACTTGGTTGACCGAATCACAATGAACTAGCTGCCTCGACTACCCAGTGCATACAATCGACTTTATTTTGTAATCACCGAAATAAAATCACGTACCTGCCACCTACACAGAACAGCCAACAGTGTAGGATGCACAAATTTGAAAAGGAAGTGTTTCTTTCCACTTGAGCTACTGTATTGCGCCATCTCTTTGTTGAAAACGTCGTGCAGTGCAAATGTCGCATTTCATAAGTAAAGTTTTGTATTCCTAGAAACCCAAAATTTGCTTGTGAGCGGCGGGAAGAGGAGTTACCTGTTGTGCAGCATTGTAAGTTTTCACCATTGCACTATGAGCCGAAAGTATTTTTTTGCGATTTCCTTATCGATGTTTTATCTGACTGCTTGTAGCTCTTTCACAGAAGGGATAAAAACGTTACAGTCAGTGAGACTGGAAGTGCGAACCATAACAGATGCTATTTCTCAGGCCAGCGCATTACCATAGAGCTGGCGTAGAAGTACGTGTCTTAGCTTACTCTTACGAGTTCGATAATGTCTAGCACTCGTAAACCGCTATTTAAAGGACGAGATTAGTTGCGATTTCCACGTGCAACGACTTTCCTGGGCTGAAAACCGTAAATTTACAAACTTTTGTTACACCTAACGTGATAATAAATCAGATTATTTAATGGAAATGACAGGTAAAATCAAGTGAACTTTGAGGATAAATTCCGTGCGCACCAGGAAGGAACTCGTCGATCACATAGTTGCCAAACATACGTTGCCTTGTTGTAAAATCTCAGTTACAGTACCAGCAGAAAGAAGACGAACCGATGTGATCGTACAGCGGTCTGGGAAGTGACCATAGCTGGTGTCTCCAAGTCGCGGTTGCTACGGCCTGGAATACGTAATGCGTCTGATTCGCATTTCTGTAACTAGGTTTAGGGACTGGAGCGTGGTTACTAATAATACTCCGAACTGACTGAAAACTAAGCATCATATATCAGTAACTCTCACAGTTGCTTTTATATTTATTTCGTAAGTGTACTAAAAACTAAGAAGCTCATTCAGAGACGTTTTGATGCCTCGCCGATAGTCGAGCAAAACAAACAAATAGAGAAAAAAAGAATGTGTGTGTGTATGATAGAGAGAGAGAGAGAGAGAGAGAGAGAGAGAGAGAGAGAGAGAGAGAGAGAGAGAGAGAGAGAGAGAGAGATCAAAAAGAATGAGAGAGAGTAAGAAATTGTTGTAAAGAAATTGAATCATGGTATGTAAAGAAACCTTTCATTAAAATGACATGTTACGCATCATTACGAAATATCGTATTCATGATCTATGAAACAAGAATTGATCTAATGTAATCTAATCATATCATATTGATGGCTATCCATGAAGAGTCATAAATTACCGAAATTTTTGCCAATACCAGTAATGAAATCTAAACTTGAAAATAAAAGACGACAATTTTTGTAATAAACCGGGACTCCTAACAAGACCCTTTCGTCCCTCTTAACTAACCACGAAAGATGTCTGATATACCTCCATGCTCAAGTAACAAAGTGCGCATGCATTTAAAGATTAAGTGCATAATGTGAAGTTATATGACGGAGATACGAACCCAACACGTAATCGTATTGTTAGTTAAGTAAAATCAAATGTTACGTATCGGTTTTTCTTACCAGCTGCTAGGTGTTTGGATCTAAACTAAAGATACAAACTTTAGTACCTAAGCGACAATCTAACTGCACGCCTACCGTGCATCCACAAATATAGCTTAAATATCAGTTGCTTACTCACCAACGGTAAGGTGTGTGCGTGTTTGACAAGAAATAATGACACCTATTGCGATTGTTGGCAACACATGAATAGACATTAAAAGCGCACGTTGGTTTTCACTAGCGGGACGGTGTGCACGTTATAGGGCTTGAACTGAAACTATGAATATTTTTGTATTGGATCAGGATTCGGACCCACATACTTACCTTTGGAGGAGACCTAGAGAAGGTTGCAGTCTTGCGAAAAGGAACGAAATGGTTGAACTATAATGTTCCGAGAGATTCAGATCCTCGAAAGAGGAGAAACGAATTCGAATCACAGTCCAGCACCAAATTTTACAACGTCTCTAGTTCAATCAATTACAAGTAAAATAAGAGCCCCATCCTTTAAATGGCTATCGGTTCATAAAATAAAATAAAATTTTCTAATGTAAGTAAGTTTACTGGCGACTGTATTTCTGTTTACGATGACTTCCGCTATGTCATTTCCCAACGTAACCTGGCTCTGCCCAGTTGGTAATGATGGAACGTGATTTGTATTGCGAATTCTGGATTATAACGTCTTTCTTTTGAGGTTACCAGACGCAAAGTAAATCTGTTTGTGCTTCTTAAAAGTAAATGTCTGAACCCACGCATTGCTCCTGTGATAGTTCCACCAGGCCATTGTGCCCACATTTCCCAGCCCCAGGAGTGAGCTGCAACGGATGATGTGCTGAGCTTACAAAAGTAGTCACGGTGGATAAAACGCGAGTCTATTAAATGTTTAAGTAGAAACAAGCTTCTGACGCGGAGATTATGCTATTCTCATGTCAGCAGGATGTAAAGACCCTTGTAGGCATCATAGGCTCGATGTGAAGCCATTTTGAAATGTTCACAAATTCAGATATTTTCTTATTTCGTGAAGATCCACTGGGAAGTGTGAAGTTACCGGATAATTGGATTATTACCGTCATTATTACTATCATTTTCTTCATGCCGCTGCTGGAACACTGTACTTGAATATCAGTTCGTGCCTTTTGGTCACTATACAAGTAGTTTCACAAGAAGAGGTTCTTTCTCTGTCTACAGAATTCTTTTCATGTTAATATCAAACATCAGCAATTACTCATAGATTTCATTAAAACTAAAGTAATCGATGAAGACGTTACTTGATAACAAAAACGCTCTGCCTTTCTTCTATTACTTGCGCCTAGAAATGGCTGTCGAGTACTGCCAAACCAAAAGCCAAGAGATCTTACTGCCTGCCGATATACGTCGCTGTCAATTTTTCCATATGATTTGGTTGACGTGACCTGTTTCAAGTTGTGTATGACAGAGAATGTTTTAGAAAATCAATTGTTTTCCTTTGCAATAAAGAAAAAGATTTTCATTCTAAGCTATCCAAGTTCAAAATTTTTGGAATATTAGTTCCAGTTTAATATTCGCTTCTATAATGTAGGAAAGTATTTCGCACTTGCAAAACTCGGATCCGGCCCATTGACCTTACACTCAGCCGCCGGCCATAAATTCTGTCTCAGAGTGACACCAGATTAAGTAACCTAATATAGCGAAGATTATTTGCCAGTGCTCTCTCTCACCAGAAAATACGCAGTTCACTCACTAATTGGGCTCCATTAGTACACTGTAACAGTAATTTCTGTGTGTCTGCAATGCATTCGGATTGTAGAATTTAGCGGTGCTCTCTCTCCCACTTCTGTATACAATATGACTGACCTAAACGGGCCCTTTATCGTTACAGGCCCTGAGCAGTGCTACATCATACTGACAACAGTAATGTTCTTATACTGACAATCTGACTGGTCGTTTTACCTGATTTTGTAATCATTTAAATAAGACAACATGACCTTCCAGTGGGAGACATTTCGTTCTCCCTTTTCCTTCTGTGACATTTTTCCGTAATCTATTTGCCTTCCAATCAGCGAAATGCGGTAGAGTACGGCCGGTAAACGATTTACAAATCACGATTTAGTCCCGTTAAGACGATTTCTTCAAACATTGTCGTTGCTAAAGGAATTTACTTTCGTCTTAAATCGTCTCAAGCAGCAACGTTCACAGACATCCCAAATACGTAAAAGCTCATTATCCTGGTACGAAGTTTGTAAAACAAACTTACCACAGTTTGTGTCAGGTTGATCTTTTCGTCTGATAGCTCAGCCTAAGTATCACAAGTAGTGTCCCTGTAGCTTTGGGAATCATTGGTTAATAACGAGTTTAACACCAGTGGGTATAGTATTGCTAAATATTCAAATTAATTATCAACCTAAGTCTGAGTTCATCCGCAGACTGTAGCGAATTTATAATACTGAAGCTAGACTTTGCATCCTTGTCCTCCTTGAGTGGGCATTGGAAGGCGTTTGCACACACGAACACAACACTATGAATACTTCGAACGCCATAGTTAACGTTGCTCTCATAAACTACTTTTGTTTTCTTAATTCTTCTAGGTGTTCAGGGTGCAATATGTGTTGTAGATACAGCCTTAGAGCAAAACATTGACCGCCGAGCCGTCCACATAAGGTGGACAACACAGTCGTGCTCCTCTCAGGAGCAGTATGCTCGATCAGCAACATTGTAGACTGCGGCACTTCCCAGAGGAAGTCTTGAGTTCAGTCTTAGTACATTATTCTTGACTAAGGCCGTAGTCTTGAGGTAAAACGCGAGACTAGCTAATATGACGTCTGGCGACCGGAAGCAGACAACGACAAAATTTTTATCGCCCCTTTGCTCTCGGTGCTGAAGCTATGCTTGTAATTCAAGCGAATCTACAATATATTTCGCTTTGTGTCACACTGGTAATAATAGTTTGGTTCAGCAATGTCTTAGCGAAAGATTTCTTTACCGAGCATCTGCCTCTGAACACCGCATGCGTCTGAGTTCTCTGGGACCCGTTTGCTGCCTACCGGCGGGGGCTGAGGCACTGCGCTGCCTTCTGCCGACAACATCTGCTCCACTCCACACTCTCAACCATGTAAAATGCTTTAATTTTGTTGAGTAGTGACCCATAAAATCTGCCTACGATTTGTGTTTCACTCTTCATAGCAAAGGAGGCACAAAACCGTTTTTATTTGATGATTACTTTATTACATTAGAATGCAGTACATCAATGTGACGCAGAATTAATTTCATTGTTTCTGATCCAGTGCGCTATAATTAAAGCGTCACATTCTGTTCCTTTCCTTGCACAGGAGATTCTTCAAATAATTTATTATTGTCATGGATTCATATGTGTTACTCAAGGCACAGGGAGTAAATGCAATGTAATGTGTTTGGTTTCTTTCTTAGATTTTCTATGGTAAATGGATGCAAAAGATTGCGTCAATACCTATGAGAACCTGCTCTATAGCTACTAAGGCAAACTGCTTGTTTTGAGGTCCATAAATTAATTAATGGAGAAGTGAACGCTGTTCACAAATGATATTTAGAATATTCAATTGGATTTAAGGCGAAAAAATTGCCCATATTTGAAGCTACCCAGAGAAAAAGTAAGTTGCTAGAGACACTGTCAGCACATGTCTGCAGGGAAGTTTAGCATAGAGTAATCAAGAGGCTCATTTCCTTCATACTTATCACCCTGGCATGTGAGTCTTAAGTGAAGAACAATATTGAAATTCGTATCGTTGATGGTCGATTCGAATTTCTTCAGAGACGCTGGTATTGCGAAGCAGCTTGGAAGTCAGAACGCCATGATCTATGACGATTAACACAACTTACTGAGTCGAGCTACCAAGAAGATTTGATGTGTAAAGGTTTTCTTCCGATTTCGATACAGAATTTTTTCTGGAAATTCGCAGCTCCTTAAAATAAAAGCTCGCACACGATGGTCCCTACCTCAGTTGGAACTGACGACTGATTGAGCCGTTCTGACACGAGACATGGGCGGTACCACCGGGTTACAGACACACTGCTACCTTTGCACCACTCTCATCATGGTATTGGTCGCTCAGCCTCATAACGCATCGTGAAAGATAATAAAAGTTGCCACTTATGTGAAGAATAGCATTTCTTTAGCCAAAAAATTGAATTTTCTGCCTCAGTATCTTAGTTTACGTAAGGATTATACAGCATGAGCCATTCAAATGGAAAGGTAATATCAAGTAAATTTAGTGAGCCAATTCAGTACCATAGGCGGAAGTGATTGCACTGTCACAGTGTTGCCTAATGTTTGTGACGATGTTGCCAAATCTCAGGTGTGCTAGGAACAGCTGTGTAGCGGTATGCGTGGAGAATCCCCTGCTCGTGTCTTACGGGGATATGGAGAGGAACTGCAGGGTTTGGTTAGGATGCAGCGTTTTCTCCTAGCAGTTGTGTCAAACATTAAGGTGTATAATCTTCCCTCACGATTACAGTTTCCTACAAAATATATACAAATAAAACACTTACCTTGTTTCTTTCCGACAAAAGATTATTTCAGTACGATAAAAAGTTTTTGGAAATCTCTTATGCCCACCTGTCACCAAAGTAAGATAAACACTTTGCACCTCGAAATCTATTGCATGTATGTGCAGTCTTGTGATGCTTAAATAACGCTCAAAGGACATTTAGTCCATATTTTATCTGAGCTTCTGTATGTCGATAAAATCGGTTCTGATCTGGGAATGCAACTTAGACCGTACTTAACGCTCAATTTGATCCCTTCGTGAGAATACAGCACGGCTACAATTTGTTGTTTGTTCAGAACTGCAGATTCCTCAACATCTCCACATACTGCGCGTGAATGGGTTCGAATCCTGGCCCGGCACTATGGATTTCATTATGTATTATCAAGCTCTAGCATGAGAACACCCATCTGCTGGTGGATAATTATTTTAATGTTTAATGTATTTTCATTCGTTGTCAACACTAACGATATGTGACGTTTTTGACACCCAGTGAGACACAGGACTATTTGCGAGATCACTGTAAGTTCAAGATGTTAGTCCGAGCTGGACAAAAATTCGGAAGCTGACGTATTTTTGTGTGTAGTCAAAAGCGATATGATGTGTGGAGCTGTATTCCCAGTGAGCACTGAACTCTTCGTCATTTTATTTCTAGGTCAAACACGCTCACATGTAGCTGCTGGTGCAACAAACCCATATTTAACGTTCGTTTTCTGTAGAATATAACAGCGATAGATGCCGGGTTGGAGTCTTTCGAAGGAAAAAAAAAAATATGTTTCGTCTCGTCATTTCTGTTAAAACATCTAGCTACTGCCGAGAAAATCCGAAATGTCACAGTCGATTGTGCGTCGATATCTATCCGATTAAGTTCTGAGTTCGAATCCCTGCCCAGTACAAAGCCTTACCTCACGGCAATTCAAGTAAGTTACTTGTCAAGAACCAAGATTCAACATCTCTCGTCGTTCGTTAACAGGAGCAATAGGTGCTTGGTAGGAATTCGCGTCCGGCAAAAATGCTTGCGCTATGTAATTTAAAGTTGGTATTTGCAAACTGGCTCTCTCTAAAATCGAGGTATATCACTCTCTGTATGCCTAATCAGGAGTGACTGTTAGTTTCCGTCAGGCACGAAATCTTTGCTTAGTCTGCATGACCTGGGTTTGAATCCATATGCAAAACGAGACGGTTCGTCGTGTCATTTGAAGTTCATACATATTCTCAACTGGTTGCCCGTGAATAACTTTAATTTTTAATCTCAATTTGTGTTCAATGATAAGTACGGTATGTTACATTGAAGAGGAAATCATGAATACGACGAATTTACTACGTGTATTACCTATCTGACGTAATAATGAGAGTGGTAAAATGTCAGGTATGTCATTTATTGTAATAAATGTGAGCTACAAGCCTTAAGGGCAGTCTTATCTGTGAGAAGGTGTTCCGTGATATTTGTAGTATCGTGGTATTACTTTACATCTTGAGTTATTGCGATACAGAACAGTGTTTTCTTGTGGTGATTTGTTGGAACCATTTTCAATAGTCAAACGACTGTACCAAGGAGCGATAAGGGGACCTGCTAGACAGTTGCGTTATGTGGGTTGCATGTGAATCAGGCGAAATTCAATTCGTTCGTTAGGATAGTTTTGAGCATGACTGTACGTGTAGGGGCAAATGAATGATTAGAGTTGAAGAAAAACTGGATGATTAATTCAAGACAAAGAGCTTCACAAATTGATAAGTCGATAACGTGTTGGGCCACCTCTGGTCTTTCCGCGGGCAGTTACTAGGCTTGGCATTCACTGATAAAGTTAGTGGATACCCTTCTGACGGATATCGTACCAAATTCAGTTCAGTTGGTTCGTTACATCCTCAAAATCGCGACCTGCTTTAAAGAACCTGCCCATTGTGCTCCAGATGTTTAAAATTGGTGAGAGATATGGCGATCTTGCTGTGCAATGTATTGCCTTGCGTGTACAAACACGTAGATACGATATCCGTGTGTGGTGCGTAAATTGTCGGTAGGCACCTCACTTAGTGTCCCGAGCAGAGTTCAAGCCGCCATTAAGACAAAGGGTGGACGCACTGCATATTAATGTCCACTAACAGGTGTCTGTACACTCACTGATAGGATAGTGTATTTCGAAATGTTAGCAGAGGCCAGAAGTTGGAGCATTTGGTCTTCCTCTTAAAGCTTAAGTGGGGAGAGTCGTAGAATCTCTATAAAGAGACACCTCTGGCAACACTAGTTGAAAGTGGCCTTCAAACTAGCCGTCAGAGCTGCCGTAGCCGAGACGCCCCCTGGGTAAACGCTACGGACTTCTGCAGTCGCGCCTCGCGATCTGTCACGAATTATGGAATGTATTCGCAGATACCAATTGTAATACGACAACGGCTATACAGTTTGCAGGAAACGTACAGGATGTTCTGAAATTCCCATCACTACCTGCTACAACTTGTAGAGGGGACTGAGTACATAATACTCATATTTTAAATTGTAACCTGTCTCCCGAGACGTACCGTATACTAGAACCACTTGAAAACATGTTGGTAACGATGTCACTTTGACAAGTAATTTGTTACATTGAGGAGCCAAAGAAATATCGTTTATGGTCCCCGCGAGCACGCAGAAGTGCCTCAACACGCCGTGGCATGGACTCTGCTGATGGCTCAAGTCGCGCTGCAGGGAACTGACACCATGAAACCTGCAGAGCTGCCCATAAATCCGTAACAGTAAGAGGGAGCAGAGATCTCTTCTGATCAACACGTTGCAAGGCATTCCAGATATGCTAGTTAATGCTATAAAATTTACTAGAAACGTACAGTATGTTTGGGGAGTTTGGTGGCCAGCGAAAGTGTTTAGGCTCGGAAGAGTGTTTCTGCAGCGACCATGTAGCAATTGTGGTTGTGTGGGCCGCTCCTTTGTCCTGCTGGAATTACCCACTTCCGTCGGAATCCACAATGGACACGAATGGATGCAGGTGATCAGACAGGATGTATCTAGACGTATCAGGGATCCCACATCACTCCGAATGCGCACGCTCTACAACGTCACAGAGCCTTCACCAGATTGAACAGTCCGCAGTTGACATGCGGGGTCCATGGAGTCATGATGTTGTCTTCATACCCATACACGTCCATACTGTATATACATTTTGAAATGAGACACGTCCAACCAGGGATTATGTTTCGAGTCATCAACAGTCCAATGTTCGTACCGATGGGCCCAAATGAGGCGTAAAGCTTTGTGCTGTGCAGTCAGCAAGGGTACACGAGTGGGCCTTCGGCTCTGAAAGCCCATGTAGATGATGTTTCCATGAATGGTTCGCATGCTGATACTTGTTGATGGTCAAGCATTGAAATTTTCAGTTATTTTCGGAAGGGTTGCACTTTCGCCACGCTGAACGGTTCTCTTCAGATTCCATTCTTGCAGGATATTTTTCCGGCCGCAGAGATGTCGGAGATTTGTTGTTTTACTGGATTGCTAATATTCACGGTGCCCTCGTGGAATGGTCGTAGAGGAAAATCCCCACTTCATCGCTACCTCGTAGATGCTGTGTCCCATCGGCCTTGCGCCAAGTATAAAACCACGTTCAAAGTCATTTAAATCTTGATAACCTGCCATTGTAGCAGCAGTAACCGATCTAACAACTACGGTAGACACACGTCTTACATAGGCGTTGCCGGCGGCAGCACCATATTAAGCCTGTTTACATATCTCTCTGTTTGAATACGCATTATTATAATAATTTCTTTGGCATTTCAGTGTAGATGTGACCGAGTACATCTATTGTTCTACAGTTTCACTCTTTAATAACCAAAGAATCAAAAAAATCGGTCTTCAGAGACACTGGTTTTACAGGAGGGCGTTTTCCAATTTGAAATTACAATGATATTATTTCCTTCAGCTGCTGAGAGGCGTTGATAGATATCAACGAAGACAGGTGAAAATGTGTGCCCCGACCGGAACTTGAACCAGGGATCTCCTGATTACATGGCAGTCGCTCTATCCATCTGAGCCACCGACGGCACAGAGGATAGTGAGACTACAGGGACTGTCTCTCGCACGCCTCCCGCAAGACCCACATTCTCACCTTTGTATGTCCACACACTACATTCGTAGCGTCCTTTCGCACATGTCCGGAAGAACAGACACAATATCCATATAAATATATTTTCCAATTCGCATGCGCTGCGTCTCCACGGAGCACCACAGACGCACCTGCTGACGGTGAAGGCACCCTTACTCGAAGATGTTGTGCAATGGTAACGAAAAGCGTGTGGGGAGGAGTCAGACGTTGTGGACAACGATCTTGATAAAGGCGACCAGCAGCTCTTCCAGTACTGAGCGCTTTGGCCACACAGAATACTTGTGTCGGTGTATTCGGCAAAAGTTTGCTCAGAAATGTTGCTCTAACACTCACAGACACATGAACGAGACTCGATCCAGGTCAGAGAGGAGACAGCCATCAAATGACATCATAGGATCAGACGTAAGTAACCCCCCCCCCTCCAGTGATTATAACCCTGTTGCATACCACATTAGCGAAGGTGTATTTATACGGCTGTATCACGGATATACCTTTCCATACATGGGCTCCTCTTCAAAATATCGTCACTCAGTTCCCTAGAAGTTTTTAAAGGGAATTTTGCAACATCCTGTATCTCTCCACTAACTATACAGTTCTTTCCAGAATTAGATCCCTCTGCAGTGGAGTGTGCGCCGATATGAAACTTCCCGGCAGATTAAAACTCTGTGCGGGACCGAGACTCGAACTCGGGACCTTTGCCTTTCGTGGGCGAGTGCTCTACCATCTGAGCTACCCAAACACGACTCACGCCCCGTCTAAACAGCTTTACTTCTGCAGTACCCCGTCTCCTACCTACAGCTGTTGTACGACATTCGAAATATACGGATGTATTTCAGAATTTCGGCGTAATGCAACTTCGCAGAAACATGGCTGAATTTTCCTGTATATTGTTATCATTAAAACCAAGCACCGTCTCAGTACCTAATACTTTTTGATATGGAGACAATTTTCATCATTTCAAGCACTATTAAAGTTGGTAGGTGTAGGAAAAAAATACCAGTACCATACTGAAAATATCGGTGAGAAGCGATAGAATTCCTACAAACAACTTGGAGAAAATCATTTTGGGTTCTAAGCCATGTCATTATAAAACAGTGAAACAACTAAAATAACTACATTCCGACCATCGTTTGAACGATCCTCTTCAGAGCGAATAAATGCCACGAAATTTCAAATCAGCAGCAGCGAAATGAAAGGTCGATTTGGAAACAGTTTCTATTTCTTCTTTCTTATCTTCGATTAATTTCCCAAATATCTCGTTCGTTTCGTATGTTGCTTTCATTATACAAGGTGTTTCACATTTCTAGAGCTTGCAATTTTTCCTAGTAACTCATGCATGCAAACGTCATCTAACGAGGCTACAGAGCATCAAAATACAAGCGCCAGCTCCGGCAAATGTATGTAAGTAGAGTGTGATGCCGTGATCATGTATCAATTTGATCATGTATCATGATCCAGAAACGAATGAGTCGAAAGTTACATACCTCTGACGGCGGAATACAAGTACTGGTACTGTTGTTGCTAACTTTCAAAGCTGGTAGTATGGATCAAAGTAAGAAAAAATGTCCGGTAAACATGGGCTACAAAATGCATACCTGAGGAGCTATGAGCACTTGTTCAGCAGTGGAGATATGTTTTATGCTAGCGAAGATGAACAAGTCCTCACAGCTCTTAAGGTATGCATTTTACAGCCCATGTGTACTGGACATTCGGTCCATACTACCACCTCTGAAAGTTTCCTGCCCTACATCTCAGCTACAACACTACCGGTAGATCCTGTCACAAGTAACAGGAATGTCTTCTCTTCCAATTTTCCGTTATAGGGACATAACCTCAAATTTATAGATTTATCCATCTACATCATCATAGAAAATTGGTAACATCTTCATTGAATCTTTCTGTGTACACATATTTTACAGACTCCAGCGCCTGTAACTTCGATACCCTGTAGCGTCGCTGGATGACGTTTCCAGACATCGATCCCTATGTAAGACTTCATCTGGTAGGTCCCCTCTACAGACGCGATAAGTGTGTAGCACGACGTGTGAAACATTCTGTATGCAAAGTGAATAACATGGGTGAATGGACTAGAACCGAAGCCCCCCCCCTCCCATCATCTCTCTCTCTCTCTCTCTCTCTCTCTCTCTCTCTCTCTCTCTCTCTCTCTCTCATTCTCTCACTTTCATTCTCTCACTCTCTCTTCTCAACTATCAACTGCCAGCTTTCCTTTATGTCTTTTAAGTCTTAAAACTGCTGTCTGATTTCTGGCAGAGCTCTAGATAACATGCCGCTCACTGTATTTTATCGCTGGTTACATCATCTTAAATTCAAACTGTATATTTTGCTCAAAATTGTCAGAAGTTATTTTGTAACATCTATAGATGTTATAAATATGGGTTGAATTTCTTCAACCGATCTCTAGCGGCTAGTGTGTTCTCTCAAAATCGATTTTCCTCTAGCTCGTCTCCTCTAATTCCTGTGTAAATATTTTGGATCAGTATTTTCAGCCAGGACGTATGAAAGTGATGGTTCGATAGTATCCGCACTTATCACTATTTGCCTTATTTGGTGTTGGTGTTATTTTTTTCGTTTAGTCTGAAAATTTAGCAGTCACGTCAGTTAGCATAGATGTTGAGGAGTGAAGCAGCAAACGTCGACAGAGTGAGTCCTCACCGGTGCTGATAGAGCCTTCTGGTGGCGAAGCCCTGCACTACAGACAACTGAGTGTGTGAGGAACTAGTAGCGACATCTAGCAGCGAAGTGATGAACAGCAAAATGGCCGCGAAAATCGAGTGACTTAAATGTCTAGTTGCTGTTTATTTCTTCCTTTACACTATTATTACAAAACAGATTACGGCATCACTGCTCGGTTTGTCTGTTACCGTATTTTTGTGTATTTCACACATTACAAAATAATTCTGTTCTGGTAACATATAATGCAAACTACTTCTCGAGCGACATTAATGTACGCAGCATGTTACATTCATCATTCCCTCTTCGTAATTTAGTATTACTAATAGTTTTGTCCACACTTTTAAGCATTAAAAATGGATATGTGGCTCGGAACAGGACTACTGTTACATTAAATGTTAACAACATAATCGCACGGTATAGTGAGTTAAAGATTATTGAACAGCAACGAGAACTGTAAGTAAGTTTATGCAATGCAACGTTAGTGATATAATAGTACAACAGTAATAGGCGTTTGTCAGCCCTTTTTTTCTATTTTACAGTTTCACTCATTACTGATGGCAAATGCCTTGCAGAGAACGTAATATTCTGCATCTTCGGTACGGCCTTTACAATCTCTTTCATTGAACTGCACTTAACATGGAGAGGTAGTAATACAATTTTTTCTCTGATCTACAAGATACTTTTACAAAAAGTAGAGGCAGAGAGGTAGTCATGTAACTATTAATCGAAATATTATATGAACTATATGGGCGTGTTAGTAAAATCACCAAGAAATTCCTCTTATTAATTTTAAGTGTTATCTGTTTGATTCAGCATTCAGCTCACATAAAACCACGAGAAATATCGTTTTTATAAAAAAAAACAGTTTATGTCTTTAGTGACCTGTGTAATATCAAACATCTCATTTTGACACTAGAATAATTTGAGAAAAAAAAGGCCTGTTTTAGTTTTTGAAAATGCAATAAGTGAAAACAATGTATTTTAAAAGGTATTGTCAATTGTTACGAAACGATTTATTATACAGAATTTATAAATCGCATAGTAAATCATGATACTAAAAAGAACACCTTGTTGGCTTGTGACACAATACTTTGCATTTTCTTATGACTTTGACATAATTACTGCCTTTTCAGCACTGAGAATGACTAAAATACATTATGTAATATATGAATCAGTATGATAAACTTTTTTCGAATATTCATTGTTAACTTCAAGAAAATGGCAGATGTTTGGGTATTTACCTCAGAAGTATTCAGCACACGAAGGATAACAAAAATCATTTTTTTGGTAAGGTTTTTGTTTGATAGTTTCCTACAAATATTACTGATACCATAGTGAGATATATTAAGTACCTTAAAATATATGTAGATGTGGTCTGGTGAAGAAAGTGTGTAAATTAAATTTTAAAATGCTTGCACCAGCATAATCAGGTTTAGTTTGTAGTGTGGGAGTGAGCTCCACGTGGGACCCGAAGCACGGACCCCACGGGGGTGCCCGGCATGCGCCACATGCCAAGGCAGAGGTGGAGGCTAGTGTTCGGAAGTCTGAAAATTCCAGCGCCGGCCGGGGATTGAACCCCGGCCCGGCTGGGGCGAATAGCCCCAGCCGAGGCGCTGGAACGTTCCAGACCCCCTTACCACTAGACCACCGGTGACCCCGGCGGTTTCTTGCTCCATAGTCCAGCTACTGGTCGTAGAGCACTTCCTGTTGTCCTCCGTGTTTACACCGAGGCAGCAGTGGCGTGGTGTAACAGGAAGTGTTTACTTGCGTCCGCTGGATGTCCACTTAGTGTACGACTTATTTACCCGGCTGACGTTCGTGTCGCTATAATCTCCTTAGTTGCGTTACAATTATATGCAGGGACTGAAAATCTGCCTATGCAGTTGCACGCAGTCGCATCTCACTATTTGAACCTCTGTAATTCGATCGTGTTGTCAAGACCCATGTCAGAACTGTTTATCGAAGAAAGCTCATGTGTTCGGTACATTTCATAAACGGAAGCGACTGGGATAACACACAGCCCGTAAACATTTTGTAATGAAGTGTCAGCCGGTACGTAATACTCGATATCTGGAGTTGTTTTATCGGTTATTAAGATAATCGTTTCACCCCTATACACTTAAAAAAATTCCCGTGTTTTCTCAATAAAGCATAAGCACAGTACATAAATCCCTCGCGAAAATGACATCGGAGAAGTACAAGTGTTCGAGTGCCACAGAAAACAAGTGGGTCCTTGAAGGTGTGGAACGGAGAGCAGAACTAAAATAAGATGTAACGTTTCGGGATTCCCTCATAGTCGCGTAGACACTCCAGAAGCAGGAAGATCCGTTTGATGACGTCTCTTGAGGAGTGAGGAAAAAATTCACTCTCAAATAAATACTGTACAAGATGCCTCGCCGCCTCTTGAAGGGTGTCATGGGATTCTGCAGCCGTGGACTCGGCGACCCGTGAGCCAACGCGGTGTTTCTGACCACATACATTTTAGCTGCGGGTTCTCCGACGTGCAAAGGAAGCCGCGACAATGGGGAGGCTCTGCGTGCCGTTTTGTAATAAGAACGCCTCTCCACATTTTATCGTAGGAATGATATAAATTTTAAACTTCTTAGATCCACCGAGTCATTATGTATTCTTAAAATATCTTTAACTCTTTTTCAACACATATGTATCTTTTACCTCTTTCACTGAAGAAGCTGACCAACAGATTTTTTTTCAATTTCAGGTATTGGTTTTATTGCATTCTCCTTTAGCGTATTGATCAGAAATTGTAGGTTAAGATACCTTTGCCTTATTGAGTATCGTCTGCTATGCCAAACTTCGACAGCATTCATGGTCCTGTGCATCGAATTGATGACGGTAGATAGCTGACCGAAATCACTTTGAAATAAATTCTCTGAACGCAGATAACTTTGATACAGTAGTGTTAGGTATCGAGGTATTATCTAACGCAACTGAAGCCAACCTAAGAGTGAATTTATTTCGAAATATTTCGGTCGACTGTCTGTCTTCACCAATTCCACATTTCAGGTTGTGTACTAGCATTTTCCATCTATTGACTGATTAAATAGTCTACGCCACTGGGCACTTGCTACGCTGTTACTCTCCATGCTTCATCAAGGCAGTCCGGTGGAAGATGGACTCTACAGCACACGTGCGGCAAGACAAACGAACTACTTCTTCATCCCTGTATTGCTCCACTAATCTCAGTTCTTGTATGTCTTCCACAGGCATTGCTTGAAATGAAAATTACAACTGGAAAATAAATGTCTCGGATAACACTGTTTTCATAGCTTAATTTGCAGCCATTTCGAAGTAAAGCAATGCAGTTTTAAATGACAACCAAGTTATGACATTTCTCGGTTGAGAAAAAATATTTCACAATTATTTTGACTTTCCTCTGGTAAAAAAGCTAGTCTTCCGTGCTTCAGGTATCGACAAGTTGTTTCGAACACCTCTGAAATGTCCGTCCATAAGAAGAGCTTTATTTTCAAACATTTTCTCCCCTTCTTCTTAACTGATCACCAGGATTCATTTGTCAGGAACAGGGTTATTATGTCTCCTTAAAAACTTCAGTCACTTTCAAAATATCTTCGTGCTGCCGAATCCCTGAACTACTGCCGTCTTTCTCATAATTCGTTATACTTGCGACGTAATCTAAACCTTTATCTCGCAAATCTTGAAATTGCTCTTTAAACCCTCCGAAAAAAGGCACTGTCTACTCACCGCAGACTGTTTCCCAGCAGTTATGCATTCGTTTCTCAATCTACACATCTGTTTCGTCAGGTTGGGCGAGAAACTTACTGTTGAGCCGTGATTCTACCATTTACAATTTTTAAACTGCCGCTGCTCCTATTCCGTTCGGAGTTCCTGTACAGGCAATTCGTATAATTACCACATTTCCGGTGCTCCTGGCACCGCTTACCATCCTTTCCCCTTTCTGTTTCCTTTTCCTTTCCTTTTTCTAACCACACGCTCCAGTCACATTAACGTGACCACCGCCTGTGTCCGACGCTAATGTGTAGGGTATGCGTAACGCGGAAACTCAGCCACTTATGTGACATCCAAAAGGACGTGATCATTGCCTTTCGGGCCACAGGTGGATGCATTTTCGAAACGGCAGAGTTCGTAAAATGTTGGCGTGTTGCCATATTTAAAGCACTCCGCGCATGGCGCTGTCGAGAGCCGACGCTGAGGCCGTTGTGGTGCCCAACGGTCCACAGAGGACAGGAGTTAAAGGAGACCGCAGGTGAATAACGTGCAACTGCTGAGCAACTGACCATGCACGTGAACCGAAGAGCCTACCGACAGTGTCTCCTCTAAGACCACTCAGCGAAAAATGCTATGTGTAGGTCTCCACAGCAGACTCCTGGTCCACACACCTATGCTGACTGCTGTTCGTCCGCGACGAAGGCTGGAATTTTCACGCCAGTTCTGCGACTGGGCGTCCACTGAACGGTGACCTGCGGGCTTTCCAAGTGACAGACAGACGTTGGCGTGTAGGGCGCGATTCACCTGAAAGTGAACACCCTGCAACAGTCGGTGGCAGGGTTAGGACAGGAGGAAGGATCGTTACGATCTCACAAACGTTATCGTGACACTCCCGTCGTTCTGGAAGGCACAGTGGATGAGCAGAAATATCGGTCGGAACCGTTGCCACACCTACATCGAGTCTTTTTTCCCTCGGAATCTACCAGCAGAACAACTAAATCTGTGACACAGCTTGCAGTGGGAAAAGCACCAGGATGAGTTTGCTGTACTCCGTCGACCACCAGGCTTCCCGGACTTAACGGAATCGAGAATATGTGGGACCACCTCGATGAAGCTCTTCGTATCCTGGGTCCTCAATCGAAAAACGTAGCGCAGCTAACTAAGGCACCGACGTCGGCATGGCTCAGTACCTCACTGACTCCTGCGCGTTTCTCAGTTGTCCGCGCTTCCCGTTAATCGTATCCCCCTACAGTGACTCAATGACGACACTCTCCCGTACACGACAGCATCATCAACAGCCGCAGACTACTGTTCACTCTGCCTGTCACCTCATTTATGTCTATACAGTATAACAGCTGTCTGTTACACTTCCTGGGACACTCCTGACGATACCCTTGTGTCTGATCAACGCTCGCTGTCGAGAACGTACTGGTATCTGTTGTAGACTTTAAGCCGCTCTCATATCTGGGAACCGACTCCGTATGCTCATACGAGGCCCTTGGTTAACAGTGTGCAGTGGAGCACCGTGCCAAAGGCTTTTCTCAAATATAGGAGAGTGCAATGTGCTTGGGACCCTTCATCCGTGGTTCGCAGTATATAATGTGCGAAAAGGGCAAGCTGCGTTTCACACGAGCTTTCTAAAACCGTGCTGATTTCTGGACGTAAGCTTTTCGGTGTCTAGGAAATTTATTGTAATCATATTCAGAATACGTTCTAGGATTCTGCAGAAAATCGATGTCTGTAATTTTGCACATCCTTTCTTTTACTCTTCTTGTACACGAGTGTCACCTGCGATTGTTTAAACTGCCTTAGGTTGGACCCATTACAGGTGTAATATTCAGAAGGCAAATGTATATTGATCTCGTTATATACGGCTGCAACTTGCGCTTTTGCCAGTCCTTTGCGAAATACTGCTGGGCAAGAGAAAGGCGATAAATGCGAATGAAGTAAGTAAAACTGAAATTGTTTTAACTTCTTCGCTGTCGCCGAATCCTTTCCAAGCGATGCGTCCTTGAGCGGGTCAAACAGGTAGCAATAAATGCTCTACAAGTAGGGTGACTTTTGAAGTTTTTCTTACCAGTCAAGTACAATGCAGACAGCTTCCATTCTCCATAATATCAGCAATATGAAAATGAAAATTCACGAAAGTCAAATCTGGACTGTAGCGATAATGACGCAGAGTCTCCCAACCCATTACTGTTTCTTTTCCCTTCCAGTGGTTTCTTGGATCAGCTGCGCTATGTTTGGGCGAGCGTTGTTGTGTAATAGTATCACGTCTTTTCTTTGACATTGGCGACCCTTTCCTCTCGTTTTCGGCTTTACTTTGCTCATCACTATGTGTGAGTGGTCAGCGCTGCATCCTGTACGCTGATCTTCCAAATAATCACCAAAATACAACTACTTTGGCATCCAAATGATGGCCAGCATCACTTTCCTCGCTGAAGCTCGAGTTTGAATTCCTTTCGGACAGGTGAACTAGTGTGCTTCCATTTCACTCCTTGTCTTTTCGAGTCGGGTTCCCCATTTTGAACGAAAGTTTAATCACACGTTAAAATCTCGTTCGAAAAATGTTCACCTTCACGTTCATAGCACTCTTTGTTTCCTTGTGTTGTGTGAATTCTCTCGGGACCCACGTTGGACTTGTTTCGCTGTACTTGAGCATGTCAATGACGACGTTATGGACTGTGCCACTACCTGTTGCAGCTATTTTGCTTTTCAGTTCTACTGCAACACGTCGGCCATCAGGAGTAATGTCGTGAGAGCCGGCTTTAAGCGAAGGAGGAGACAGTTCAATTGGCCGGCCACGGTGTTTTTTATTAGTCACTGAAGTTAGATGGTTTTTGAACTGTCCTACGTATTTATCAAAAATTTCCGTCGTTCGCACAGCTTCGACCATACTGAAAAAACGTTAGAGAAAATATTTCGGCCGTTTTCCGTCTTCTGAAAGGGAAAACGCATCGTTGAACGTTGCTCAGTTAATGTGGAAACTTCAACCGGACACGCCATTCTCAATTGCAACATTAAGGTTATAAATAAAACAATTATTTTTTGTCAGCCGCTCTTAGCTCATCACAGTCATGCCATCCTAAAGTCATGAAACTACAAAAATTCTTCCTACGGACTATTCGACTTCATTAATTTGCTTTGCAGGGGAAACTCACGAAGGAGTATGCGCTTAGTATTTAGTCGGTCATTTCTAGTTGATGAGAAAGTTAAAACAAACAAGTAGCAAACCATTGCTCATTTATTTAGGAACAACATTTATCAGATACAGCTGAGTAACGTTTAACCCAAACCTTAAATGTCATATATATGACACTGCTCGTAGCTGCATCATCTGGCAAGAGTACGCATTAACACCAATAACAAGAAAATGCACCATGACCTTCGTAAACTGTGCATTCTTCATGCCACTGTTGGGAGCAGACATCACACTCAATACAGTCTTCCGTGACAGACTCGTTTTAGTCTTCGCCACACCTTGGGCAGTTCAAAACATGAAGTTGGAATAATAGACAATTGTGAAGGTGATTCGATAAACCCTATGCCTGGCACTTAGATATGATTTGCACAATATCCATGTGGGTGTAGATCCCTCCTTGGATTGTGCCCTGGTTGTTGCTGAAGATGATGGAGCAGTTTAATCCAGATTAGCCACAGAGATTCTACGTTGTTCGTTACTGATATTTTGTCCCTCCTTGGTTTACTTTGTTTTCCTAACAATGCATTTTTGTACGTAGACTCAAACAGAATTCCGGATGTTTTTGCAGCTTGCTTTAGATGTTCGAAAACCTAAAATTGTGCAGTTCACAAAACGAAAAATCATAGTATCCTATGACTACAGCATCAATAACTCTCATTTTCAATCGGTCAGCTCACACAAATACCTCGGTGTAACACATTGTAAGGATACGGAATGGAAGCAGGACTGAATAAAACTCAAGACGCGTTCATACGATTTCTACACCTAGATAAGCGTTCGACAATGTAAAATGGTGCAAGATCGAAGTTGTGAAGAAAATAGCTCTAGGCAGAGACGGGTATATATTAGTACAAGACCCAAGAGGAAATAAGAGTGGAAGACCAAGAACGAAGTGCAAGGATTAAAAAGAGAGTAAGACTTTGATATAGTTATTCGCCTATACTGTTCAATGTTTGCATCAAAGAAGCAATGAAGAAAATAAGAGAGAGGTTCAAGATTCGCACTGAAATACGGGTTGAAAGGATACCAGTGACAATGTTTGCTGATAATATTATCGTTGTCAGTGAAAGTGAATTACTACAGGATCTGATGAATGAAATATACAATATAATGAGTGTAGAATTAGGGGTCAGAGTAAATCAAAGACAATAGTGATGAGATGAAGCATAAACGGGAAAAGCGAGAGTCTTAACATTGGTGATAACGAAGTAAGAAATGGAACCATCACATCGTGTCAGTCAAAGATAAAGGTGGTGGCGAACTGTAATTTATTGATAGAATTAAAGAGCAATATAATCAGTGCACAAAGATGATCTTTTTTGAACTATTGGTGCGACCCATACTCTAATATTGCTCCGTGGTGTGGGACCTGTCCCATATACGAGTAGCAGGGGATATTGAACTGTTCACAATAAAGTCAGCACAGGTTTGTTTGGTTCACAGGAGAATGTAACAGAGATGCTGAAGAAATTGGGAGATGCCTGAAGATACACATAAGCTATCCCGAGAAAGCTTACTTGCCAAATTTCTAGAACATACCGTAAATTTTGAATATACGAGGTGTGTTAAAAAAAAATTGGGAACGTTCGTAATTTCGCGCCAATGGCGTGTTGGGGCGAAATGCAGTTGACATCCCTGCACGCGCGTGTGCTTAATGTGTAACTGCGGGAAGTTTCACTGTTGTATGTCTGTTAGCTTATTGTTCAGTGCTGTATTGACTAGAACGTTGTGTCGCACAGTTGGCGAACTTCGAGAGGGTATAGTTAGAGGAGCAATGCGCCTGCAATAAATTTTGCGTGAAACTCAAGAAAACCGCCGCTCGGGGTAGCTGCGCAGTCTAGGGGCCTTGCCACGGTTCGTGTGGCTCCCCTCTGTCGGAGGTTAGAGTCCTCCCTCGGCGTGGGTGTGTGTAAGTGGTGCAAGCCTAGGGACTGATGACATCAGCAGTTGGTCCCATAGGAACATAAGAGCTAAACTCAAGAACACCTCTACAGAGACACCCCAAATGATGCAGGAAGCCTACGGTGATGAGTGCTTAAGCCGCACTCCGTGTTACGGATGGTTCACACGGTTTAAAAACGGCCGGACGGAAGCTAAAGACGACGCTCGTCCTCCGACTTCTGCCAGCAACGCTTGTGTCAGGAACGTCAACGATGCTGTGCGTGCTGAACGAAGACTGACTGTCCGAGAGATTGCAGAAGAATGTAACATTGCAGTTGGATCGTGAAATCCTAATACAGCATCTTGGAATGTATCGTGTTGCCGCCAAGTTCGTGCCACGGCTCACGAGTTAAGAGCAGAAAGACCTCCACCTCCCAATCTGAGAAGAGCCTTAGGATCACCCAAATGAGAACGAGATGTTCCTTAAGAAAATTATAACTGGTGATGAGACGTGGGTCTGCAGTTATGACGTTGACATGAAGGTTCAATCTTCACAATGTGTAGGGAAATGTTCTGAACGATCAACATATAAAATAGCTTGTCAGGTCAGCTTGGCCCTTGCAGACATTTATTTTCAAAGTTGAAAACCAAGTTGAGAGGACGAAGATTTGTAACGATAGACGCACGGTCCAGCGAAAGGTGAACCAAGTCTGCTCCCAGAAGTGGAAACGGTTTATCAGTCGTGGGGGTGATCATATACAAATATGTGAAGGTATGCGTAGAAAATTTTTGTGGACAAAGTTCCGGAATTTTTTAAACAGACCTCTTAGACGAAAGGTAATGAATACAGGCAAGTGGTCTGCAAATGTTCGTACGCTTGAGTTCGCTTCCATTCGCTGCTGTGGGAACTGGGCTTAATAATAATATTCCCTGTGTGAGATGTAATTGGCAAACTATGTAAACGCTGAGCTGTGCGCCGCTTACAGCCCACGCGAAATTATTCTCGGAGGGACACATCATTATCCCCTTCGTGCCTAAAGTTGCTTCGGCCAAACTCAAACTCAATTGCCAGGCCGATAGCTCGTTATCCTACTGCTCTGCAAGTAACACTTGGTCTGAAACCATCTGTACGGTTATGTAGGTTAAGACACTGCAGCCACTCAAAATGGTGGCTCCACGTTTGCGAGTAACTGACGAGAAAAGAAATTCTGAATTTTGTGTGACACTCCGTAGCATTAAGAAAGCTGAGTGACGTTAGTTGGTTGTGAGGTGTAATGGAAAGGATAATAGCTTCACATGTTGTGTTCGGATACCAAGATTTAAAAGCCTGAAGTCTTATATTTCAGAAGCAAGGAGCGTAACAATCAAGTGATTTATGAACAGTAAGTGCACACATTTTTGCTCGGTTGATTTTAATTGAGGTTGCAACGTGCAGATCAAGCAAGTACCGTACTGTAGAGTGGTTGAGCAAGAGAAGCGTTTGGAACAAGTGTTTATCCTTATTTTGGATAGTTAGCTTTCTTATCTGAGAAGTAATTGTGGCTAGCCCTTGAAATGCATCACGAATTCCTTCGTCATTCAGTCTAATATCACCTTCCCCCCTACACAATACCCTCCACCTCTCATGATTTTAAAAATGAAAGTGTTCCTAGAAAAGTTGATCACTGTACAGTTTATTTATGTGCCAAAGTTAGTGATAATGTGGGGGAGGGGGAGGGAAGGCCACAGACCTCAGGGACGGGGGGGGGGGGGGGGACAGGGGGTACTGGCAAATGTCTGATGGCACTCAGGAGCAACGGCCTAAGAAAGGCTGGGAACCACTGTTCAACTGCCTGTGAATGTATACTGAACATAAATGTGGAAAACTGACACAACTCCCTTTTTGAATTTTTTTTAATTCGAGTTAACTAGTTTTGGAACCGTTTGAGGGACATCTGAAAATGTGGCGCACAGAATTCGCGTCTTTATTTCTTTAGATTGAATCTGGGTACTGGCTCTTTGACAATAAGACAGAGCACTCTTTAATGTATCGCCACGAGCGGCAGTTAAACGGCGACATGTATCGCGAAACCAAAACACCTACTTACCGTGGCAGCGTGAGCACTATTGCAGTTAATATCCATCTAGCAACTTGCGTTTTAGTTGTCTGTTGGCCACTGGTCAATCTCTTTCCATTGTAAATATAAATACGAATTGTCACCATATATCACAAGCATAACGTTTACCACAGATGTACCTTACAAAGATCTTCACTTAAAAATACAGCATACTTTGCTCGGAAACAATTTTTTTGATTTTTGTGCTTATAACACGACGGCGTGCTGAGAAGATAATGACTCGGTCTGTTTTATTTGAAGTCAGTAACATTCTACATCTTTACTATGGATATCTGCAGCCCTCTGCTTCGTACCGCGTTAGATAGCGGTGTGTGACGTGACTACGTTGGGAGTGAGAAAGAGCTCACAACACTAAAAGCACGAATTCGAAGACTTCGTCCGCATGTGGAGCACTCTCTCCTTGAGCACGGCAGTGCCAAACTACACACGATCGCTGCGGCATCTGCAGCAAGCCGACGTCCTTGGTTCACTGCCGTCGATCATCCTACACACAGTCTCGATTTTCGTCTATGTGCAAAACTAAGAAAACCTTCGAGCACTTCAATTATTTCAAGCGGTGCAAGCAGAGGTAAGGTTGTGGCTCTGTTAACATAGTCAAACAATATACTGTGACGGTGTCAACAAAATAGTATCTAGTTAGGGAAATTGTGCTGGTTCCGAGGGTGAGTGTGTTGAAAACTAAATTTATTGACGTGAAGAATACCGATGCAGAATGTTCATGAAGTTTGTTTTATTTAAAAATCTTTGTGACTTTTCACTCAAAACATGTCAACATTACTTTTCTGTACGTCCTCGTACAATGGATGTCTCAAAAAATACGTACATGGATCAAAATAAGTGTTAACATGAATGCTTTTAACAGCACTAGGTTCAAAAAATTTTAACTGTATGCCAATTGCAGATTAATTTTAATGGCAGCTAGCGCGATTAATATGAGTGGACTATTAGATTTAATGGTGAGCATTTATCTAATTTTTAAACATTCTCTGCCTTGTCATTCTTCCTCTCTAAAGTGCCTCGTCTTCCAGTAACACTGTCGATCGATAGCATGATCTGTTGTCCATCCATGGTTTTTCAGACCATTGATTCAGTGCTGAACCCAAACTGCTGGTCTGAGTTATTTATCCTGGATAATCCTGTGCGTCGTGTGTCACGTATGCCATTAATCTTTCAAAGAAATGGGACTTAACATCTGAGGTCGTCAGTCCCTTAGAACTTAGGTTTAAGTAGTTCTAACTAACCTAAGGACATCACACACACACACACACACACACACACACACACACACACACACACACACACACACACACACACACACACACACGCCCGTAGCGGTCGCGCGGTTCGAGACTGAAGTGCCTAGAACAGCTCGTCCACAATGGCCGGCCATTAATGTTTCATTGAATTATTAATTTCAACAAGTTTTATTTATTGTTGCGGAATTGCGCTACCAAAACAATCGAGTTTTGCTATGTGGATGCTGTTGAGAATTTCTGAATTTTCGTACCGCCATATTTTTGACTATATCTTTCGATGGTGTTGTTGTTGTCTTCAGTCCTGAGACTGGTGTGATGCAGCTCTCCATGCTACTCTATCCTGTGAAAGCTGCTTCATCTCCCAGTACCTACTGCAACCTACATCCTTCTGAATCTGCTTAGTGTATTCATCTCTTGGTCTCCCTCTACGATTTTTACCCTGCACGCTGCCCTCCAATGCTAAATTTGTGATCCCTTGATGCCTCCAAACATGTCCTACCAACCGATCCCTTCTTCTAGTCAAGTTGTGTCACAAACTTCTCTTCTCTCCAATCCTATTCAATACCTCCTCATTAGTTACGTGATCTACCCATCTAATCTTCAGCATTCTTCTGTAGCATCACATTTCGAAAGCGTCTATTCTCTTCTTGTCCAAACTAGTTATCGTCCATGTTTCACTTTCATACATGGCTACACTCCAAACAAATACTCGGAGAAACGACTTCCTGATACATAAATCTATATTCGATATTAACAAATTTCTCTTCTTCAGAAACGCTTTCCTTGCCATTGTCAGTCTACATTTTATATCCTCTCTACTTCGACCATCATCAGTTATTTTACTTCCTAAATAGCAAAACTCCTTTACTACTTTAAGTGTCTCATTTCCTAATCTAATCCCCTCAGCATCACCCGATTTAATTTGACTACATTCCATTATCCTCGTTTTGCTTTATTTGATGTTCATCTTATATCCTCTTTTCAAGACACTGTCCATTCCGTTCAACTGCTCTTCCAAGTCCTTTGCCGTCTCTGACAGAATTACTACTTCATCGGCGAACCTCAAAGTTTTTACTTCTTCTCCATGAATTTTAATACCTACTCCAAATTTTTCTTTTGTTTCCTCCACTGTTTGCTCAATATACAGATTGAATAACATCGGGAGAGGCTACAACCCTGTCTCACTCCTTTTCCAACCACTGCTTCCCTTTCATGCCCCTCGACTCTAATAATTGCCATCTGGTTTCTGTACAAATTGTAAATATCCTTTCGCTCCCTGTATTTTACCCCTCTGTCGATGGTATCCTTAATATTTTTCGATACGATCGCATTTCAAATGCTTAATACAGTCCATGACTCAGCTCCATAGAGTAGGACACCGAACATGTAACATCGAAGTAGTCGAGTGCGAATCCTAATGACTGCTCTGAAGGTTCTCAGCAGTCGCCGCGGACTAAATGACTGCAGGGGACTCGATGCATTGGCCATAAGTTTTCTAGTAATTCTGGAGATTTTCCTTTGGACTAAGTATGAAGTCGTTCCTTGTTGCTTAGATCGTGCAGGTTTCAGACCGATTGTGTTAGTATTGCTACACTACTAAGTGTGTATCCACCACCATATCAGGGTATATAATGAAACGGCGGCCCTCTTTCGTCATGCCTTACAAGGAGATATCTCCAGCGGTAGGATCGACTTTTTGAACCATCTATACGGTTATGTAGGTTAAGCACCCAAGTATCGCACACTGCAGCCGTTCATCCTGGTGAGTCGACGTTAGCGAGGAAGTGACGAGAAAAGAAATTCGGAATTTTGTGTGAGACTCGATAAGTATGAAGAAAGCCGAATGACATAAGTTGGTTATGAGGATAATTGAAAGGATACTAGCTTCACATGCATGAGGTTGTGGGTTCGAATCTCACCAGAGAAATAAATCTATTTTAGGTCTTTATCGAAGTGACATTGATAATCATATTCCTTCAACTGATGTAAATATATATATATTTTTTTAGTTCCACTCCTGGGTCACGTGATTCAATAGTGATATGAACTTCTTCATTTGGTCTAGTTTTTCTTCTTATCATCCCTTCTCCACTGGAAATATTTGTTTGTGAACTTTTAATTATCTTCATGTATCAATTCCGATTTAATGTCTCCTGTTTTTATTACCCTGTATTTTCGTCTACGTTATTGTGTACATTACATCGATTTCTCACTTTGCTTGAATTTTATTTTACTTAGAAAACATTCTCTCATTTATGTCCTCATCTACACTATAATTTCCATAGTGCACAAAGATTTTATGTTATGTTTTAAATATTTGTATGTCGATTACCATGCAAAAAAGGCACGTCTCCCAAAGAAAAACGTTTTTCACATTAATGCACAGTCAATATAAATAGATTATTTCGTCTTTTGTTTTTTAATTAATTTATCGGAGTTTTGAAGTAATTCAATAGTCAACAGATAGGTATAATAAATTACACATTCACAAAAATTCCGATTGGAAGAAGAATGACATAAAGAAAAATTAAACTAATGGAAAAGTTCATACGGTGACTAAAACGATGTGACAAAAGAATAGAACGAAAGAAATTACATTTAAACCAATAAATAGAGTACAAATAAACATCAAAGTCATTTCGATAAAGATTTTAAAAAAATTTACTGCACCTGACGAGGCATGGTTAAGCTTCTATCGTAACCATTATGACACGTAACCAGACTGTGGAATACGACTTCCTTCACGCTATGTAGCACCAGGCAAAATTTTGAAATCTTTTCCGTCAGTTACTTTCAATCCGAGGGCCACCTGGATGCAGGGATCTTAAGTTGCACTACGGCTTATTTGGATTCAAAAAGTCGATCCCACCGCTGGGGGCTCTCCTTGTTAGTTTTAAAAGTAACAAACGGCACATTTTGAAATAACAGTAATATCGCAGTCCAGTAGCGCCGGACCCTGCAAACTTGAAAGACAACTCCAGCAAAGGCAAAGAAAATTTTACTGTAGCAAGTAAATTACTGTAGGCAACTGAACAACAACGAAATAATAACAATAATAGGTTCGCAGGAGAGCTTCTGTAAAGTTTGGAAGGTAGGAGACGAGGCACTGGTAAAGCTGTGAGGACAGGGCGTGAGTCGTGCTGGAGTGGCTCAGTTGGTAGAGCACTTGCCCGCGAAAGGCAAGGGTCCCGAGTTCGAGTCTCGGTGCGGCACCCATTTTCAATCTGCCAGGAAGTTTCAATAATAATAATAATAGATCCAGTCATATTAATATGACCAACTCCTATTTTCGAGGTCAACGTGTAATAACCCATAGACTCCAGGAGATAGCATTAGTAGGTGATGAATGGGGGTGGGGGGAGGAGGCTGGAAACAGTGAAGTCGTTGTCATAATGCATAAAAGGGGCGATTTATGTGACGTCCAACAGGGCATAATCGTTGGCTTTCTTCCCAAGGGTGGAAGCATTTCCGAAACGGCAAAATCTGTAATCTTTTCACATGCCACTGTATGTAAAGTAAACCGTGAGTGGCAAAATCTCGGTATTCTAATCCGGCTCCAAGGCAAGTGTGTTGGACTACGGGCAGTAGGCGACACAGGTGAACGATAGCTGCAGATGTGTGTGCTGGCGAGAAGACGTGCAACTTTTGTGCAGCTGACAGCCCAGGCGAACCGAGGGCTGCCACCAATGTTTCCTCAACAACTTATGGGCTTCCGCAGTGGGCACCTGGTCCCTGCACCCACGCTGACTGATCTTCATTGGCGTTGAAAGCTTGCATTTGCACGCCGGTACCACAACTGAAAGTCCACTGAGTGCTACAGGTGGCCTCTCCATATTCATCACATTTTGTGCTCCATCGGACAGATTGAAAGCAAACGCCCTGCAACCCTGAGGGAGTGTTATGGTGTGGGCAATGTTTTAGTGGCACTCCCTGGGTGATCTCGTTGTTCTGAAAGGCACAATGGATCAACCCTAGTACGCACCTATCCTTGGGGACCATATCCACCCCTAGATGCACGTGTAACATAGCTCGCAGTGTATGTGCGTGGTTCTGAAAGCTCTAGGATGAATTTACCGTATTGCCCTCACCACCAAATTTTCCGCCTTTAAACCCAATCGAGAATCTGAAAGGTCACCTCGATCGAGTAGTTTGTGCCACGGATCCTCAATCGATAGAATTCTATCGCAGCATGACAAGTACTGGTGTCGGAATGGCTTCTTATGACTGTCGTTACATCATTGACTCTATTCCTGTGCGTCTCGTGCTGCAGAAGGTGTTTATTCGGTATTTTAACACGTGGTCAGATTACTGCGACTGGACAGTGTAATAATACTAATAAATTTCGCGTATTTCAGCGCCCTCGTTTAAGTCTTTCAATTGGACGGCACTTTGAAGACATGCTTATCATTAACGTACTCCAGTTGTCCAACCGGGGAAAGGGAATCGGCAGTTTAACGTGGAATCCGCACCACATGTTGTTTCTACCGACTCCTCATATCATTGAGAGGTGAAGGCTGTATTAAAAGCAGACAGAAAAATTTATTTGTTCATCTGGGATTCGATCCCGAGATTCTCGATTTGCAGGCACGCGCTGTGCCGGTAGACCACCAGGTCCAACAGTTACGAGACGGTAATCGAACTGTATTGGCAGAGTATTTCGTCGTATTTTGCGTCACGTAAATGTGCTGTGGTGTAAGCCAAAGTACATTCACGCTAAGGGCATCAGTTCCGATCCCAGAAAAATGTGCAGCCAGAGCAGTATTGTAAGTAAAAATCAAACTCTTCCATTTTTCTTACCGAATTGCTATACATCTAGAAAACAAACCAAAATTGTGAAAACATTTCATACAAGATTACTGACAAATTTTTATGAGTAAAAATAAACGGGTATGGTAATATACATGGAGGTGAATGAAAAGTAGTGGCAGTTTGGCTATAATTCATGTCAGTCTTCTTTGACTAAAATACACTTGATCACATTTCCGTCTCGCGTCTCGATCACTTTCCACACCCACATGAAAGATGTCATACACTGTCAGTGCATCCATCTGTGATGATGTCTCGCTAGGACCGCCATATGGTGCCTTATCATTTGCTGTAAGACGTGCCACGAAATACTTCGTTCATTTGGGTGATCAGGCCATAATTGGGGGGACTCTACCGGATGAATACGGTGGATGTCCCAGTATGTCCCGCTGCCACGTATGCGGTGCTCCTGCACAGGGCTCGTCGTTTGGCGTCGTGTAAGTTGGTAGAATGCAGCGCTGGAAGGAAAGATTGTTGCGCGCTCCGACCACGTGCCCTTCCAGTCTGCACCCAAGCACCTTTTTCGTGTTTCCCAAACATACTATTTAGGCACTGGAGCTAGCCTCTCCAACTCAGAGAGAGTACACACTGCAACTGACTCAAACACGACTTGTGCTGATGACTTTACTACTTCAGCCCACCATCTGTCAGCAACAGAAAGTGTGCGTACCGAATGACTCACATCCGTCATGTTATGGCATTGTGCTACCACTTTTTATCCAACACATGCAAAGACGCATGTGTGACTACTTGTTGTCTCCCATCTTGGTAGTGGCCTAATTATTGTGAGGTTTTGAAGTGCATTATCTATAGGTGGTGTATCAAAAACAATCATCCGACCTGGGCCGTCTATATTTCTGGAACTAAGAAACATATACAATGAATACAATGAATTTTGTCCTTTGATGTATGAAAACTAAAAAAGTTATTTTCATCCTTTTCATTGGTGTTCAATATGCATCGTTGAGATGCACGGAACATGTCAATGCGGTGTTCAAATTGTACCAACACTGCAGCAAGCATGTCTGGAGTTACAGTTTCCACAGGTGCTGTTATGCGATGTCTCAGTTCATTTATTGCTGTTGGTAATGTAGGTACATAAAGAGTCTCTTACAAAACCATACATATATAATCACATATAGTCGGGTGCGGTGACCTTGGAGTCTAGTAGTCTAGGGGTGAGTGATTTAGTCCAGTGTGAACGATCCATCGTTCAGCAATCGTTTGATTTAGAAATTCCCACACTTCCAGATGCCACTGTCGCGGTGCCCCATCGCATTGGAAAATGAAGTCGTTCATGTGGGAAGAGAAAGTTTTCAGGCATATCGAGATATATGCTTACTGTAACAGTGTTTCCGGCAAAGAAATATGAATCATACACATTTTCCCTCTAAACTGTACAAAATACATTAAATTTAGGAGAGTCTATTTTATGTTGTACACCTTCATGTGGTTGTCCCGTACCTCATATTGTCACATTATGACAGTTCACTTCTCTGTGTAAATGGAGTGTTGCCTCGTCACTAAACACTGACTGTGGGAGAAAACGGCCATCCTCCACCTTGACAAGAGTGAAATTATGGAACTTCACACGATGTTATCGCCCTCACGAACAGCTCGCATTAGCTGAATTTAATATTGTTTGATGCATAAACGTCGACGCAGAGACGCCAGACGGACATCGGGGACGTGCTGAGCTCTCGAGCTGCACGGCGAACGGATTTCTGCGAACCCCTCGTGAAACTGTGGCGGATGCGTTTGACGTCTGTGTCAGGCATTCGGGGACGGCCCGGCGATTCGCCTTTCCGCAAACCTTCTCTTTCTCTTAATCGTTGATGCCATCATCTAATGCTCTGTGCTGTAGGAGGATCATCATCGTACCTTGTACGAAAGTCACGTCGAACACTTATTACTGCCCACACTGCGCAAAGTGCAGAACACAAAACGCTTCCTGTCGCCGCGACACCATTTTTACTAGGACTGAAATGGTCGGACAGTGCTGCTGCCAAGCGGTAACCATGTAAAGCCGTAGGGTTTGCTCTTTCCAGCAGTACGCTATTCACGTACATATGTCGAATAACATAATAGTTACTTTTTTTAAAAAAATCGGTTGATCCTTTTTGATACACCCTGCATATTTACACTCTAAACAGTACCACCAATAAATTATCCCAGAGTGAAGGAAATTGTTAGATGTGATGTACGTGTAAAGGCAAACAAATGATAACAATTGCTGTTAAATTGGGTGACTCATTCAGGAGAAAGTCATAACGCGTTGGTCCACCTCTGGCCCTTAAGGAAGCAGCTATTCGACTTGATTTTCATTGATAAAGTTGGTGGATGTCCTCCTGACGGATGTCGTACCATATTCAGTTCAATTGATTTGTTACATCGTCAAAATCTCGACCTGGTTGCAAGGAGAATCCCATATAGCTCCAAAATTGGGGAGAGAGGTGGAGATCTTGTTGGCCATTGTACTGTCACGTACGTACACACAGATGAAACTCTCAACATGTGTGATGCATAAAATATCGTCTACACTGAAAGCGTTCCCAGCAGAGGTTAACCCCTCGTAATGGCAAAAGGTGGTCATACCGCATATTGAAGTCCACTACCAGATGTCTGGATACTTTTGATCGGATAGTGTATTTCAGAATGTTAGCAGTGGCCAGAATTTGGGACATTCGGCTTTGAGCTTAAAGCTGGTGCGAGGTTGTTCAAGATACCTCTAAAAATAGAGACATCTGGCAGCATTAGAGTGAAATGTCCATCAAAGAAGCTGTGTTGCGCTCTCTACCTACAGTTGTTCTCGTGGGCGTCAGAGCCCCCGTACGCAAGAGGCCCCCTGGGTTTTATACTGCGGACACGGTAGTCGCGCCTTGTGAGCTCTCAGAAATTATGAAATGTATTCGAAATTTCTATTATGGTGGAACAACAACTGTACAATATACCGGAAACATGCACGATGTTCCGAAATTTCCGTTACAAACTCCTAGTGTAGATGGGGAATGAGTACACAATACTCGTATTCTGAATTGGAACCCATCTCCTGTAACGCACCGTTTCCTCGCTACAGCCGTCGGAAAACATGTTAGTAACGCGACCACTTGTACAAGTAAGTCATTAGCTGTGACCCAGTACATCGATAGTTCCACAATTCCACTCACTGAAAGGAAACTTGATAAGTGTAGATGGGGAATGAGTACACAATACTCGTATTCTGAATTGGAACCCATCTCCTGTAACTCACCGTTTCCTCGCTACAGCCGTCGGAAAACATGTTAGTAACGCGACCACTTGTACAAGTAAGTCATTAGCTGTGACCCAGTACATCGATAGTTCCACAATTCCACTCACTGAAAGGAAACTTGATAAGTTTTCAGAAACACTCTTCTTTACAATACGGCCTTTTGAAACTTAGGTGCGCTGCGTCTCTTTGTAGCACTGCAGTCACCCCTGCTGACGGTGAACGCACCATTATCTCAAAGTCGTTGCGCAGTTGTGGCGAAAAGCGTATGCCGTGAAGTTGGACGCTGCTGAGAACGAGCTTGATAAAGGCGACGAACTTCGCCATACAGTAGGATCATATCGGTGTATTCGGCAAAAGTGCACTCCGCAATATTTCTCTAATACTGAGAGACACTTGAGTGACGCACGAACCTTGTCAGAGTGGCAGGGCTGACGGTGAATGACATCCGAAGTAAGCATCTTCCCCCACCCCTTCCGCCATCCCACGATGGCTACCCTGTTGCATACCCACCTAGCAAACATGTATTCAAACGGCTGTAGCACGGAAAGTATACGTTTCCGTACGGGGGTTCAAATTAAAAATGTGGTCGCTTAGTTCTCTCTAAAAGTGCTAGAATTTCGGAAAACTCTGTATCTGTCCAGTAAACCGTACAGCTGGTGTCGTACCACATTCGAAATATCCGATTATATTTCAGGATTTGGGTGTTATGGCATTTTGCAGAAACATTACTGAATTTTGCTGTATATTGTTATCATTAAAGTGAACTACCGTTTCTGTCTCCATACCATAAATCATAAGTACCATTTATATCGTTTCAAGCACTATTCAGCTGCTAGGTTTTAGGAAAAAATAATTGTATCATTCTCAAAATATCGGACAGAAGCGATATAGTTCCTACAAAGAACGCTAGCGAAGATGAACAAGTGCTCATGGTTCCTGATGTATGCATTTAACAGCCTATGTGTACTGCACATTGTTTTCTTCTCTCGTTCCGTACCACCACACCTGAAAGTTTCCTGTCCTACATCTTAGCAACAACGATAACGGTACATACTGAGGTAACAGAAAGGTTCTCTGTTATAATTTTCCGGTACAAGGACATAATCTCAAATTTATGCATTTTTCCATCTGCATCATCTTAGAAAGGTTGTAACATCTTCGTGGGATCCCTCTATTTTTGTAGGCACCGGTATCTATAACTTTGACGCTCTGTAGCGTCGCTGGATGACGTTTTCAGAAGTAGATTCCTATGTAAAACTTCATCAGTTACGTCCCCTGAACAGCCCTGAGTAGTGTTAAGCATGATTTGTGAAACACCCTGTATAAAGAATGAATAACATCAGGGAATGGACTAGAATCCCGTCTCACTCACTTGTCACGTATTTCCTTTCTTTCATGTCCTTCAACTCGTACAGCTGCTGTCTCGTTTCTGGTGGAGTTCTAAGTAATGCTTCGCTCGCTATATTTTATTCCTGGTTGCATCTTAAATTCAAACTGTATATTCTGGTCAACATCGTCAAAAGTTTTTTCTGTATCGAAAGATGTTATAAATATAGGTGCTGTTCCCTCCAAATTGATTTTCCTCTAAATCAGCTTCTGTAAGATGCTCCATTCCTCTGCAAATAGTTTGTATCAGTATTTTCAGCTAGGAGTTATCATAGTGGTGGTTTGAAAATATTCGCACTGACCACGAGTTGCCTTATTTGGTATTGGTGCTATTACGCTTCTCGTTTAGTGTGAGGATTTAGCGGGTATTTCAGCCGGCGTACTCGTTCAGGAATGAAGCAGCAAATCCCGGCAGAGTGAGTCGTCGCCAGGTCCGCTAGAGCCCACTGGTAGCCAAGCCCTGCGCTACAGACAACTGACTGTGTGAGGGACCAGTAGCGACACCTAGCAGCGATGTGGTGAAAAGGAAATAGTATTGCTAAAAGTTTTATCCACGCCTTTTAGCAGTTAGAATGGAGATATGGCACGCAATTTAATAGAAAAAGAAAACAGCTATAGTAGCAGTCTCTCTCTCGCAATGCAACAATAGTACAACAACAATAGACCAACTGAATCTGTAGAGGTAGTAATAAAATTTATTTTCTGACCTGCAAGATACTTTCATATAAAGCTGAGCCTGAGAGGATGTCAGCTAACTACCGTCAGAAATATAATATGAAACATGTAGACCTGTCAGAAAAATCGTCAAGAAATTCGTTTTTTAAATGTTAAATGTTATCTGTTTAATTTAACATTCAGCTCACATAAAACCAGGATAATTATCCTCTTTCATACAAAGAAAGAGAGTACCTCATTAGTGACCTGTGTCATATCATAATCTCATTTTGACTCTTGAATAATTAAAAAAAATTGATATAATATTTTGCATTTCTTTTGACATTGAAAGAATTTATCCTGTTCCTGCACTGAGAATGTACTAAGTAAATATCTAATATATGTATCAGTATTATAGCCAAATTTATTTTTCTAATTACTGATTATTAAATACCAAAACAGCTTCCAATTTCTTGTAGTTATCTTAGCAGCATTTAGAACAAAAACGAAAATAAAACGTATTAGTTTTTTTTAGTAAGGATATTATTTCATTGTTGTAATCCTACAAATGTTCATGATACTATGCTGTTTCTTTTGACAGTGAGATATAATATGTAGAAAGTACCTGGAAAATATATGCAGATGCGGTCTGGTGAAGAAAGTGTGCGTATTAAAATTTAAAATAAGTGATTGCAGCAGCATAATGAGGTATATTTTATATTGTGGGAATGATCTCCACGTGGGATCCGAAGCACGGACCCCACGGGGGTGCCCGGCATGCGCCACATGCCAGGGCAGAGGTGGAGGCTAGTGTTCGGAAGTCTGAAAATTCCAGCGCCGGCCGGGGATTGAACCCCGGCCCGGCTGGGGCGAATAGCCCCAGCCGAGGCGCTGGAACGTTCCAGACCCCCTTACCACTAGACCACCGGGGACCCCGGCCGTTTCCTGCTCCATAGTCCAGCTAGTGGTCTTAGAGCACTTCCTGTTGTCTGGTAGTCCTGTCACACTTCCTGTTGTCGGCTGTGTTTACATCGGACGCTGAGTGGCATAGTGTAGCCGGCAACATTAGAACGCTGTGAGGGGGAAGTGTTTACCTCCGACTAGTAGCTGTCCCCCCTACCCAGGTGAAGTAGCTTTACAGTTACCAAAGACATTTGAAATCAGCCTTTGCGACTGTATGCAGTCGACGGTTGTTAATCGTTTGTTTCAACCTGTTCCCAAATGCCTCGAGAAAACCGAAGCAACTTCTTCACTAATCGAGGCGACTGTCATATCAAAACGACCCGCAGACATTCTATAATTAAAAGTCAACGCCTAGCTTACACCAGATAATTCTGTCTGTTTCATCAGTTGTTTTAACAGTGCACGAAATACCACAGCATATTATTAATCCGTTGCAAATAAATTTCTGTGTGTGCAGTTCAGGTCTGCGCCGTAGATTTTTCGTGAAAACGTCGGGATAAAATCGTAACATGTGTTTCATATTAATATGAAATTAAGTTATCAATATCTTTATTACAGTGGTCACACTCACAATTTTGGACTTTTCAGTGGCTGGGGTACGATATAGCCTTTGAGTACGTTATCGCGTTGCGCAATTTCTTCCTTTTTTTCCGACTCTGAGGGAGCTGTCGCCTTCTCTCAGCGCTGCCCTTTTTAGGCTTTTCTCGCGTTTTCTGTAATTTAGAGCATATTTACAAGTCCTGAGACGAACTCTCCCTTTGTGTCGTAGGTTTAAACTCAATATAGATTTTCGTTTATATTCCGGCGAATATTTTTATTTTCTGTTACTCCTAGCGGCGCTCCCTAAGCTGTTCATCGCAATGACTCACGAATGAGAATCCTAGCTTACAGCTACACCAGTTTACAACTTTACACAAAGATGATTCCTAACAATGACCCGCATATGCCAACACAGGCAATAAGCGACAACCACGTGGACTTAACCTTTGTTTGCGCACTGTCGGTCTCGTAATTAATAGTGATTCAAATCTGACGCCATTTTGTCATATAAGAAACTCCGACCAAGGAGAAACTAGACGTTTTCACGTCAGAATACCTTCCAGGAAGTTTTCGACTTTCGTAAAGCAGAAACGAGTTTCGACGCTGTGGAATGCTTCGAGAAGTAGTAGGTGACGAATTGTTTCGGGATTCCACTATCCATGCTGCAAACGATCATCGAGCAGAAAGATAATGTTGCTGATAATTGTTAAAAAGCGGGAGCAAGCAGACCGGCGAGGCGAGTTCCCGCCTCTTGCTGAAAGCTTATGGAATTGGCTTACTCAGTGCAGGGTAGCAAGGGTATTTGTCGGAGGTTATAGCTTAACGGAACGCTAAATCATTAACGGTTAGTCTGGGAACCGAAGTCACAGATACAAATAAGAAGTGACACGCTAAATCCAAAGACATAAGGTGGTTTATAAGAAATTTAGTTCACAAAATGCATCCATTCGTAACAGTTTGTTCAGTATTGAAAAAATGAATGAAGCTGAATTTATGTATTTTTGAAGATTTGTGCGTGCCTTCCGTTTCAAATACAAAAGGACATAACATGTAAGAAAACTGGGAATACAATAGAAAAAAAGTCGAAATTTTATTTAGATTTTTCCTGATTCCATCTGGAATAAAGGAGAGTTAAATAGAATTAATTGTTCTAACTTTTTCTTACATCCTTCGAATTGTGCAGACTCGATTGTAACTGGCCCTTGGGCTTCGAATTTTCTAGAGTCTGCATTAATGTCTGGAAAGTAAAAATAAATCTCCTCGTGCTACTATCCACTTTTCAGCGGATGCTGATTTGGTTGTCCTTCTTAGTATATCAATATGATTCTAGAGTCGTAATCCACGTACGCAACGCTGTTACGGTATAAACGTACGTTTATTTTTACCAAAGTTGCGTAAGAATGCGCTTTTGCTATGCATCCCCACTCCTTAAATCCGCCATCAGGAAAAAGAAAGTGAATACCCTTTCCTTTGTTTTTCACCCTTCATCGATGACAAGTGATAATGACTTGGCAGCAGAGACCTGTTTAGCTTGAGTGAGTGCTTAAACGAAAGGCATGGATGAATAAAAATACAAAAGAGATATATACGTAACGTCACGTAACCATGAAGAAAAGCAGACTTGGTTTATTTTACCATATCAGTTAATTCTTTTAAAACATCGTAAGTAGAATTACCAATTTCGGTCGCTTTCTACATCTAGGAACGTTCTTTATAATAGATAAGTCTCTGATATTCACTTACAGCATTGTTGTGTCTTTTCCCCTTGCATTTGTGAATTGTCTTCTCAGACTGCAGATTTCTGAGCAGCACTGGTGCCATTAGCCTAAATTTATGTTGGTCTACAGCGCTGAGGTTGATCCCTCACCTGTGGTCGACTGAGAGATCATTCCAAAGCCTGACAGGCAGCGAACGACTTTGCGAGGGGCCGATCGTAGGGCCTCCAGAGGAAGCTTCTTGGAACGCAAATTCTGGGCGTTCACAGAAGGTGAGTTTGCTGGTAGTTCGGAACTCCAATAATAGGCGAGTAATTGGGCCCCCTTAATAACATGGCTGCCAAGGAGGGGAAGGACGGCAGTGTGCACAAGGTGGGGGAGTCATTCCTGATTTGTAAAGAGTGTTCCGGATGCCATGAAGAGTACAGGGCGCAGCCAACAGCATGTGGTGGCCCCAGTCGGTGCCAATGGCGTGTGTCGCTTTGGATTGGTTTTGTTTAGCGGATATGGTTAAGCGAGTTTAAGGCGGAGCTCACAATCTGCACCATCATCGACAGAACTGACTGTGGTCCTTCGGTGCAGAGCCAAATGAAAGGTATGAACCATAGGCTAGGGTGGTTATCTTACTGTGTAGGCCTCAGAGTCCTTGACTTGTGCCATAGGGTAGTGGGTTTCTGGATTCCGCTTAATAGGTCAGGAGTCCACTACACGGGTAGTGGGGGCGGCTGGGGTGCATTTTTAGGTTAGAGGGTCTCAGGAAAACATAGAAATGGCGTCTGTCTAAAAGGGGGCAGGTAACACACAGTAAGGTGGTTGTAGAAACGATTGGTGTTGTAAATTATCGTAGCTGTGTTGGGAAAGAACCTGAGCTCCAGGCCCTAATAGAAAGCACTAAAGCTCAAACAGTTATAGGTACGGAAACCTGGCTAAAGCCGGAAATATGTTAAGCCGAATTTTTTTCAAACGACCTAACAACGTTCAGAAGGGATAGATTAAACATAGTTGGTGCTGGAGTATTTATTGCTGTCAGAAGTAGTTTACCTTGTAGTGAAACTGAAGTAGATAGTTCCTGTGAAATAGTTGGGTAGAGGCTGTACTTGTCAATCGGACTAAACTGGATCGTTTTACCGACCCCCGAGTGAGAGGATATAGTTGCTGAACAGTTCAAAGAAAACGTGAGTCTCATTTCAAATGGTACCCCACTCACACAATTATAGTCGGTGGTGATTTCAATGTATCCTCGATATGCTGGAAAATTTACACGTTTAAAGCCGGCGGCAGGCTTAAAACGTCACCTGAAATAGTACTGAATGCTTTCTAAAAAAAGTATTTTGAACTATTAGTTCGTGAGCCCACTCGAAGCATAAATGGTTACGAAAGCGTACTTGACCTCATAGCAGCAAATATTCCTGGATGAATAGGTAGTATCATGACGAATACAGGGATTAGCGACCACAAGTCAGTTGCCTGTACACTGAATACTGTAACACCTACAACCATCAAAAAGAAACTTAAAGTACATCTGTTTAAAAAAAGCTGACAATGCTCTTAACGATTTTTAAGGAAACAGCCTCCACTCCTTCCGATCTGATCATGTAAGCGTAGAAAAGATGTGGAATGATTTCAGAGAAATAGTATCGATTGCAATTGAGAGATATATATACCACATCAATTAATAAGTGATGGTACTGATCCCCCATGGACAAAACGGGTGAAATCGCTGTTGCAGAAGTAACGAAAAAGCATGCCAAATCTAAAAGAATCCAAAATCCGCAAGACTGGCAATGTTTTGCAGAAGTTCTAAATATAGCGGTTACTACAGTGCGAGATGCTCTTGATAATTTCCGCAACAAAACTCTGTTTCGAAATCTGGCGAAAAACCCAGAGATTCTGTTCATGCATAGAGTACACCAGTGTCAAGACGCAATCAGTACCTTCACTGCGCGAAAGTAACGGTGGAGTCACTGATGACAGTGTCACTAAAGTAGAGTTAAGAAACGTGGTTTTCCGAAACTCCTTCAGCAAAGAATACGAAGTAAGCATTCCCGAAGCCCAGTCAACAGAAAGTGCCAAAATGAGAAGCATATATCCTCGGTGTAGCAAAGCACCTTAAATCACTTATTAAAGGCAAGGTTTCCGTTCCAGATTGTATACCAGTCAAGTTCCTCTGAGTGTGCTGATACAATAGCTCCATGTTTAGTAATTATATACAACCACTCACAGAAAGATCCGTACCTAAAGACTGAAAAATTGCTCAGGTGACACCAATTTCTTAAAGTACTGCCTTTTGTGATGTTTAACAATATTGTTGGCAAGCGTACTTGTTATACAAATGGGCACGGCATAGGCTTACGGTCGTAAAATATATTTCAGCGTTAAACTGGAAATAGTTGTAGGATTTAATTTCTTGTACATTAGGTTTTTGTGTTGGAGAAGATTCTCATCAGTAATTTTAATAGTCTCAAAAATGTGAATGTTAGCAAGTAAATTAACTACGTTAAGGGATATGAAATTACCATCATCAGGAATGGAAAAGTTTTTAATTTTAGCTGTTAGTTAAAGGGAATTTTTGACAGTGTAGTTTTCTTCAAAGACATAATACTCTTTAAATGGTGTATGAGATTTTTTGCCGATTTCATAGAAGCGCCGTCTGTATAGTTAACACTGTGGACAGGAAGCGAAGGCGGCGTGCAGTCGGAGGCGATACTGGGTTCGTAGCGGTGGGCACCAATTGTCGGCTACGACGGGACTGCCCGGGAGGCACACTCACACTCACACTCACATTCGAGTGGCCGCACGTGACACGGTGGATGCAGCAGAAGGTCCATAGCAGCAGTGACCCTGTCGCGGATGCGTGCACCACCTGTTCTAGTGTCTCGTGTACACGAAGGACCTCTGCGGACCGAGCTGCAACTTTCTTAGCTCGCTGGACTGTGCAGTTACTGATTTACAGGGGTTATGCTCTATGCAGCCTGCCTGGCAGAGGTGTGTTGCAGGGTGGCATCAGAGCCTGACGGCTTCCGCGACTGGACAAATGAACTGGCGATAAAAAAAAAAAAATCATAGCAACAAACGAACAAAAAGTCATGTAGAGTAATGAAATTTCGGGAATACGTCTGTCTATGTAGGATATTTAAGTAATTAACATTGCAGCATCACAGGGCAACGTAAGCGCGAAATAAGCCGTTGCAAAAGTGACATGCTGGTAAGTTAATAACAGATGTAACGATCAGAATGTTGAATGCAAGCATTGAAACGGGCACGCATTGTGTTGTAATGGTTTGCGATGTCAGTTTTGTGTCGCAAATGCCGGTGGTTTGGGGGTCAGTGAAATGCATGCTACTGGGCGCCTTGGCTCGGGGCTGTCCCTGAAGTAATCGATTTTTATTTCGTTATGTCGTCGACTGCTGTTCGAATTGCTACTGCAGAAGAAATGTGATGTGCCAGAGACGTACGCCAGACACGACTGCCTTCCCTCTTGGTAGCGCCACGTGACCGGTCGGAGCTCGAGCTTTTTGCGACCGTACATTCTCGCGGTCACCGCTGCCAGTATACAGTGCTACATTTCTGCCAAGTCTCCTGCGAAATCGCTGGAGGAACATCCAGCTTCTCGTGGCCCTATTACACGACCTCGTTCAAACTCATTAAGATGATCGTAATGGCGTCTCTGTCTCCTCAAAGGCATTCTTGGCTAAGATCAAACCACCACGTCCAATCTAGAAGGTAACTAACGCTCACAACCGCCACGGCGTGTATTTACAGCAGACCTGATCTGCACCCTCACAGTGCCCCTACTAACACCATTCTTATGCGACTGGCGCGAAATTTAAATCGACACTATTTTTCAATTGTAGAAACACGCCTACCAACTTTCGTTTATCTCTCACAACTGCTTGTGGTGTTGCGATTTTTTCCGTCGCTGTATGTTCAAGAATTCTGCAGCAAATGGATGTTAACGATATTGGACTGTAATTTTGCAGGTCCGTCCTATTACTGTTCTTATACACTACTGGCCATTAAAATAGCTACAGATGATAAACGGGTATTCATTGGACAAATATATTATACTAGAACTGACATGTCGTTACATTTTCACGCAATTTGGGTCCATAGATCCAGAGAAATCAGTACCCAGAACAACCACCCCTGACCGTAATAACGGCCTTGATACGCCTGGGCATTGAGTCAAACAGAGCTTGGATGGCGTGTACAGGTACAGCTGCCCATGCAGCTTCAACACGATACCACAGCTCATCAAAAGTAGTGACTGGAGTATTGTGACGAGCCCGTTGCTCGGCTACCATTGACCAGGCCTTTTCAGTTGGTGAGAGATCTGGAGAATGTGCTGGCCAGGGCATCAGTCGAAAATTTTCTGTATCCAGAAAGGCCAGTAACATGTGGTCTTGCATTATCCTGCTGAAATGAAGGGTAGAGCCACGGGTCGTAGCACATCTGCAATGTAACGTCCACTGTTCAAAGTGCCGCCAATGCGGACAAGAGGTGACCGAGACGTGTAACCAATGGCTCCCCATACCGTCACGCGGGGTGATACAGCAGTATGGCGATGACGAATACACACTTTCGTGATGTTGTAAACAGAACCTGCATTCATCCGAAAAAATAGCGTTTTGCCATTCGTGCACCCAGGTTCGTCGTTGAGTACACCATCGCAGGCGCTCTTGTCTGTGATGCAGCGTCAAGAGTAACAGAGCTCATAGTCCATGCTGCTGCAAACGTCGTCAAACTGTTCGTGCAGATGGTTGTTGTTTTGGAAACGTCCCCACCTGTTGACTCAGGGATCGAGACGTGGCTGCACGGTCCGTTACAGCCATGCGGATAAGATGCCTGTCACCTAGACTGCTAGTGATACGAGGTCGTTGGCATCCTGCACGGCATTCCATATTCTGCTAACAGTCATTGGATCTCGACCAATGCGAGCAGCAATGTCGCGCTCCGATAAACCGCAATCGCGATAGGCTAGAATCCGACATTTATCAAAGTCGGAAACGTGATGGCACGCATTTCTCCTCCTTACACGAGGCATGACAACAACGTTTCACCAGACAACGCCGGTCAACTGCTGTTTGTGTATGAGAAATCGGTTGAAAACTTTCCTCATGCCAGCACGTTGTAGTTGTCGCCAGCGGCGCCAGTGTTGTGTGAATGCTCTGGAAAGCTAATTATTTGCTTATCACAGCATCTTCTTCCTGTCGGTTATATTTCGCGCATGTAGCAGGTCATCTTCGTAGTTTAGCAATCTTAATGGCCAGTAGTGTACATAGGAGTCACTTTTATCCAGTCATTTGGGACTTTGCGTTATGCGAGAGATTCACGATAAATGTAATCTAAGTAAGGGACCAATGCCGTAGAGTACTGTTTGTGAAACCGAATCGGTATTCGGAAAGGACCTGGCGACTTATTTGCTACCAAATGTTCCAGCTGCTTCTCTAGGCTAGGAATGTCCATTACCGTGCTGTCGACACGAGAGTTTAACGACTGCGTGTATCTACGATTCTGCTGCGTGAAATATTCCTAAAACATGAAATTTAAAACTTGGGCATTCCTTTTGTTGTTTTCTACTAGCACACCAGGCTGAAGCTTCGCTCCCCACTCAGCGGTTTTACGCAGGACCAGAATAGTCTCGCGATCTCTTCAAGATAATTTGTTGAGGTATGACGGTGGCAGCTTTATGCTCGAGCATCGATCTTTCCACAGAAGCACGAATCTCTACTAACCTTGAATTGTTGTTAGCGTGCTCTCTGTTGAACTGAGAGTGCAACAGTCTCTGCTTCATCATCATTTTCCGCAATGTATCTTCTCCATCCTTCATTCGCTTACTAGGCACATAGTTTTCCACAGCACGATTTAGAATATGTTTAAACTTGGCTTATAATTACTCTACACCCATCATACTGGAACTAAATAATGTCCATTCACTGTTTGAGATTCTAACAACCGCTTTTCTGCTCAACTACTCTCCTAGCTTTCTTGATTGATTTAATAACTTAAGTAACCATCGTCGCTACGGCGACGTCATTATCACTAACGCCTGTCTCTGTAGTGACACCCTCGGTGAGTCCAGGCATCTTTGTAGCTACATGCTCTAAAATACTTACATCAAAAAAAGTTTAGCATCACTTCCATTGGTTCTGGAAACTATTCAAATTTTTTGTACAGAGATCGATATAAACATCGTTTCCGCCCTTTTTATTGCTCATAAAAATGGCACATGGCATGTTGTACCACCGTATAGCGAGACCTTCAGAGTCGGTTGCCCAGATTGGTGTACACACCGGAACCTGTAATACCCACTACCACGTCCTCTTGAATTAATGCACGCCTGTATTCGTCGTGGAATACTATCCACAAGTTCATCAAGGCAGATTGTCCCATTCCTAAAGCTGATTCGGCGTAGATCACTCAGTGTGGTTGGAGGGTCACGTCGGCCATAAACAGCCCTCTTCATTCTGTCCCAGGTATGTTCGATAGGGTACATGTCTGGAGAAAAATGGTTCAAATGGCTCTGAGCACTATGAACATTGACTTACGAGGTCATGAGTCGCCTAGAACTTAGAACTAATTAAACCTAACTAGCCTAAGGACATCACACACATCCATGCCCATGGCAGCATTCGAACCTGAGACCGTAGCTGTCGCCCTGCTCCAGACTGTAGCGCCTAGAACCGCTCTGCCACTCCGGCCGGCACATGTCTGGAGAATATGCTGGCCACACTAGTCGGGCGATGTCGTTATCCTGAAGGAAGTCAGCCACAAGATGTGCACGATGGGGCCGCGAATTGTCGTCCATGAAGACGAATGCCTTGGCAATATACTGTATACTGCCGATCTCGTTGCACTAAAAACGAAATTAAAAAAGCGGTCGGAGGATGGCATTCACGTATTGTACAGCCGTTGCGGCGCCTTCCATGACCACGAGAGAGTACATCGGTCCCACATAATGGCACCCCAAAACAGCAGGGAACCTCTATGTTGCTGCACTCGCTCGACAGTGTATTTAAAGCTTTCAGACTGACCGGGTTGCCTCCAAGCACGTCTCCGACGATTGTCTGGTTGAAGGTATATATGAGACTCATCGGTGCAGAGAACGTGATGCCAATGCTGAGAGGTCCATCCGGCATGTTGTTGGGCCCATCGGTACCGCGCTGCACTGTGTCGTAGTTGCGAAGATGCATCTCGCCACGGACGTCGGGAGTGAAGACGTGCATCGTGCAGGTTACTGTGCACTGTTTGAGTCTTAACACGACGTCCTGTGGCTGCACGAAAGGCATTATTCAACATGTTGGCTTTGCTGTCGGGGTACCTCCGAGCCATAATCCGCAGGCAGCGGTCATCGATTGCCGTAGTCGCCCCCGGGCATCCTGAGCGAGACATGTCATCGACATCGCTTTCGTTTACTCCGACTCGCCTTGACACTTCACTTGTTGAGAGCCCTTCCTGGCACAAACGAACAATGCGGACCGCTGTATTGACGGTGTAGGCACGGTTGAACTACAGACAACACGAGCCGTGTACCTCCTTCGTGGTGGAATGACTGGAACGGATCGGCTGTCGGACCCCGTCTGTCTAATAGGCGCTGCTCATACACGGTTGCTCACATCTGTGGTCGGGCTTAGTGACATCTTTAAAAAGTCAAAGGGACTGTGTATCTGATACGATATCCACAGCCAAAGTTTATCTTCCCGAGTTCTGGTAACCGGGGTCACGCAATTTTTTTTTTTATGTGTGTATTTCCATTGTATGTGCTCTCTCGAACTAGGTGCTCAAGACAGTTTTCGAAAAAACATGTTCAACAGTACTCTGCAAGGCTACTTATGTGGAAACCTTGTAATGAATCCATCGGTGTCCTTGTCTATGCTCGGAACTAATACTGCACGATTTGGGTACTTCCGCACTACTGGGCGTAGACTTTCTTTGAATAACTCTGTCTCGACGGAATCGGGAGGCCGTTAATAACATCCAACAATTACCTTCTTTTCACCTAAACCTGTTGTGCGTTACCAGATAACTTCACAGCCACACTGAAATCCGACTTGAGTAGAAACAACATTTTTGTCACCCTCGGTAAACGCTTCCCCATCAGTGGCGTTTAACATGTCTTTTCGTTACACGTTCCACGAATCGCTAAACATTTCAGAGCTTTATACTTGGAGTTTCAGACAGGTCTCGGTCCCGAGAATAATTTGTGTGTGACGAATTTCAGAGAGGGCAGTAAAGGCGAAATATTAGGAATATGCGATGTCTGTTCTTTGTGACATGTTTGAATAAACGGACAGCACGCTTTCATATAACTGATTCGCCTCTACGAGCAATGAATCAGGTAGCAGCGGACCCCGGGTTCGAGTTCCAGGGTTGCATACATTTTTTCTCATTGCCGCTGATTCCGCGCAAGGTCTCAGTGCAGCTTACCTTAATAGTTCCTTCCGTTTCCTTTCTCCTCGCTTCAGTCTACATGAAAAGGCAAAATAGCCGGCGGCGAAGATGAGCCGGAAGACACAGATGACCTCCTTATACAGGTTGCACGAGAAATATTAGGCATTGACATAGGTAAGGTAGACACTGGGTGGTACGTGGATTATAAGGTGCTTCGAAATCTCATCCAATAATTGTCAAATTTGTCTCACACCGAAAAAGGACGCAGATCTTCAGCCACGAGAAAAAATAGTTAGCAAGGGCAGGGCTTACTATAAGACAAGATCTTACACTCCTATAAATTGAAATAAGAACACCGTGAATTCATTGTCCCAGGAAGGGGAAACTTTATTGACACATTTCTGGGGTCAGTTACATCACATGATCACACTGACAGAACCACAGGCACATAGACACAGGCAACAGAGCATGCACAATGTCGGCACTAGTACAGTGTATATCCACCTTTCGCAGCAATGCAGGCTGCTATTCTCCCATGGAGACGATCGTAGAGATGCTGGATGTAGTCCTGTGGAACGGCTTGCCATGCCATTTCCACCTGGCGCCTCAGTTGGACCAGCTGGACGTGCAGACTGCGTGAGACGACGCTTCATCCAGTCCCAAACATGCTCAATGGGGGACAGATCCAGAGATCTTGCTGGCCAGGGTACTTGATTTACACCTTCTAGAGCACGTTGGGTGGCACGGGATACATGCGGACGTGCATTGTCCTGTTGGAACAGCAAGTTCCCTTGCCGGTCTAGGAATGGTAGAACGATGGGTTCGATGACGGTTTGGATGTACCATGCACTAGTCAGTGTCCCCTCGACGATCACCAGAGGTGTACGGCGAGTGTAGGAGATCGCTCCCCACACCATGATGCTGGGTGTTGGCCCTGTGTGCCTCGGTCGTATGCAGACCTGATTATGGCGCTCACCTGCACGGCGCCAAACACGCATACGACCATCATTGGCACCAAGGCAGAAGCGACTCTCATCGCTGAAGACGACACGTCTCCATTCGTCCCTCCATTCACGCCTGTCGCGACACCACTGGAGGCGGGCTGCACGATGTTGGGGCGTGAGCGGAAGACGGCCTAACGGTGTGCGGGACCGTAGCCCAGCTTCATGGAGACGGTTGCGAATGGTCCTCGCCGATACCCCAGGAGCAACAGTGTCCCTAATTTGCTGGGAAGTGGCGGTGCGGTCCCCTACGGCACTACGTAGGATCCTACGGTCTTGGAGTGCATCCGTGCGTCGCTGCGGTCCGGTCCCAGGTCGACGGGCACGTGCTCCTTCCGCCGACCACTGGCGACAACATCGATGTACTGTGGAGAACTCACGCCCCACGTGTTGAGCAATTTGGCGGTACGTCCACCCACCCAGCCTCCCACATGCCCACTACACGCCCTCGCTCAAAGTCCGTCAACTGCACATAAGGTTCACGTCCACGCTATCGCGGCATGCTACCAGTGTTAAAGACTGCGATGGAGCTCCGTATCCCACGGCAAACTGACTGACACTGAAGGCGGCGGTGCACAAATGCTGCGCAGCTAGCGCCATTCGATGGCCAACACCGCGGTTCCTGGTGTGTCCACTGTGCCGTGCGTGTCATCATTGCTTGTGCAGCCCTCTTGCTGTGTCCGGAGCAAGTATGGTGGGTCTGACACACCGGTGTCAATGTGTTTTTTTTCCATTTCCAGGAGTGTACAAAGGACCATCTAAGGATTTAAAACAGCGCCACACCCCATTTCGGCCTTCAGAATGTATGTACTCTGGGCGGCAGCATAATTAAGACCGACGCCCCCCCCCCCCCCCCTGAAAAGAATGCATTTAGAAACGTGTCAGAACTGAACAGCATTAAGAGAAACTATGCGAGCCAAAGCGAAAACCTAGCACCTCTCACCTTAATTTAATACTAATCTTTTGCAACATCTCTCCTTCTCTGAATGCTATCTTGAAATTGCATCTACTCTCCAACTATCTCTGTTTCTGTGCCTTTACCTATTGTTCTTGTAACTGTAACTCCGTAATTATCTTCCTGCTAGTGTCTTCGACTGTTACCGTTAACTGTAGCATTACTTGATCTGAAACTATTTGCCTGAAATTCTTTACATTGTATGCTATAGCATACAACTGTAGCTATTGTTATTTTCCTGGTTACCTTACTCGCTCACCTACTCGGTTTAAACTGCCGAGAGAAATATCGCAATCACTATTATTGTAGTAATTCCTAACTTGTTGGCATTCTTCGTTAATTTTATAGCGAACTGCTTTTCGTCCCCTGACACATCGTATCTTTTCTCGACGGCACCCCTTCACAACGAATACTCTCCGCTCCTCTCTACTCCGTACTGTAACTGGGTTTTCTCTGTTTGCGATGGTCATCTGTCAGGATGAGCACTACTGCAAAGGGCATTTGATTCTAAAGCATTATGTCAGGGTGAAAAACACTAAATAAATTACTTTTTCTCTCTTAACAACATTTTTGCAGGGTGGGTTCATCCTTGGCTCAGGTATGAGGTAGAATGAAACAGCAGTTTTACATAAGATAACTTTTATTGAAAGTTTTGTACAAGGGTTTCTGGCTGGGATACTGGCAACTGTGTCGTTTGCGAAGCCTTCTGCTTGCGTGAGCGGCGGCGTCTGATTACGCACGGCGGTGTGTATCTCGTGTCGCCGTTTCGCCCAGTTGACTGGAGACGGGCATCGCGAGGTGGTCCGTTTAATTATTGAGGAAGAAGTCGTGAATCGGACGGTGACGACTCGGATGTGACTGCTGATGTGCGCTGTCTCCTTCCCGTCCTCACGAGTCACTCGGGTACATAAAAATCTGGCCTCAAATACCTACTGTCTTCTGGCGCCGAGGCTGCTGCTTGCTATTCCATTACAGCGGCGGACTCGGTGCTTCTGTGTACGATGTAGTATCTTCCTGCATGACGGTCTTGAGCACCGACTGTACCGGAACTGAACTGAAAGCTACTCCTGTCGGGCCCACTGCGTCTCGCGTACTTATTCACTTCACTGGAGGTGAACAACATCACTGTCGTTGCCTCTTCTGTCACGTCGAAAAGCTTCGCGAAGAATCTTCTTAACGTCGGTCATTGGCTCTCGGAATGTAGGCGAGGGCCTTTGATCACGTGTGACAATTGAGAAACACGTGAGCCGGACGGGCGATGCCCTGACGGCTGAATCGACAGCTTCTGCTTACGTGGGGGAGGACGATAGCTTCTCCTGAATGTGCTGACTTCGCGGTCATTGCCTCTTCTGCTCTGCCCATTGTTTGCCAGAGTGTAACTCTTCTAAGCTAAACGAAGTTTCTCATTAATTTTAAATTTCTACTTCACTTTGATTTCACTAATTTATTTCCCTATCTTAAGTACCACTCAACAGTATTTGCGCCGATCTCCGTGCACTGTTTTAGGAAAGTGTAATGCCGTCACTACACGGACGGTGTTGTGAACGTCAGTCTTGAGCGTGCCAAGTTGAAAGTGCTGCCGAACGCTCTGACTTGTGCATACAGCATGTGCCTGTCAACGTGGTACACGCGACCGCAGCGGCAGCATCTGGGTCACACATCACCCGGTTGTCCGCCCCGGTAGCTGAGTGGTCAGCGTGACAGACGGGTTCGATTCCTGGCTGGGTTGGAGATTTTCTCTGCTCAGGGACTGGGTGTCGTGTTGTCCTAATCGTCATCATTTCATCTCCAACTACGCGCATGTCACCGAAGTGGCGTCAAGTCGAAAGACCTGCACCAGGCGAGCGGTCGGGAGGCCCTCGTCACACGTTTCTCTCTATCACCCACTTTACAAAATGCATGGGCGTAAAATTCTTAAGCTAGCGCTATTAAAACGCGCCTTTCCTCTCTTGTCCACGTGAGAGTCACGTTGTTCTGCGTATAGTGTCCACGGACATGTTATAAGGCAGAAAGAGAAGCTCCGTAACAAATAGCGCGATTCAAAGTCTTACTTTATATTTGTTCCTATTCAGCAGCAGAATCTTCACAACATGTGAAATAAAAAAAACTTATTTTACACTTTCTTGTTGTATCTTACTGCATGTAGTGCAATCTGTCTTGTAGATTAAACCATTCGAACAAACTCCATCCTCAGATGGAACGTACATATGTAACATCGAATATTAGAGAATATACTTTTATTGCACTGAAAAGAAAGTATCAGATCCTAACAGAAAAAGCGAAGACTAGTAATAAAAATATTCGGATCCACTGAGGCGCAAACAAGAATCACATTACCAGCTACCTCATCATTTCGCTCTACCGACTGTGACTGTCGAATGGCCATACATTGAATCTGACCTACTGAAAGTTTTAATGGTAGATACGTTATTAACTGACACTGAAATATTACAGATTGTATCAACGACAATGCGTTTCTTATGGATCCTCACTGTACCCGTTTACAGTCTGTCCCCACTCTGGCTACCCAGCCACGTCACGGGGCGCCTCCATAGGCTGTCTCACGACGCAGTACCGCCCTGCCGCGGCGCGCGCTTTAAGTCGGCGGCGACGCCGTCTGCATACACGGCCCGGCAGCGTTAATTTTTAGACGAGTGTTTTAGTACCGTAAAGAATACAAAAGACGATAGCTTCTTCCGAAACATAACGCTATAGAGTAAATAATATTAACATATGAACGTAAGTCGGGATTTTACTACAAACATGGAACCGAATGCCTGTTCATGTGAATGTACGTTCCTCTACTTCTACCCCATAAAGCGCAATGAATCTGTAGAATTTAAGAATTATTGTCACTTTGTGTTTCTAGTAAAGGATAGAAGTTTTCTTTGAAGGATTGCGTTGAAACTTAACAGGTCTTGCAACACAATGAGTGTTTAAAAAGTAACAAGAAATTTACAATTTCTTGTGTTGTACTAGTCCGATTTGCACTACATTTTTTGTCACTGCCTTCGTAAACGTACGTGAAAAGTATGTGGACAATGTTATACGCATTGGCTATTTGCTCTATTGTCAGCTGTCAAAAAGGATACATGTGTTTTGGTAGCATCAACGATTATTTGTTTTGTGTAAAAACAGATTAGAGAATCTTTCTTACATTTTGTTTTAAGAATAAAGAGTATGGAATTTTAAAAAAAGTTAAATATTCCTTTTGGCTAGCCTGTTACGAGTAAAATTGGATTTTTTTGTTTCACGGCAATTTGTAGTTTCCGTAATGTCGGCACTATTTTTAGATTGATGTAAAAGTCCTCCATCGTTTGTGGAAGGATCGATTTTATGAAATTGTCTATGACGACGGGTTTCCTCCCAAAATTACTAGTTTTCCTTCGTGGCGATCCCTGTAAACCACGCGGTTCATTTTTGCGTTCGTTCCTTAGGCGTGGCAGACGTTTGCATAAATTGGAGCCCTTTTCTTGGAACGGGTAACAGTTCTTTTCGTGTCACCTCCTTAACACACGCTGTAACATAACAGACGATCGAACGCTCGTTACATCTACATCTACATCCGTACTCCGCAAGCCACCTGACGGTGTGTGGCGGAGGGTACCTTGAGTATCTCTATCAGTTGTCCCTTCTATTCCAGTCTCGTATTGTTCGTGGAAAGAAGGATTGTCGGTATGCCTCTGTGTGGCCTCTAATCTCTCTGATTTTATCCTCATGTCTCTTCGCGAGACATACGTAGGAGGGAGCAATATACTGCTTGACTCCTCGGTGAAGGTATGTTCTAGAAACTTCAACAGAAGCCCATACAGAGCTACGGAACGTCTCTCCTGCAGAGTCTTCGAGTTTATCTGTCATCTCTGTAACGCTTTCGCGATTACTAAATCGTCCTGTAACGAAGCGCGCGGCTCTCCGTTGGATCTTCTCTATCTCTTCTATCAACCCTATCTGGTGTGGATCCCACACTGCTGAGCAGTATTGAAGCAGTGGGCGAACAAGGGTACTGCAACCTACTTCCTTTGTTGTCGGATTGCATTTCCTTAGGATTCTTCCAATGAATCTCAGTCTGGCATCTGCTTTACCGACGATCAACTTCATATGATCATTCCATTTTAAATCACTCCTAATGCGTTCTCCCAGTTGCTGACCTGCTATATTGTAGCTAAATGATAAGGGATCTATCTTTCTATGTATTCGCAGCACATTACACTTGTCCACATTGAGATTCAATTGCCATTCCCTGCACCATGCGTTAATTCGTTGCAGATCCTCCTGCATTTCGGTACAATTTTCCATTGTTACAACCTCTGGATAGACTACAGCGTCATCCGCAAAAAGCCTCAGTGATCTTCCGATGATATCCACAAGGTCATTTATGTATATTGTGAATAGCAACAGTCCTATGACACTCCCCTGCGGCACACCTGAAATCACTCTTACTTCGGAAGACTTCTCTCCATTGAGAATGACATTCTGCGTTCTGTCATGTAGGAACTCTTCAATCCAATCACACAATTGGTCTGATAGTCCGTATGCTCTTACTTTGTTCATTAAACGATTGTGGGGAACTGTATCGAAAGCCTTGCGGAAGTCAAGAAACACGGCATCTACCTGTGAACCCGTGTCTATGCCCTTCTGAGTCTCATGGACGAATAGCGAGAGCTGGGTATCACACGACCGTCTTTTCCGAAACCCGTGCTGATTCCTACAGAGTAGATTTCTAGTCTCCAGAAAAGTCATTATACTCGAACATAATACGTGTTCCAAAATTCTACAACTGATTGACGTTAGAGATATAGGTCTATAGTTCTGCACATTTGTTTGAAGTCCCTTCTTGAAAACGTGGATGACCTGTGCCCTTTTCCAATCGTTCGGAACGCTACACCGCTGCAAGAAGGGGGGCAAGTTCCTTCGCGTACTCTGTGTAAAATCGAACTGGTATCCCATAAGGTCCAGCGGCCTTTCCTCTTTTGAGCGATTTTAATTGTTTCTCTATCCCTCTGCCGTCTCTTGCGACATCTACTATTTTGTCATATGTGCGACAGTGTAGAGAAGGAACTACGGTGCAGTCTTCCTCTGTGAATTAGCCATTTAGTAGTTCGGCCTTCAGTCTGTTTCAGTACCATTTTGGTCGCAGAGTGTCTGAACATTTCGTTTTGCTCCACCTACTGCTTTGACATAAGACCAAAATTTCTTACGGTTTTCTGCCAATCAGTACATAGAACTTTACTTTCGAATTCATTGAAAGCCTCTCGCATAGCCCTCCTCACATTACATTTCGCTTCGCGTAATTTTTGTTTGTCTGCAAGGCTTTGGCTATGTTCATGTTTGCTGAGAAGTTCCCTTTGCTTCCGCAGCAGTTTTCCAACTCGGTTGTTGTACCACGGTGGCTCTTTTCCATTTCTTACGATCTTGCTTGGCACATACTCATCTAACGCATATTGTACGATGGTTTTGAACTTTGTCCACTGATCCTCAACACTATCTGTACTTGAGACAAAACTTTTGTGTTGAGCAGTCAGGTACTCTGTAATCTGCTTTTTGTCACTTTTGCTAAACAGAAAAATCTTCCTACCTTCTTTAATATTTCTACTTACGGCTGAAATCAGTGATGCAGTAACCGCTTTATGATCGCTGATTCCGTGTTCTGCGTTAACTGTTTCGGGTCTGTTTGTCGCCAGAAGGTCCAATATGTTATCGCCACGAGTCGGTTCTCTGTTTAACTGCTCAAGGTAGTTTTTCAGATAAAGGACTTTAAGAAAATTTCACTGGATTCTTTGTCCCTGCCACCCGTTATAAACGTTTGAGTCTCCCAGTCTAACGGGTGATCAAAAAGTAAGTATAAATTGGAAAATGTGATAAACCATGGAATAATGTAGATAGAGAGGTAAAAATTGAGACACATGCTTGGAATGACATGGGGATTTATTAGAAAAAACAAATTCACAAAATGTCTGACAGATCTCTTATGAGCGCCGTTTGGTGATGATCGTGTGATCAGCCGCCACTTTCGTCACGCTTGGCCTCCTAGGTCCCCAGACCTCAGTCCGTGCTATTATTGGCTTTGGGGTTACCTGAAGTCGCAAGTGTATCGTGATCGAGCGACATCTCTAGGGATGCTGAAAGACAACATCCAACGCCAATGCCTCACCACATACTCCGGACATGCTTTACAGTGCTTTTCACAACATTATTCCTCGATTACAATTACTGTTGAGGAATGATGGTGGACATATTGAGCATTTCCTGTAAAGAACATAATTTTTGCTTTGTCATGCTATTCTGATCTGATGAATCGCCACCTGTCGGACATTTTTTGAGCTTTTGTATTTTTTTTCTTTTTTTTTTTTTTGTTCTAATCAAATCCCATGTCATTCCAAGCATGTGTGTCAATTTGTACCTCCCTATCTACATTATTCCGTGATTTATTCAGTTTTCAAATTTATACTGACTTCTTGGTCACCTGGTGTATCTGGCAAATTAAAATCTCCACCCAGAACTAGAACATGGTGGGGAAATGTACTCCGCAAATAGCTCCTCTTCGTCTTCTGCAATTTTCTTGAAATGCAACGCTGTTATCCAGCACTTCCAGATACCGAAGTATGTCAGTGACTGATGCTGGCAACAAGGATCTCACGAACAGAAACGACGTATTGTACACCACTGCACGCCGATCTACGCCGCTAGACAGGTAATAGGCAACTGATTTTGGGTGCCCCTGTAGGCCAGTGGCAGGGTTCTACCGGAAAAGGCCGCTTCCCCCACCAAAAGCGCTGCTCGCTCTTGAGTTTACAGACAGACTATACATTGAAACCAACACCAACTGAAAGCCAGTATGGTGTATGGCGAGTCTGTACTGAAGAAAGATGGCGTGCATATGGCGTACAAGGCGTTCTTCCATCTCTTTGGTCAATGTTCGAACACACTTTCAGAATATCTGTCTTGCTTGATATTGCGCTGCACGTTTGGAAAGACTCCCCAGCGTGCGTTTTCCATGCTATGACGATATAAACTCGGCATTCTCAAAGCTCTACGTTCGAATGAACAGTCCGGGTGCCGATGGCATAACCGACACGTGCCCTTAGCGCCAGGATTTCACCCAGAACAAGTCCGGCCCAAAGGGCCTCCCCTAAACAGCCGCCAGTTCCGCAAACTGGAAGCTGTATCAAAGTTGTTACCGTATCGTCACAGTCCAACACATGTTAGACTGTGTTGAAATTCAAGTTTTTCTGGATATTAATATAATATGAATGTGCTTGAAGGTCTCTCGGGCATGCAGCTGTAGGCAGTATCTATCTTACCCCTGGTGAGACAAGACTCTACATCCTTACATTTGTCCTCTATCCATCCCTGCTTAGCCATTTTGCACTTCCTGTCGATTTCATTTTTGAGACGTTTGTATTCCTTTTTGCCTGCTTCACTTACTGTATTTTCATATTTTCTCCTTTCTTCAGTTAGATTCAATATCTCTTCTGTTACCCAAGGATTTCTACTAGCCCTCGTCTTTTTACCTACTTGATCCTCTGCTGCCTTCACTATTTCATCTCTGAAAGCTACCCATTCTTCTTCTACTGTATTTCTTTCCCCCATTCCTGTCATTTGTTCCCTTATGGTCTCCTTGAAGCTCTGTACATCCACTGGTTCTTTCAGTTTATCCAGGTCCCATCTCCTTAAATTCCCACCTTTTTGCAGTTTCTACAGGTCATAACCAATAGATTGTGGTCAGAGTCCACATTTGCCCCTGGAAATGTCTTACAATTTAAAACCTGGTTCCTTAATCTCTGCCTTACCATTATATAATCTATCTGATACTAAAAGGTATCTCCAGGGTTCTTCCATGTATACAACCTCCTTTCATGATTCTGAAACCAAGTGTTAGCTACAATGAAGTTGTGCTGTGTGCAAAATTCTACCAGGCAGCTTCCTCTTTCATTTCTTAACCCCAATCCATATTCACCTACTACGTTTCCTTCTCTTCCTTTTCCCACTATCGTGTTCCAGTCACGGCGTAGCGTGCCATCATCATCAGATTACTCCTGTTGACAGACGTCCTATGCCGCCGGGCGGTGTGGTATATATACCTGTCGCCTCTCCCCTCCAACGACTCCGCGTATGGACCGAGGGATGTGCAGGCTGCGGTGGTCTTTCAAATTTCAACGCTTTTTTCATCAAAAGTGCAACAATGCTATTTGCTATTAAAGGTTTGAAAGCTACTGGAGTATGGCCCACGGACCAGTCCGTATTCACCGATGCAGGAAGACAAAACTGACATCGGACTTGAGATGCCGTCAGATAAAGAGGTTATCGTATCTGGAGCTGAACGATTTGAGTTGCCTTCACCTAGCACACCAGGTAAAAAAGACGACTCCAACAGATTGGGTGATCAAGCTGGCAGGTTTCAGCGAATTGTAACTATGAACTGCCTCCCAAGAATGACGAAGTTACTGAGGCTAATTGTTCTAGTCCTGCAACTGCTAGATCGTACATTTATGGATGCACTTAAGACTCACTACAGCGAGAATATTTGGCAGTGGATGCTCCATGAAAGCAAACTTGTTGGATCCTATGATATAGTGTGTTTCTTTGGCAAGGGAAGGAAATACAGTAGAAGGATGAAGTAGTGAAGGCAGCAGAGGATCAAATAGGTAAAAAGATGAGGGCTATTAGAAATCCTTGGATAACAGAAGAGATATTGAATTTAATTGATGAAAGGAGAAAATATAAAAATGCAATAAATGAAGCAGCCAACAAGGTACACAGACGTCTCAAAAATGAAATCGACAGGAAGCGCAAAATGGCTAAGCAGGCATGGCTAGAGGACAAATGAAGGATGTAGAAGCTTATCTCACTAGGGGGTCTTTGGCAAAGTTCTTTTCCTCTTTTTTCTTTAATAATGGCTTCTAACTCTTTTTTGTACAGCAAATCAGTTGAAACAATGGTCTTTCCCCTCATCCGTTCTTGGGAATACGAACATCAGGGCAAAATAAGAACCTCCTGCACTCAGCAAACAGATGACCATTACTAGAGACCCACACTCAGCAGCTGTCACAGAACAAATTTGGCGTTTACCTCTGCTTGCAGTATCAGTCTGAACTACACTAAGGCCTGTTTTCTCAACGTTCCATACACGATCTTCTGGATATTTATGTTTCCAAAATTCAGCTTATAGCAAGTCGTAGAATGAGTTAACTCTCTCATGCGAAAAGCGTTTTGCTCGAGCATATGATGTTCCAGTTGGCTTTCTAATTGAAAGCTTATCTTGATGACATCAAAGAAAATGGTCAAGACAAGGCCTTCCAGCAATTTCATTTCTGAAGTTTGTTGCAATTCCATTCCCAACTGCAAGTTGGTAGGCCATTTTTCTAACATCCATACTAGTAAAAGCATAGAATTTGGCCTCCATATAGTGTATGTAAACCACTAGTTCTCTTTCTAGGGCAGCTGGTTTTCTTCCAAACTTTTTAGTTTCAACGTCTGTCAGGTATTAGCCTCATACACATACTGGCACAGAGTTGTTTTTGGGACAGCGCAATGTTTGCTTTTTTAACTCCCATGATTTTTACTACAACAGCATACACTGCCTCTCGCATTTTGTTTTTATCCCACACCTGCCTTTTACGGGTTCATTTAGGTGCCAGATTAGTCCTAGGCATCTGAAAACAGAAATAAAAACATTTTACGGTCTGCTTATAATATGGACCCTGGGGTCCACATTACAGTCACATACACCTTGTAAACTAGTGTAGACAGCTTAAAAATGCAATAATACCATACTTTTAATCTATTTGAAACTGTTGCCAATACTTAGTAGGTTGCATCTAAGTATTAACCAATAATGGTATGTTAATACATCACTAGAGTTCAGCTAAATATTATTAAGATATTAAGGGGGGGGGGGGGGGTGCATATTACCACCACTTACTCTACATGGTAATGCAAAGCAGGTGAAACATTTGGATAAAGGTGTACTTGCATTCACGTTGCTTGTAACAGCAAATCTGTTTGACGGGCTCATTGTCATTGTGAAAGAAAAAGTAACAAGTAAAATGAGAACATCCACCATCAGCACGAATCCAGTATTTTGATGAATAAGGACTCAACTAGAAAGGTAGGCAGAGGTTGGAAAGTACCAGCCACAAAATCACTTGAAGTTTACCTTGTGGAAGAAAATATTATCCACTGTAACTCCAAATTAGTGTGCACTGACTGTAAAGTGAGAATTCATAGATATTACTATGCATGTATTGATTACAGCATTAAGTTAAATACGTGCAAGCATATACATAATGTTTATGAAGTAGAGAGTATAGAAGAAAAACCGTTTGAAATTTCTGAATTACCAGATGTACTACTTATGAATGTTGGAGAGGAAAATTCTGAAGCCAGTTTGTTCCTGTGACACAGAGGTACTGGCAGAAATTGTTTCTGGTATTTCAGTTACTGAAGTTTAGCTGGCCAACAAAATGGTAACTTCACTGAAGGCTAGTGTAGGTGCTGTTCATGCCAGTAGTGGCGTCTCTTTCAATAGCCCACAAAGGAGTCACAAGAGAAAACTTGCAGTACAGAGGAGACTGTTTTGAGCAAAGAAAACAAATTCCTCAAGCTGCATACTCATGGCAGTTCCTGATACAGAAGAAACTGTTAACACTTCTGGATGAAGGTTTACACCACATTAGCTAGTGTGTTGATCTCACATTCAGGAACATGATGGCTTTATTCCGTGTCCTGCCATCCAGTTTTAGGTTTTCCATTATTTCCCTAGATCAATCAAGGCAAATCCTGGGATGGTTCCTTTGAAAGGCCAAGGCCAAGGCCAAGGCCAATTTTCTCCCCCATCCTTGAAACAGTCAGAGTTTATGCTCTGTCTCTGACGGCCTCACTGTTGACAGAATGTCAGATGTCGATATTCCTTCCTTCTTCACTGGCCTCTGGTGCGGCAGTTCTGCTGACACGTGGGACCACCAGAAACTGCTGCGGCTTGTGCCAGCAGCCTAGAATGCTGGCATCACTGGGTCAGCCCCCTCCCAAGCCGTGCTGGGCAGTGATGACTGTGACTGAGGCTCAGCACACTGCTGGTGATGGCCACACATTTGACAACTGTCCCAACGTGACAACAGAGTGAGTTGCAATCGTCAACTTGTAATATATATTTATTTTTGATCTAGCTAGAGGGGTAACACTAGTGCAACTGTTAAACAGATTAAATATTTTCATATTCTAGCAAAGAATACACTAACATCTGATTGTTCACAATCAATTTTCCTGATAATGTAACTCATTTACCAAAAAATAAATTTGGTGAATAAATAATAATTTCAGTATCAGTACAAACACATGCAGTTGGAATTAGGAATGAGTAATTATGAATTAGCAATATAACCCAACTGAAAGCCTTTCAGGTTCCAATTTGCAGTATAATTTTACTTTTAAAAAAAAATCCCCCTTTTTGAAAAGTTATCTGTAACCAAATAACTCATATTCCAGAATTTTCTGTTTTTAGCGGGCCATTATTTCCTAAATTTAAGCATATAATTTTGTAGTTCTAATTTACCAGGGCACAAAAGTGGCTGTTTTTATTTGGAAACAAGTAATAATTTCAAACTTGTCATTAATGCTAGTAACACCCTGACACAGATGCTAAGAGAGCAGATACCAAGTCTCACTGCTTGCCTGCTGGCTGCAGATGTTGATTGATTGTCTGAATGAGGAGAGAAACGAAACAGTGACATCATTTGTCCCAAGATCCAAAGTGGCAGAGACTGTGGGAGCAGCAAACCAACAGCACAATCTATTTGATGGCGAAGCAAAACAGGCAAATGAAGATGGAACACTGGGGTGGCAGGAAGAGTAATGAACTGGAGGGAGGAAGGGGGAGATCATAAGACACCCCAATGGTGCTATGTGTGACATGGTGCTGGAATCACTGCTAACCCACCCCAGTTCGCACTTCATACCATGACTGTGACACAATGGGGAAAACACCGTGGCGGCGGAGGGGGGGGGGGGGGGTGATGAAACAGCACAAAATGGAGAGGAAAACCTGACCAGCATGAAAGCAATGATGCAGGCCTTCCAAACTGACGGCCTCCAATTGTGGAAGACAATTCAGGTACCTAAATCCATGGAACAAACCACTTTTATGATGAAAACCAAGGACAGATGTAACTATGTAAGGTTGTATGCTACCATCTGTGATAATGGAGAATGGAACAGTGTGTTTAGTGCAAAAGGCCAAATGGTAGGGGAGTCTCATAAAATGTGGGGGTTACAGATCATTATGGAGTAAGAGGCTTAGATTCAACCTTGTATGACCAATACGAAGTTCGCAGAGGATGGTAGATCCCCAGTGGGCCATGTGGCAAGAGTCCCCTTATCGCAATAAGTTTATTAGGCAGGGGGTTGGCCTCCAAGAGTCAGCTCAAGGCTGAGCTAAAAGGAATTGGACATGAGGCTGCAAACCCAGCACCAGAGAGGTCACACAAAAGGGGCACACCCTCCAGCCACAGGATCAGCAGTTCATTACCTGGGATACCCACATGAGTGGGAACCCAAAGAAAGTCAACTGAACAACCAGCATGGTCAAGATTGGTAAGGTGGTCTTAGATGTCATAGACCAAGAAGAGGGAGGGAAAACCACTGTCTGATAGCCTCAAGGGCAGTTATCAAGTCTGCACATAACGTGGGTGGGAGAGGACTGTTAAACATACTAAAGAACCTGGTAAATGGCCATTAGCTATGCAGTACACATGCTACATGGGGCAGGTAAGAGATGGTGTTACTTGCCAGCAGAAGGCACATTCCTTGTAATTAGCAGATTTAGAGCCTAGAGCCATTCCATTAAAACACAACAGCAGCCTGAAACTCCCATAAAAGCTGGCAGAACAAACAATGAAACACAGACCCCTCTGAATCTGGGATCAAGGAACTAACCAAGGGGGAGGAGGTTTTTGGAGAGAATGGGGAACAGGACAAAGAGGGAAGATAAAAATCACGGCAAAGGACTGCAAGCTGGATCCCAACTGTTAAACTCACCTGAAGAGTGAGCAATTTCCTGCTGCTAAAGTATAAAATATAAGGAATGTGTGGGGAAAGAGAAGATGGTGATGGCATAGGAAACAAGAAGCTTAGACTGTTGAACCAAAAGGGCAGTGAGTGGGGGACAACCCCAGCTTCAACCAGGAAACAATACGGCTAGTGCAAAAGGTACTGATGATCAGACAGATACCACAATGGTGGACCTGCTCCAAGAGGATCAGTATGGAAGGAGCAACTGAGCCCTAAATTTGGCTACCATGCCCCCCCTCCCCCCCCCCCCCCACACACACACACACACACAAGTAAATGTCATAAGACGACCCAAGAAATGGAAGTGGTGGACCACAATCAGAAATTGGGTCTCGAGATAGAGCTCCAGTAGGTATCGTACACAATATGGTGACAGAAATGCACCACCCACAATTTAAGAGGGGAAAACTGAAAACTGTGTGAGAAGGTCCATGCAGAAGCATACCACATGGCACCCTGGAACTGTCACTTCACAAAAGCCACCAAGTGTTAAATAACTCAGACACAGAAGTCATCCACATGCAGAGCAGGGGTGACCAACAGTTTCACGGAGGTCACAAGTCCTTTAATAGTGATGAGGAAAAGGATACTTAACACTGAACCCTATGGAATGCCATCCTCCTCAGCAATGGAGTGTCCTCATCCCAGGACTTATGTTCCTTCTTCTCTTTCATAAGTAGAGGAGGACACACGCTAGATGCCAGAGAGGTAAGGGGGGAGAGAGGCTTCTGCTAGTTCTATAAAGAGAGACCAGGCAACCTTGGGGATGCTAGAGCTGACGGTTCCATGGCCAATGTGTACCAGCAGACTCTTGGACTGAGAGGAGGCCCTAATGGCAGCAGACACCAGAGAAGAGGCACTTCTCTGGTGGATGAAAGGAGCAACAGTTGGAGGGGAGGAAGATGTAAGTTCAGGGGAGAGGGAGAGGGAGAGGGAGAGAAGAGTGAGGCATCACTGGGATAAGGTGGGGGAAAGGATGTAACAGAGTCAATAGTAGATTTTTGTAGACACAAGGCAAAGCTGATCGTATACCCCAATATATTCTTTCCTTCTTACAATCCAGTGACAGTTGTGACAATTAATACACGTGGTCAGTAGAACAAAGGCACACCTGGGCATCCTCATTCATTGCATACAGTATTAATACATGTGTACAAATCATAAACACCAAAAACATTTTAGCAGTGGCAGGACATACATCACAGTGCACAGTGATGAGCCATAACCTTGACCTTGTCTTGGGGGTATCCCCTTCAAAGACCAGAATAAAGTGGTCATTATCAGTGTGGTTGTCCTTAGTGCCTTTCTGAATATGATGAACAAAATGAATGCCTTGCCACTCCAGACTGGCCCACGCTTCACCAGTTTGGAAGATGAGGTCTCTATGAAAAAGACACCCTGAAGCATATTCAAAGGCTAGTGAGGAGTAATGGTTTGCCAAACTTGTCTTTGATAGTTTCTACCAAAATAATGGGTTCATGGTGGGAAGGTGTCCTTGTCAGTCTTGATGCAGACCAGGTAATGGGGAAAGGATTTGACCCCAAGCAAGCGAGTCTGACCCTCCTCCCATGAGGGGATAGTTGTAAGTTGAAAAGGGGTATCATGAAAAGTCGATCCTGACTAAAGGTCAGCCAAAGACGGCCAGTTTTTTAAGTCTGATACGTTTGATACAAAGTGTAGACCCTAATAGCACCAAAACCAATCAGGGGCTCTCCCCTTGTGCACTACTCAGCCACACCAAGGGCCAATGTCATAGGGGCTGTTGCTGGGAGTTCCAATGCTTCAGAATGACAAGCCACTACTCCTAGGCATACACAGGGAGGTAGCAGCTCGTGTATCAGAACTGTCATCCCTGTTTTCAGAGGACTCCATCAAAAGAGTACATAACACCCCAAGCACACGAAATGACTACTGTGTAACTGTACAGCACAAAAAGGACAATGGCTTCCGGTAAAAAATGGAAGAGGTGGTAAGCCCACATGCCAAAGACTTCATGTATGGTGTTGTTCCACAGCTTGCTCACACCATGGAGACAAAATTTAGAGTAGTTCAATACCCAAAGAGGGACCAAAATTTCCAAAAAGGGAATTGTAAAGCAAGAGGAATAATACTGTAAGGGGTATCAACAAAAAAAAGATAGCCAGGCCAATGTAAGCAAGGGAAAGGATTGAGGACAGGGATGGATGAGCACGGGAAAGTTAATGCAATTTTGAAAAGTAGAAAGGATCCAATTACTAGCAGCCTCATGTGCACAAAATAATTGTGACCCCCTTCCACTGGGGAATGGGGATGGAGCAGATATAGAAACATGATTCTGTGATGTTAAAGATAAACGAATCTTCATATGTGAGTATTACTGGACTTGCTCCAAGTATCCACTGGCCAACATGCAAACATGTAGTACTGAGGCCAGACTGGCCATCGTGACAGCTCTATTTCTCATGCAGTGAAGTAGACAACACTACCCAGTGCTGTTGGCACTGTTGCAGTCGCATGTTGTATTGCCATGCTAGGTGACACGACAACTCACCATAGTGCACACAACTACACACTGCTTACTCTAGAGCCCTGCAAATTAATATTAAACCGACTGAGCATATACAAATTAAGAGATGACTCACAATTCAATAATGTGCATATCAGAGAATCAGTTTCATACCTAGCGTGAAATGAAATGACAGTATGGCATTTCTGGCCGGGATTTCTTATGCAGGAGAAATCGGCTGCATACTGCAAGTCTACATCAGTTGATACTGCTTATTTTTGCATCTAAAGAAATGGTAAAATGGTGATAAGCACAACACAACACCCAACCTCTGAGAGGATAAATTCTCAAATTGGCCAGGAATTGCACCTGGAGCCCCTGCATAGCTGTTGGTCTCTCTATCCGACAGCCACAGTGATGGACAGAGCTGGCCTCCAACACACTCATTTACTGACAGTCCTGTAAGGCATTGTGTATCGGAAGAGGAAAGCAACATTGGGCATATGAATATAGGGATGACTCACAAGGCATTTCAGTATTGTGCTTACACACAATCAGTTGCATATATGGTGTGCTGTTTGGATGCTCTTGCTGCCATGGTATGCCAAAAGCTTATCCCTCACACCCAATGACAGGTCCTGTAAGCAAATAAGTAAACACTAAATCAGAATGCAGGCATTGTGTATTGAAACAGGAAAGTAACATTGAGCATATTTGAATTTATAGACGTCTCACAAGGCATTTCAGTATAGTGCATATTACATAATTAATCTCATACCTGGTGTGCTGTGTGGAATCTCCAGCTACCTTTTTTAAACCAAAAGCTTACCCTTCACGCCCAGTGACAGGCCTTTTAAGCAAACAGACAGGAAGACAAGATGTCCAGCGAGTGAGATCACAGGTGTTTTCTTCGTCCACTAAAAGAACTTATTTGAGAGGAAATAGTGTCAAATTTAAATTTCCTTTGTTTTGTATATTTGCTGTAGTGTCCATTCTTGTCACAAAACTGAATATTTGCGTCCCCATAGAGATTATTCTTGAAAAAAAACTTTGTGTAATCTGAATTCACGATAATTGTGACATAATGCGAAATTTTGCGTTCCAAAACACAAAAAATTCTATTCAAATTTTCTTGATAGCGGAAAATTCGTTTAAGAAAGGCAGGTACTAGTTTCATCAGTGCCTATTGTTACAATAAAAGTATAATTAAAAGTTTTCCAAATTGTATTTAACTAACACATTTCATATTGTTCACTAGTTAGAGGTCATCTAGGCATAAATTTAAAACCTGACCAAACACTACAGTAAATTCTCTAAAAGCAAAGTAATTACTAATTCACTCTCCTGTCATTGTATCTCTAAATCAGTACAAAAACAACAACAATGGCATGTAAGACTTCCATGTCATTTTTGCATACATATAGCCAATCTCGTGTTCTGGACAAATTTAAAACTTAATAATTCTTTTGAAACTGATCATGAGTGGGAAATGTGGAACCTGTTATAGCATTGTGAGTAGAGGGATTTGTTGCTAACCTTGTAGGAAATATTTTCACTGGGAGAGGGAGAGGTGGGGGGAGAATCTTGGGAGAACAGAAGAGGCTCTCTCCTGGAACTGCAGAGTATGCAGTAGGAACATTTTGGTTGGGGTACAGGAAAGGAAAATCTGTGCCCTTGGGGCACAGTTGAAGGAAGCAAGGAAGGAACTGATAAGGATCAAGAGAGATAGGGAGGTTGTGAACTGGCAGCTTGTAGGAGGGTAGGAAGAAAGAGAACATGATCTGATGTTTTTGGGGTTGAAGATAAAACTGTGTGTCTACCACTGCCAGAGCCTCTGGTAGAACACGGAGCAAGAAATGTGCAGCACACTTCAACTGAGGCCAAGAAGCTTAGAAATATACAAAATGTTAGGAAGAAGAAAGTGCTGCTGCTAGGTATTAGGCATGGGTGAGTTGTAGGCCCCGAGTTACAGGAATGTTTAGGGGCAACATACCAGGCCACCAGTATGTTCCAGCCAAATGCAGGGCTAAGTCATGTGATAGAGGACTTAAGGTCTTTACAAAAGAAGACCATGTAGTGATAGTGGGTGGGGCAGGAAACAGTTTGCACAGGGATAGGGCACATGACATAGGTGGTGACCTGGGCAAGATAGCTTCCCTGACTTGTGGCACCAACGTACACTTTGTTGAGCTGTTCCGGTGTCACGATTGGCCACACCTTGATGGAGATGTGAGGTGAATCAATTTGGGGTTAGGGATTGCTCTGAGGGAAGCCAACTTTGCTCACGTGCCCGTCGGGACTATCGACAGATGGGGTTTCACTGGGTGTGGCCTATACCTAAACAGGACTGGCAAAGGAAGATTGGTACAGCTGATTTGTGAAAGTATAGGGGGTGGATCTCGGGCCACACATGGTTAAATACCTGTTGTCATCAGTATGAGAAGTAGGTCTTTTTTAGGATAAATCCAGACAACAGGTTCCCCTGCCTAAAGAGTGTCTCCAGCAGTTTGAATTAACAGGGCTTGATATCACCAAGATATTAATAATTTTGTGTTTGTATGGATCTCCCAGAGATAGTGTGGACACTGTTTTTCAATAAATTAACAAAATTTCTATATAAAGTCTCAAGCACAATTCTGTATAGGGACATTAAAATCAATATGAATATCATAAATGAATCCAGCAGCACCTTCAAAGTTTTGGCCTCTCCCTATTGGTCAATAGTGCAACAAGGGTTGCTACAATGACTTCATCAGTAATTGACCATGTTGCCACAAATATGGACAGGGAAAAATGTGATGTAGCTGTAAAAGATCTCGGATTATCAGACCATCTCTGTCAAACAACAACAGTAATATGAGACATGAAATCATCCCATAAACTACAAGCCTACAAATGACATCCATTGGAAATGAAAATAAAGGATTTTTCAAAGGAACTAGCAAAAAAAAAAAAAAAAAAAAAAAAAACGCTGGGATGAAGTGTATAGGGAAACCAATGTGAATAAGAATCCACATTATTTAAATTGAACTTTGAAAAGGCATTTCCAAAAGTATGCATGTCTGTATCAACGTCACACAAAAGTAGATGGATAACAGCAGGTACTAAGAAGTCCTCCCAAACAATTAAATACCTCACTTCCATGGAAAAAGAGTCACAATGATCCATAGGAAGGTGCTGATAGCTGCTAAAAAGTCGTTTAATGACACAGTATTATATAATGCAGGGAATAAAAGCAAAGCAGTCTGGGATGTTATAAAAACGGGAACAGGGAGAGGCAAAGAAAGACAGACAGAACAACATACTGATAAGGTTATAAATAAGCCACAACACATATCAAACTATGTAAATGAGCATTTTTCAAGTATGGCAGGGAAGTTACGACAAGAATTCCCCAAAACAAATATAACCCCTGTAAAAAATGTTGCACTAAATACAATGATGTTACTTCAAATCACAGATAATGAAGCCAGTAAAACTGTTGAAAAACTAAAAAGTCAGCAGGCCTATATGAAGTACCAATGTGTGTACTAAAACAATGCACAGAGGTTATACAAGGTCCCTTAACACACATAATAAATGAATCCTGTACACCAGGGACATTTCCACAGCAGTTAAAACAGGCAAGAGTTGTGCCTTTGTTTATGAAAGGTAATGCAGAAAATTACCAGCTGTCACCATTCTCAAAAATAATAGAAGCAATTATGAAAAACAGATTAATGAATTACCTGAATAAATACAATCTTTTAAGTGAATCACAGTTTTGTTTCTGATGTGGCAAAAATACGGAGTCAGCTGTCGTAGAACGCACAAAAGTTGTACTTGATGCTCTTAATAAAGAAGAGTCTGTCAGAGGGTTCCTTTATGATCTTTCTAAGCCCTTTGATGCAGTCAACCACAGATTCAATTAAATAAATTAGAAGCATTAGGAATAAGAGTGGTTCCTAAGGACTGGTTTTGATCATACCTAGCAGACAAGGTACAAAGAATAGTGATAACACATACTTCAAATAGAGCTTAACATTTAGTAAAACACTTACCCGAACAAATGTAAGCATATTACACACATCCATGCCCGAGGCAGGATTTCAACCTGCGACCGTAGCAGTCGTGCGGTTCTGGACTGAACTGCTCGGCCACCACGGCCGGCGAAAAATACATTAATATGGGGTTTCCGCAAGGTATCATATTAGGACCAATAGTATTCCTGATGTACATCAATGACTTTCCCAGTAGTGTTACTCATGGTGAAAAAATTCTTTTCACTGATGACAGCAATATTACAGTCAGTGAGAAAACAAGAGAACTCCTCTAAGAGAAAGCAAATGAAACTCTCAAGGAAGTCTACAATTGATTGATTTTTATTGTTGTAGAGACCTCAGAGGCATTACAAAACAGAGAAACTTCTGGTACAAATTGATATTGCATAGTAAATTTAGCCAATTACAGACTTACTCATATATAGAAGCATGTAAAAACTGATCACAAAGTGTAGTCATACCATATTCTTTGCTTCCCTTGAAAATTCATCCGTTCCATAAATGTTGAGTTCAAGAAGAAATTTTTTTACTTTTTTTTTTTTTTTTATTGGAAGATCTCTGATATGTTGGGGCATGGCATAAAAAAATTTTATGGGCTTGTATAAAGAGCACTTTTGTGTTTTCTTATAGTTACATCAGAAAGAAACTAGGTCTTGCTTGTTTCTTGTGTTATAATTATGCCGCATGTCATACTGTTGATACTTCGGATAGTTTTCCTTGGTATAAATATTGACAGCAGGGTCATAATCTGTAATTTTTTAAAGCTTGGTCTACAGTGAGCTCTGGGTGCCAAGCTACATATCAGTCTTATTGTCTTATTTTGTAGTTTGAAGACATTAGCTGCCTTGCTTTGATGTCCCCACAGTAAATGTGACTGTGGTTTCTTTTGCTTTAAGTACTGGCACATTTAGACAAAGACACAGCTTCCTTGGAGAAAATATTCCTTTGCTAATGCTGCTTCCCACCTTTTTGAATCAATTGAGATTCCTAGGAAATCAACATCATTTGAGCTCTGCTCAAGTTCAGTGTTATTATTCCACAATACATACAGGTCTTGATTTTATTTTTTTTGACACAAAGGGAATTAGCTTTACACCAGTTTTCAACTTTGACAGTGCACTGGTCTGCTTAATATTTGACCTTCTGTGCTGTTTCTGCAGTTACACAGACTGCAAGATCATCTGCAAATAAGTAACTCCTAGCTGATGGCCCAACTATGTTACATGATAAGTCATATATATAAATAATAAATAGAATTGGGCCAAGTACAGAACATGCCCACAAGTAAGTAATCTGATTCTGTACCATTAAAAACCACCTTCTGCACTCTATTACTTAGATAAAATCTTATCAATTCCCGAGCACTTCGTGTAAAGCCATAGAATTGCACTTTGTTCAATAAGATTTCATGAGACACAGTGTCAAAAGCTTTTCATAAATCACAGAGTTTATTCTGAACCATGAGCTTGCTTTCTAGTTGCTTCACACACTGTGTTAAAAGTGATAAGGCAGATTTAACAGATCCTAACCCTGATCTGAAGCCAAATTGTCTATCACTGAAGATATAGTTTCCTTCAAAGTATTTTACTATTTAATATAGCTTCTATCACTTTAGACAAGACTGGCACAATTGAAACAGGCCTAAAATTATCACATGTTTGGAGGCTGCCTTTTTTGTGTTTTCGAGTGACTTTACTGCCCTGGGGAACTGAGCCTCCAAAATACATGTATTTACTACATGTGTTATCAATTCTGGCAGCTGAACTGAATCACATTTAACATGGCTGAACTTTAACCACAAACGTCATTACTAAAACTGTTCTTCATTTTCCTCAGTATATAGGTAACATCCTGTGCCTTGACCAATTTAAAGCTAAATGTACTTTCAGGTTTTGTGGTATTTCTCAGGCAGTATTTATGGTCAGTGACTATATTGTAAGTGCCAATCACCTTCTCAGTGAAGGATGTATTTAACTGTGCAGCATTCAGATTGCTGCCTTCAGCCTGTGAAGTCATTTTCCTGTTGCATTGACTGTTAATGATATTATTTTCTGATGTTAGTATTATATCTTCATTTTTTCATACACCTAGCTTCCTTTAAGGCCTGTCTTAATCTTTCCTTTTTCACTGTGAGCATGTCTTTAAATACTTGAGAACCTGTACTTCTATAAAGGCATAATATTGATCACACTCCCTCTTGATCTCCAACACCTTTTCACCCTTGACCTTATTTACTCTTAGTGCCTTCTTATTATTTGGTACCTTAATGGGAAACGACATCTTAGCATATACAGAAAGAGTAGATATGAGTTCTTCCACCTTTCTACCTATTGCATGTTCTCGATAAACTTGCAACCAATAACTTTTATCAATATTAGACTTAAACATATTTAGATTATCATAATTGACCACACATACACTCTTTCCTGCCATGTGCACTGAGTCAGTGGCCAGATACCCAGGTCTTAATTACGTCCGACTTCAGATGCACTAACTCATTTGATACAAATATATTGTCAATACATGTACCAGTACCTTTATAATGAAGCCTTGTTATTTCAGTGGTTGTAATATAAAGACCAAACAAATTTAATAAATTATTTGCATATGAGTTACAGATAGTGGACAACTGAAAATTCAAATTGAAATCTCCACAGACTGTCAGTATTGCCTCACGTGTTCCAATATTTCTACGGAATCCAAACTGACATTCCCCAAGGTCGGCTTCAACTAGTTTTTCCATTTGTCTGTAAAGAATTCACATTAGTATTTTGCAGCAGTGACTTATTAAACTGATAGTTTGGTAATTTTCTCATCTGTCAACGCTTGCTCTCTTTGGGATTGGAATTATTATACTCTTCTTGAGGTCTGAGGGTATTTCGCCTGTCTCATACATTTTGCTCACCAGATGGTAGAGTTTTGGCAGGACTGGCTCTCCCAAGGCCGTCAGTAGTTCTAATGGTATGTTGTCTACTCCTGGGGCCTTGGTTCGACTCAGGTCTTTCAGTGCTCTGTCAAACTCTTCACACAGTATCATATCTCCCATTTCATTTTCATCTACATTCTCTTCCATTTCCATAATATTGTTCTCAAGTACATCGGCCTTGTATAGACCCTCTATATACTCCTTCCACCTTTCTGCTTTCCCTTCTTTGCTTAGAACTGGGTTTCCATCTGAGCTCTTGATGTTCATACAAGTGGTTCTCTTTTCTTCAAAGGTCTCTCAAATTTTCCTGTAGGCAGTATCTATCTTACCCCTAGTGAGATCAGCCCTTACAGCCTTACATTTGTCCTCTAGCCATCTTGCATTTCCTGTCAATCACATTTTTGAGACGTTTATATTACTTTTTGCCTGCATTTTTATATTTTTTCCTTTCATCAATTAAATTCAGTATTTCTTCTGTTACCCAACAGTTTCTACTAGCCCTCTTCTTTTTACATATTTGATCTTCTGCTGCCTTTACTATTTCATCCCTCAATGCTACCCATTCTCCTTCTACTGTACTTCCTTCCGCCATTGGTGTCAATTGTTCCCTTATGCTCTCCCTGAAACTCTGTACAACCTCTGGTTCTTTCAGTTTATCCAGATCCCATCTCCTTAAATTCCCACCTTTTTGCAGTTATAATCTACAGGTCCTAACCAATAGATTGTGGACAGAGTCCACATCTGCCCCTGGAAATGTCTTACAATGTTTCCTTTCCTCCCTACCGAATTCCATTCACCCATGACTATTAAATTTTCGTCTCCCTTCACCACCTGAATAATTTCTTTTACCTCATCATACATTTTATCAATTTCTTCATCATGTGCAGAGCTAGTTGGCATATAAACTTGTACTACTGTAGTAGCGTTCACTATGCTGTTTGTAGTAGCTTACCCGCATTCCTATTTTCCTATTCATTATTAAACCTACTCCTGCATTACCCCTATTTGATTTTGTGTTGATAACCCTGTATTCAACTCACCAAAAGTCTTGTTCCTCTTGCCACCGAACTTTACTACTTCTCACTATATCTAACTTTAACCTATCCATTTCTCTTTTTAAATTTTCTTACATACCTGCCCGATTAAGGGATCCGACATTACACGCTGCGATCCATAGAATGCCAGTTTTCTTTCTCCTGATAACAACATCCTCGAGTAGGCCCCTCCTGGAGATTATAATGGGGGACTATTTTACCCAAGAAGACACCATCATTTAACCATACAGTAAAGCTGCATGCCCTCAGGAAAAATTATGGCTGTAGTTTCCCCTTGCTTTCAACCGTTCGCAGTACTAGCACAGCAGGGCCATTTTGATTAGTGTTTCAAGGCCAGATCAGTCAATCATCCAGACTGTTGCTCCTGCAACTACTGAAAAGGCTGCTGCCCCTCTTCAGGAACCACACGTTTGTCGGGCCTCTCAACAGATACCCCTCCGTTGTGGTTGCTCCTACAGTACGGCTATGTGTATCGCTGAGGCACGCAAGCCTCCCCACCAATGGCAAGGTCCATGTTTCTTGGGGTGGGGGGGGGGGGGGTGTACTTTTCATTAATAATCCAAATTATTTGCATTGAGATTGTTGTGTCTTAACGTATTATTATAATACATTATTTTAGCATCATTATTAATGTTAGTGTTATTATTATTTAGTTTCTGTGTAATATTGTTCCTGGTCATATGTAAGTTAGCGCCTGAAGCATCTAATCTAGTCAGGGTAAATAAGCCATAAATAAATAAGTTTGGGAATTTTGTTGCAAAAACTACAACAGTTAACTGATAAAATTTGTCAAAGTGTCTTCACTCTGAATGCTGTCTGATTTTGTTATCTGTATGTCAACTGCTTTGTGTTCATCAGAGTATCTCAGACTACCATGTAGCCTAAAAACCACCATGTGCACCCCGCAAGTACTTACCTAACTGAGTAGCTGCTTCCTTTGTGTAGTGTACCCTGACCTGTCTAGGAGGGTCCTACAATTATCCACCCAATAATGGTGGTCCAGCCAAGACTGTCAGACTCAACAAAGCCTCTGGCCGAGATTGTCCACTCGGCTCCAGACCTTAGGACCCCAGTCAACTCTGGAAACTGTGCTGCAAATCGTGAGCTGTTCTTGCACTCCATATGAGAGGCCACCAGTCATCTGAATGAACTGAGGATGACTTCGGAACCCTCGCAAAAGGCACTGTCAGAACTGATGCCACTCCTCGGAGATGACTGCACCCTGCAAGCTCAATAGCCACAGGCAAAGATGCCCCATCTCGGATGAGGCTCCCTGACAGACCTACTGAGTGCATATTGGCTATCTTTCTTGCTGTGAACAATATTTCCCTAATGTGTCCAACACTTGTGAACCCCTCCTCCGGTGAGCTCGCTCAGATGCCGTCGGAGGAGTGACACACAGACGAGTGGGCGTGGCTGGACAGCCAGCCTCCACATGCCTAACCTAGCAGTGTAGTTAGTCGTTCAAGAGAAATGACGACTGACTGTGCTACACACTGCCTGAATTTCCACTTTAAAGTTACAAAAATGTGAGACTTCTTGTATTTAAGAGGTGTAAACTCATGGAATTTAAGCCACATCTGGAACCAGTGTGTAACTCAGCTTTATTTGTTTCTTGTGAAGACGAGATTTAAAAAAGATTGTGCTCTGGGTTGATTTATATTTATTTTTGTCGTTATGAAATTTTGAACTTTATTTACAAGCCAGTCAGTGCCCCATTGTGAATTTACGGAAAAGCTGAATAATACACTAATACTGAGCATTGGCTGAAGTTTAGATATATTAGGAACCTGTGCATACTGTCAGTCTTTTAGAGAGTCTTTGTACATATGGTGGGCTACAAGCACACTTTTATAACAACAGCTTAATAATCATGTATTGTACTCTTCCATAAAAAAAAAAATGTAAATAACAATCAGTACATTTCAGCCATGACTTGAACCTAAAAAAAAAAAAAAAAAAAAAAAATCTATGCGAAGAGGCATCGGACGTCTCAACAGTGATGGTACTGACTGACAACTGTGTCATCCTCAGCTAACCAAATTCACTGGAGGGGAATGGGGTCACCACACCTCTGTCCCGGCCGTTGTCAGTTTTTGGCAATGGCAATGGCAATGCTACTTCTCAGTTGGCCTTACAAGGGCTGCGTGCACCCTTATTGAACCTTGCCCACACAGCACAGTACAGAGAGCTTCACTCACAATGTTTCATCGAGATGTGCATCGGTTAAAGTCACACGTGGTTTCTTACAGGGCTCAGAATTTTGCTGCCAAGCTGGATAACAGACATGTCTAATCCCACAACCATAGTTTTTTATTACAGTCCTAACGTATTTGACTAAATTGCTCGCTAACAAATGAATACTTCACTTACCAACATTTACAGGCTTTGTGAAAATTGGCTACATCTTTCAACAGAACTTTGCCCACTTCATCATAGCTGGATGTGAGGAGTAAGAATATCGTGGTCAAAATTTTGTGTTTGCTTCCAATAACAGTATGCTATTAATCACTTAACTTAAACCATTTGCTAGTACATTTGTATGTCATCCTGATACCAGGTTCCCACCATATATTTCATTCCCTTGAAAATCAGCTAGCAAATCTCCTTACACTCTATTCGTGCATGGTACGACGTGTGACCAGCTGTCTGCTATCCTGAATGGACTCTTCCAAACTGTGACCAACAACCACCTAAACTGACTCGTGTGATGGAATGGGGCATTTACACAACATTTTAAAATATTTCACATTCCAAGCTAAAATGTCAATTGAAACAGGAACTTTCTTTCTGTGGCCATAAAATGATGTAGACCTAACTATGAAGCTATTATAATCGTTACAGGACAAGTTTTCAACACTGTCATACAACATACACAAGTTCTTGTGAGTTCATAGTAGAGGTCCACCTTGAGCCGTGCAATTAATTACGAATGAAGCACGGTATTGATATTAAATGTCTGAGTGATAGTCAGTTTAGAGAGTAATTTAAAACAGATTTGTACATTAGCTGGGAATAAGGGGATCTGGCTGAGCTCGTCTGGAAAGCGGCGGTGAGGGGAAACTTTCACTGTGGCAGCCTGGCCCAGTAAGTGTCTTTGTGATCCCTAATGGCACCACCGTGCGGATGGACAAGAGTCAAGACATTCTGCATTGTTCACTCACACAAATATTTTACGTGTTGGAGTGAGGAGTAATGTTTGTGAAAGATGCAATTGACTGCCAAATGCAGAAAATCTGGCTTTGGGGTGTGTGCCAGAGATTGCTGTCTTACAGGTGAACTCCCAGCTAGGCCTTTTAAATGCCACCAAACACATAACTCTTACAAAAATTTTGTTTAGGGATTTAAGACCTTTGGACAGTGGTTCATCTTGATGTTTTTCAGAGTGACAGAGAGCTAAAAGGAAGCTGCCTCACTGACACGGGAGAGAGATACGAATAGTGAGGCATGACTTTTTCCAAGGGGTATAGCAGAAATGGAAGCAATGGTTGCCAGAGTAAAACATAGCCCAGGGAAGGGGAGTTGTGCTCTCTGAGGAGCATTTTTCCCAGTCAGAGCTTGGAAGATCCACAGCACAGCTAGTAAAATTAAGCACATATAGAAAAATTTGGCAATTTGAGGTTTCTCTCCTCACAGTTGCTACACTGATGTGTAAGGAGACTTGTCAAATATTTGGCCAACCAACACACAGCCACAGAAGAGGTCTGCTGCTACTGAATGGGATCGAGGGAACTTCAAGTCATCTTGTAAATACAATCTCAGAGATTCATTCGGAATATTTGTATTGCAAAGTCGTGAACACTCTGCTTCTAAAATCCACAAAAAGTGTGACAAATTACCTCCAATAACTTATTAGTTTCAGTAGTTCTATTCTGTGCTCATAAACCAACTAATCACAATACATGTTCCACAGTCGTAAAACACTCCTTCCCACCCAAACACACAACCTCTCAAAGCTTCCAGAATGAAATTTTCTCTCTGCAGCAAAGTGTACACAGATTTAAAACTGTGTGCTGTACTGAGACTCTATCTCAGTACCTTTGCCTTCTGTGGGAAAGTGCTCTACCAACTGAGCCACCTAAGCATGACTCATGACCCATCCTCACAGCTTTACTTCCTCCAGTACCTCATCTCCTACCATCCAAACTTCACAGAAGCTGTCCTGCAATGCTGCAGAACTAGCACTCCTGGAAGAAAGGATATAGCAAAGACATGGCTTGTCACAGCGTGGGGGATGTTTACAGAATGAAATTTTCACTCTGCAGTGGAGTGTGTGCTGATGTGAAACTTCCTGGCAGATTAAAACTGAGACTCAAACTCAGATCCTTTGCCTTTAGCAGGCAAGTGCTCTCAAAGCTTGTCACAATTTGGAGCTACCATGTACACAAAGCCATTGCTGCTAATTTTGGCTAACAATAAAAGACAAGCTGCTCCATTACACTCAGTCCAATACATTATTGATAGAGTAGTTTGTATTAGGAAACCTGCAATAAAGTTCTATGCATGCAGACGGATTAGCATTTTACTTAAGTGTCAGTGTGCACCATTTTCCCAAAACTGCGAAAAAGATAATAATGTATCATGTAATAAAATATACTGTAGCCTGTTTGATGCATCAGTCCATTTGTCACAAGCAACTGGAGTTGAGTAAAATAGTGTTAATAGCAGACTAAGTGTGAAATGGTATATTGAAACTTACTTAACATACTTGTAGACAGAGTATCAGGGACACAGATTATTAATAACAACTTTTTCATTTATGGTCTTGTGCTGGTATGAACTACCAATTTTCTTTTGGTTCCAGCTGTATGGAATTGAATTCTCACAAGCTTTTTGTTGAGTACTCGTAAACCGATGTCAGATGGTAGCTGACTCTCATACCAAACACGACCTCATCCACAGCCTTGTTGCCAGCACTATCATGAAGATGGCTGCAGTATAATTGGATAAATAAGATGATCTACTCACCACACTGGTGGCAGCAGAAACTATATGTAAAGGATATAGAAATGTGGAAGCTTTCAGAGCCAATGGCTCTTCCTTCTAGCAGAAGATTTGAAGGGAAAGAAAGAAGACTGGCAAGACTTAAGAAAGGGAGAGAGTTACGGAAAAGTTGCCCAAAACCATAGGTCAGAGGAGACTTACCAGACAGGATGAGAAGGAAAGACTGATCCTTGGTGCCTGCGCTGGATGAGATTTGAAAACCTGAGAGCTTAACAATGGAAGATGCGGTAATCAGCAAGACACAATTTACTGGAAAAAAAAGTCATTTGGAGTCAATATGAGCTGAAAGCTAACTGCATTGTACATGATAGGCATATATGGGGAGGGGGAAGATGGTGGAGATGTGTGTGTGTGTGTGTGTGGGGGGGACAGACGGGCTGCAAAGAGAAGGAATAGTTACTGAGAACACTATGATGCAATTTAACTTTTTTACATACAATACTTTATTTATTACTTTTGGACATATAAATACAGACTGATTATTGGCTCCAGTGTCCACGGTTGTTGAATAAGTCAGTTTGCAGTCTGCTTGTTTCTATTAAATCATTGTCCACCCACGTTAGCTGAGTGGTGAGTGTGACATACTGTCGATCTTAAGGGCCCGCATTTGATCCCCAGCTGGATAAGAGATTTTCTCCACTCAGGGACTGGGTGTTGTGTTGTCCAGATAATCACCTATTCATCCCCATCCAAGCGCAATTTGCCAAAGTGATGTGAAATTAATTAGTTTGTTTATTTTCATTCATTTTAGCAAAACATCTGTCTGTCTCTAATTCGATTGTCTTGGCCATGGTTTCTAAATCTGCCTCTACTTGTGTGACACGCCTCGTGATGTCACTTTCCTACTTTTGTCATCATGTGCTACTTAAAGGTTTGACATTGATTTCATTATGTTTTGCTAAAACTGTTAGTTTTCAAAACTAGGTGGCCATTTGAGTGATCCTTTTGTTCAAGTCAGTACCAATTTTGGTTAATTTAGCATCATTACTGTCAAGTTTTTTCTTTATTTCCTGAAATTTTTCCGTAAACAGTTTCTCATTGTTCTGTAAACTTGTATTCATCTGCTGAAATTGTTGCATGACTGCACTGATAAATTGTGAGAAATTTACTGTTTGAACATTATCTGCCCCCGGTAAATCGTGAGAATTTACTGCTTGTGACTCACTTTCCATATCTTGCAACTCTATGTTACTGTCGGTTCCTACGGCTAGATTATTTAGGTTCTGTATTTCATTTACTGTTTCACTTGTTTGAGCAAGTGTAATTTAATTCTATGCTGCTTCATAGGATACGGAACTTGCAGTAGGCAAACTGTTTATGTTATCCATTCTATGAGACATGACCGTATCAATAGCAAAAAGTAATAAGATTTTTTTTTAAACTCGTCTCTACAATGTTTAGCTTGTATGTAATGTTATTCAAACAATGCATAGAGTTGATCTATTATTGACAATGTCTCTACACGCCATGTTGTCTCCACTGAGCTGTGTATCGGCCATTTTGCAGTAATTGTTGTCGTACTTTGAAAAAAACAAAAAATATACACTCAGCAGTAAAAATCACTTTTTAACTTTAGCAAAACTTCACTATATATCGTGAGTTCATGAAAGATTGTGCCAACAAACAGCCCAAGATGCTATGGGGCAATGTATCACAGGATGGCATTTGGCACCTTTGTGTGTCAGAATATACACCTGCATTGCCATCAGAGAGTGGTATGCATTACAGCGATGTCACATCGTGTGACAAAAATGACCATTTCCTTGAGGGTGTTGCAGTTTCTTCTTTCAGCAGAGTAAATGGTATGCATTTCATTGTAACCTTTCTAGTTTAGTAAATAAATCACCTTCCTTGACAAGGATCTCAATATTTGCTTATTTTCTGTTTATTGTTGTTACTAAGTATATACTGCAGGTCAAAATTATTCGATCACCTATGAAAAAAGCTGTGCACTTTATTTTAATAGACAACTACACTCTTCAAACTAAATAGGCTAACAATACAAATATTTTCTCTCTCTCTGTCATTAAGTACCCTTCGTGCTAAGAACAGCTGCGCAGACTGTTGGCATTATGGAGATAATATTTTTGCAGAGATTACAGTCCCATGCATCTGTAATCCACAGATTTTCAACATTAGATGACCTCAGTTCTCTGATCGCCCTGCCGTGTTCATCCCAGTGGGTGAGGTGGAGCAGTGGTTAGCACACTGGACTCACATTCAGGAGGACAACGGTTCAAACCCATGTCCAGCCATCTTGATTTAGGTTTTCTGTTATATCACTAAATCGCTTCAGGCAAATGCCGTGATGGTTCTTGTGAAAGGGCAGAGTCGACTTCCCTAACCCAAGCTTGTGCTCCGTCTCTAATAACCTTGTTTTCAGTGGGACATTAGTGTTTAATCTCCCTCCCTCAAGTTCATCCCGTAAGTATTCGATGGGATTTAAGTGAGGTGGCTGACTTCACCAGACCATACTCTTCAGTTTCCCAAATTTCTTTCCTCTATTGACTTACTATTGGCACAATTTAGAAGTCTGTCTGAGATCATTGTCTTGCTGCAGATCAACCCACAACTAGTATGCCTCTTGGCAGATTGAACTGAATTGTTGATCAGTACTGACTTCATATGTTCTCCACAATGTCAATGAGTAAACATTCAGTGAAGGCTTACAAATTTCAAACTCGATTAATCCTTGGACCATTGCTGCGCTCTCCAGTTTTTACATTGCTGTGCCCATTGCAATCAGTTCAACTTCTCTCTATCCATCCATTTAAGTCATGGTCACACAAATGGCATTGCTCTGTTGAGACAAAGGTTGGAGCTTCTCACATATTGTTTACTTTATTATTAATTTTAGGTGCAGGAGGAGTCCTCACATTTACTCTGTACACATAGGAACTAATCTTTGCTTTACGGTGTTACTCAGGGTCTTCCAGATTGTCAAACACTTGAGCTGGCACCAGAGCAATGTATACACTACTGTAAGCTTGGTTAGGCCAAATTTTGTTCCTATAGCCTTTGTGATGCAGAGCTACAATTACAGCACTTTTTTCAATTCCGACCTCCTCCTTCCATCTTATTAGGATGCAATACAGCATGAACTTGAACAAGTATAGAAACTCACTTCTAGGTACACACAGTGTACAAAGGCAGCAAAAGAAATGAGACCTATTTAAATGGAACCCTCTTAGGTAAAGGCCACCAGTGTTTTGGAGACTGACCAGCACCTCTCTGGGTGAAGAATGAGCTTAGTTTTTGCATGTTTTACTATCAAAACAGGTTTATGGTGCAATACTCAAAGTTAAATCCCTGTTTTAACGCAAATCAATAGCTGCGACTGAAAACTTTTCTTCACTTTAGCCTCTAAAATTCGCAGACAATGTGTGTGATCATCTGGACCACAGCCCTTGTACACCCAAAAAGATCAAAATGCATCTGACAGCAAGCCATCCGAGTCATTGGCACATCTCGAGGGCCAAAGTAGCATGTAAGTGGTTTTATAGTGATCCCAACATAAACTGCTTCTAAACCTCAGAAATTGAATTGTGTGATTGCAATTCAACCTTTGTAAGACATTAGAATGCATGCCAATTACTACTAGCACAGACATTCTGCTATTTTAAGTGTTCTCTCTGTCAAGGTAACTGTAACTGAATTGGCAGAGAAGTGACTAAACACAGGAATGATATTGAGTTGCTACAACAAAATCAGGGATCTTCTCTTTATAACAGTATCTAATTTTGTAATATGTTTCTGCTGTTGAATCGTGTTCCATCTGTGTATTACAGTGCCTATGTAGCACCAAAATGTTCCATCTTCAAAATTTGAATTCAGAATATTTTCATGTGCTTTTGGAAGGTGTGAAATGTCACAACTCGTATCCCTAGAAGTGTTGGTATTATAATTGCCAGCTCAGAGACATGGTTATTCATTACAAATGATGGGGGAAAAAGCCTCCAATTGAATAGAAAGCTGAAATATAAATGAGTAAGTGAACGTAGAATTGCTCATTGGATTACACTGTGTCTATTATTGTTATATTTCCAATTCTTAATTTTCTGCATTCAGTTACAGTTATCATTGTACAGCTTGCTACATTGAAGCATGGAAATCACCCCAAGACAGTTAAGATCACAGGGAACATGGGATTAGTGTCTTAACTGAAATGATTCCAAGCAAGCTACCCTGGGATTTGATTAATACTCAACAGTGTGTACTGCCGGGAGTATCTGACAAATTGTGCAGGGTCAGAAACACAAACATTTTACAGAAAAAGTACAAGATGTGGTGAACATTTTGTGTACAGTCTGGTATATTGAACTGCTATCGGTGAAACAGAGTACTGCACAAAGTAGAGGTGCTAGTTCTTGGAGTGCATTTACAGTAACCAGGATGAAATGTTTGTGGCTTTGCTTGCCTGTGTGAGAAGGACTGTTGCTAAAGAAAATATAATACATATATTGACTGAATTATAAAGGTAACTAATGATAATGGTGTTTCAGACATTACAGACTACATCTTGGGTACAGTTACAAGAAATGTCAGGTGCTGTGAAAAATGGTATTGGCTGCTAAACATTTAAATGTAATGCTGTGGTAATTTAGGATCAAGAAAGTGCCTTGAAAAAAATGTTTGTCTCCTTTTTCGTATATTTTTTTAAGTTGAAGTGACTGTAAATCATGTGGCAATAGCTGAAACAAATCTAAATAATTTTTAAGGTTCATATAGAAGATAACATGTTTAATAAACAATGCTGTTTTTAACAATAGTATAGTGAATACTATGCCTTATCTTACGAGAACATTAGAATAATATTTAAATACCTAAATGTGGGAGTTGTTATAGCCAGTAGTGTCTGCAACACATCAAACAGAGCTTTTCGTTAGCTACCATTGTACATTTCAGCACCATGTTAACAAGCCTGCCACTCCTATCATACCTTTATATAGGGTGTACATAAAGTCCAGGAACACTTTCAAGTAATTATTGCACAGATATCATACATATTGCAATTTGAAGCAAACCTGTAAAAATCTTCCAAACAAACAGGGCACTGCTACATCATGTGGTAGAGGCAGTACACACACCAGATCTGTAATGTGTCCCCACAGAAAAAAAGTCACACGGAGTGAGATGTGGTGATTGGGGAACCATTTAGTGAAACACCTGTCCTCTTCTGTAGCAAGGCCGATCCATCGATGCAGCAGCTCTGTGTTCACACACCCACAAACTTCACGATGAAAATGGGTTGGAGCTCCATCCTGCTGAAAGATGAATGAAGGGTCCAGTTGCATTTGAGGTATCAGCCATTGCTGCAAGATATCAAAGTAGGAATATCCAGTAACAGTGCTCTCAGTGAAGAAGAATTGCCTGTGCTGTTTTTGGTATGACAAGGCACAAAAAAAAACATTCACTTCTGGGGACTCATGCTCAAATTCAATGCATTCGTGTGGATGCTTTGTACCCCCAGATATGACAATTATGCCTGTTCACTTTCCCATTAGTGTGAAAAATGGCTTCCCTGGTAAATATTATGTAATCAAAGCCATTACCATCCTCATTCAGTTTTTGCAACTCTGAACAAAACTCAAAATGCTTGTCTTTGTCATCATCATTGAGTTCCTGCACTAGCTCCAGTTTGAATGATTTCATTGACACCTTCTGTAGCAGGACTTTCCACTATGTCATTGGAGCTATTTTGAGATCATGGGATGCATGACGCACAGATTTTCTCGGACTCCTTATAGATGTCTCTCGTATGCACTCCTCATTCACTTCACTCACACTTTGGTAGAAAATCCGAAGAAATTCTGGTCGTATGTAAAGTACACAAGCGGCAAGACACAGTCATACCTTCGCTGCGCAGTGCCAATGGTACTGTTATCGACGACTGTGCCGCTAAAGCGGAGTTATTGAACGCAGTTTTCCGAAATTCCTTCGCCAGGGAAGACAAATGGAATATTCCAAATTTGAAACACGAACATCTGCTAGAATGAGTTTCTTAGAAGTAGATACCTTAGGGGTTGCGAAGCAACTCAAATCGCTTGATACAGGCAAGTCTTCAGGTCCAGATTGTATACTGATTAGGTTCCTTTCAGATTACACTGATACTATAGCTCCCTACTTAGCACTCATATAAAACCGCTCGCTCACCGATAGATCTGTACCTACAGATTGGAAAATTGCGCAGGTCGCACCAGTGTTCAAGAAGGGTAGTAGGAGTAATCCATTTAACTACAGACCTATATCATTGACGTCGGTTGCAGTAGGGTTTTGGAGCATATACTGTGTTCAAACATTATGAATCACCTCGAAGGGAACGATCTATTGACACGTAATCAGCATGGCTTCAGAAAACATTGCTCTTGTGCAACACAGCTAGCTCTGTATTCGCACAAAGTAATGGCCGCTACAGACAGGGGATCTCAAGTTGATTCCGGAAAGCTTTTGACACCGTTCCTCATAAGCGACTTCTAATCAAGCTGCGGAGGTATGGGGTGTCGTCTCAGTTGTGCGACTGGATTCGTGATTTCCTGTCAGGAAGGTCGCAGTTCATAGTAATAGACGGCAAATCATCGAGTAAAACTGAAGTGATATTAGGTGTTCCCCAGGGAAGCGTCCTGGGACCTCTGCTGTTCCTGATCTATATAAATGACCTGGGTGACAATCTGAGCAGTTCTCTTAGACTGTTCGCAGATGATGCTGTAATTTACCATCTAGTAAGGTCATCCGAAGACCAGTATCAGTTGCAAAGCGATTTAGAAAAGATTGCTGTATGGTGTGTCAGGTGGCAGTTGACGCTAAATAACGAAAAGTGTGAGACGATCCACATGAGTTCCAAAATAAATCCGTTGGAATTCGATTACTCGATAAATACTACAATTCAACTAAGTACCTGGGTGTTAAAATTACGAACAACTTCAGTTGGAAGGACCACATAGATAATATTGTCAGGAAGGTGAGCCAAAGGTTGCGTTTCATTGGCAGGACACTTAGTAGATGCAACAAGTCCACTAAAGAGGCAGCTTACACTACACTCGTTCGTCCTCTGTTAGAATATTGCTGCGCGGTGTGGGATCCTTGCCAGGTGGGATTGACGGAGGACATCGAGAGGGTGCAAAAAAGGGCAGCTCGTTTTGCATTATCGCGTTGTAGGGGAGAGAGTGTGGCAGATATGATACACGAGTTGGGATGGAAGTCATTACAGCATAGACGTTTTTCGGCGCGGCGAGACCTTTTTACCAAATTTCAGTCACCAACTTTCTGTTCCGAATGCGAAAATATTTTGTTGAGCCCAACCTACATAGGTAGGAATGATCATCAAAACAAAATAAGAGAAATCAGAGCTCGAACAGAAAGGTTTAGGTGTTCGTTTTTCCCGCTCGCTGTTCGGGAGTGGAATAGTAGAGAGATAGTATGATTGTGGTTCGATGAACCCTCTGCCAAGCACTTAAATGTGAATTGCAGAGTAGTCATGTAGATGTAGATGGGACGTCTGCTTCTCTTTCCCGGGCACAAGCAACCCATCGTAACAAATTTGTTGTGCCAGTGGTAAATGGCCTTCCTTGTTGGTGGCTCCTTACCACACTAGTTTTTTGTTGGACGCCAACACACAGAAAGCTCACTCCACACCTCAACACACCACGTTTGTGACTATCCGCAAGTTACGAAACTACACTGTGGTGGTATACATTAAAAAAAAACTTTCAGTGTCTCTTTGAAATGACACATGTATGATAGCTGCACACTGTTTGATTCTTGTGCAATAAATAATTGAAAGTGTTCCTGGACTTTATGTACGCCTCATATTTTTTGATACATGGCAAAATCATGATATTCTCAACATTAGAAATGTTCATAATGTAACCATATGCATAAATTAATTTGCAAATGAATGTAAAATGACACATTCCTCATCATTATGATCCATAGAACATGTATCCTACTAACTAACTCGGATTAGATGACTGATGCATCACTATTAAATAATTTGCCTGTATTCTCTCCGTCGCCGAAAAGGGTATTATTAAGGGAGATAAGACTATTAGTTTGTTCTTTCAGTTGTCACTTGAAACTGAAAATAACATTGATATGAATGACCATCAAAACGAAAAGATACTTTATGGTTCCATGGACCTTTACAAGTCTCAACCAACTATGCAGTATACATGTAGACTGAAGAGATGAATGAAAATTTGAACCCAGATCCTCTGCTCACTGGGGAGATGCACGAACCACTACACCACCCTGGCACAGTGGCTCTGCACTGTTTGCCCCAGCATGCCTCCCTCCTCAGTCCACTTATTCCCCCAAAACACAAAGAGCACCACAGAGGTTGTCAAACTGTCATGGAATAGCACCTCAGTTTTGAATGAAATGGAACAATATAGTTTCATTTAATGAAAGCAGCTATACCTGGGTCTCAGGCAGGACCTCCTGTTTAGTCTGATTCTGAGGTACTATTCCAATACTGATGGACATGTTCCACACCCAGGAGGATACCCTCTTTTGTGGGCCTGTGGAATAAATAATTAATGTATCTAGTCTGAGAGCCCCTCCTCTTGTGGCAGTTTATTGTATGTCACTGGAGCAACAAGGCATTGTGACTAAAAAGGACACACCATTCCCATTTTCTGGAATGGTTGCAAGGCAAATGCACGCCTATATTATGGGTAACAATCTGTTGAAGCATTAAAGAACACAGTTAACATTTCTTAATTGTGACACTCTTTGTAGACCAGAATTGTCTTCTCTAGGTCTCAACATGAATTTGCTGAAGGGTAATTGTCTGCAACTTTATCAGTAAAGGCAAAATAGATCTCTTAATTCACCTCAAAAGCACGGAGCAATAAATGAAATATTCGAAACTGTCATTCATTGGTTCTCAATAAATGGTCTAACACCCCATTTACAAAGAAAAGGCATCTTGTACAAAACTGAATAAGGAAAGACAAATCATCACTAATAATGAAGCATTACAGAAAAGAAATATGTGAAGGCTGATTGTTAAAATTACTTGGGGGTACATAGTGATGAGAACAAGAATTATAAAACTGAGTGCAGCAACATTTGCTATAAATGTGATTGCCATAAGTGTCAATGACAGCACTAGAAAATTTGACTTCCTTCTTTCATTGATGTCATATTTAGAAAGGGGGCCTCTGCTCCCTCCCACTACACACACTCACAAATACACAGTGCCTATCCTCAAACTTCACATAGATAAAGAAATTAGGTAGCCTCGCAACACATACACTCTTACAAAGTTTGTTTTGAAGGATCAGCACAATTTGAAAATAATACTAGCATTCATAAATACAATACTAGGAGGAAAACAGTGGGACTTAATCTTGTTGTAGCACAGAAAGAAGCATATCATGCAGCCATAAAAATATTTGACCACCTCCCTTTAATTAACAAGGTGCTGGCTGATAATGAAAGTTGACAAGTGCTATTCCATAGATGAATTTCTGAGAAGGAAACAACAGGTTACCCACGAGCACTGATGTGCTGCTTCCTGGACTTGGGTAGGTGCGCCGGCCCCGGACTGAATCAGCCCAGCAGGTTAACAACGAGGGACGGCATGCCTGAATGTGGTTTTTAGGCAGTTTTCCATATCCCACATGGTAAATACGGGGCTGGTCCCCATGTACCACCTCAGTTACACAACTTACAGACATCTGAAAAACATTCGCACTATTTCATGGCTTACACTAGACGCAGAGAGCTAGGGTACATTACTTCTGTTCTGGGGGGTACATGATGGTGACACAAAGGGCATCTGGCAACAACTCTCTGTGACACTAACATTGCCAACTCTATAGTAACAGGGTCAACCCCGTGTTGAAGCGGGGCAAAGGCCCAAGCAAATGATGAGAAGGTGACATCCAAAAATGAACATATCTACTAAATGCAATTTATCACAGTCAACATGAAACTTATTTTGGGCATACATAAGAAGGAAAATAGCATACTGCAGTGTGAATGCCTTTTACTTTTAGGCCAAAAGGCAGTTCATATCTGTAAATGAAAATATTCATTACATGAACCATGAGCGATTTTCAAACCCAAAAATCTTCTTCTTTCTTTCAAAATAACTTACCTCTTACTGTATAATGCTTGTTATACCATATCATTTCACATATTTTTATAGTGTAGTATGTGATACCATAGAAAAAACTGTACTTCACAATGATTTGAAATGTTTCAGATCACCATGCCAGAATAAAATGACGTAACTGTGGCATTAACTATCTTTAGAAGTATTCTTTGACGTAAGTGTTACATGCAAACCAGAATAATTTTCTTAACAGTCACAGGCAACATGGAAATATCATCGGTGATGGTTGTGTTCCAACTTAGGTACTAGTGATTTCGGCAGGCTTCTTAAAAAATAGTTTACTGTAAACCATCAACATCTTTTTTTCCTATTATCTTAGACTGGATGGCTGAAAAGTACTTTTGCTTTTGTCCAAGGAAAGGGTTTTGTAGTGGTTCATCTGCTCTTTTACATCTAGTTGGGAATTTGTCTCAACATGAGTATGAGTGTTTCCCATAGCTTTGTACTTGTGTATGGAAGTGCATTTTATTTCACACATTTAATGTGAAATCCCTATCTAAGGACCTACAAGATGTACATTGGCGAGCAAGGTTTCTTAGCTGAGTCACTGATTGTAGATCTCATTGTATTCCTCTTTTGTTACAATTGTTGGCCTTTTTCTTAGAAGTTTTCCTATTCTATCAAAAGTGGAGTCAGTGCATAAGTAACTGTGTCCTTTTAATAATAGTAATTATTAGTGCTATGCAACATATTATGAGGGAACACAGAAGCACAAACAGTTGCTCTGCATTAGAGAAACAGTGTGACTGGAATGGAAATCACTCGACTGGATGTAATGGATTAGTTATCCTTCACACAAAATGTGTATGTGGACACACATGTATTTTCCTAGGCTTGTATCTCGGCAAATGTTTGATTTCACTTAAATTGTATGATTATCTAGGTTCTGCCTATCCTGTTTGTTTTGTTCCATTCTGTGTCTCATTTATTTTAAATTCCTGACATGCTTGCTTTTGCATGTAAGCTCCTCATATAAAATTTTGTTGAGGATTAAGACAGCAACAAAGTTCAGTACATAGTCAGCATGAACTAATGCTGTGCAATGGGAACCCCAGAAAAGCAGACGATAAAAGCTCTCAGGTTACAATTGCCTTCCTCAACTTCCAGAAAACACTTGGTGGGGGGGCAGGGTGCATGGTAAATGCTTGCTATGCCCTCATAATTCTTTATGCTACTTTTGATTTTTGGGTCATGACAAATGTTGACCATCTTGATGAGATCAGTCTCATTGACTGGGTGCACATTTGTCAAACATGGATTTCATGAGCTGGGGACTTGTTAACACAAACAGTCGATTACTACTCTAAGCTCTGGACATGCTTTTGCCTACCATCCAATGACACAGTAATGGAACACTGTACGTCATAGTGCATGGGATTTTGATCTTATTGGCTGAACTGTGAACATTGTAGGAGAAAAATAATTTTGAAAATGCACCGTTTGTCAATAAGGGTTGAGGGGAGTGAAACAATCATTACTGAGTAACTGCTATGGAATATGCTGTACTGGGGCAAGCAGGGTTCTGTTTGGGTGGGCCCCAAATAGGCTTGTGATTATCTCACTGTATAAATTTCCAGAGAGTTATTGGTTGACCCTACCACCCCATCAGCAAACAAACATTTAACAGTAAAAATGTGATAGTAACACAGTATCAGGAGAATTATTAAAGAATGTTGCACTAGTTACAGAACACAGATTTGAACCGTTGCCTCGTGACTCACATTCATGTGTGTATCTTCTTCTGCTTCTACACAATGAGCACTGATCCAAAGGAATTGCTGAAGAAATGGTCTTGGATGGTTATTGATTCATTCAAGAGACATGCTTGAGGTACAGGGACTTCTGAAATTAAGTTACACAACAGGCACGGCACCCTTTCAGAAGAGTGGGCATGTTACCGATTTCCTGAGAGACAATTCTGCTGCAGTACGGACAACAGGTTCATCACATTGTGGGAGTGAAATGGCACTCCAAAGTTGAGGTACAAGGAACAGTAAGTTTCTTGTTAGCCAAACATATAAATTGCACACAAATTCGCCATGAAATTCTTGCAGTGTATGGTGCAATGCAATGTAGCATCCAGTCGTAGTGAAACAGTGCCAACAATTTGATGAAGACCATTCAGTCTTTCCAGCAAGCTCGGTGGATATCTGACAGGAAAGAGATTTTCCATCAAAGAGGAAATTCACACAGCAGTCCTCAAATGGTTCCATGACTGAGGCGCACATTTATATTTTCAAGAAACTGAATAGTTTGTGCGATGTTACAATTGTTGTTTACAGGTTTTAGTGACTGTAGTATCTGCATCACTTTGAATTGTATTGCAGCATACAGTAAAAGTTACTCAGTCTGCCATAGTAACGGGTAACTTTCTTTCTGAAGTCTCATACTTTCCTGCTGCTTTCACACCTTTCTTTGACAATCATCAGATGTCAGGTTACTCCTGGATGCATCAGTGAATGGAATCCTACTCTGCTGACTGAGTATCCATTCTGTGTTTTCCCGTACCCAACTCCACAGACGAATGCTTTGGGGGAGGGATGCTAGTGCTATCTGAGGCCACATTGATAATGTGGAGACTTGGATTCTGTCTTGACCATAGTTGCCTGATATCCCAGATATCTGGTTGGAAACCCAACTCCCAACTGTACTTTGTTGGGATAGATAAAATTCCTGGTTACATAAAAATGGACAACATTATATAAAATGATGTGGTCTTCACTTCAAATTGCTCATTACCAATTTCTAATGAGGGGCAGTCTTGTATGAGTTACTGACTTAAACTCCTCCTTTTATTAACAGCGCTAAGTGGCCATACTTGACTCAATAGCCATTGTTTTCGAGTAGTGCATCAGCGGTCAATCGTGACAGTGCTTTTTAATTCTCTGCTGAAAAAATTGAATAGGGTTGGGCAGTTTCCTTCCCCTGTGGCAGCCTTAGTCGTCATGATGATCTTATCAAAACATTCGAAAGAGAAATTGTGACGAAGGAAGCTGGGATAATTTTTATTTCCCCCTTGTTTTGCCATATGCCTCCTTCAAATTTGTTTCTTCACTTTCAACTAATTACCATTAACATATGTGAATTGTAATCTGCATTTTCATAAAAGAGAAAGGCAGCTCCCTCAGGTTGAATTTTGTCTGTGTAATTGATTTTCTAATTTATATTGAGTATTCCTAGTTAGTATCTTTTATTATAGGGCAAAATCAGTCATTTTTATGTAACTTTAATTCTGATGTTGACTTATAAATGGGAAGTTGTGCACTGGCCATACATAACTGTGTATTATTGGGAGGATGTGAAAAGTGAAAGTAGAAGACTGTGCATCTGTCGGCTACATCATTTACAGTAGACAGTACTGCACATCCAACCCCTATGTTTTCAGCCAGTATGTAGACACCGAGGACAACAAAGGAACAAAGTAGGCAAACCACAACAAAATGGCAGTTTACTTGCAGCACAGTCTAAACTATGTTGAAAAATGATTTCACTTTGAAGAAAGTGTCTACAGGACTTTCAAACCATTTTCACTGACAGTGAAACAGACCTCATTTTCAGAATATCTAGAAGTTATTTCTTGTAGATGGGGATTTGATGTTTGAAGAATATGTGCAGTTAAAGAACTTTCTCAAGGATGAAGAGAAGAACTTTTCAAGCTGAAATCTGATTAGTGGAAGGAATTTTTTTTCATTGTTATGGAAACTATGACAACTTTTCCGTTTTGTTTCAGATGATGGTGAACACTTGGTGAGCTGAGAGGAACCTTTTCCCAGCAGCAACATTAGAAGCTGAAATAATAATAATAATAATAATGAAGATGGTTTAGTGATTTAGATGTCTCCAGTTTTATTGAGGAAGAAGAGAAGATTCTATGAAGGAGATTGAAAAGTGAGCAAAAATCTCAATAAGGTAAAAAAAAAAACATTGAATTGTTGCCTGTGTGTGTTTAGTCTTGGTTTTTAAAAAATATCCCGATTTAGTTCAGAAAAAACTTGGTGACTGGGCTGTACTAATACAGCTGCCTTCTAAATGGGCAGTGCACAGCTCTTTTGCATTTTCTTGTGGGTGCCTATGAGCCACAACTCTTATGCTCTAAACAGGTTGTTGATTCCAGGCTACCTCTGGAAGATGGTTTGTCTCACAGTAGCGGTTCTTTGTTTGAATGATGTCACTGTGGTGTATGACAAATTGACAGGCAACTTACCATGCTGCTATACACTCACAATGCAGATAAGCCTGAAATGATCCTTCAGAGCATGTTTACAGACAACACAGTTGAAGATTTTAATGAATCTGTCTCACAGAGATTTCTGTTCAATAGTAGATTATGATAAATATTCTGGCCAACAAAGTATCTGATTCCATTAAATTTTCAGCTATGTTTTTTCAATAATTGCAAATCTGCTGTTCAAAAATTGAAGCCTTTTGGATTGATATTTTGTTTGAAATTTCATTCTGTTTCTTTGATGTTTGAGATTATAAATATCATGTGTTTCACATTTTCAAATTATTTGGTTATGAAAATGCCTCATAGCACTTCTGTATCAAATTGAAACTGTTATAATTTTTCATAACCACTAGAACAGTTCCTGAAGTTAATATTGTAAAAATGTACCTTTGATGCTTTGCACCCGTGAGTTGAGTTGTGCTATCGTTGTTAACTTTCTCAATAGTTTTAGTGAGGTTACTGAATGAGAGTAGTTGTGTTGGGCCAGCCTTGGACTTGATGTCACATGGAACCAAGTGCAGTTTTATCTGTTGGACTGAGTAATGTGAACCCAGTGTATTTCATGAACTGTAATTTGCTTTTATACTTCTGCAACTTTGAAATAAGTGACTCTTTTTAGCCAGTTGCCAAAGCTTTAGAAATGTGGTGTTAGTTGTTGATTACATTTGGAGAATTGGGCTTAGCAAAAGCTACAATGTTGTTTCATCAGCAAGTCAAGATATTAACTGAAACTATATGACCTAGAGCCCACATTAATTGTACTTCTAAATATATTTGGATGGTGAGCTGAGCACAAAATACTTCAAATCTTGTCGATGATTGTTGATACTGTTTTCTAGGTTATGCAACAAATGTCATTGGAACTCTATCCTACAGTGTCATATCCCAACATTACACTTCAGACAGTTCTGACAAACAAATGTTACATCGTTTCAATATTTTCTTGTTGTTTGGAGTGAGTAACGGGACTCTTATAAGACACAGGAAGAGAGAAGAAATAAAGCTCTTGATATCAGAGGCAGGAAGGGTCTTGGAAGATAAGTTGAATGGAATGGAAGGAATAAAAATCAGAAATTTTTGACATTCCTACCTGGAATTCCCGTTGGTTGTTTTAAAAATGCTAAAATTCCACCAACCGACATATTGCCCCCTGCCAGTGGTGTGGTGTGATCTGATGTGATGTGATGCAACATGGAGGGGCAGCTGGTCAGCACACCTCTCTCCTGGGTATTTTTTTACTGTGGAACCACAACTACTTGGTCAAGCAGCTCCTCACAAGACTGACTGCATTTTGTACCAGTCACCCCCCACCCCCCCCTCCCTCCCACCCAAGGAAAAATAGCTGGCAGTTAGTCGAATGGCACAGCTAAGGAGGCAGACAGTGGAATGGATAGTGTGTTAAAGAGCAGGTCTAAGATGAACGTAAGACAAGAATAATGGAATGTAGTCAAGTTCAATCAGGAGATGCGGAATGAATAACGAGGGATGATCAGCGAGTTTGCATTTGAAAGCTGTACGAGGAGGGGTCAAAAAGCTTCTACCCTAACAAATAAAGAGTGAAAGAAATTTCATAGTATCAATTTATTTGTATATATAATACCTGTGTACACTAATACACTTGGAGGCTGCTCAGATAACTTCTGCAAACCATTCAAGTAAAAGATCTTTGATTTCAATTGCAACAAAGCATCAGTCACTGCATCATCATCATCATCCTTTGAGGTATTTTTTTTCGGTTTGGGAAAAGGAAAAAGTCTGACACAGTCAGATCTGGAGAATATGGCAGGTGACACTTTGACACGTTCCACATCATTACAAAAGAATCGTGTTCATGATCCATGGAACAACTAATATAACTAACTAACTAGAATGGGAAGTTTTTCATTGTCCATTATACGAGGTTTGTCCGGAAAATACGTATAAAGGTTGAATAATGTCTTTATGTTACAGGTTGCAGTCACCATCAGGTGAGACTACTGCTGTAATCAATCAAATCAATGCTCAGTTCGAGTCAGAGCACTCTGCGTGAAGGTGGGAGTGTGCAGCAGCAGCTTGTGTTCTTAAAGACCGTGGATTGACAGAATGATTGCTGACGAGCTGTCAACCCTCAAAACAATTGTTCACAAAAACTTGAAATGGAGAAATTGTACCGAAGCTCTTGACACCAGAACAGAAAGCAAAGAGGGTTGAGTGCTGTAAGGATTGGTTGGAAGCAGAGGAACGAGGGTACTTTCTCAACCGAGTCATCACTGGAGACGTGTCCTGGTTTTAGAAATTCGATGTGGAGCTCGAAGCAAGGTATGGAAACTAGCAGGAGAGTCGCGAAAATCAAGGTCCAATGTGATGACAGTGTTGATTCTTGGAGCATTGTTCACAAGGAATTTGTCCCTCCCAGCCAGAGATAGAACGGAAATTTTTACGTTGAAGTTCTGGCACATCTCGGAGCTCTTGTGGCAAGAGTTCGACCAGAGTTGGATCCTTCATCACAAGAATGCGCCCGCACACATGTCGCTCGTTGTGTTTTTGGCCCGAAGCTCAATCACCACCGGATTTAGTCCCGTGTCAGTTCTTCATGTTCCCAAAAATGCGTAATGGTGTGGCATTGGGAGATGTGGAAACGACATGACAACATCACAACTGAAGACTTTCAGCAATGTTATCAACAGTGGAAATGGCGTTGGCAGAAGTGTATCACGTCTCAGGGTGAGCACTTTGAAGGAGACCATATTGTAATACCTGAATAATTGTAAAATAAAGTTATTATGCAACTTTTATATGTATTTTTCGGACAAACCTCGCAGATTAGGAAATGAGACACTGAAGATAATAGAAGTGTTTTGTTATTTGGGTAACAAAATAATTGATTTTGGCTGACACAGAGAGGATATAAAATGCAGGCTGGACTGTATATCTGAGAAAGAGGAATATGTTAGGAGTGGATGTAAATGTTACGGAGTCTTTTCTGGAGGTATCTGTGTGAAGTGTAGCCTTGCTCCGAAATGAGATGTGAACAACAAGCAGTTGAAGCTAGAAAAGGATGGTATCTTTTGAAATGTGTTTCTAGGAAGAAATTTTGATGATTACGTGGATAAAACATAAGGTAAACTCTGTCCATCGGTACTGGCCGACCACCGTGTCATCGTTTACCAATGACGTCCAGCACACCACTATCCTGCCTGTGTCAGTTTTCTTGTCCTCGAGTTCCTCAGTTGGCATCACAAGGGTGAATGTACACTTTCCCAATCCTCTCACCCAGAAAAATCCCTGGCAGTACAGGGAATCTAAACCTGCGTCCTCGCCATGATAGGCAGCAGCAGTGAATACTAAGTTACAGAGGTAGTCAATAAGTGGATAGATGACTACTACTGGCACTCGACACCCTCTGCACTGCACCTAGAGGTGGCTAATGGAATAATTATGCAGTTGCAAATCAAATTACCAGGGACATAGTATTGAAAGAAATTTTCAGCACAACATGAGTAAAAGAAGGAACTGGTTGATAAGACATACCCTGATGCATCGAGGAATCATCAATTTGGTATTGGTGGGATTTGAGTGAGAGGAGGAAAAGCTGTTGAAGGGGAAATACAGTAAGCAGGTTCAAATAGATGTAGGCTTGCATAGAGAGCTGCATCAAACCAGTCTTTGGACTGAAGACCACAACAACAAAAACAGTTGGCTGTGTGTAGGAATTTTCTGTGGTCAGGAAAGCAATGAGAAATGATTTTCTGATTAAGAAAAGTGCAAACACTATACATCAATGTGGTGTAAAATGTTTCTTGAGCTGTTTATGAAGCCAGAGAAATCTTATATTAGTTCTTTTGGCATGAAAAACCTGTACACGATGATTAAACTACACCTACCCATGGGTTATATGCAACTTGCAATGCCTACAAATGTCATGGGCAAGATTTTCATTTCTCTCACCCACTACATGCAAATTACTAGTCCTACATAAAAAAAATGAACAGGATCTTTTTGTGGGAAATTTAATGTAGTCATTTCTTTTTGGGAGGGGAGGGGATACATTTTTGCTAGAAGCCATAGTTTTTGTTAAATAATTCAAAAAGTACAAGACAGGCATTCAAATGCCTTTTTTCTTGAATGTCACAGAAAGTGTGGTGTCCAACAAAGTACAAAATGTAATGTAGTTAATTTTGATACAAAAAGGTTCTCTTCATTGTTTTTGCAGGACTAACAGTGTGCATGTAGGGAGGAGAGGAGAGAAGATTAAAATCATGGGTGTGGTTCTTGAAGATGTTGCAGGTTCCATAAAACTTTATGGCAGGGGCAGCTGAATAACCCTGTGTATGATCCAGAAGATTCCACCACATGGCTGCTGACAGAAAATAGGTGGTTCATATTGGCTTTGCGTATCCCCATTACGTGACTGCTGTAAAGAAGAGGATGTGGGGTGTTCTCTGTCAACTTTTACACCCACATTGGTATGCCAAGAATGTAAGTACCATTGTGGGAAAGGACTCATGAAAACATTTCTTCAGACCGTAACAGCCACCACTGTTCAGACATTTGTCATAGCAGTAATCCAACTTTTCTATGCCCTTTTCATAGAAAGATAATACCATTTAAGACCTCCAATACTGATCACACTTGCTTACATCATCATAGGTGTTCAAGCACCTTCATCCTGACTGATGATGAAGTAAAAGTGGTAGTCCGGAGATGTGAGATCAGCACTGATTGGCAGGTGGTCTCACTGTTCCCAACTGAATTGTTTAGTAAGGTTTTCAGTGCCACCAGCAGAAATGAAGCATCATAATGATTCGATTGAGAGTTTTGCATCTTTTGTTTTGAATAGTGTGATGGAGTTCTCTCGGTGTTTTCCAGTATCATACCGCTTTCATGGTTTCAGCTCTCAGAAGGAACTCAACAAGCAGAATGCCTTGTTGGTCATAGAATCCATTTGACCTGACTTTTTGCACTTGCAACTTCATTATGATTTCTTTTTTGGGGGTGGTGGAGGATTGTCGGACTGTCAGTTCCTTCACTCCATAGATTGTTGATTTTATTTTGGAGTGTCATGAAGACCCCAAGTTTCATCACCAGTCACGATTCTATTTAAGAACTCATCTTCCTTATCACTGTATTCAGTGCTGAAATGTCAAAACTCTGCCAAGGTACATAATTTTGTAAGCATTTTTCAAACGAAATTCACAAAAATTTAAGCAATTTATGACTGAGTCATGCAAAACAGTTTTTGAAATACATTCTTATTGTGAACCATGTGTTTTCTCACCCATATCATCAGTGACAACAGAAGGCTGTCCAACACATGCTTCGTCATGAGTGTTTCTTCAACTGTCTCATCCACTTTCTCACCGTAAATGTCTACAAGTTGATGAATTTCAGCTGGCTTAATGTTCTGTGTGTTGGAACTAAACATAACAGAGCACACGTCACAGTCACTGGGCTCAGGGGTTGTCCTAAAGATTTTGACTGATCACTAACAAATATAAATACCACAAAATTGAGCTGCAGTGACAAGACAATGAACCAGAGAAATGTGTGAACCTACAACACAAGTGCTGCAGTGGCAGTAGAATGATTTGGCAATTACTTTCAGGATGCACCTCATACTTAGGACTTCAATGGAAGTGCCTGTCACCTTTTAATGTAAATTTTTGCTTATGATGGAAACTATGTTTAAGCAGTGTGTGTGTGTGTGTGTGGCAAGGGGGGTAATTAACAGTTGAACTATCTTTGTTTTGTTTATCTCTCTCTAGTCATGACAGGTAATGTGAATCAAGGACAAAGGTACTTTCTGAGTTACCTTAGTCAAGCTCCAACCCTTCTGTCCTGTACAGCTACTTGCTTTTATCCTGAGGTTGTTACTCTCTGGTCAGCAGGTGCTCCTAAAAAAATTGCATACATTGTGTACAAAAATCTACATTCACAAAGAATTTGTGGGGTCAGAGATGTTAGTAATGCTCAAGATATGGTGTGACTATTGGTATAGGGGCAATTCAGAAAATATTGCCTGTCTACATTATGGCACAACTGGAATATGCTTGCTCAAATAGTGACAATGCATTCAGCTGAACTGGTAACCAGTGCTTCATATACCAACTTCGTCTCCCCCTATAAAAAAAGAAATTTAGAGGCAGTCACATAAAAAAAAGCTTCTTTTCCTCTCCTAAACACTCGAAAATTGTGTGTATGTAGTTTGTTTTCATATACAGGGTGTATTAAAAGAGCTGTCACCATTACCTACACTGCTTGCATGGTGTTAATTTGCACACAGATTTCTGGTTGTTCCACTGGAAAGCTTACCAAGACATTTACAGCATAAAACCGATACCTGCTTGTATTTTAAAAAATGTACACAGCTCTGTAGAATTACCATGACTTTCATGCAGTACAACATTTTTAACCTCTGGGATTTGCTACGAAGTAATTACTCGATGCCATACGAAAAAACGAAACAGCCTCACTGCTAATATTTCTCACATACGTAATAGGTGATGGGAACAATGGAACCAACAAAATTAAGAAGACCATTAGCATTTTTTTTTAAATTCATCTATCTTTTACAGTAAATTTCAGCCATAAATGTTTCGTAGGCACATTACAACATTAACAAACACTGCATTATAAATATAATTTGGGACTTCAGTGTGCAACTATATACATGACCATTTTTATTACTTAAGGGTTAATTTTATCAACTTACAGAAACAGTTAGGTTAAGAAACATTTAATCATGCCGATGGTCACCTGTTATCTCCCTGCAGTCTGTCACTGCTACATAGTGTTGAACCATAAGCTAGGTGGAAGACTCACTGGACGAAAAATTGTTATAACTACCCACATACATTGGTGAAAAGCAGTTCTGCTGGTCTCAAAATACTTTATTGTGCGCTTCTGTTCCAAATGACAACTTCACAGCTACAGTAATTTCACCAATAAGGTGGGCTACAAATAGGTTGTAATATTCTGACCTGAGTAGCTCTTCAGCAAATAGAGCTACATAATATGTGCTACTGTTTTTACATGACCACTAATGATAGTCATGTTTCTATTGTAAACAATAATTAGGCCCAATACATTTAAAATTGTATGCCTACAGCCAGAATTTACTACTTGATGAAAATGAAAATTCATCAAAATACTTGCAGTACACACTGAAATACCTTGCTGCAATAAAGCTAAATCTCCTAACCAAAGGCAGGTGTACATTGTTGTGGGGACCTAGAATAGCTAGTAAATGTAACTAAATAATATCTGTATTCATTTGAGTTTGTTTCACCAAGATCCAGATTATGTTGTCACTTATGTCCCCTTGTTCTCACATTAACCTATTAGTTTTCAATTTTTGCCAATTGATACAAGACAGACTTATAACTCCTTCATGTTCACTGTTATTGGCAATAACTTTATTAGCTCTGATGACAATACAAAACTCGATAAACAAGTCAATGCAATCTGTGCCAGCACTTACCTCTTTCAAATTTTGTTTACATTCAGTGCTATTCATTTTGTTCTAAGGCTTGTGTTTAGTATAAATAACCAATGGTGCATCTGTAAGCCATACCAGTTCCAATATTAAAACTGCCTCAATTTGATCCCATAGATTGCCACTTTACTGATGTGGCATTTAATAAATTAAGAAGAGCATCTCTCTTGAAATATTTACAAACTGAATACTGCTGAACAAGACGTACGTACATTTTCACACAGGTATACAATTGAAAACGTTGACAGATGCTCCAAAAATTTCTTTTGCAACCTGAATACTGAAACATATTCTAGGAACTACTTTAAAATGTTAAAATTCTACACTGGAAGACACTCTGTTTCATTTTTATATTACTGCAGAAGGGCAGGAGCAAGGTAAGGTACTTTCAGGTTCCAGTACTGACCATGGTCTTACTGTCATCCAGTTAGAAACATTCACACAATGTTAGTCACAGCAGAAGCACTTCCACTACAATGGTTGTGACAAGTATGCTCCTAAACCCTATTGTTCTCATTTACTTTTTTGTGGTTTACATTGTTCACTGATAAACAATGGCATCCTAGCAGACACTGTAGAAATAAACTTCTTTGGACCAAATACATGTTAAATGTTTATTAGTATTTCTGTCACAACAATAGAAGGTAAGTAAGGTTGCTCCACACCGAAATTATAAAATTTTTTACTGCCAACAACAGTTGTTCTGCTCCAAAATCAAACTAAATTTTCAGGTCTTCTGTGTGGTCTGCAAGTTCCTTTATGTTGGGAGCATACGTTTTACTTAATAGACAAGTTTTATAAGAAAAAACTAAAAGGAAATGGAATGAGAAATTAGAATGTGTGAGAATCACTCTAATTAGGCCAGTGGCTATATAATCTTGGTGGTGCACGGAACTGGGTTCTCAAGGCTGAGAAGAGAGAGAGAAATGAAGTGAGCTGTTTATGTTCCTTTGAAAGATCTACTGACACTAGGAAGGATTATGTATGCCAATCAAGGACTATTTAAGACCATGACAGTTGGTCCTCTTCACTAGGGGTGCGAGAGAACAAACCACCTCTTCACCACAGAAGAAAGGGAAAAATATTGTGAACTGCTATGCCAGATAGACAAATGTGTAAATTCATCAACTGAACACATAACAGGTATTGACTAGTAATAAGTTTTGCCAAAGCCAGTTGTCATTGGTTAGGTCAATACATGCCTAAGATGTCATTTTTCATGAGTAACACTGTGTGAACAAAGAACAGCTCTCAAGCATACTAAACATCAATGACCCACTGCCAGCTGGAATAACAAAGTTTCTTTATGGACCACATTTTGATCACTTGGCAGAAGCAATCTCTAGTTTATAGTGGGCTGTAATGATATCAAGCATAATATCTCACATCACCTCATAACTTTGGCATTCTGCTGTTTTTAGGGCAGTGCTTAACATATCAAAGAAGTTCGCCAAGATATGGCACCGTTTTTTTATAATACCTGCCACTCTGCTTGTGTCATGTTAATGGAAACTGACAATCATAGCACCCACAATGGTTCAATTTTCACTTTCACAAAAAGAAAACCAGACTGTCTGTGGGTTTGGTGTTCAGCAGGGGGCAAAACCTTGTTTGTGGTCTGGCTGCAAGACTCAAAAGCATTCTAATGCCCGTGCTTACATCACTGGGTTTTGAGGTCCTGAAAAAAACACACACACACTTAAATCACTAGAAACTGCTGTCAGGTAGAACCACTGTACTCAATAAGAACCAGAATCATTTCTATAAGTATCGCATATGAGTGCAGCTTATGGAAACTATATGGACATGAGTTCAAAATCCCTTTCTTATCTGCAGGAATTTACACTAGATTATCACACAACAGCTGTAGGGACCTAGAATAAGTTAATTCATTGAGAATACGAGAAATTGCGACACTCTCATTTCATTATTTTCAACAGAACAACCAAAGGAAATAGAAAATCTAGCTGAAGAAATTAATAAATTACACCACAAAATTCAATTCACTTCATGTCACTGTAGGAATCAAACATTAACAAAGCTTTTTATATAAAATTCTGAAATTTCCAGGAAGCCAACAATTACCAGGGTTACCATCCATATCAATATAAAAATGTGTTCTTCAGAAGAATGTTTAATCACATGCGTAAAGGTCCAATGGATACAAGTTAAAGATAAAAAGAAACACAAATTGTAAAATCAGCTGCCTCCAGTTATGAATACATTCCTGCTGTAATACATAAATTAAACCAACCAGTTTCTGGACAACCACCCACAAACAGGAAGACCATCTTTGTAATAATCTGACCTTCCTCAAGGAAGATTTCATGCCAACCTCTTCAAGTTGTATGACATGAAAATAAGCTTCTTCACAAGCAACACAATACTGAAAGCACTAAGCAAGAATATCACAAGTCAGGTATGTCCAAACTTTGGCAATAAACAAACTGGTAGAAGCACAGGGATGCACTCCGTCTTAACATCCAGAACAAATCCAACTTTGCAGAATGAGTTACTGGGCAAGAATTGTGGCAAACAGTGTAGAAAAGAACCAGGCAAGAAATCTGACTTTCTTGAAGGAACTGAAATATCTTTCAACACAGATACAGCACCAGTCTACTTGCTCAATGACAAATCTTGCCTTCACAACTATGAAGACTTTCTATTTCAAAAATAATTAAATAAAAAAAAAACCTGCCCCCCTATCTCTCTTTACATCTTACCTACATTGATATCACTATAAATAATCTTGCATGATATATCTAAGCCTTCTACTCTTGTTTTTAAAAGTAAACTTCATCTACATAGCAAGAGCTGCAAATATTGGAACTTAACTCTATTATTGGGCATTCATGTTCAGTTTTGATTAAAGTATTTACCCACACACTTTTATTGTCTCTGAGCAAAGTATGTTATATCTTCATAACACGCATCAGTTGTACAGTGCTGGCTAAGTTTAGTAATCGATTGTGCCTCATGGGCATGACTATTGTCTGAAGTAGTGATGGAAGGAATTGACACTGTGAATGCTGCATAGAGGGCTATGTGAGTATCTTTTCTGAGCAGCACATTGCAAATCATACCAGATAAGCTCAATGTTCAAATCTGGGGAGTTTAGTGGCCAGTGGAAGTGTTTAAATTTAGAAGAGTGTTCCAGGAGCCACTTTGTAGCAATTCTGGACCTGCCAACTGTATCATTGTCCTGCTGGAATTGACCGAGTCCATCGGAATTCCCAATGGACAGGATGCTTATGTATGTGTCACCTTTCAGGGTCATACCTACCCATATACTCCAACTGCATGCCTCCTACATCATTACAGAGCCTCCACCAGCTACAACTGTCCCCTACTGACATGCAGTGTCCATAGATTCAGGAGGTTGTCTCCATGCCTGTACGTGTCCAACTGCACGACACAGTTTGAAATGAGACTTGTCCGACAAGGCAATACATTTCCACTCATCAACAGTCAAATATTGGTGTTGATGGACCCAGGTGAGGCATAAAAATTGGTGTCGTTCAGTCATCAAGGGTACACAAGTGGACCTTCAGCTATGAAAGTTCATATCGTTGATGGTTCACACTCTGACACTTGTCCATGGCCCAACATTGAAATATGCAGCAATTTGCAGAAGGGTTGCACTTCTTCACTTTGAATGATTCTCTTCAGTTGTTGGTCCTGTTTTTGCAGGATCTTTCTTCGGCTGCAACGATGTCGGAGATCTTATGTTTTACTAGATTCCGGATATTCACTGAATGCTCATGAAAATAACCACTTCATTCTTACGTTGGAGATGCTTTGTCCCATTGCTCATATGCCAACTATAACACCACATTCAAATTCACGTAAATCTTGATAAGCTGCCATTGTAGCAGCACTAAGCAATCTAGCATCTGTGCCAGAAAAATGTTATCTTATATAGGCATTGCCGACTGCAGTGCCATAATCTGTATGTTTACAAATCCCTGTATTTGAATACGTATGCCAAAGCCAGTTTTGTTGGCAATTCAGAGTATATACATATCCTGTGAGAAGATAATGATATGTTAAAAAATCCACATACTGTGATGGAAGAGGTCCATGGTATTCTGGGACCATTTTATCCTCAGAAAAAAAACCTCTTACCTTGATATGCTCAGGCTGTTACTATGACTGGCTGACTCCCGAGACACAGTCTTTTTCCAGCAATATGGTGCACTGTGGCAATGTTGCGGAACAGGTGTTACGAGGTATGCTGAAATGGCAGGGGTGGTCCTATTCCCTGGTGTTCTAGGCCAACAGGCATTGGAAACTTGGGCTTGTTTCTATGAGCATATACCAAGGACAGAGTCTAACAAGCAGCTGTCAACCACATCAAAAATTAAATGAACAAAATCATTACTGTCCTTGCCACAGGTGATGCAGATATAATGTGCTGAATGTGGATCGATCCTGATAACAGACTGGAAATTGTGCCCACTACCACTGGTGCACACATGTTGAAATTGATTAAACTGCATAAAACTTTGTGACAATACCTTAGGTCTAATTTGTTTGCATGCTGTTACACAACATAAGTGTTCTGTAACTTTTGAGACACTCTGTTTATCCTCTGCCCATTGCAGGTTAAAAACCTTATTGTGCTGTCAGAGCCCTTGATATGTTCTCAGAAAGAGGCTAAACCACCACACATTTCAAGTCACCTGCTGTCCAGATTATGTGGTGTTTGCTCCACTGACAACATATACATTTTTATGCCTCAATAGTCTTCTGCAAGGGTCCCACTGCATGCAACTTGCCATCACAATATTTGGTTGAAAACTAGTAGACATGGGTCTGCAGTGATTCCTGTTGTGTTTGAGACTGACTGTCAATGGCAACTTACAATGTTCATCTCGATGACTAACTACGAGTTAGGATCTTAATGTGGCCACATTGTGTGGTACAACATTCCTTGTAGACAAGCATTTGGGAGAGAATAATCCCATATGAGGAGGATTGAGGAAAGAGCATGTAAAAGGCACATTATAAAATATGTGATGAGGGGAGGCAAATAACGTGGAGTAGCATCTATCGACCCACTTCACTGAGTGGTCAGCATATCTGACTGCCATGCAGTTCATTTCCAGTCATGTCGCACCTTCTCTCTGCTCAGGGAGTGGGTGATATGTTGTCCTTATTATTGATTCATCATCGCCAGCATGAAAGTCACCCACCGTGGTGTCAACAGAAAAGACCTGCAACTTGTCAGCCAAATTTACCCAGCAAGTGACTCCCAGGTATCAATGTCCATATGACCACTTCATTCCACCTAGAGCATTAGAAAGGGAAACGTACTAAAGAGGAACAGTGACCAAATATGCTAAATGTGTTGGGCTATAAACAAACAAGGATACTATTTCAAAATTTAAAAGCTTTTGTCTACCTTGGTCACCAAAGTCTGAACATTATGGCTTTTCCTTAGAAACATACAGTGATCAGAAGTGCAAAGTAGCAACCGAAAAGATATCTTATCAGTGTACTATCAGATATGAGGCTCCTCTGAAATTGTCTATGGAGGTTTTTTACTTTCTCCTACATAAAGGGTGAGATGAACTCCACTGATAAAATTCAGGTGGTGGTTCAAAGGTGTTTTATGAGTATTTTGGTACAATGGACCTTGGTCTCCTGTGGCTCACTGCAAAGTAATAATGTAATTATGATTTATTTAGTTTGTTACCTTCATTTCTTCTGAAAATACACGTTAATGTGACTACCCGTCAAGACCTCGAATAACCTCTTTTTGCAGTGCACACCGTTGCGAGACATGCAGGAAGAGATTCATGGAAATGATCATATGGCATTAATGACTGGCAGACCCCATCCAGGCTCGATCAGTTGCCTACTGCAATTCTTTTCATTTTATGCTGCTTTTGAGACATGCTTGTTCATGACAAGAACAACACAATGCCCACTTTCCAAGGACACAAAAATCCCTTATCAAACTGGGCTCCCCCACGTGGCTGTGAGGTTCTGTATTAACAGGGGTGTGGAGCCATTACGATTTCATTGCCAAGTCCAGGTGTTCTACGTTTCTCATGTGAGGATCCACGGACAATACACCCTGGCAGGGGGGTTCCCACAGATTCTCAGTTGGTTTAAATCCGAGGACTTTGGTGGTTAGAGGCATGTGATAAACTCGTCCTGTTGCTCTTTGAACCACACATGTACCCTGCGAGCTGTGTTGCATTGTACTGCTGGTAAATGTCACTATGCTGAATAAAAACAAACTGTGTGTGCGGGTGGACACGGCCCTCGAGGACAGACGGATACATCTGTTAATCCTTTGTGCCTCCCAGAATATCATCACCACCCAGGGAATGCCACAGACTCCCTCCCCTGTCGTGCCCCATTCTGACAGTTGTTGCAGTGTGTTTTGCTTTCAGACATTTAACAATGTGCATTCCAATAGCCATCTGTCATTTGAAATGCCTCTCAGTTCATCTGGGTGGTCAGTTGTTTAACAGATGCACGTCTCTGCAGCTGACATTCACCCCTGTCATCTGTGGCCCGCGACTACACCACAGTATCCTCGGCACCAATTCTGAATAGCGCCATTTTGCTGAGCTTAGTATACTTTAACCACACTGACATGCAAACAGTTTACAGACTTAGTCATTCCCAAATGCTTCCACCCTTTCCCCAAAAGCCAAAGACAGTGCACATTTTGTCTCCTCCTTATAGTGACAACTGCACTGTTTTCTGTGGCTCCCAACATGCTTTGTATACCCTTCACTGCTAGTGGTTACTGCATGTCGATTTTGATTGCTGGCAGTGGTCACATTAATATTATGGACCTGACCCTGTATCTACACAATAAAGAAAAAAAACCAGTGTAGCATATCAACTGTATTTTGTCAAAAAATATGCAAGTTTTTTTCACAGAAATGGAAAATTTCTAAATTCGTTCCCCTGTTGAAAAAGAGTGATAATCTTGAAACAGAAAACTGCAGACCTGTCTCACTTCTCCCAACTTTCTCTAAGGTTTTGGCGATACTAATCAAATATAGAGTGACACATTATCTTAATTATGGAATCTGATAAACAGTAATCAGCATGGATTTCTAGCTGGGAGTAGTACCGAAACAGCTGTACTGGAAGAAACCCAAAAGAAATAATTAGTAAATTGGGAGAGGGAAAAAGTGTTGTCAGGATAAATCTAGAGCTGTCAAAAGCCTTTGACACTGTTGACCACAGCATACTTTTGGAAAAGCTTGAAGCTATAGGTATCAGAGGACCGGAACAAAAAGTGGCTTGAGTAGTATCTGGAAAAGAGGATGACGGTGGTTGGAATTACAGCACCAAAAGAAGTGTATTAGGCCCCTTGCTGTTCCCCATTTACATTGATTATATTAATGTGCCAGAGAGAAAAGCTAGAATCAAGTTGTTTTGCTGAAGATACTAGTTTAATTGTTTGTTTTATGAAGCAGTCATTGCACACTATTGTGGACCATGTCCTACAAGATACACAAAAATGGCTCAGTGCAAACAAGCTAACACTGAATGCAGAAAAAAAAAACTAATTATGTGCAATATGGAAGAATAAGTGAACATGACGACCTACACCTCACTATGGAGGGAAACAACTTGAAAGAGTTCAGTGAGCAAAATTCCTGGGTATGCACATTGATGAGAAGGTAAACTGGAAGGACCATGTGGTGAGCTTAGCACTAAAACCCAATTCGGCATGTTTTGTACTTGGAATAATTTCAAGAGTTTGTAGTAATGACTGTACCAGATTAGTATATTTTGGCTATTTACAGTCAATTGAGGCCTATGGGATAGTATCCTTGAGGAAAAACAAATTGTTGTTTAAATGAGATTTTCAAATTACAAAAACACCCTATTCAGATAATGACCCAGAGCCCACATCAAACACGTTGTAGGCCCCTTTTTAAAGCATTGGAAATTTTTGCAATTCCATCATTATACATTCTGAAATGTCTGTCGGTGTTCAAACAAAATCACGACAAAATGAAAAACCAATACAGTTTACCATACACGGCAATGTAAAGATCTCCACTTACAGGCTGTAATAAGGGACCCAAAGTGAGAAACATGTATGTAAACAAGGCATCAAACTTTTTAATGCACTACCAAAACATATCAAAGAGCTGGAAAATTAGGATAAATTTAAAACTGTTATAAAGAACCACATGCTTGACAAATGCTATTACAGCATAAGTGAATAGCTGTGCGCAAATGTATAAGGATTTAATTTCATGTGATGAACGAAATTTCATCAATGAATATGTCTGGCAAGCCCATAAGAAGATCAATAACCACATGCTTGACAAATGCTATTACAGCATAAGTGAATAGCTGTGCGCAAATGTATAAGGATTTAATTTCATGTGATGAACAAAATTTCATCAATGAATATGTCTGGCAAGCCCATAAGAAGATCAATAACCACATGCTTAACAAATGTCACTACAGTATAAGTGAATAGCTCTGCTCAACTGTACAAAAATATATGATGTGACAAATGAAATCACAACATCAAGGAATAGGTCTGTAAAGCACATAATTTCTTGTGTCATAAAAACAGTTATTTGTTGTATATTGTATTAAAAATGAGATAAATTAATATGAATACAGCACAAATTTGATCATTGGGATTTTGTGGTCTTAAGTCCTGATACTGGTTTGATGCAGCTCTCCATGCTACTCTATCCTGTGCAAGCTGCTTCATCTCCTAGTACCTACTGCAACCTACATCCTGCTGAATCTGTTTACTGTATTCATCTCTTGGTCTTCCTCTACGTTTTTACCTTCCCTGCAGCCCTCCAATACTAAATTGGTGATGTCTGAGAACATGTCCTACCAACCGATCCCTTCTTCTACTCAAGTTGTGCCACAAACTCGCCTTCTCCCGAATCGTATCCAATACCTCCTCATTAGTTATATGATCTACCCATCTAATCTTCAGCATTCTTCTGTAGCACCACATTTCGAAACCTTCTATTCTCTTATTGTCCATGTTTCACTTCCATACCAGGCTACACTCCATACAAATACTTTCAGAAACGACTTCCTGACACATAAATCTATACTCGATGTGAACAAATTTCTCTTCTTCAGAAACGCTTTCCTTGCCATTGCCAGTCTACATTTTATATCCTCTCTACTTCTCATCAGTTATTTTGCTCCCCAAATAGCAAAACTCATTTACTACTTTAAGTGTCTCATTTCCTAATATAATTCCCTCAGTATCACCTGACTTAATTCGACTACATTCCATTATCCTTGTTTTGCTTTTGTTGATGTTCACCTTATATCCTCCTTTCAAGACACTATTCATTCCGTTCAACTGCTCTTCCAGGTCCTTTGCTGTCTCTGACAGAATTACCACGTCACTGGTGAACCTCAAACTTTTTATTTCTTCTCCGTGGATTTTAATACCTACTCCGAACTTTTCTTTTGTTTCTATTACTGCTTGCACAATATACAGATTGAATAACATCGGGGAGAGGCTACAACCCTGTCTCATTCCCTTCCCAACCACTGCTTCCCTTTCATGTCCCTTGACTCTTATAACTGCCATCTTGTTTCTGTACAAACTGTAAATAGCCTTTCGCTCACTGTATTTTACCCCTGCCACCTTTAGAATTTGAAAGAGAGTATTCCAGTCAACATTGTCAAAAGATTTCTCTAAGTCTACAAATGTTAGAAACGTAGGTTTGCCTTTCCTTAATCTACTTTATAAGGTAAGTCGTAGGGTCAGTATTGCCTCATGTGTTCCAATATTTCTACAGAATCCAAACTGATCTTCCCCGAGGTTGGCTTCTACCATTTCTTCCATTCATCTGTAAAGAATTTGCGTTAGTACTTTGCAGCTGTGACTTATTAAACTTATAGTTTGGTAATTTTCTCATCTGTCAACGCTTGCTCTCTTTGGGATTGGAATTATTATACTCTTCTTGAGGTCTGAGGGTATTTCGCCTGTCTCATACAACTTGCTCACCAGATGGTAGAGGTTTGTCAGGACTGGCTCTCCCAAGGCTGTCAGTAGTTCTAATGGAAGGTTTTCGACTCAGGTCTTTCACTGCTCTATCAAACTCTTCATGCAGTATCATATCTCCCATTTCATCTTCATCTACATCCTCTTCCATTTCCACAATATTGTCCTCAAGTACATCACCCTTGTATAGACCCTCTATATACTCCTTCCAACTTTCAGCTTTCCCTTCTTTGCTTAGAACTGAGTTTCCATCTGAGCTCTTGATATTCATACAAGTGGTTCTCTTTAATTTTCCTGTAGGCAGTATCTATATTACCTCTGGTGAGACAAGCCTCTACATCCTTACATTTGTCCTTTACCCATCCCTGCTTAGCCATTTTGCACGTCCTGTCGTTCTCATTTTTGAGACATTTGTATACCCTTTTGCCTACTTCATTTACTGCATTTTTATATTTTCTCCTTTCATCAGTTAGGTTCAATATCTCTTCTGTTACCCAAGGATTTCTAGCAGCCCTCATCTTTTTTCCTACTTTATCCTCTGCTGCCTTCACTACTTCGTTCCTCAAAGCTACCCATTCTTCTTCTACTGTATTACTTCCACCCATTCCTGTCATTTGTTCCCTTATGGTCTCCTTGAAGCTCTGTACAACCACTGGTTCTTTCAGTTTATCCAGGTCCCATCTCCTTAAATTCCCACCTTTTTGCAGTTTCTTCAGTTTTAATCTACAGGTCATAACCAATAGATTGTGTCCAGAGTCCACATTTGCCCCTGGAAATGTCTTACAATTTAAAACCTGTTTTCTAAATCTCTGTCTTACCATTATATAATTTGAAATATTGCAGTATCTCCAGGTCTCTTCCACATATACAACCTTCTTTCATGATTCTTGAACCCAGTGTTAATCATAGCTAAGTTATGATCTGTGCAAAATTCTACCAGATGGCTTCCTCTTTCATTTCTTCCCCCCCAATCCATATTCACCTACCACGTTTCCTTATTTCCATTTTCCTACTACCGAATTGCAGTCACCAATGACTATTAAATTTTCGTCTCCTTTCACTATCTCAATAATTTCTTTTACTTCATCAAACATTTCTTCGTCATCTGCAGAGCTAGTTGGCATATAAAGTTCTACTACTGTGGTAGGCGTGGGCTTCGTGTCTATCTTGGCCACAATAATGCGTTTACTATGCTGTTTGTAGTAGCTTACCCACACTCCTATTTTTTTATTCATTATTTAACCTACTCCTGGTTACCCCTAATTGATTTTGTGTTTATAACCCTGTAGTCACCTGACCAAAAGTCTTGTTCCTCCTGCCACCGAACTTCACCAATTCCCACTATATCTTACTTTAACTTATCCATTTCCCTTTTTAAATTTTCTAACCTACCTGCCCGATTAAGGGATATGAAATTCCACGCTCCGTTCCGTAGACCGTCAGGTTTCTTTCTCCTGATAACGACATCCTACTGAGTAGAGCTCGCCCAGAGATCCGAATGGGGGATTATTTTACCCCCGAAATGTTTTACCGAAGTGGACGCCATCTCATTTAACCATACAGTAAATGTGCATGCCCTCGGGAAAAATTTCTACCATAGTTTCCCCTCGCTTTCAGCCATTCGCAGTACCAGCACAGCAGGGCCGTTTCGGTTCGTGTTACAAGGCCAGATCAGTCAATCATCCATAATGTTGCCCTGCAACTACTAAAAAGGATGCTGCCCCTCTTTAGGAACCACACGTTTGTCTGGCCTCTCAACAGATACTCCTCCGTTTTGGTTGCCCTATGGTACGTCTATCTGTATCACTGAGGCAAGCAAGCCTCCCCACCAACGGCAAGGTCCATGGTTCATGGTTCAATGGGATGATGATAAATAAAAGTTGCGAGTGGATGAGTGTGTTATGCATTGCAAGGCAAAACACAGCCAACTGGGCACGGTATAGCAAGAGCCAACGCTGCAGCACACTACTGGAACAGAAACCTTTCATCATTTTCCACTATGGAAGTGTTTAGAGAACGTGAGCTTAAGTCCTAAACGAACATAGTGTGGATGTGTAAGCCCTCAGCCTTCGTGCACTAAATTCTTCTCATCTCAGTACCACAGCCATCGCCATCGGCGTAACCGTGGAATGCAGTAAGGGGTTGGCTGTTCGACCACAAGAAGCGGCAGCCTGCCCTTGAGTTACAAGGGGCTAGCGGAAATTCGCGGGGATAGTCAGCTGCACTGTTTTGCTGCTTTACCTACAACTCAGACTATTGTGGTCGTGACATTTCTTATACCTATTAAGTGTTGCAACAATGTATTTGTATGATTTCAGCTGTTACAACAGCGACTCTTTGGCATCACGGTAATAGGGTACGGTATTTTTTCGCCTGTTTAACTGCACAGTTTTATTTTTCGCTATCGATTTGCTGTAGTACCTTAGAACATATTCTGAGGTCAAACAGAACGACCTCAACGCGAGCCAGCATGAATTTTGAGAATATAGATCATGCGAAACCCAATTCACTTAAAAAGCACAGTTGTCCTGGTGAGTGAAATGCGTTTCGGAAATCAGTAAACACCGTTTTCCCCTGTCTGCCTTGATCTCTGGTATTCAGACTGTCGTTCGAGTCGGGTTGCACGTAGTCGATGTTTTCGGAATCCATGCTGCTTAGCAGGGGGGAGCTCATTCAGTCTGAGGTAACTCGTTACGCCTGAGTTCAGAATTATAAATTTTCTGCTTGACCAAGATTTCGTGCCACCGTGAAGACCAGCCTAGACTTCAGGGTGGCTCTAATGCCACTCTTGATTCCTTGTGGATGGCTTGGAAGTTAATGCTGATAATCTCTGAGAACTGTACACAGTCGTATGCGTGAATACAAGGTGCGCTGATAAAAAGTAAAACATTTATTAACAGTCGGCTGCTACTTGGATAATCAGCACGTGATTACCGACGCAAAAGGTAACACAGAGTTTGACAGTAGGAGTACAAAAAATATCTCGTGACCAAAGACGTAAGCGTAGTTATGGCGATTAGCTTCTTAAAAGTTTACACAAGTACAGATGGAAATTGTGCTCGAATATGTGATACAAATAAAGCAATATACTGATGTGAGTTGGGCGTTTTACTGCTCTGTAACTGGCAACAGGATCGCGTTTACGTGTATGTTATCTGGGCATCACAACCAATTAAAATAAATCCCCCCCCCCCCCCCCCCCCACATAAGTATAAAAAGGCAAATGTCGGGCTTGGTAGTCTAGCGATAATGAGCGTGCAGGAACAGTAGAAGTCGTGAGTTCGAATCTCGGTGCCTTTCTTTTTTTGTATTTTTAAGTGCAGTGTGCCATGTTTTTGGCTAAATATACCACTTAATCTTTTACCCTTGTTTTCGTCTGTCTGTTGCAGATCCTTTGCTTCAGGAACGGGGAGATGTATCAAGTTGAAATTTTTTTCACATACTGAGGTCGTGTTCCCTTCACGGTGTAAAATATACAGACCTAGAGGGCACTTTCTGTTGACCTACACTAATGAAAATTAGCAAGGAGCAAGGTTTTACAGTACACGTAAAGGAAAAATCCGAAAACTGGGAATTTGTTATTATATCACACGGAAATTGTTATCCAACATCGAACTTCAAATTACAACATCAGTAGTTCTGCGTTCATGTTGACTGGTTCCCAATACTAAACGTCAAATATCGCGCAAGGAATGGCAGTATTGTGTTTCGGAATGTAGCCGTCATCAGATATCCATATGCGATTACTGCATCTGCATATGTCGTTCAAAGTTGCATGTGAAGCAGAACAGACACAGTTAGCCTCAATGCAGAACTTCTAATTACTCTAATAACAGTAATACTTAAATATCTGCAACATTTCGCGGTCCTGTCACCAACTGTATAAACATTAATTTTAATAATGAACAGTCTCAGTTGCACCGTTTATCTAGAATTTACCTGTGTTTCAGTCGGGATAACCCAACCTTCTTCACAATAACAGTATCTACTGTCTGTCCATAGTGGACATCGCCAAGTTAATACTACTAATTCATAAACTATCGCCAGACTGTAAAACTTATCTGGCACTGCATCGGCCCCACTTCGCGACCGCGATACGGCAGCCACGAGTGCTGTACTGGATCTCCACTATGAACACACAGTAAACATTGTTATTCTGAAGAAGGTTGAGTTATCCCTACTGAAACCTGGGTAAATTCTAGGTAAGCGATGCAACAGAGGCTGTTCATTATTAAAATAATAATACTGGTCGCCTGCTTCCTGCATGACTTTGTCACATTTATACTATTAAAATGAAAACATTCTCGAAAATCTTTTAATCCGTGGGATCGGTATCTTGCCAGGATCAATGTCGATAACGGGTGAAAATAGTCGAGATTCTCTATTCCCGGAACGTATGAACTGTCTACGTACATAATTAAGTTTGTATAACATCCTCAGCGAGCGAGTCCATTTTTTGTATATTATGCAATGTACCTTTTTTCTCTTTTGAAAATGTGTCTTAATGACGTGTAAGATTTTGCAGTTCATGGATGACTGACATGCAATGATTCAAACCCATTACATTCTTATGCCTTGTCTTAAATAACAATGCTGCAATGAGACTGAAAAATGAAACCTATTACAGGGTTGCCACAACTTTCCCCCAAGTGAAAGACCTAAATTGAAAAAAAAAAAAGTAATGACCTCTGTGTTTCTGAACGTGTGAACAAAAATCTTAAGTACTAACATCAAAATGTTGTGTAATGAACTGCTTGTAGATGGAGAAAGGAAGCCCAATGGTAGATATGTTTAATTAAGATCACTGATTTTATTTTCATAAAGCGAAACCCATTTGGTGACGGAAATATGCATTTTCTTGGAGTTGCGAGACACATTCCTGAAAGCAGTGATGGTATTTAAAATAATCTCAGAAAAAAGTAGGCCTCTCGAAATAAATGTACAAGGTGGGCAAGAGGTGTGTCAACCAACTCTGTAGGTGACTGCTAATAAAATTATGCTTCTATGTTCGTAATTGTCGGTTATTACTCACTGAGTTATGTCTATTATCTACAGGTATTGTGTGATTTTTTTTTCTTTCAATAAATACATGACTTCATAGTGTACAAACTGCCTGCGATTGCCACAATTTTTTTTTTCTTATCGTCCATTCTTTCAAATATATAAACTACTTTCGAAGTGCCAAAATATACTATAATAAATAAATTTTGTATCAAACGCCGCACTGTACAATATACTTGCTGTGAGACAGTCACGATTCCCGAAATACATCGCCTGGGGCCGAGGAGGGGCACCACAGTCCTAGGTCCATGGTAGTACCCGCACATTAGTGGCAAACTATGGGCTTTGGATCGGCAGGCCCGATCCGTTAGAGAGACCCACAGAAATGGCCTGCAATTTTTGCCCGCCACGAAAGTCCATTCATGTGACCAGCCATTCACATGTCACAGTCACCACGTCGATGAAATGATACCGCGGCGATAACACACGCAACGGGTAACTCGAGCAAATACTCTGAGCGTAGTCAGCAACTCACCGTAAGGATGATCGCTCAGGCACATAGAAAAGACCATCAAACTCTATAACTAAATTTCTGGCTGCAGCCTTTGTCAGAAAACGAAAGTTGTTGTGACTTTTTTTTACCGCCAGTTCATTTGTCCAGTTGCGGAAGCTGTCAGGCGCTGACGCCACGCTGCAACACACCACTGCCAGGCGGGCTGCATCGAGCACAGCCCCTGTAAATCAGCAAATGCACAGTCCAGCGAGCTAAGAAAGTTGCAACTCGGTCTGCAGAGGTCCTTCGTGCATACGAGACACTAGAACAGGTGGTGCACACAACCGCGACAGTATCAGTGCTGCTGCGGACCTTTCGCTGCATCCACTGTGACTCGTGCGGCCACTGGAGTGTAAGTGTGCCTCCCGGGCAGTCCTGTCGTAGCCGACAATTGGTGCCCAGCATCGCCTCCGACTGCACGCCGCCTTCGCTTCCTGTCCACAGTGTTAACTATACAGACGGCGCTTCTACGAAATCGGCAAAAAATTAGATACACCATTTAAAGAATATTATGTTTTTGAAGAAAACTACACTGTCAAAAATTCCCTTTAACTAACAGCTAAAATTAAAAACTTTTCCATTTCTGATGATGGTAATTCCGTATCCTTTAACGTAATTAATTTACTTGCTAACATTCACATTTATGACACTATTAAAATTACTGATGAGAATCTTCTCCAACACAAAAACCTAATGTACAAGAAATTAAAGATGTCATTAGGTTATTACTTCTGATACTCTCCTACAACTATTTCCAGTTTAACGCTGAAATTTTTTTTACGACCTTAAGCCTTTGCCGTGCCCATTTGTATAACAAGTACGCTTGCCAACAGTTTTGTTAAACATCACAAAAGGCAGTACTGTAAGAAATTGGTGTGACCTGAGCAATTTTCCAGTCTTTAGGTACGGATCTTTCTGTGAGCGGTTGTATATAATTACTAAACATGGAGCTATTGTATCAGCACACTCAGAGGAACTTGACTGGTATACAATCTGGAACGGAAACCTTGCCTTTAATAAGTGATTTAAGGTGCTTTGCTACACCGAGGATATGCACTTTCTGTTGACTGGGCTTCGGGAATGCTTACTTCGTATTCTTTGCTGAAGGAGTTTCGGAAAACCACGTTTCTTAACTCTACTTTAGTGGCACTGTCATCAGTGACTCCACTGTTACTTTCGCCCAGTGAAGGTACTGATTGCGTCTTGACACTGGTGTACTCTATGCATGACCAGAATCTCTTTGGGTTTTTCGCCAGATTTCGAAACAGAGTTTTGTTGCGGAAATTATCAAGAGCATCTCGCACTGTAGTAACCGCTATATTTAGAACTTCTGCAAAACATTGCCAGTCTTGCGGATTTTGGATTCTTTTAGATTTGGCATGCTTTTTCGTTACTTCTGCAACAGCGATTTCACCCGTTTTGTCCATGGGGGATCAGTACCATCACTTATTAATTGATGTGGTATATATATCTCTCAATTGCAATCGATACTATTTCTCTGAAATCATTCCACATCTTTTCTACGCTTACATGATCAGATCGGAAGGAGTGGAGGCTGTTTCCTTAAAAATCGTTAAGAGCATTGTCACCTTTTTTTAAACAGATGTACTTTAAGTTTCTTTTTGATGGTTGTAGGTGTTACAGTATTCAGTGTACAGGCAACTGACTTGTGGTCGCTAATCCCTGTATTCGTCATGATACTACCTATTCATCCAGGAATATTTGCTGCTAAGAGGTCAAGTACGCCTTCGCAATCATTTATGCTTCGAGTGGGCTCACGAACTAATTGTTCAAAATAATGTTTTTAGAAAGCATTCAGTACAATTTCGGCTGACGTTTTATGCGTACCGCCGCCTTTAAAGGTATAAATTTTCCAGCATATCGAGGATAGATCGAAATCAACACCGACTATAATTGTGGGAGTGGGGTACCATTTGAAATGAGACTCACGTTTTCTTTGAACTGTTCAGCAACTATATCCTCTCAGTCGGGGTCGGTAAAACGATCCAGTTTAGTCCGATTGACAAGTATAGCCTCTACCCATACTGTTTCGCAGGAACTATCTACTTTAGTTTCACTACAAGGTAAACTACTTCTGACAGCAATAAATACTCCAGCACCAACTATGTTTAATCTATCCCTTCTGAACGTTGTTAGGTCGTTTGAAAAAATTTCGGCTTAACTTATTTCCGGCTTTAGCCAGCTTTCCGTACCTATAACTGTTTGAGCTTCAGTGCTTTCTATTAGGGCCTGGAGCTCTGGTTCTTTCCCAACACAGCTACGATAATTTACAACACCGATCGTTTCTACAACCACCTTACTGTGTGTTACCTGCCCCCTTTTAGACAGACGCCATTTCTATGTTTTCCTGAGACCCTCTAACCTAAAAATGCACCCCAGCCGACCCCACTACCCGTGTAGTGGACTCCTGACCTATTAAGCGGAATCCGGAAACCCACCACACTATGGCTCAAGTCAAGGAATCTGAGGCCTACACAGTCACGTAACCGCCTGAGCCTATTATTCATACCTTCCACTCGGCTCTGCACCGAAGGACCACAGTCGGTTCTGTCGATGATGGTGCAGATTATGAGCTCCGCCTTAAACTCGCTTAACCATATCCGCTAAACAAAAGGAGAGAGAATCTCCAACAATCCAAAGCGACACACGCCATTGGCACCGAGTTGGGCCACCACCTGCAGTTGGGTGCACCCTGTACTCTTCATGGCATCCGGAAGCACTCTTTACAAATCAGGACTGACTCCCCCACCTTGTGCACACTGCCGTCGTTCCCCTCCTTGGCAGCCATGTTACTAAGGCGGCCAATTACGCGCCTATTATTGGAGTTCCGAACTACCAGCAAACTCACCTTCTGTGAACACACAGAATTTGCGTTCCAAGAAGCTTCCTCTGGAGGCCCTACGATCGGCCCCTCGCAAAGTCTTTCGCTGCCTGCCATACTTTGGAATGATCTCTCACTCGACCACAGGTGAGGGATCAACCTCAGCGCAGCAGACCAACATAAATGTAGGATAATGACATCACTGCTGCTCGAAGATCTGCAGTCAGAGAAGACAACTCCAAATGCAAGGGGAAAAGACACAAGATTGCTGTAAGTAAATATCAGAAACTTATTTATTATAAAGAACATTCCTAGATGTTGAAAGCGACCGAAATTGTTAATTCTACTTACGATGTTTTAAAAGAATGAACTTATATGGTAAAATGAACCAAGTCTGCTTTTCTTCATGGTTACGTGACGTTACGTATATATCTGTTTTGTATTTTTATTCGTCAATGCCTTCCGTTTAAGCTCACTCAAGCTAAACAGGTCTCTGCTGCCAAGTCATTATCAATTGTCATTGATG